>NC_045428.1:556159645-556812145 GCF_902635505.1 Sarcophilus harrisii
TGTTTTTTTTTTTTGTATTCCCATTGTCTGGCACATAGTAAATGTTTTTGGATTTGAGATACTACCACATACTCATCAGACTGACAAAATAAGCCCCAAAATTAAAAAGGGAAAATGACATATGCTGGAAGGGCTGAGAAAATAGGTACATCATTGCACTGCTGATGGAGATATGAAATGGTCCAGCCATTCTGGAAAACAATTTGGAACTGGGCCTCTAAATCTATTAAACTGTGCATATCTTTTGCTCTAGTGATATTATTACTAGCTCTATAACAAAAGAGATTAAAGAAAGAGAAATACAATCTAAATGTACAGGAACATTTATAGTATGCTTCTATTTGGGGTGACTAATTATTGCAAATAGTGTGAAACCATCAATTGGACAAGTTATGATGCATAAATGTGATTACTGCAAAATGTGCAAGAAGGGGGTGGTTTCAGAGAAATCTCAAAAGACTTATATGAATTGATGCAAAGTGAAGTGAGCAGAATTAGGAGAACACCTTATACCATAATAACAATATTATAAGGACAAACAACTTTGAAAAATTTAGGAAATCTGACCTTCTCCTCCCCCCCCTTTTTTTTTTTAAGGAAATCTGATTAATACAACGACCAATCACAATTCCAAAGGACCCATGATAAAACATGTCATCCATTGCATGATAGAGAACTAGTGAATACAAAGCATAGATTGAGGCATTTTTTTTGGGGGGGGGGGAGACATTGGTAATACAGGAATTTGTTTTGCTCAACTATAAGTAATTGTAATAGGTTTTGTTTTTCTTGCCTTCTTAGTGATGGAAGGGAAGGTGAGAGAGAGAATATTTGGAAGCGGAAATAAAATAAAACTGAATTTTTAAAAAGAGAAAAATAAAAAAAATGAAGTATTTCTTGGCTTGATTTCTCCAATAATCTATCCTCCTGGTTCCTTAACCTCTTCATTCCCTATAACCTAAAGATTCACCTAACCTCAGTCTCCCATAGAAATGGGGAAGGAAATTAGCATTTATTCAGTACCTTCTATATGCCAGGCACTTTGCTAAGCACTTTACCAATATCATCTCATTTGATCTTCACAACTCTGGGAGATAGATGCTATTATTATCCCCTTAGTAGAGTTCTGGGCCTGGAGTCAAAAGTCCTAAGTTCAAATCTGGCCTCGGACACTTAATAGGTGTGTGACGCTGTAAGTCACTTAACTCTGTTTTCCACAGTTTCCTGAAATGTAAAATGAAACTATTAACTTGATTTGAGGATTAAAAGAGATAATATTTGTAAAAAGCACTTAATACAGTGCCTGGCACCCAATAGGCATTATATAAATGCTTATTTCCTTCACCTTCTCATTTTATAGTTGAGGAAAATTAAACAAACAGAAATCAAGTGACTTGCCCAGCATCACACAGCCAGTACATGTCTGAGGCCAGATTTTAATTCAGCGTTTCCACTTTAATGCTTTATCCACTGCAGACGGCCCCACCCTAGATTTCAGTATCACTCACCATGATCTCTAACCTTTAAATTTCTCTTCCTGAGGGTAACCTCCTGTCTTTCCATATTTCCTTCTGTGTGACCAATTCAACTACGCTCTTTCCTCTGGCCTCTTTGTCTAGCTACATACAGCAACTTTCTTGCCCAAGTCCACTCCAGGTGTACTCCCAGAACCCCTTTTTCCTTTGGTATATTGTTGAATACTTCTCAAGAAAACCATACAACCATGTGTTCATTATAGATTTGTTTGTTCATTTCATCTGGGCTCTCACTGCTGCCCGGCCATTCTTTTGGTCTTCTTTCATTGGCTCGCCTAACTGCCTTCTCTTCTCCCCTCATGATCCCCTTATACCATTCATTCCCTCTGACTCTGCTATGAATTTTCTCTCTTCTCATCTGCATATCTCAAGACCTTTCCTATTCTCTCTTCCTTTGCTCCAGTTTCTTATGAGGAAATGACCTTTCTTGTTGCCAATATTTTTGATCCTCTCCTGAACCTTGTGGGACTCTTCTGCAATCATTCCTTCTCACTTATGTCTTCAATCTTTCTTTAATTACTAGTTCCTCTCTTTGCTTCTGCATGTGCCCAGGTCTCTCTTGTTCTTAAATAATGATCATTCGATCTTGACATCTCCTCTGAATATCATCCTAGATCCATTCAAAGCCAACCTCCTAAGGGGAAAAAAATAATCTCCCCTCCTTACTTCCATTTCGTTATCACTCACTCTTCAATTTTGAACCCCACCATTCAATTGAGACTGCTCTTCCCAAGGTACAAATAATCTCTTAAATGATAAACCTCTGCCTAACTGCCAAATGAGCATTACTAAGGCACACATCACTGTCACTCTCCTGCTCAACAATCTCCAGTGGTTCCCCATTCCTTTAGGACAAAATATAAATATCTTGTCCTGTCATGTAGCCCTCCCCCTACAAACTGCCTCTTCTATATCTTTTCAGATTTATTTCACATTACCTTCCTTCACATCTGCTATGTTCCAGCCAGCTAGCTGATTTGCTGTTCTTGATTTCTCATGATATCTCCTGCCTCCATATCTTTGCATGGACTGTAGGTCTTGTCCAGAGTATACTTTCCCTTCCGCTCTGTCTCTTAGAATCTTTTATCTTCATTCAAGGCTCAAGTTGGGTGCCCCCTTCCAAGAGAAGTCTTTTCTAATTTCTCAGCACCTCCTAGAATACTTGCTAGAGTAGACATCTAGTGCATATTTATTGAATCGAATTATTATCATTCATTATAGAGGAGACTGGCTTTCCCTGCAGGTCCTTGCTTTAACCACAGACACCTCCTGCTAGAGCCAACCCACCTCGCCCTACCCTGACCCACACACCTCCCAGGGGAAGGCGCTATATTCAGCTGTGATAATCGAGTCAGACGTCAGTGTGAGGGAGAACTAGGGCAGAAGAGACTGGGTCCCTTCTCAGCTAGATCGGGTGGCTTAGTAAGTGGATACACCCCCAAGGCAGGATTTATTTTGAGTAGTCACATTGCTCATCTAGCATCTATTTAGGGGCTTCTAGATGACCACTGCTCTCTAGAGGTCAACTGCAACTACAGAAAGTCGTAGGTTCTATCTTCTCCCTGAGATTTCAGATAAGGGGACCGCCAGGGTCTGGGTTTGGGGATTGGGGTCATTCTCCCTGAGTTCACCAGTTGACTCCATTATTATTAATGGATACCCCATGGAGCGCCAAATCTCAGTGACCTCACCCAATGCTCTAAGTGTGATCAGCCTAGGAGGAATCACCTGAGAGGGGGCGGGGATGGGGAGAAGTGGGAAAGTGATGCCCTAGAATTACAGAGTAGAGAAGTATACTTAGGAGCAAGAGGCCAGGTCCTGGCTCTACATTCTATGTTCTAACTTTCTATAGGAATCCATGGCCTAGGATGGCCCCAAACTTGGAACTCCCATAAACTGAATCTATTCCTTGGGATTTATCCCAAGATCATTCCTTTTTCTGTCGTTGCCTTTGGAGTTACTTCAAAGAATCTTCCAAATGGACAATTTCACCGAAGTTGGGTAAAGGGGGACCCCACAGCCTATAGAAGTATTCCAATGCACAGAACAACTTTTATTGTATCCTACAGAAAAGCAAGAAGACAAAAAGACAAGAACCCATGAATAGATGCAGAAATACACAGAGCACCCACATAACCTATCAGTTTCCCCCACAAGGGAAATGAATTTGAACTTTCTGTCAAGGCAACCCTTTGGTATTGCAGTGAGTCCCTCTTTCTCATAGAGTCCTGCTTAGCCTCCCAAAATATGGGGTACCATCCTGTGGTTTAGAGTTGACCCGGAAGGCAAGCAGACTTTGTGTAGAGCTGAACAGTGCCCTTCTCATCAGACCATGTTATTGACTAAGTAGCTCCTAGGAGTAACTATGGGGAAAGACTATGGCTTCTGTAGTCAGAGGAGCTGGGTTCAAATCCAGCTTCTGACTCCAAGGAAAGTCACATAACCACTTTCAGCCTCAGTTGTGCTCTATGTAAAGTGGGTGTGTGTTGGGCTAGATGTTTTCTGAGATGGTTGGAGAGATTATATCTATAAATAAAGGCTACATAAAAACAAAAGATGTCAATACTTTTTTTTTTCAGTTGTGGGTGGGTGCATGTTCTCCCCACAACCAGGCTGTGGCTTTAGTTTTTCAGCTTTTGAGGTTACACTGGCAATGCTCCTCCTTCTCAGGAAGCTCCCTGCTGAGAGTCTTCCCTCTCTACAAGGCTGGGGCCTAAACTCTCAAACTTAGCAACTCTGAAACTTGGGGTCAAGACAATCGCCTTCTTTTTTTAGGGCCAAGCAGGTATGCACATGTTGCTTCCTACTATATGTAGGAAGCTCTGACATCCTGTGTTCTAAGGGCCCTCCTAGCTCTGATATCCTGGGTTCTAGGGGCCCTCCCAGCTCTGACATTCTGGGTTCTAAAGGCCTTCTTGCTGTGACATTCTATGTTCTTTTAAGATTATTATTGTTACTTTTTTTGTTATATATGTACATTAACTTTTTAAATACACATTTCTTTATGAATCATGTTGGGAGAAAAAAATCAGAACAAAAAGGAAAAACCACGAGAGAAAAACAACCAGAAAAAACAGTGAATGTAGCATGTGTTGATTTACATATCTCCATAGTTCTCTTCCTGGATGCAGATGACATTTTCTATCCAAAGTTTATTGGGATTTCCTTGAATCACTGAGCCACTGAGAGCAAAGTCTTTCATAGTTGATTATCACACAATTATCATCTTACTGTGGTTGTATACAGTATATTCCTGGTTCTGCTCATTTCCCTCAGCATCAGTTCCTGAACGTCTCTCCAGGCTTCTCTGAAATCATCCTGCTGATTGTTTCTTACAGAACAATAATATTCCATAACACTCACTTACCATAACTTATTCAGCCATTCCCCAACTGATGGGCATCCACTTAGTTCCCAATTTCTTGCCACTACAAAAAGAGCTGCTACAAATGTTTTTGCACATACAGGTCCCTTTCCCTTCCTTAAGATCTCTTTGGGATACAGACCCAGTAGAAACACTGCTGGATCAAAGTTATGCACATGCCCTTTGGATATAGTTCCAAATTACTCTCCAGAATGGCTGGATGTATTCACAGTTCCACCAACAATGTATCAGTGTCCCAGTTTTCCTGCATCCCCTCCAATATTTATCATTATCTTTTCCTGTCATCTTAGCCAATCTGACAAGTGTGAGGTGCTACCTCAGAGTTGTTTTACTTTGTATTTCTCTAATCAATAGTGATTTAGAGCATTTTTTAAAATATGACTATAGCTGACTTTGATTTTATCATATGAAAATTGTCTGTTCATATCCTTTGACCATTTATCAATTGGAGAATGACTTATATTCTTATAAATTTGAGTCAATTTTCTATATATTTTAGAAATGAGGCCTTTATTTCAAATACCACTCTATATTTTTTTATTCCAGTTTTCTGAGTTGTTCTTTAACCTAATAAACAAGGATGGAGAAAGATGGGAAAGGAAGAGAAAAATCTTAAAATTCCCCCAAAAATATTTTTGAGGAGCTGTGCTATATTAAAAAAAAAGAAGTTCCACTGTGCATACCCCTTGACCCAGCAGTGTTACTACTGGACTTATATTCCAAAGAGATCTTCAAGGAGGGAAAGAGACCCACATGTGTATTTGTAGCAGCCCTTTTGGTTGTGGCAAGAAACTGGAAATGGAGTGGATGCCCATCAGTTGGAGAATGGTTATGGTACACGAATGTTATGGAATATTATTGTTCTGTAAGAAATGACCAATAGGATGAATACAGAGAGACTGACATGAACTGATGCTAAGTGAAATGAGCAGAACCAGGAGATCATTGTACACGACAACAACAAGACTACTTGAGGATCAATTCTGACGGATGTGGCTCTTTTCAACAATGAGATGATTCAAATCAGTTTCGATTGTTCAGTGATGAAGAGAGTCATCTACATCCAGAGAGAGGACTGTGGGAACTGAGTGTAGACCACAATGTAGCATTCTCATTCTTTCTGGTGTTGTTTGCTTGCATTTTTGTTTTGCTTCTCAGGTTTTTTTTCTTTCTAGATCTGATCTTTCTTGTGCAGCAAGATAACTATGTAAATATGTGTACATATATTGGATTTAATATATATTTTAACATATTTAACATATATTGGACTACCTGCCATCTAGGGGAGTGGGTGAGGGAAGCAGGGGATAATTTGGAACACAAGGCTTTGAAGGGTCAATGTTGAAAAATTATCCATTCATATGTTTTGTAAATAAAAAGATATAATAATAGAAAATACTCTGAAAAAAATTCCTTTGTAGAAAATCTTTCACTATCTTTCACTCCCTTTTTGAGCCAGAAAATGCCATTCTTAGAATTTCTTCTCTCAGACCATAGTAAGCATATATACCTTTAGCAGTAATCCAATCAATAAGTACTCTGATTGTTGCCATCCAGGATGGGAACATCCCCTCTTCCACTTGTGCTTGGAAGAGTTCCATCAGAGCCAAGGACAGGCCCCTGGACCAAACCAAAGGCAGCCGTTGCTGGAGAATGGGGTTGGGGGAGAGTGGAAGAAAAAAAGTCTTCTCCCACTCTATTATACCCCCAGAAAAAAAGCCTGAAGTAAAATGTGATGGAGTCCAGAAGACACAGTCAGCCAGTTTGCTTTTAGAGCTCCTGAATGAACACTTCCCCAGAAAAGCCATTCTCTCTAGTGCTAGGAGGTGTCCTCTCAGCAAGGTGCTTCTAGAGGTTTATTTGTACAAGTCAGGGAGGAGTATGTTGCAGAAGTCTCCAAATGAAGGCCAGAGCACTGAAATCTCATCAAATTAAATAGTGAGTTCCTTCCACTGATCAGACTCCCCTGATTAGCCCCCTCAATTTATGGTCTAAGGCACCCTCTATCTTAGACATTCTGTGTCCTAAGGTCCCTCCCAGCTCTGACAGTCTGTGTTCCAAAGTCCATGTACTTAGGATCAAGGCCATGTATTTTATTATATATATTATTGTATATATATTTATATATATGTTATTGTATATGTATTATTCCAAATTTCTGAGTTGTTCCTTAACTTAATAAAGGGAGGCAGATGGGAGAGGAAGAGAAAAATCCTAAAAAACCCCTCAAAAAACTTTGAGAAGCAGTGATATAAAAAGAAAAATTGAATTAAGTTCTTGGATTGCAAGGAATTAACCAGTAGGTCTCTAGTTTGAATTGAAACCTAGTCCCCCCGTCCCCTATTTCCCTTCAATAATCAAGACCTAGTTAGAGATGAAAGCCAGCTGGGCTGGGTCCCTTCCCCCTCCCCCATGGCCCCTCCTTTGTCCTGGGCAGGGCTCAGCAGGTAACAGGCACCTGTGTCTCCAGGGTTACCACCTTAGCCAGGGCTTCCTAGCTGATAACAAGGTTACAAAGGCAGGTGAGAAAATGGGGGAAATGGTTTCCTGCAGCAGCAGCAGCTACAAAGAAGGTCCTTAAGAACTGGAGTTTGCCCAGCGAGGAGATCCCTGGCAAAGTCTCGTCCCTCATCTTACCTGAAGGAAAGAAGGAGGAAAGGAGAAGGGAGGGAGAGAAGGAGGGAGGGAGGGAGGACCCAAGGTCAGAGAGGGTTGGGGATGGTAGCCTTTGGGCTAACTGCTCTGTTTCTTTTGGCCTGTGTCTCTTTCCTTCCCATACCCCATGGGATGTAAGGGAAGGGGGGTGTAGGGCTGAGGGCCCACAGTTTTCCGGCTTGGGCAGGCCTGGGCAGTCCCTGGAATGCTGGTAGAGGTGGGGCCAGGGAAGAAGGGAGGAAGGCAGTCAGTCCCCAGCCTTTGGGGTGTGACACAGAAGGCTGCCCTATCAGCTGGTTGCTGTGGAAACCATCTCCCTCTTCCCCCTTCCAATCTACCCCCAGATCAGAACCCTTGGTTTCCTGGCTGTTTCCAGGAACCCCTAGGGTTTGTGAGGAATGGGGGTGGAGTGAGGAAGGTGCAGATCCCACAGTCTGCAGGTCCCTCTTTCCCGATTCCAATTTCCAGATCCTTTTGGCCCTACAGTCTCCTGGCCCCTCTGCCTGTCTGTCCTGTGAGTCTCTGGTTGGGAGTGCCTCGGGTACTTTCCCAACCAGGTCCCTGTGGCTATGGAAGGCCTCATGGGTAGGGGCAGGGGCAGTACTGAAGGGGGAACAACATGGCCTGCCTTGGGGGACAGTGGGAAAAAAATCACTGGATTGGAATCGAGGCTTGGCTTGGTATCCTGAGTCTGGCACTTAACCTGCTGAGTGACCTTGGGATTCAGTTAATGAGGGCTCAGGACCAGGCATTTTTTCTGCTTGAAGTTGTGACTGCCATTGTCCTGCCTCTCAGAGACGCCCCTAACCCTGGTCTGGCCCTTGCCCCTTCCCAGTCCTGATGGACTCCCACCTCTCCCCCAAGGCAGCCCCAGAGTCAGTCCCACTCAGCCCCTCTCCAGCCCCCACTTCCCTCCCCAAACCCAGATTTCCTCCAGGAATTCTTCCTGCTGAAATGCATTTGTGGCTTAACTGGGGCCAGTATCCTCCTGCACCCCTTCTCGCCCAGTCCCAATGGGCTCTGTTCCCCAGAGCCCGCAGCCTTGAAGATGGGGAAAAAGCCAAAGGAGGCTAGTCTCCTCCATCCAGAGTGAATACAAACCAAAGGGTGAGGGGATCTTCCCCTAAGAAATAGCACAATGTAGTCAAACAAGTGCAGGCTTGTGGGACGGAGGAGCTGGGTTCAAATCTCACATAATATAGCATCAACAGGTGTTAAGCCCTGTACTAAGCCCTTCATGAATATTATTTCATTCCATCCTTATAACAACCCTGGCAGGTACTTATCTATAGCTGATCTACTCTGTACATTAGCCCTTGCAAAACCCTGTGTTCCATTCCCCCCTCTCCCACCCCTCCCTAGATGGCAGGTAATTCAATATTACATTGATTATCTTTCTGAATGAATCCCATGGATGCTATTTGGGGAGATTCTAGGCCCGAGACAGACTGAGAGCGGTGTTTGACACCAGAATTCAGCCCTGGAGGGAGGGAAGTGATTAGTCAGAGAGTCTGAAACTACTTTCAGGGGGTAGACTCCCCCAGAGTGCCAGAGATAGAAACCCTTAGGAAGAGACCGCTATCTCAGCCCAGAGTGTACTAAAGCCTTATGGAAGGAGTTTTGTACAAAGCAAATCTTTCTACTTCCTGCAAGAGGGTCCATGGCTAGGTATATAGACCTAGCATAGGGAACTAAGAATGAGGTTGGGCAGGGGCATCTTAGCCCTGCCTAGCTAGGATTCAGGGGTTCCTGGGCCATCCTGTCTTCCAAAAGACCATTGTAGTGTAGCCTGAAGTCAGGGAGACCCGAGTTCAAATGTGACACCAGAAATTTACTAGCTGTGTGACCTTGTGCAAGTAATTCAACCACTACCTGCCTCAGTTTTCTCATCTGCAAAATGGGGATAAAAGTAGCCACTATCTTCTGGAGTTGTGAGGAGAAAGTGAGATCGAGTGCTTGGTAAACTTTCAAATGCTATATAAATGCTAATTTGTTATTATTATTATTATTGAAAATATATATTGAAATAATATATATTATTATTGAAATCTGAATTGGAAAGGGGTGGGAGGAGATTATGATCTTTTCCTGTAAAGAAAGCACATTATATAATCACTGTACGTGTGTAATGTACAGTAAGTTGTAAATTGGCTGTTTACCCACATATATGCTAACTAGAATGATGTGAACACTACTTAGATCTTAATGCATGCAAAAAAAAAACAAAAAAACTTGGTTAGTTGAAGTATGCAAATAATGCCCTCAAAAACATTCCCTCAAGTTGCCATCTTGGAAGTTCCAATAGGTTTCTCAATAAGGTTCCTTTTCTGCTCAGACATGAATAGTTGCTCTGACAAATCTCTAAAATCTCTATCAATCAACCAATCAGCACGACCCTTGAGTCCACAAGTCTGTGGGTAGGAAATGCAAGAGCCACCATAGGGAGCTAGCTGCTGCCTGGGTTTTTTATGCTTTTAACCATGGTTGTTTACTACCTGATTTGGTCGGTAGTTTACTTTTAAATTGGGCGACTAGGTGGCAAAATGGATAGAACTACAAACTGGAAGTCAGGAAGACCAGAATTCAAATCCGCCCTCCGATACTTCCTAGCGATGTGATCCTGGGTAAGAATCTTCACCTTATTTGCCTCGTTTCCTCATCTGTAGAATGACTGGAGAAGGAAATGCAAACTACTCCAATATCTTTGCCATGAAAACCCCAAATGGGGTCACGGTGGAATTGAACATGATAAAAATGACTCAACAATAAATTACTTCCAATTTACCCACAAAGTTGTTGGTAATATTTTTTTGTCGGTGCTCTGTTTTATCACAGGGTTTCTGTTTAAGAATACACACATGTGGCCTGTGATGTCATACCTGCAAGTATTTTATTAGTACAAATATCAGTGTAAGTACACTTATTAGTAAAAAACAAAAAATGAGGACTTTTAAAAATGGACTTAATTATGCTAAGGTGATTTGTTGTTCAGTCTAGCTGACTTTTGGTGGCTTCATTTGGGGCTTTCTTGACATAGCTCTATTATTTTATAGCTGAGGAAACAGGTGAAATGATTTGTCCAATCTAGTAACTGTTTGAAGCTGGATTTGAACTAGTCTTCCTTACTCTGCCCCTTACTCTATTAACTACTCTCTGCTAGATAATAAACCATTTAATTAATTATCAGACAAACTAAATTCTCCATAAACTATCAGATATACTAAACTGACAATTTTTTTTCCTACTTATTGAGGCACTCAAACTTAATTTCCCTGCAGACATTGCCTTGCACACGGGATTGAATTAGCATCCTTGATGGGCCATCAACCTCTGCATGGAGACCCCTGGTGATGGGGGGGCTCACTCTTTGCAGAGGGGAAGTATCATCTTATCCTCTCTGCTCCTTGGTTCTGTCTCTTCCGTCATCACCCACAATGTCTAAAAAGCTGAGTCTGTTATCAGGAAAGCTTTTGTTCAAACCCATTCCTAACTTTGTGATTCTGGATGAGTCCATTTACCTCAGTTTCCTTAACTGTAAAGTGGATTTATTGAGTGATGTCTTCCCCCTCTTTTCAAGTCTCTGAGAAGAAGTGAGAAGCCCCCATCCCAATCTTCCCAGGGTCATGAGGTCACAACTCTGGCCTTCAGGATGACCTTCTGTATGAATGGCATTGGGGAAACTGAGCTGGGAATCAGCAGACCTGGGTTCCAGCCCTGGCCCTCTGGCAAATTTGCTGGGCCACTTCCCTCTCTGGATCTGTTTCTGTCTCTATGAAAGGAAGGAGTTGGAAGAAATGGTCCAAGGTGCCAATCGTGTTCCCACATTTAGTGCATCTGTGCTTCAGAGTTCTGAGGAAAGGCCTTGGGGTGCGGGAGGAGTTACATAAGAACAGGGGTGGGGCTGGAGCCCAGGTGTGCAGTCTGGAACATCCTGGCAGGGCAGTGGGCGGGGCTCCTGGCCGCTCTGAGCCCTTGGGTGTGAGTCACTGGTGGGGAAGGGCAGAAAGGACTCCTGGCCTGGGAGGAGGCTGGCTAAGGTGCCCACTGGGGGAGGGGACTGAGCCTCAGGGAAAAGAATTTCAGCCTCTTGGATGTCGGAGCCCCAGGGCCCTTAGAACTTGAGTTTGTAGGATGTGGGTGAAATGTTCATTGGGTTGTAGAATAAAAAAGGCCAGAGCAGAGAGAGAGAGCTTAGAACAGAGAATTTTAGAGCTGGGAGGAAGCTTGGGGATGATTTTACATAGGGGGAAACTGAGGTTCAGAGAGGGGTCACGTCTTGTCCCAAAGTGAGAGCGGCAGAAAAGGAAGTGGATCCAGTCCTTCTGGCCCAGGAGCAACAGGAAGGAATAGGAGAACCAGGGACACTCTAGAAATGGGCTCTGCTCGGGAAGGGGTGGGGCTGAGCATTAGTGGGTGTATTCCACCCTGTCCTGTTTTTGGTACCTGAAGGGCTGTATGGAAATGACACGGGTGCCTAAGGTTCGGATGGCATTGCCAGCCTTCAGCGCCTTTCTTCTCGGAAGGGAGCGCGGCTTTGGGCCCCCATCTCGTGGCCAAAGTTGGAAACAGCACCTTGGATCCGGCCCGGGAAGCCCCAGTTGGAGAAATCCTGCACTGGTTAAGAGGGAAACTCGAGGGGGTAGAGGCAGCCAGGACGTTACAGAGGACTGGGCTTGGAGCCAGGAGTAAATGGGTTCAAATCTTTCTCCAGACACTGTGACCTTGGGCAAGTCCCACAACCTGTGAGCCTCAGTCTGCTCATCTGTCAAATCAGGATGCCGGATTCAACGGCCTCTCTCTAAGGGCCCTTGCAGCTCCATCCACGTAATTAATCCTACGATTTGGTGAATCAGAAGGACCGAGAAGTAGAGAGAGAATTATCCCTCCGCTTCTGAGGGCCTTTCCAATTCATACCTGGGTCAATAACATGAGGAAGTTTCAGGGTAAAAAGAAATTTCATTAGAAAAGGGAGCCCAGGGCATAGAAGGAAACTGGTAGACAAGGAGAGTTGGAGGTACAAGAGGAAATGACTGAGTGATGTAGCTTTGGCAAGGAAGAGGGCCAGCCGAGAATATGGGTAACGACATGCAATGTCTAGAGAGTTGAGTCTGTTATCAGGAAGTTCAAATCCAGCCTTAGCTTTGTGACCTTGGACAAGTCAGTAGACCTTTTTGTCTCAATTTCTTCATCTGTAAAATGGAGTAATGATAGCACTGACAAAAATGAGCAGAACCAGGAGATCATTATACACTTCAACAACAATACTGTATGAAGATGTATTCTGATGGAAGTGGATTTCGTCGACAAAGAGAAGATCTAATTCAGTTCCAATTGATCAACGAGGGACAGAAGCAGCTACACCCAAAGAAAGAACACTAGGAAATGAATGTAAACTGTTTGCATTTTTGTTTTTCTTCCTGGTTAATTTTTACCTCCTGAATCCAATTCTCCCTGTGCAACAAGAGGACTGTTTGGTTCTGCTCACATATATTGTATCTAGGATATACTATAACATATTTAACATGAATAGGAGGGCTTGCCATCTGGGGGAGGGGGTGGAGGGAGGGAGGGGAAAAGTCGGAACAGAAGTGAGTGCAAGGGATAATGTTGTAAAAAATTACCCTGGCATGGGTTCTGTCAATAAAAAATTATAATTATTAATAAATAAATAAAAAAATAGCACTGACACTGAAAGGTTGCTGTGAGGATCACATCATAAGATAATAAGTGGAAAGAACTTAATACAGGCACTGTGTAGTAAGCATATATAGTAAGCATATATCAATGCTACCTATTAATATTACAAGTAATAATAATTACAAGCATTTATTAAGCATGCACTATGTACCAAGCACTGAGTACTAGGAATACAAAGAAAGGCAAAAACACGGTCCCTTCACTCAAGAAGCCTACATTCTCATGGAGAAGATAACATTCAAATTACAAAGGAAATATAAGATCTATATAGAATAGATGAAAGGTCATTTCAGAGGGAACACTCTAGCAGTGGAGGGACCAGAAATTTTCCTGCAAGAGGTGGGATTTGAAACCAGGGGAAACCAGGAGGTGTAATAATGAGGGAGAGAATTCCAGGCTTGAGGCACCACCAAGGCAGGAGGTAATATGACGTGCATGTGAGGAATAGAAAGAAGGCCGTTTCACAGGGAAAAAAATTTACATTCAAGGGTTCTGATAAAGGCCTCATTTCTAAAATATATAAAGAATTGATTCAAATTTATAAGAATTCAAACCATTCTCCAATTGATAAGTGGTCAAAGGATATGAACAGACAATTTTCAGATGAAGAAAACTGAAAGATGAAGAAGATTAAATCATTTCTAGTTACATGAAAAAATGTTCCAAATCATTATTGATCAGAAAAATTCAAATTAAGACAACTCTGAGATACCACTATACACCTGTCAGATTGGCTAAGATGACAGGAAAAAATAATGATGAATGTTGGAGGGGATGTGGAAAAACTGGGACACTGATACATTGTTGGTGGAGTTGTGAACAGTCAGCCATTCTGGAGAGCAATTTGGAACTATGCTCAAAAAGCTATCAAATTGTGCATACCCTTTGATCCAGCAGTGTTTCTACTGGGCTTATATTATATCCCAAAGAGATTTTAAAGGAGGGAAAGGGACCCACATGTGCAAAAATGTTTGTGGTAGCTCTTTCTGTAGTGGCTAGAAACTGGAAACTGAGTGGATGCTCATCAGTTGGAGAATGGCTGAATAAATTGTGGTACATGAATGTTATGGAATGTTATTGTTCTGTAAGAAATGACCAACAGGAGGATTTCAGAGAGGCCTGGAGAGACTTACACGAACTGATGCTGACTGAAGTGAGCAGGACCAGATCACTATGCACGGTAACAAGATTATATGATGATCAATTCTGATGGACGTGGTTCTTTTCAACAATGAGATGATTCAGACCAGTTCCAATTGTTCAGTGATGAAGAGAGCCATCTAAACCCAGAGAGAGGTCTCTGGGAACTGAGTGTGGACCACAACATAGAATGTTCAGTCTTTTGTGGTTGTTTGCTTGCATTTTTTTTCTTTCTCATTTTTTCCCTTTTTGATCTGATTTTTCTTCTGCAGCAAGATAATTGTAGAAATACATACATAGAAGAACTGAATAGGTTTAACATATATTGGATTACTTGCCATCTGGGGGAGGGAGGGAGGGAAAAAAATTGGAACAGAGGGTTTTGTAAGGGTGAATGTTGAAAATTATCCATGCATATGTTTTGAAAATAAAAAGTTTTAATAAAAATTATATTAATAAAGTCTTTAATTTGAAAAATGAAAAAAAAGAAAGAAAGAAAGAAGGCCACGTGTTTCATAGGACTTGCCGGTGGTGGACAGACAACTAATGAGAGATGGCCAAGGTTCATTTATTTTCTAACTGTGTTCCCCTGGTGCTCTTTCTGCCTCATTGCACTGTTGTTACATTTCCCTTTCTTGACCTCTTCCTATTGGTCAGTTCAGAAGGATTTACCTGGAGCCAGACATTGAACTAAAATCTGGGACTACAAAGAACAACAAAATCACAGTTCCCCTCAAAAAACTTAAGCAAATAGCTCAGGACATCTAAGATGAATTCAACAAAAACAGAACAGAAGATCTTCAGACTAAATTTTCCCCTTCTCCCTTTCCCACACCCACCTGAGTGCTGATGTTACTATACCTAGAGCTTTCATTAGCCTGCAGTAGTTTCTTTGACTATATGGCCGAGGGATCCATGGAGCCTAGGAAATCAGTGCACATATGTATGCATATGTATGTATCTATGTATCTGTGACTATGTGTATTTTAATGTATGTATAGACAAATATATTATAATAAATATATTTATATTTAAATGCACACATACGCTGTTTTCACATGTATATTACAGATCTAATATAACAATGAATGAATGTACAATACATTTATATTTTTACATTTAAATATATATATGTACTATGTATCATATTATATGTATTATATATACTTATATATTTATGCATTGGGGGGGTAGAGGTGAGGTGCCTCTGGGAAGGTGCACAAATGGGAAGGAGAAACAGCAAGACCTAGCAAAAGATGAGTTCCCCAGACTGTTACTGAGCAGGCTTTAGCTTTGGTCAGGGTTAGTCGAGGGTTAGTATCTTGGTGTGGAAGAGCATCAATCTAAATCCGAATCATCAGCCCAGAAATATCTCCTTTCCTTAGAGTGTAAGCTCCTTGAGGGCAGGGCCTGTCTTTCTACCTGTCTTTATATTTCTAGAGCATAGAGCAGTGCCTGGCACATGGTAAACACTTAATAAATACTGGTTGGCAGGGTGGCGCTGATTCATAAACACAAGAACAATGCTTTTGAGTTGTTGTTGCTGTTGTTGTTCAGTCTTGTCTCACTCATCATGACCCCCTCTGGAATTTTCTTGGCAAAAATACTGGAGCGCTTTGCCATTTCCTTCTTCAACTCATTTTACAGACAAGGAAACTGAGGTCAATAACACGGTGAAGTGACTTGTCCAGCGTCACTCAGCTAGTAAATGTCTGAGATCCTTGTGCTCTATTCACTGAGCCACCTGGCTTGCCATACTTTCAACAGAAGTTGCCATAATGGGTACTCATGTTCTCCAAGTCCTGTGGAATGGAAAGCTCTCACAGTATAAAGACCTTTTGGAAGAAATTAAAGCCTTGGAGGAACAGGATGCTGTCTGCTACTGAAGATGTCCCCCGAGATGTTTCTCAGTGACTGTAGAATTAAACTAGTGTCCCAGTATTTTTATTCAATTATAAAAGGTAATCGTTTTACAGAAATCATTTACAATAATTTGCAAAACATTCAGAATAGTGATTTATTCCAGAACCATTTCTATCTAACTCCATTGACTAAGATGAGAAATAGAAGATAACAACAATAATAATATCATTTAATTTTATTGTGCAACTTGGGAATGTTCAAGCAGCTTCCAAAGTCTCTTAATTGCACACGTCCCATGCATCCATCCCCTCCTCTCTAATCAATCAGTGGTCACCCAAACTAGAGTGACTTCACTACAGGACTTCTTGCAACAGCCTCCTAACTAGCTTCCCATCAACCTGCCTCTCTTCTCTCCAAGCCAGTTTCCATCTCATCACCAAATTAATATTCTCTAAGATCAAATCTGATTTGTCACTGCTTTGCTCAAGAAACCTTAGTGACCATTGCCTCTAAGATGAAATACCGACTCCTGTCTTTTACATTTAAACCCCTTAACGATCTGATCCCAGCTTCTTTTTTCTAGCTGATTACACATCATCATGTACTTGATCCTCCGTACTGACACGATTGTTGTCCCAGGTGCCACATATTTTATTTTCTGCTCTGACTTTTGCAAAGGCGACTCTTTCTCACCTCTGTCATCTGCTTCCAAAGGCCTTTCCTAGGTTCCCCAATGGGTGGTAGCCAGTCTCCTGTGACTGTGTATTGATTTTATTTATATCTTGTATTTACTTCTCTGTGAGTATATAGATGTGTATATAGGTTTGTGTGTATATATGCATGTGTGTACATATGTGTATATGAATAAATGTGTGAGTGTATGTGTATATATGTATATTGTATAAATATGTAGATATTTATGAAGGTATATTTATGTGAATATATGTGTATATATATATATATATATATATATATATATATTCCCTAAAGACAGGGACTGCCTCAGTTTGATATTTCTATCCCCAGTCACGTGGGCTGGACACATGTGCCAGCTACTTAATGGTTATTGATTACTAAAACATCAAATTAAGAAGTGTGGTCGGGTGGGTAGCATTATCCCAGCTTCAAATTAATAGCAAATAATAATATTAACTAGCATTTATAGATCACCACTGCTCTGTATCAGACACCGCGTCAAGTGGTTTTTAATCTATGTTATCTCATTTAATTCTCACAACAACTCTGGCAAGTAGGAGCCACATTTTCCAGTTGGGGAAACTGAGGCAAACAGAGGTTAAGTGATGAGATCACATTGCTAGTAAGTATCTGAAGTCTTATTTGAATCCATCTTTGCTGCCACCAAGCCCGTGCGCTAACCACTGTACTTACTAGCCAGCAAGTCTCAATTTACCATCGTGTCTCCCTTTCAGTAACAGTAACAATAGAAAGCAGCGTGCGAAGTTTAGAAGGGATGGCCCGTGAAGTTTCAGAGGCCGCCTCGGACAGGTTTTGGTTTGGGGACCATTTAATCTCTAAGCACTCCCAGGAAACTCTGACTCTAAAAGTTACAAAAGAATTCCTCCCCGCTTAGGGGGAGGAAGTTTCCGCCCCAAACTCCGCCGTGGATTTGCCGCGACCTTTCGGGCTTTTTCCCGTTCGGGCGGCAGAAAGCAGGAAAGGCGGCATTTAGGTCTCCCGCGTGTCCCGCTAGAGCTGTTCCCATTTACTATTTGACCTCAAGACCCGGGTGACGATACCCTGAAGACAAAGCCTGGCTCGGCCTGGCGTAAGCTCGGCCCGGCGTAAGCTCCCCCGGGCCCGGCCCACCCCTCCCCTTGCCCGGGACAGCTCGGGAGGCGGCTCAGCAGCAGCTGAAGCCGGGAAGGGCCGCGGCCGCCGCCGCCGAGACCTCCCCTGGCTTGGCCCCGGGAATTAACCCTTTCAGCGCTGCGCTGCCACCGAACTGAGTCTCAGAGGGTCGGCCGGATCGGACCGACCCACAGCCCGCTTCGCTCCCCCTCCCCGCGCATCCTGGCAGCTGCCCGGGGTCCGGGAAGCGAGGTTAAATCCGTGCTGCCGGGACCGCCGGAACGGGCATGGCGGAGGAACGCGCATGTCTCCCCTCCAGTGCCCGCTAACTTTCCAGAGGAAAATGGCCAATCTGGGTTAGCCTGTTAGGCTCCTGAAGGGCAGGGATTATCTGCGCTTTCGTACTGGCGGTTGCCCTCTATAGTGTTTGGAACACAGCACTTAATAAATGCTTCTTCGCTCCTTCCTCTCCATCTCTCCTACCTTCCTTTCTTCTTTCCTCCTTTCCTCCCTTCCTCCTTAACTTCTTCCCTCTCTTCTTCCTTTCCTTCCTTCTTCCCTTTTTCTTTTCTTCCCTTCTCCCGCCTTCCCTTTTCCCCTTCTTCCTTCCTTCCTTCCTTCCTTCCTTGCTTCCTTCCTTTCTTTCTTTCGTTTGTTCGTTCTTTCTTTATTTCTTTCTTCCTTTCTTTCTTCCTCCCTCCCTCCCTCTCTCTCTCTCTTTCTTTCTTTCTTTTTCTTTCTTTCCTTCATTCTTCCATCCCTTCTTTCTTTTTTATTTCCTCTTTTTTCTTCCCTCCTTTCTTCTTTCCCTTCCTCCCCTCCTTCTCCCCTCCCTTTCTTTCTTCTTTCCTCCCTTCCTCTCTTTTTTCTTTCTCCCTCCTCCTTGCCTTTTTTCCTCTCTTTCTCCCTCCCTTTCTTCTTCCCTTTTCCTTTTTTCCATTCTCCCTCTTTCCCTTTTTCTTCCTTCTTTTCTTTCCTTCTTCCCTCCCTCCTTTCTTTCCTTCCTTCTCCTTCCTTCTTCCCTCTCTCTTCTTCTTCCCTCCCTTCCTTCTTCCCTTCCCCCTTCCTCCTTCCTTTTTTCCTTCCTTCTTTCCCATTCCCCCATATTTCATCTCACTACTTTCAAGCATTATTTTTTTAATGCAAAAAATAGAAACGTTATGGGAAGAGTATGAAAAGGTGACCAAATATTTTCAGAAAAATCATGAAAATTATGATTTCTTCAAAGAAATAGGATTCCTTTGATTCGATTACAAATTAAAATTACAAAACAAATAGATCCTGATTATAGATAGAATGAGGGGATTCAAGCATTTTTTTTTTGTACTGGAATCAAGAAAAGAAATTTCATTTGACTTTTGTCCAAAAGACTTCAGGGGATCACTGGCAATAGTTCATGCTAGAAACTGGACCACAAACAGACATAGGGACAGATCGTGGGACATTCCAGGTTCTGAGAACAGATAAATGGGGACCAGTGTAGGGAGACATGTCTGGCTGAGGTGGCTGAGATAAGCAGCTTCTAAAATCTTCACCTCCAGGCAGTCTTCCAGATTTCTCCCCCATTTGCACTCTAGCAGTCCAAGACCTGAGGCTGGACCCATATCAGTTCTGCTCATCATATCTCCTTCCCACAGTCTGAATATGCAAGAGGAGGTTCTGGGTTATAAATGGACCAAGAACTCATGTAGGAACACTGACATTTTTCCCCTTGTACATTCCCCATATCAAACAAACTGCTGTTTGTCCTTCGTTCTTAAAGGGGACCGACATGAGAGAGGGGATTTTATACACACACACACAGAAGATAGAGATTGAACCATGACATTTCTCATATTTGAGGTAGGGGCTCTTGACCTATAGATGTTCATAGTTTAGGTATATTAACCTAATTCCTATTTAACTGTGAACTCTCTGAGAGCAGGAACTGTCTTTCTTTGTATCCCCAGCACTTGCTGTGACTAGCACATAGTAGGCACTTATAGTCCCCAGGCTAGCATCCAGAAGCTAGTCAGCAAGTTTCTTGGTCTGCTAGTCATTGGAAAGTTGAGCCGGATGGGAGCCTTCTGTATCCACCCCGGAGAGGTTCCTCTGAATATGTGTCATAGGGACTTTGATGAGACCGCTGATGTGGTAGTTTGAATATAGTGCCACCTGGTGGATAAATGATATATTATTCTCCCTCTTCAATTCATTAAGTGATTTAAGATTTTTCTGTAGGTTTACATGAACTGGATTGGGCTACTTACCATTATACAATGTTCCACAGATTACTTGGGATAGTCCATGAATCTCTTCTCAGATACTATTTTTAAATGTATAAAATAAAATGCATAGGACTTGAAAGAAAACAATTGTTCTGAAATAGTTTGTTGTTTTTTTTCTCATCCAAGTTCATAGGGCCTCGTGAAATCTATCCACGGACCTCAGGTTAAGAACTCTGTTACTGAACCCCTTATTCTATAAAACTTTTGTGGTTTTCTCTAAGAATTAAATACAAATTTTTCTGTTTGGCATGGAAAGGCCTTTACAACTTGGCTCTAATTTACCTCTCTAATTTTATTACATATCATATTGCCTTCATGGATTCTCTGATCCAGCAAACTGGCCTGTGCTATGACATTTAAAAAATTTTTATCTCTTATATTTTTATTGTTTTTATTCATTCATTCATTCATTTATTTTATTAAAAATTTTATTAGTTTTTATTTATTTCCTGTTTTATCTCCTACCTTTTTTCTTTTATACAAAATGTCTTTCATGCCTAAATTGTACTTTCTCCTCACTTCCATCTCTTTGAACCCCCTCTTCCTTCAAGGTTCAATGCAAGTGCCGTTTCGAGAGTTCTTTTCTGATTCCTCCAACTGTTAATGCTCCCAATCACTTGGTATTTATTTTGCCTATATGCTATTTTTACAGCGTGGAGTTATAAAGCTCTGAATAAGATGCTGACTGAGGAATCCAGGAGCCCCCAACTTCTTGAATTCATAAGGATGCCTATGAGGCTAGAAACATCCATCTCAAGATCCCTGTTCATTCCCCTCTACTCAAGTAAACAAGCACAAAACAGAAGATTATAGCAACCAAGGCCTCAAAATCTTGACATATGTATGAACGGTCAACCTTTCTGCTAAAGTAGAAGTTGGAACTTCTTTTTGGAAAGAGGCAACTTCTGAGGATTCAGAAAGAGGATTCTGAGAAGGGCAAAATCAGTCCTAAATGGGTTCACATTCTAATGAGAGAAATAACTTATAAATTCCAGGATAGAGGGTTGGTTGGGTGTTGTCCTTTGTTCTTGAAAAGAACATCATTATGTCAGGTCAAGGTACAGTGTGTCTGACTGGTTGCTCAGATCTTGGGTTGGTCACCAAAAATTCATATGATATAGGATATATACAGAGTAGATGGAAGGTAACCTTTTTAAAAATAATATTTCATTTTTCCATATATATTCAAAGATAGTTTTCAACATTCACCATTGCAAAACCCTGTGTACCAAAATTTCTCCCTTCCTTTTCCCTTTGACCTTTCTCCACTCTCCCTTCCTCTAGACAGCAATCTAACATAGGTTAAATGTGCAATTGTTCTAAACATATTTCCATACTTGTTATGCAGCACAAGGAAAATCAAGAAAAATCAGATCAAAAGGCAACTAGATGGCACAGTGGATAGAGTAGCAGCCCTAAAGTCAGGAAGACCTGGGTTCAAATCTGACCTCAAACACTTAACACTTCCTAGATACGCTACCCTGGGCAAATCACTTAACCCCAACTGCCTCAGCAAAAAAAGAAGAAAAAGAAAAATCAGATCAATAGGAAAAAAACACAAAAAAGAAAAAACTAAGCAAATAAATAACAACAAAAAGGTAAAAATACTATGCTTTGATCCACATTCAGTCTCCATAGTTCTCTCTTGGAATGTGAATGGCACTTTTCATTACAAATCTGTTTGAAATGACTTAAATCACCTCATTGTTGAAATGAGCCAAGTTCATCACAGTTGATCATCACATAATCTTGTGATGAACCTCCTGGTTCTGCTCACTTCACTCAGCATCAGTTCATGTAAGTTTTCCCAGGTTTTTCTGAAATCAGCCCGTTTATCATTTCTTATAGAACAATAATATTCCATTACATTCATATACTTTAACTTGTTCAGCCATTCCCCAACTGATGGGAGGTAATCTCAGAGAGGAAGGCACTACAAGTTGACACTGAGAACCTCCTAAGAGCACTTGAGGGAAAGGTTTTTTGAAGAAAGTAGAATCTGAGCTGTCTTGAGAGATCTAGAGATTTTAGGAGCAGGAAGAAGGAAAGTATTGGAGGCATGAGTGATAATTAGTATAAAGGTACAGAAATTGTAAGTGAAGTATTTTGAGGAATGATAAGTAGGTCAATGTATTTGGATCATAGTGTGTGAAGGGCAGTAATATGTTACAATGCTGGGAAAATGGAAATGAATACATTATGAAGAACTTTAAATGCTGAAGAAGGCTTTGTATTTGACCTTGGAGATAATAGGGATTCACTAAGTGAAGGAATAATGTGGTCTGGTTTGCACTTCAGAAAATCACTTTGGCAGCCTAAGTGGAGTTGTAGTCTATTGGAATTCATGGATTCCAATGCATTTGGACTGAAATGGACTGGATGGAATAGACTGGAATGAGGAGAGAGCTAAGCAAGGAGACTAGTAGGAAGGCCATTGCCAGAGTCCTAATCAGTGATGAGGGCTTGAACTTTGAGTGAGATGGTGAAATGATTATGTATAAAGCAAAAAATCCAACATGTATTTATCTTAAAAAATGTCTAGTCATGTCTGAATCTCCGTGACCCCATTTGGGGTTTTCTTGGCCAAGATACAAAAGTGGTTGGCTATTTCCTTCTCCAGCTCTTTTGACAGATGAGGAAACTGAGGCAGACAGGGCTAGGATGTGTCTGAGGCTAAATTTGAATTCAGAAAGATGAGTCTTCTAGACTCTGGGTCCAGTGCTCTGTGCACTAGGGTGTCCCCTAGCTGACCCTCTTAAAAGTACTGGAAAGCATAAGAATGGCTATTTCAAAACTGTCAAGGTGACTAGGCAGGTGCTTGGAGGGGGACAAGGTGATAGGGACATAGATTTGAGAGATGAAGCACTGACCTTAGAATAGGCAGATGGTGAATTGATGCAGAAATCCTTTCTTTACTCAAGTTTGATTCTTTGTGAATCCTATTGGGGTTTTCTTGGCAAAAATACTGGAGAGCTTTACCATTTCTTTCTCTAGCTCATTTTATAAATGAGTAAAGTGAGGCAATTGGGGTTAAGTGACTTGCTCAGAATCCTATAACTAGTAAGTGTCTGAGGCTGAATTTGTGTTCAGGCCTGGTACTTCATCTGCTCTGCCATCCAGCTTCCCAGAAATCCTCCTACCATAACACATTGCTTTCTTTGTGAATTAATGGCAGCAGGGCTGAGTGTATCCATTCAACTTGAGATCTTTGTTAGCAGGTGGTATCTAGAAGGAACATATGAATACACCTTTGCTGAGAGATGTGATCCCTGGACTCTTGAAAGGACCCAAGAAACTCCTAATTTCTCCCCATGACTGGGGCTCCTGTTGCTTTGTTGACTAAGGTTCAGGAAAATGGACTATTATTAAAGGAACCTCTCCTCTCTGTAGAATTTTTTTAAAGGGAAATAGCCTTATTATTTTTTTTAAACATTTCTTAGTCACAAACTTCCTCTCTCTTGTACTTCCAAGAAGTGGGCAAGAGAATTTCTCTTCCCCACCCTATTTTCAGGAGCAATAGCAACATGACAGAAACCCAGACGAGCCTGGTACTGGAATTCCTAGATCCTCCAATTTTTATTTATTCCTTCAGCCTTCGTGTTTCCTTTTCTGAGCACACCTCAACTAATAATTCTGGAAAATGGACATGTCCAACTGTGGCAGTCACCTTCCGGACGACCCTGAAGTCCTGAGTTGGTTACCAGCCAACCTAGTGGAGATTTCCATCCTGGAATTTTTCTTAGAGTAGGATAGGGCCCAAGAAGATTCTGAGGCTGAAAGACTGAAGCCTTGCCTTGGCTGATTATATCAAATCATGTCAACCCTCCTGGATAATTATTACAAGTTTCATAGACAATGCAGGTCCCAGACAAAATATCACTTCAAAAGTTCCACTCAGGCATTTTGCCTTCCTGTGGGAGTAGAATGAGTATAATGATGTATTTGAATGTTTTCATTTTCTTTTATTTTCTCTCATGTACCTATGAACCCTTTTCATCTTACATATCTTCTGTGATGGAGGAAATAAAAAGCTATCTCTTATCTGATCCTTATCTTGGACACTTAGTACCTTTGTGGGAGGGGACCTTGTTAATGTCCATTTGTAGAGATTCTAGACAGGCTGTACCTACTAAGTTTTGTTTTAAAGACTTTCCTGGAAAAATTCAAAGGGAATAATGATAAGCCAGAAAGAAATTGAATCTCTTTATGGGTTCGGCCCCCTAGGTTGAAAACAGATCTGCTTGAGTACAAAGTTCTTTGGGGGGCCTCTGGGCCATGAATGATGAAATACTTCTAGAAATAAGGCTTCTCGTTCTTAGAAGTTCTTTCAAAATAAGAGATGGAGAAGGGAGGCTAAGAAAAGATCAACAATCACAGGAAAGGGGTTGGATATAGGAGAATATAAAATTTTATTTTTGATAAATTCTACCTTTTATGAGAAACAGAAAGAGAAAAAGAAACATTTAGTCCGTGTACAATAAATGGGAAATTAGATTGTAGAAGTGGGAAAGAGGAAGGAAGGAAATTAGACTAACTTTTCTTTTAAAGGGGTGCTACAAATGAATGCTGTTCAAATTTGTGGTGGTTGTTATTTGCCCTTGATTCTTGATTCTTTTTTTTTTTTTAATTGTAACTTTTTATTGACAGAACATATGCCTGGGTAATTTTTTACAACATAGTCTCTTGCACTCACTTCTGTTCCGACTATTCCCTTCCCTCCCTTCACTCCCTCCCCTAGATGGCAGGCAGTCTTATACATGTTAAATAGGTTGCAGTATATCCTAGATATAATATATGTGTACAGAACCGAACAGTTCTCTTGTTGCACAGGAAGAATTGGGTTCAGAAGGTAAAAATAACCTGGGAAGAAAAACAAAAATGCAAACAGTTTACACTCATTTCCCAGTGTTCCTTCTCTGGGTGTAACTGCTTCTGTTCATCATTGATCAACTGGAACTGAATTAGATCTTCTCTTTGTTGAAATCCACTTCCATATGATTCTTGATTCTTGATTCATGATATCAGGGAGGTGACGCTATGACATGCAAGTGAACTGGATTTAAACGAGGCAGGGCTGTGCAAAGTCATTAGCTTTACTTTCTCTCATGGAGCCATCTGGGTCCAGTGGCAAGATCAGCCTGGAGAAGGCCCTGCAAATTCAAAATGTAAATTCAAATTTAAGGAGTGAATGGAGGAGTAAAATAGGGAGGATTCTCTTCCACATTCTTATCTGGATTGAGCTGGCATAATTTTTTTTTTTTTTTTTTGCCATGGCAATTGGGGTTAAGTGACTTGCCCAGGGTCCCACAGCTAGGAAGTGTTAAATGTCTCAGGTCACATGTGAACTCAGGTCCTCCTGACTTCAGGGATGGTGCTCTATCAACTGTGCCACCTAGCTGCCCCTGACATAATTTGTTTAAAAGAGAAAGGAAGAGGAAAAAAATAATAATGAAAAGTAAATTGAAAAAAAAAATGGATTGTGTAATGGAAAAAAGAAGTAGTGGGATAACATGATGTGAAGATGGTAGAAAGAAATTAAGATCAGATTAGTGTAGGCAAAATAAATCACAGAGAATCAGTTAACTTTAAAAGAGAAGAAACATAATAAGTAAAAATATTAAATAGTATAAACATATAATATAACCTAATAGAATTTGATGAGGGAAAATACCAACTTAACTATTATACTTCTCTATGCTAATAGATTAGATTTTCCAACAAAATGAAAGAATAGATAATAAAAGAAAATCCTACGATTTGCTACATATAAGAAACACTTAAATTATATACGTGAATACATCTAAAGTTAAAATTAGGGGCTAGAACAAAGTTTATTGTTTCTGTTGATTCAAAAAAAGTACGAGTTACAGATATTACTTCAAATAAGGCAATAATATTAATTGATGTCAAGAAATATAAATAAGGTTATCGTAATATACTTCAAGGCTCCATAGAACCTGATCCAAATACACTTAAGTAATATAATTATGTATGTAAGTATATATCAAATGACATAATGCAAAAGTGCCTAAAGAAAGTGATAGCCAAAAATGATTGCAAAAAGACACTAATTTATTTTTGGATACTAAGAAAGAAAATACAGAGCTGAATAGAGGATTAAAAAAAATTAGAAATGAATTATGTTTGGCAACCTCTGAGTGAGAATATTGAAAAATATACATATTACTTAAAAACTGATCCTGTTGTAGAACATAATGAAATAACAAAGGCAGAAAGCCAGAAATTATAAAATATATCCTTTACATATCAAAACACATGCTTTTCTTTAGTGTTTTCAGCCACGTTGTCAAAACAGAAAAGAGGACAACTATGGCTTCAAAGCCAGCTACCATACTGAGGACAAATTCTTCAACTTGAAAAGGCTACAAGCCAAAACTAAAGTGGAGTGTCGGTGCATGATTTTTTGTTTGCAGATACCTCCAGTTGAAATCAATCACTCTCTAGCTGAAGTTCCAAGTGAAGAAGAGATTTTGAAAGCCATTAGGCTATTTTTATGAGGCAAAACACCAGATGCTGATTCTATTCCAGTTGAGATTTACTTGATGGGAGATCTATTGCTTATACAAAAATTGACTGAAATTTTCCAGATTATATGGCAAGAGGAAGTGATGTCCCAGGAGTTCAAGGATGCCTCCATTGTCTGTCTTTATAAAGGGAAAGGGAATCACAGGAGGGGCTCTCTTAGTCATTGCTGGCAAGATGCTTACCAGATTCTCTTCAATAGGCTGATCCTCCAGCTGGACAAAGGTCATCTACCTGAGAACCAGTGTGGCTTCAGAAGGGGCTGAGGAACAGTTGATATGGTATTTACTGCTCAACAATTCCAAGAGAAATGCCAGGAGAAGAACAGAGGTCTGTATCCAATTTGTCTATTTGACCAAAGCAGTCGTGAGGGCTTATGGAAAATTATGTCAAAGTTTGTTTGTCCAGAGAAATTCATCAGTATAGAATGTCAATCTCATGATGGACAATAGACTCTCAAACTACTCCAGTCACCAATGGAGTGAAACAGGGTTCTGTGATTGCTCCCATGCTTTTTAGCATAATATGTCAGCTATAAACCTCCCATGCTTTTTAGCATGATGTTTCAGTTATAAACCTTTATATCTTTCTCTTGGAATAGCATATTCCAAGTTCTTCTTTACTTTAAAAAAAACAACTGCTAAATCTTGTATTCTCCTTCATACTTAAATGCTTTCTTTCTGGATACTTGCAGTCCTTTTTCTTTGATTTGTAAGTTCTATATTTTTGCCTATGATGTTGATAGATTTCATTTTAGGATTTCTTTCAGGAAGTGATCAATAGATTATTTCTATTTTCTTTGGGCAGGTTGTCATTCTTGATTTCTTAAAATATTGTATCTAGGCTTTTTTTCTGCTTGATTTGTAATTCAAATAAAGCAATGATTATTAAATTATATCTCCTTGACCTGTTTTCTAGGTCTTTTTTGATAGGAGATAACTCACTTTTCCTTCTATTTTTCTAGTCTTTCAGTTTTGTTCTGTAATTTTCTATTGTCCTATGGAGTCACTGATCTCTTTCTTATCCAATATAATTTTTTAAAAGTAAAATATAAATAACTTATGGGTTTTAAGAGAAAACAGAGAATTCCAGTCTAATTTTTGAGGCTCTTGGTTCTCAGATCCTAAGTTATTTGTTTTTCTTCCAATTCATTCCCCTAGAACTTTCATTTCCTCTTTCATTCCTTTCCCTAGAGAGTTCATTTCTTTTGCAATAACATTTCAAAATTCCTATTATATTTCTTTTAGGAATTATGGGAGGGATTGTGGCAAATCCATATATTTATTTTAAGCCTTTTTATAAATGATATGAAGTTATTCTCTTCTAGATTTGTGTCTTAAGTATCCCTATTTATTACCTGTGCTTTTTTCCATGTATTCATTTTCTAATCTTATATCCTAAACTGGCATTTTATGTCCTAACCAGAGTCTGAACATTTCCAAAAAGAAATGGTAGATCTTTGTTTGATACTGATTTGTCTCCAGCTCCCATCTTTATGACTTTACACTGGCCATCTCCCATGACTGGAATGCTCTTCTTCCTTTCCTATTCCCCCAAACCTTTTAAAATTTCTGACTTCTTTCAAAACTTAGCTCAAGCATCATTTCCTCTAGGAAACCTTTCATGATCTCTTTAACTTCTTCTCTTCTCATCTCTATTCCATCTCTTCTATGTGTATCTTCCATATGATTATCTGCATGCATGTTGTGATTTTCATTAGAATATCAGCTTCTTAAGGGCAGAGTCAGTGTTTTTAACTTTCTTTACATTTCCAGTGCTTGGCATAGTTCCTGACACATATTGCAAGATGTATGATGTCTTGATGAAGCAATCCATTTCCATGATGTCTTCTTCTCTCTAATCTCTTAATCAAACAAAAATCTTTCCCTGCTAAATCCCAGCTTTGGATTACTCCCATTATCCACTGCCTTTACACCTATTCATGTGCTACTCAATAAAACCGAAGAAAATTATGAAATTGAGCTTAATGAGTACTAATAAATGTTATAGAACTTCAGCTGGGTCCTCACTGCAACAAGGCAATCCTTTTTTATTTTATTTTTAGTACACGTTTCTTTATGAATCATGTTGGGAGATAAAAATCAAAACAAAAGGGAAAAACCACAGGAGAGAAAAAAAAACAGGAAAAAAGAAGTGAACATAACATGTGTTGATTTATATCAATCTCCAAAGTTCTTTTTCTGGCTGCAGATGGCATTTTGTCTCTAAAGTCTATTGGGATTGCTTTGGATCACTGTACCATTGAGAAGAACCAGGTCTTTCAGAGTTGATCATCACACATTCTTGATGTCGTCATGTATAATATAATCTTGGTTCTGCCTGTTTCACTCAGTATCAGTTTGTGTAAATCTTTCCAGGCCTTTCTAAAATCAGCTTGTTCATAATTTTTTATAGAACAATAGTATTTCATTACCTTCAATATCACAACTTATTCAGCCACTCTCTAATTGATGGGCATCTACTCATTTTCCAATTCTTTGCTACCACACAAAGAATTGCTACAAACATTTTTGCACATATGGATTATTTCCCCTCCATTATGATTTCCTTGAGATACAGACCCAGTAGTGGCACTTCTGGGTCAAAGGGTATATATAGTTTTGTAGCCTTTGGAGAATAGTTTCAAATTGCTCTCCAGAATGGTTGGATCAGTTGGCAACTCCACCAACAATGCATCAGTGTCCTAATTTTTCTACATCCCCTCCAACATTTATCATTATCTTTTCCTGTCATCTTAATCAATCTGAGGGGTATGAAGTAGTACCTCAGAGTTGTTTTAATTAAAATTTCTCTAATTCATAGTAATTTAGAGCATTTTTATATGACTATGGATGACTAATTTCATCATCTGAAAATTATCTGTTCATATCTTTGGACCATTTATTAATTGGGGAATGACTTATAAATTTGACACAGTTCTTTATATATTTTAGAAACAAAACCCTATCAGAAAAAAAATGGCTGTAAATGTTTTCCTGGCTTTGTACTTCCCTTTTAATCTTGTTTCTTTTGGCTTTGTGCAAAACTTTTTTAATTTAATGTAATCAAAGTTGTCCATTTTGCATTTCATAATGTTCTCTAGTTCTTCTTGGGTCATAAATTCTTCCCTTTTCCAAAGATCTGATAGGTAAGTTATTCCTTGTTCTCCCAATTTGCTTAAAATCATGCACTCATTTTGACTTTATTTTGGTATGAGGTGCGAGATATATGGTCTGTTTCTGACACACTATTTTCCAGTTTTCCCAGCAATTTTTGTCAAATAGTGAGTTTTTATCCCAGAAGCTAGAGTTTGGGTGTTTATCAAATACTAGATTAATATAGTCATTGATTATTATAAGGCAATCCTTTTATACCTCCCTAATAGGCTTTCTTACTTATCTCAGTGATTTTCCAAACTTTTTCATTAAACCTTAAAACCTCCATAACTTTGGGGTAGCTAGGTTGTACAGGGGATAGAGCACCAGCTCTAAAGTCAGGAGGACTTAAATTCAAATCTGATCTCAGACACTTAACACTTCCTAGCTGTGTGACTCTGGGTAAGTCACTTAACCCCCAATTGCCTCAGGAAAAAAAAAAAGCCCTCCATAAATTCTTCTCCATCCCTCTTTTCAGCTGAGAATCTTGTCTCATATTTCACTGGAAGAATTGAAGCCATTAAGAGACCTCCCTTTTCTTCCTTGCTCCTTTTTCTCATTTTATTCATATAACTGACACCATTTCTGTATGATCCTTGCCCTTTCCAAGGTAAATCCAGCTGTTTACACAAGCAACACCATTCCACCCAGTCTTCTCCATACCTACTCTGTCAACTATATCACTTTTTTTTTTAAATTTTTATTCTACTTTTTATTTACAAGATATATGCATGGGTAATTTTTCAGCGTTGACAGTTGCCAAACCTTTTGTTCCAACCTTTCCCCTCCTTCCTCCCACCCCTTCCCCAAGATGGCAGCTTGACCAATACATGTTAAATATGTTAAAGTATAAATTAAATACAATATATGTATACATGTCCATACAGTTATTTTGCTGCACAAAAAGAATCGGACTTTGAAATCCTACTCTATCCCTTATCTTCAATCTCTTCCTTTCTGGGTTCCTTCTCTACTGCCAATTAATCAGTTAGTAAACATTTATTAAACACTTACTATATGTCAGGCACTGTTCTAAACAGTGGATTTACAAAAGGAGGCAAAAAATTGTTCCTTCCCTCAAGGAATTTACAACCTAATGGGGAAGAGACAAGAAAAACAAATATATACAACCAGCTTATAGACTCTATAAGAAAGGACCGGTCAATTTACTCCTTCCTCTGAAACATTTCCCTGATGACATTTTTGACTCTTGGCCTTTAGAATTCCTGCTTGGTTCTGTTTTGCAACCTGCTCAGCCCCACCAGGGACCCCCGCCCTGGTCCTCAGTGTATGATGTTCATCCCAATTCTTGGGCCATGGTTGTCTTCCATACCTCACAGCTGTACAGCATCAATGGTAGGAAACTTGTATTTGTTTCTGAGAGGAGCTTGGGGTCATTAAAAGAGCTCCATGACTTCTTGAAGCTGATCCATTCAATCCCCTCCTTTTGATGATTCTGGGCTCAAGATATTTTCTTCTCTACACACACGTACACTTATGGGCAAGTCCCTAATTTATGGCTGTCCATCCCACTACAGGTCAGAATGTGGGCAATAGACACGCTTTATCCACTTGATTTTTTTTTTCACAGTATGATAAGCCCAAATTCTTAATAGATCTCTTCCAAACGGATCTGCAGTGTTTTAGAGCCTGGTTCATGTAATACAAAATCCTTTGGGAGAACCTCACCATTCACAGGAGATACCTCTTCAACTTGGACATTGCTCTCCTTGATCACCTTGGAAACTATCTTTGCCAAGAATTTCTCTCACTGTTTCGTGCCTCACCTGCTGTTTGGGATTAAAGAGTCCCCGAATAAGGCTATTTTCTTAAAACAAAAAATCAAAGAAAAAAAAAGAATAAGACTTTTTTTTTTCTCATATCTCTTAGGAAATCTTAAGTGATTTTGATGCACGCATGAGAGATGCCTTGTTGGAAGAAAGTATAGCATGAACTGTTCTTGATCTAATCATGCTGGCTCTTAGTGAGGAACACTTCCTGCTTTGAATGTTCATAAACCATCCTTTCAGCAATATGTTCCAAACTTTTGCAGGGAATGGAAATTAAGCTCCCTCATTATCCTGTTCACATTTTGAAGACTCTATCCTTTCCCCTTTTTTCAGAACTGAAACAAGCACCTTCTGAACCCTCTCTTGTTCTCCACTGCCTTTCACAGGTCACAGAAGGGCTCAGTAATTCCATCTTCCATGGCTTTCATTACCCTAGGCTATAATTCACGAAGGCTTTCTTGAATTCTTACCACTTCTTTCCTTATCTCGGGTCCCAGCTCCCTGTGAACGCTTCTTATTTCATCCTTCCCTGTCTTAGTAATCATCCTACTTGGCAGAGAAATTAGAATCAAACTAAGAAATGAATAGTTTTGTCTTCTCTCAATTTTCTAGGTGATGCAGTGGATAAAATCCCAGGCCCAGAGTCAGGAGTTTAAATACAGTGCAACACATTTACTAACTGTATGACCCAGACTCCACCACCTAACTCTGTTTGCCTCAGTTTCCCCATCTGTACAATGAGCTGGAGAAGGACCGGCAAACCACTCCGGTATCCTTGCCAAGAAAACCCCAGTGGGGTCCCAAAGAGTCTGAAATGACTGAAAAATCAATCCAACTACTATCTCTTCTTTGATTTTCTTTCTTGCCCTTAGTTCAAAACCTGCCTCAGCCTCTTCTGGGTTTTAATTCTGGACACTGCTTTTACATGATTTTCTCCTCTTTTAATTCATTCTCCTTGGGTTTTCTTTCTGCTTCCCTTGGAAATAAACTAACTTGCCTCTCTTTGATTGGAAATTAGCAGCTGGCTTCCAAAGCTCCAACGGAGAGGAGCCGAACTTTTATCAGCTTCCCCTTATCAATCACTTCCCACCTCTTCCTACCTTTTCCATCTTTCTGCCAGGGCTTCATTGGGTTCCACAAAAGGCGCCTTAGCTTGAAGTCAAGGCACTCCGGATCTAGGGCCAACCTGCTTTTCCAAAATTTCTCCCCACGCTCCCCTTCGCACATGCCCCCCACCCCAACATATGCTGTTGCCTGGATTTGTAAAGCTCTCCTTCCAATTCTCACCTCTAGAAATTCTGCCCAGACTTCAGGGAGCTGATCAATATTTTTTAAAGTGTCTATCACGTGCCAGGCTCTATACCAAGTACTAGACATACAAGAGGCAATCTCGGTCCTCAGAGAGCTCACAGACTCATGGGGGAGACAACATGGGAACAACGACATACGCACAGGCTCCGTACACTCTAAACACTACAGAAGAAAATCCTAGGATTAAGGGGGAATCAAAAAGGCTTCCTGTAGAAGGTGGGATTGTGGCTGAGACTTGCAGGGAGGCCGGAGGGGAGAGTTTGGGGGGAAACATCTGGGGAAAATGCCCCATTTCTGGAATGTTTCGGTCTCTGGAGTGCAGACGTGGGTTGTGTAAGAAGGCTGGGAAGGTTGGAAAGGCTATGAATGGTGGAGGATTTCCCAGCTGATCCTGGAGGTGATGGGCGAAGTCTTTTGCATATGGAGGTGTCCTAGTCTGTGCTTTAGGAAGATGGCTTTGACAAACTGAGTAAAGGATGGGGAGAGACAAGCAGCCATTGCTGGGGTGTCAGCGGTGAGGGCCTGTCCTGGGGGATTGTCCGAGGCAGAGGCGGGAATGGGAAAGGTACCAGGAAGGCAAAGAGTCTCGAAAGCAACAGATTGGAGGAGGACATGAGACGGGGTGAGGAGGCAGGTTCTCCCCTTACAGCCGGCAAGCAAGGCAACCCACCAAAGTCACGCTGACATCACCAAATTGTGTGTGAGCATTTCCGCCTCAAAAATCAGCAAATGACAAATCAGGACCCGGTTTATTGTTTTGTTGATTATCTAGACTTAAGAAGGGGATGGGGGGAAATGTTCCTAAAGCCAATTAAACTAATATGCTCTACATGATCCCTCCCCGGCCTCCGAAGCTGCTCGTTAAACACACAGGCGCTCACCACTGGGCTCTCTTCCTCCAGGCAGCCTTTGCTCTGCTTTCAGACAATGATGGGGGCCGGGAGCCCGGACCTCTCTTCCCTTTGATCTCTCCGTCCCTGCAGCAGTTTGGGCCGATTATTCAAATGACTCGGGGCTATTTGCCCAAACTCGGCGTTCTCACTGCTGGCACCTGTGTGCTGGGGGGAGAACGTGTCCAAAGGCTTCTTGGTAGCAGTAGCGAGGATAGTAAATGTTCAATCCAACACAATGGGAACGCTTCTTAAAGCGGGTAATTAAATGTTTGTTGAACTAGGGGCCTGACTCCTACAAGGGACCCTACAATGGAAAGCTGGGTGAGGAAAGAAAGGTGGATGCTCACTTTCACAGGCTGTTGGGCTAGGTTTCTAAAGCGAAGGGAAATTTGGGTGTTTTCTCAATTAAGTCTCTTTGGGTAAGGGATAGAGGGGAGGTTACTTAGCATTTTAGTGACTGGATTGCAGGGGCTTGGTCGTCTGGTTCTGGAGGGAGGAATGGCGTCTATGGCTGGCCTGTAAGGGGGACTGGCTTTCAGAATCTGCTTTTTCCTAAACCCTCCCTTTTTTCTCCTCTCCCCACCTGTCTCCCCCTCTCCGTTTTTCTCTCTCTCCCTCCCTCTCTTTCCCTTCCTCCTTCTTTCTCTCTTTCTCTCTCTCTCTCTCCCTCTTCCTCTCCTTCTCTCTCTCTCCCTCACCTTTTCCCTCTCTCCTTCTCCTTTTCCCTCTTTCATCCTCTCTTCTCCTCTTCTCTTCTCCCTTTCCCCTCTTTCCCTTTCTTTTCCTCCCTCCATTTACTTTCTCTCTCTCCTTCTCCTTTTCACTTTTCCCTCATCTTCCCCTTTCTTGTGTCCTTTTTTATCTGATCTCCTCTTACCTGTTCTTCTTCCTGTCCCTCTCATCTCTCCCTTGCTTTTCCCCTCTTCTTTCCCCTTCTATTATCTTCTCCCTCTTCCTCTTATTTTCTCCCTCCCCCTCGTCTTGCTTCCCCTCCTATTTCATTCTCCTTACTTCTTCCTTCTCCTTCTGCCTTTATTCCCCTTCTTCCATCTTCCTCCTCCTTTTTCTCCTTTCCTCCCACTCTTCCCCTATTTCTAGTATCCTCTTTTTATTCCACCCACTTCCTTCCTCTCCACCTTCTCTTTCTCCTTTCCACCTTCTCCCAGCATCACCCTAAATTGAAATGAAGAATACCTGATTAATATTTCCTATTTCCTGACTTCCCCGAGGGAAGGAAACTAGCTCACCTGGCAGGTTTGTTCATCTTGCATGGGAGGGGCATTCTTAGATTGAGCAAGAATTGAGGTAAATTTAAAGATTTAGTTTTGGAAATCTAGAGATTTCCAGGTAGTGGGGCAGGAAAGCTCTAGCTAGGTAAGCTTATCCTAGCAAGTATAGATACTGAGCTGGCCAGGGATTCAGGGATTTAGGAAACCTGGACAAGAATCTCATATTAAATTCATCTACTTATAAAATTAATTGATAGTGTGTATAATACATGCTACCTGAATGAGTCAAGTTCCCGGGTGTGGCTAACACATTTCCTCAAGGCTTTAGGGGTATCTCTGGGGGATACCTTAAGGCCTCCAGCCATGTTGTTCTTTGCTACATTATTAGTTGAAATCATGGTGACAGCAGACTTAAATAGATTTTAGAAAGAGGTATTTACTAAGGTATATAGTAAGAATAGTTGGCACAAAACATCCCCAAAGTCTGTGACACATAAGTACATACAAGAAGCCAGGAGAAAGTGGGTTCCAACTTGGAGGGTGCATGTGTCAAAGGTAGATGGATAGATAGATGGGAGGATTTTTGTGTGGCTGAATAGATAGGTATATGGATAAATAGATGGATGGATAAATGGATGGATAAATAAAATGGTAGATAAATAGGTGGATTTATTTCCACCTATTGGTGAATGGTCAGTTGGTGAATTGGTGAAGCGGAATAACTTCTCAAAGATCTCAAAGAGTTTGCTAACATATAAATTACCCCTAGGATATAGTGAAGTTTCCTCAGTCTATTGAAAACACTCTTGCACAATATCACTCCAAGTATTTTTTTTTTTAACAATGAATATGAGGTTTATTATAATATAGATGCTCTTTTTGGGCCAGGCTGGTTTTATCACCCTCAGGTTCCAATGTATTCTGAAGGGTTTATGGGCTGTCACTTTTCTCAGCTGCCATTGGCTTGACATCTCATCAACTATATTCTCTTGTAATTATCCTCCCAGTTTCATTTAACTTTTACATGTAAGTCAATATTTATTAGCATTTACAAACTTCAAAGATATACTAAGAACAAATGTACAAAGATCTACCCTAACACCCCCCAGGCTACACTTTTCCCTGCATCATCTTGAACTCTGGAACAATAGGCTTTAAAACTTGCCTCAATTTTCTTTTTTCCCCCTGAGGCAATTGGGGTTAAGTAAGTCACTTAACTTATGCCCAGGGGTCACACTGTGAGGAAGTGTTAAAGTGTCTGAGGTCGGATATGAACTCAGGTCCTCCTGACTTCAGGGCTGGTGCCCTATCCACTGTGCCACCTAGCTGCCCTCTTGGCTCAGGTTTCAAAAAGCATTATTCACATCAAATCCGAAACGTTTCCTTACACTTTATCATGGCTATCTTGGACTCAGACGTCCAGGTTCTCCATGTGGACAGTTCTCCTGGGTTCTCTGCAAAAACACCAGATCCATCCACTCTCACTTCACTCTACCTTCCACTCCCAGTACACTAAGATAGATTGGTTGGTTGATTGAAACATGTTCACCTTGTGAAGGTATCAGGACATCTTATCACTTAAAGTATAGCAGAATGACTTGGTTGAGTAAATGAACTGAACCCGCTTTTACACATATAATCTGGTGACCATCCTTCTAGAGAAAGTGGCTAAACCCTAAACAACCAGCTCAGTCCTGGCAGCCTTCTGGGGGTTCTGGTCAGCCGACAGATGGTAGGGGCGACATGAGGTTTTATACTAGAGTAGACACAAGTAGTTGGAATTTCTCACAAATTATTACAAATACAGAAATTATGTGTGTGGGGGTGTGTGCATATATGCATGTATATGTCTATGGTATGTGTATGTATTGTGTGTGTGTGTGTGTGTGTGTGTTTCTGACAGTCTCTGAGGCTTGTTTTGGTTCCCCCCCAGAATGCCCCTAAGTACTGGAGATCTGGCTCGTTCCTGACAAGTGTAGAGGCTGTCACCAGCTCTTATAGACAGAGAGATGTGAAAGTCTTAAATATTTCTCTTTGTGCCTCTCTTTTCTCAGACTCCTGCAAGGTTAATTGAAAGCACTGAAACATGGAACAGGTTTATTTAAAACTATGTAAAGGAGAGGGAAGAGATGGTCCATCTGAATCAAGGCAGCAAGGGAATAAATGGTTATGATCCTACAGAGCTCCTGGCCCCAACTAGTTAGCTTTCCCCTTTCCTGGGACTAGGTTGACGTAAGCCGTCTTCTCCTTACCTCTGAGGCCAAAATCCCTTGATTCAAGAACTGCCACCTTTCCCAGAATGGTCTTAATTTGTTATCACAGCCCCTGGCTTGGCCTAGAACTCACCGTGCAGGCAATGCTGCCCCATTTTCGGTGCCTGTCCCTCATGTCAGCACAAGTCAGGTGGCCTTTGTCTAGCTCATATGAGGCTGTCCTCCCCCAGAGAATGCCCCTAAGAGCCTTCCATGTACTTGCAACCCTGGGCCCTCTTCCAAACTGGTCAGAATAGCCGAAAGAGAATGGACTGACCTAACTTTTTCTGATTGTTCTTGGTGCATTCTTGTTATATTCTCCATTCTCACTACTCCCACCCCATCTGATATATAAGGTATCAGATAATACATATTTAAAATTAGAAAAAACTTCAAAGCACTAGAAGTCTAAAGTTCTTTACTGATGAGGAAACCAAGACCCAAAGAGATTGTGACTTGTCTAATGTCACTGAGTTTTGGAAGTAATTTGTGAGCGCTGGCCACATGCCTCCAAGGTCAGTCCAATTTTCATTGTACCGCATTGTCTCCTCATATCACAAAACATGAATCTATATTCCAACGGTCACGTGGGAATGTTATCTATAGTGGACCTTACATACAATCTGGGCACCATTTCCTGGGGGTACCGTGGACCTTTGCACCAGTGTAGTTGCTGGATGGAGAATTTAGGCTCTTCTGCAGTGACCCACTGTCCCTTCTGAATGCTTGCTCTTTCCATTTTTTGACAGTGGAACAGATTCTGGGCCTGCTGACTGGTGCCATGTCTGTGCCTTACTTTGTTGAGGGTTCCCATCTCTGTATTTCTGGACTTCTATAGTCCAGTTCTAGACAGGACGCAATGGTCTCTGGATTAAATTATTCTCCCTTACCCAGGCTGAGTATGGATCCTGCCAGCTTCCCACCCCTCTCTCTTTGGGCCAAACATGCTCTTTGTAAATTTTTTATTATTTTGTTACATCCAGTTTCTATTGCTTTGTTCTTTCCAGTTATTTTGTAAAATTGTGTAACTTATTTTCCTGCCTCCGCTTACTTTATTTTGCACCAGTTTTGTCTAAGTCTTTCCATACTTTTCTATATTTAGCATCTTCATTTCTTATAGCACAGTAATATTGTTCCTTTAATGTTCAACATTTTATCCATTCACCAGTTGATATCTACTTATTCATTTACTACCACAAAAAGTGCTTCTATAAATCCTTTGGTGTACATGGAGCCTTTCTTTTTTGTCAATGATCTTCTACCCTTACTTCCTAAAAGTGTTCAAGCTTTTTTAGTTTAAAGTTTTGTTGTTCAGTTGCAGCCAGCTATTCACGAATTTATTGGGGTGATCTTGGCAAAGATACTGGAGTGGTTTGTCATTTCCTTCTCTAGCTCATTTTAACAGATGAGGAAACTGAGCCTGAGTTAAGTGACTTGCCTAGGATCACACCGATACTAAGAGGCTAGATTTGAACTCAGGTTTCCCTGAATCCAAGCCCAGCACTTTATCCACTGTGCTATCTAGCTACCCTGGATTAAATATGTACTGTCTCCTAAACTGGCAAATAAGATAAAACTGTTAGTCATTGCATTGTTATACTTTTGTGTGCTACTGTATGAAAAGAGCCCTGAACAAGGTGGTTGGGAGACATCTAGAGAAGGGGGAAAAAGTAGATTTAAAGCCAGATTATTTTGCTGGAGTGAGATCTCTGACAGACCTGGAGTTAGAAAAGAGTGATTTATCTTCATAATTTCCCAGACAGAGGAAAAATAACACATTGGACTTTCTTAGGTAGTTGAGTCAGCAGTAGCAGGAGCTGGACCAGTTACTGGTTGTGCTGGCTCTAGGGTAAGCATCTGTCATTTTCACAGGCCTGGTTTGAAATGAAGATCTTTCCTTGGGGGGAGAAAGCAGTGCTACATAGGAAGTTATACCCCAGGGAAATTTGAAGCTTGGTCTCCAAAAAGGTGGGGAAGACTAAGAGTACCTGGCTCCTACCTGTCTGCTTACCAGTTCCTCAGATAGCAATCACCACTGCTTTAAGTGGGAGTTCATCTAGGGATTTTAAAAAATATTTTTCTCTCTCCTTTGATTCTGAATACTATTCTGTTTCTTTTTTTCCCGTTTCTTTTAAGCAGGGTTTTCTGACATTACTGTTTTAAAAGCATTGGAGATACCCTTACTATGAAAAGATTTCCTAAAATATATTATTTCATTTATTGGTTGTTTAAATAAAATATGAATGCCACGACATGACATATGGATTTAAAGCCTCATGGGAGTTTACCCATATTAGGTATGGACCCAGAGTTTAAACATAGTGACGTGATGGGTATTGAAAGACAGTGTTACATGGATGGGGAAGTAAAATAATAGTTTTGTGCTTTAAAAAATTTTAAATTACAGAAATAGACAACTAGAGATATATTCTATGAATTTCTAGGTACATTTGGTCACTTAAAAATCCCTAGTAAAATCACAGAAGGAACCAAGACCTGGTAATTGCCATTCAAATCCACCTGAATGAGGAGATAGCCAAGAAATTTGTAGTCTTGCTGAGCCAAAGGGATACCTCTGCAAAATTAAGCCAGAAATAGAAGCTCATAGGGGACTGAACTTGAGCCAACCTGTGAATGAAGCAAGAGCTAGATTCTGTGAACTAGACAGCAAGCAGAAACCACATCCTTTTTCACTTTTTTTTTTTTAGGAATGGGAGCTTCTCCTATGGGAAGAGCAGACCCCTTGAATCAACAGAGAAACAATGACTGGGGTTGAGGCTCAGGTAGATGTATCACTACAGGAATATATCATAAGCCTGAGTTAGGAATCTTCTGTGAGAGAGCACCTTGTCCTCATGTGGAACAAGCAGAACAAGTTTGGATCAGCAAGGTGATGGTTGCTATGGAAATTGCAGGCATCTGGGTTTTAAAAGATGAGTACATTAATGGGAATGTTTTAGAGGGTTGGGTTTGTGGACTTGCACAGGACCTGAAGGATATTCAAGCTGGAATCATGTGGCAAACCTGTCTGCAAAAATTAGATTTCACATTAGTGGAACTCTATGGCAATTATGAGATTGCTGCATTAAGACTTCGTTTCAGTGCAAAGGGAAAGAGCCCACTCACTTTGTAGCTCATATGAAAAGTTGACAAGAAAGATTAGTAGGGAAAGGAGCGATAAAGCCTGAGGAAATGGATTAATTCAGACTAGAACAAAAATCTGATGTCTCGATACACAGTGAAGAAATAAAATGATGGAATTTTAGTTAAGATAGATATGAGAATAGTCTCAGAAGAGCACAGCTCTTATACATGTTCTCCATATCTAAAAAAGGCATAAGATTGAATAATGATTAAGAAATTCTGAGATAAAAGAAAATGTTAAAGAATCAGTTATTAAAAAACAAGCCCCCAAAACAAAATTGACTTAGAAAATGAGTCAAGAGAAGATCACTTAAGAAACACTAAAGTGCTTAAAAGTCTGATCCTACTTACCTACCCAAAATAGCCTGGATACCATATTTCAAAAAATAATAAGATGAAAATTGCCCAGCTCTTTTAGAACCAGAGGGCAAAATGAAGATAGAATCAATTTATTTCCTGAAAGAAATCCCAAAACAAAAAAATTCTCATAAATGTCTTTACCTAAATCCAGAGATGCCAGGTCAAAGGTGGGAAAAAAATACTGCAAGCAGCTGGAAAGTAACAATTCAAGTATCAAGGAGCCATAGTTATAGACATCTAGGTCTTGACAGCTAGTATTATCAAAGAGAGGAAATGCTGGGATATAATACTTGAAAAAGAAAAGATGAAAGCTTACAACCAAGAATAAATTACCCTGAGAAAACCAAGCAAATTCCTAAAGGGAAAAAAAATGGATCTAAAATGGAATAGAGGATTTTCAAGAATTTTTCTTAAAAGATCAGAGCTGACTAGAAACTGAAAAGCAAACACAAGTGTAAAGAGAAATCTATTAAGATAAATTACTTTAGGCAGCTGGAAAGAGTTAAATGATGAATAAGTGTTTGTATTTATTAAAATAGGGAGGAAGAACTTTTGTCCCTTTTGAACTGAACTAGAGGGAATTGGAAATACCGACACACAGAGTTTGGTGTAGGAATACATTAAATTCAACAGGGAAATGAGAGGGAACAAGGAGAGGAGAGAAAAGGTGGTGGTGGTGGTGGTGGTGGAGGTGGGTGGGTGGTTAAGAGAGATGATAGATTTGAAGATGGAACAGCTACAAGTAAAATAACTTCTATTTTGGAGGGTAAATTATGAAGGGGGAAAAAAAGGGCAAGAATCAGCTATCAAGTTCTAAGCTCAGGTAAGAGAAGATGATCAGTGTTCTAGAAGCAGATTGCACTACTCTTTCATCACCTTTTTCTTCTTTATAAGAACGGGGTGGCAGGAGAGAAAAAAATGTAAAATAGGATATGAAGGAGGGAAATACATACCCAATCATAAGTGTGACTTTGAAGAGGATGAACTCATCCATAAAACAGAATAGCAGCAGAATAGATTACAAAGCAGACTCCCCCAATGTTATTCACAAGAAATACACTCAAAACAGAAAAAGATTCACACAGAATTAAAATGGAGACTGGAGCACAATTTTTTCAGGCAAGTTCAAAAAAATAAGAGGCAGCAAACATTATCCTGGACAAGGCAATAGTAAAAATAGTTAAAAGACAAAACAAAGAAATTGTATTATACTTAAAGGTACAAAAGAAAACAAAATAATATTTCTTAATATTTGTGCAGCAAATGGTATAGCTTCTGAGTACTTTAAAAGAAAAATTGATAGAACTAAAGAGACATAGATTTAACTTTCCCATCCTGCAACAAATGAAGATTTCAATGTCTGGTTTCAAACCTAAAGAAATCTAACAAAAATACAAATAAAAAAGATTAGGATTCTACATAGAATTTTAGCACAGTTAGATATGATAGATTTTGAGAAAGACAGTTGACAGAAGACTTAGATGAAGTCTTTTTGCCTACTTCAGTCAGCACACTTCCTCCACAATAATCTAGAAAATAAACTAGACTAAATTTTGATGGGAAAAGTCAAGAAAAAAAATCACAGTGAGTCATTTATTCCCAGCCCAGAATTTAGGTGAAAGGCAGAGAAATCTATGGACAACAGAACAGGGAAATAACCAAAAGCATAGGTGATAGCAGGAGCAGGAAGCATTCTTGACTTAGGGAAAGAAAGGACCAAGACAGATCAATAGAGCGAGAAGAGCAAATCAAGGGATCCTTAAGGATCCTTGAATTAGTGTTGGATGAAGGAATGGCAGCTCTGCTGTTCCATTGACCACTTCTGGGTCATGGATCCAGGACAGAAAGGAGAAATAGCCAGCAAGCCTGAGTCTGTCTTAGCTGTGTCCTGATTAAGGAACAAGATCCAGAAACATAGTGTGGCTCAAGAACAGAACAGCTCTAGCCTTCAGCCCAGTACCTAAGCTTCAAAGGAATAACCAGAAATACTAAACTGAAATCTAGCTGGCAGTTCAGTTACTCTGAAACTGCAGAACTTCCAATAGGCTAATTTGACTGAATCTGGCAGTGGTTTACTGTAACTCAGCAGCACATAAGCCAACAAATCAAACCTGGGTTAGGAACTTGCAAAGCTCAGACCAAAAAGGCAATGAACAGATTTCACCCTGAATCACATCATTTAGAAAAACTGAAAACTGTGAAAGCAACAACAGAATGTAAAAGGATAGACATGCAGGCTGATCAGCCCTTCCAAAAGAGTCCAGAGTCTAGTATTAACATAAAGTCCAAAGTTAAGAAGAATGCTGAACAAGAAGAATGGTAAACAAAAAGAGACATACACAAGATATACACAGAAGAGAATGACTTAAAACATCTGTAAGCAAAGTCTCAAAGAAAAATGCAGATTGAATACAAGAGTAACATGAATTCCTAGGAGAAAAAACAATATTATTGTTTTTTTAAAAATCAAATTAGACCTATGAAAGAAAGCTATGAAGAGAGAATTAAAAGAGGTACAAAATCTTTCTGAAATTTAGTATTGGCAAAAGGGAAGCTAATGACTTTATGAGATGTTAAGAAATATTAAAAGTCTGAAAAAATAGAAATATGACATTTCATAAGAAAAAAAACTGGCCTTAAAAAAAGATTGATAAGAAATAATTATAAAATCATCAGAGTACCTGAAAGCCAGAAAAATCACAACAAAAAAAGAGCTTAGATATCATATTTCAAGAAATAATTTTAAAAAACACCAATTGTATACCCATCTTAGAAATAGGACAAAGTAGAAATTGAAAGAATTGACTAGTCTATTCCTAAAACTATCCCCAAAATAAAAACTCTTAGGAATATTATAGCCAAATTCCAGAGCTCTCAGATCAAAGAAAAAATACTGCAAGCAGCTAGAAAAAAAAAAAAAAAGATTAAGTACTCTGGGTTAGTATCACACAAAATTTAGCAGCTGCCATTGAAAACGAAAAAGAGATTTTGGATTATGATATTTCAAAAAGGTTATAAACAGGGATAATTTACCCAGCAAAACTGGGTATAATCCTACAGAAGAGATCTTTAATGAAACAGAGGACTTTCAAGCAACATTGATGAAAAGACGAAATTTGAGTAGATAATGCTATGCAAATATAGTACCAGAGAAGTATAAAAAGGTAAGTATAAGGAAGAAATTATATAGGGCTAAGAAAATTTAAATTGTTTATATTCTATGCAAGTAATAATATTACATTCTAATACAAATAATCTTTCAGTATCAAGGATCAGAGAGGGCCCAATATTTATTTTATTATGTTTGGATAATCTTAAAAGAGTAGAAGGGTAGGAAAGAGGGATGAATGAATTGGGAGTGGGGGGAGGAAGAGAGAAAGAATGGGGGAGGGATATCTCACATAAATGGAGAGAGCACAAGGAAGAGTTTATAAAAACATATAGACAAAGAATTAATTAATAGCACTACCTATGTATGCATCAAATGTCATAGCATCCAAATTATTTTTTTTTAATTATAGCTTTTTATTTACAAAACATATGCATGGAAATTAAGACAACTCTGAGATACCACTATACACCTGTCAGATTGGCTAGAATGACAGGGAAAGATAATGCAGAATGTTGGAGGAGATGTGGGAAAACAGGGACACTAATACATTGTTGGTGGGGTTGTGAATACATCCAGCCATTCTGGAGAGCAATTTGGAACTATGCTCAAAAAGTTATCAAACTGTGCATACCCTTTGATCCATCAGTGTTGCTACTGGGCTTATATCCCAAAGAGATCTTAAAGAAGGGAAAGGGATCTGTATGTGCAACAATGTTTGGGGCAGCCCTCTTTGTAGTGGCCAGAAACTGAAACTGAGTGGATGCCCATCAATTGGAGAATGGCTGAATAAATTGTGGTATATGAATATTATGGAATATTATTGTTCGGTAAGAAATGACCAACAGGAGGATTTCAGAGAGGCCTGGAGAGACTTACATGAACTGATGTTGAATGAAATGAGCAGGACCAGGAGATCATTATATACTTCAATAACAATACTATATGATGATCAACTCTGATGGACGTGTCCATCTTCAACAATGAAATGAACCAAATCAGTTGCAATAGAGCAGTAATGAATTGAACCAGCTACACCCAGCGAAAGAACTCTAGATGACTATGAACCATTACATAGAATTCCTAATCCCTCTATTTTTGTCCGCCTGCATTTTTGATTTCCTTCACAGGCTAATAGTACATTATTTCAAAGTCCGATTCTTTTTGTAGAACAAAATAACTGTTAGGATATGTATACTTATATTGTATTTAATTTATACTTTAACATATTTAACATGTATTGGTCAACCTGCCATCTGGGGGAGGAGGTGGGGGAAAGGAGGGGAAAAATTGGAACAAAAGCTTTGGCAATTATCCATGCATATAACTTCTAAATAAAAAGCTATAATAACAATAATAAAAAAAAAAACATATGCATGGGTAATTTTTTCAACATTCACCCTTGCAATACCTTGTATTCCAGAATTTTCCCTCCTTCCCTCCACCTCCTCCCCTAGATGGCAGATAGTCCCATACATGTTAAATATGTTAAAATATAGCATCCAAATTCTTAAAGGAAAATGTAAATGAATTATGAGGAAATAGACAATAAAATTGTACTATTAGAGAATCTCAATTACCTCTTTCAGAACTAGAGAAATCCAACCACAACATAAATAAGAAAGAGGTTAAGGAGACAAATAGAATTTTAGAAAATTTTGAAATGATAGACCTCTGGAGAAAGCTGAATGGGATTAGAAAAGAATATATCTTTTCTCAGATGTACATAGCACCTTTACAAAAATTATCCATGTACTAAAGCATAAAAATGTCACAAATAAATGCAAAAAAGCAGAAATATTAAATGCAACTTTTTCAGAACAGGAAACAATAAAAATTACATTCAATAAGGGCCTTGGAAGCAAAGATTAAAAATTAATTGGAAATGAAATAAGCTAATTCTAAAGAGTAAGTCAAAGAACAAATAGAAATAATCAATAGTTTCATTAAAAATAATGACAACAATAAGACATCATACCAAAATTTGTGGGATACAGCGAAAGTACTGAAGGAAAATTGTATATCTCTTAATGTTTACATCCATAAAAGAGAAAAAAATAGATCAATATATGAGGCATGCAAAAAGTTAGAAAAAGAATAAATTTAAAATTCCCAATTATAAATATTGAAAATTGAAGGAGATATAAATTGAAAGCAAAAAAATTGGGCTAGTAAATAAAATGAAGATTGTTTTATGGGGGGAAACAAGGAAATTAAAAAACTATTAGATAATTTGATTTTTTTGTTTTTCATTTTTTATTGTTTAATTTTTTTGGTTTTACATATATATTAATTTTTAAAATATACATTTCTTTATGAATCAGGTTATGCAAAAACAATCAGAACAAAAGGGAAAAACCACAAAGGGGGAAAAAAAAAAAGAAGTGAAGAAGTGAACATAGCATGTGCTGATTTACATTTAATCTCCATGTTCGCTTTCTGAATGCAGATGGCATTTTCTATCCAAAATTTATTGGGATTGTCTTGGATTACTGAATCACTGAGAAGAATCAAGTCTTTCATAGTTGATCTCACATTTCTTGCTGTTACTGTGTATAATGTATTCTTGGTTCTGCTTGTTTATCTCAGCATCAGTTCATGTAAATCTTCTTAGGCCTTTCTAAAATCAGCGTGCTCATCATTTTTTTATAGAACAATAATATTCCATTACTTTCATATATAACAATTTATTCAGCCATTTGCCATGCCAGATACAATAGACAGAAACAAATGAGCCATAACCTAGTGCTTGATAAAACCCAAAGATCACAGCTACTAAGGCAAGAATTTATGATTTGACAAAAACTAAGGAAAATTGGAAAGCAGTTTGGCAGAGACTAGATCTAGATTAACATTTTATATGGTATACTAGAACAAGCTTAAAATGGGTGCATGATTTAGAAATAAAAGATAACATTAGCAAATTAATGGGGCATGAAAAGAATTACCTGTAAGATCTATAGATAGGGGAAGAGTCGATGAACAAATAAGAAGCAAGTTTCTGGGAGGTAAAATGAATAATTTTGTTTATATAAAATGTAAAAGTTTTTGCATAAACAAATCAATGCAGTTAAAAATTAGAATGAAAGGAAATTGGGAAAAAGTCTTTGTGGCAAGTTTTTTTGAAAAAGGTCTCATTTCTAAGGGAATTAATTCATTTCCCCAGTTGTCAAGTAGTCAAAGAATGTGAATAGGTAGTTTTTAGAAAAAGAAATCCAAAATTCTCAATCACTAAATCAACTCTTGAGGTACTACTTCACACACATCAGAGATTAACAAAGTTAACAAAAAAAGGAAAATGAAAAATACTGGTGGAATATGGAAAAGCAGGACACAAATGCACTATTGGTAGAATCAAGTACAACAATTCTGTAAAGTAATTTGGAAGTATCCTCCAAAAGTTATTAAATTGTGCATGCTCTTTAACCCAGTAGTATCAATACTAGGTATATTCTCCAAAATGAAAAGTAATCTCAAAGAGGATCTGAGGAGGGGTATGACAGACTAGGAAGGCCTTTTGCAGAAGGAGGGAGTTTAGCTGAGTACAGAAGGAGGCCATGGAAGTGAGGAGATGGAGATAAGAAGGGAGAGCATTTCAAGAAAGAATAGCCAGTGACAAGTTGATTGCCAAGATGGCCACCTGAAATGAAAGCAGGATGTCTAGCTCCCACATATCTATTTCAGCAAAACTAGAAAGGTAAATTATTTGAACATTTTTTACCTAGAGAACTACATAAAAAGTCAGCTGCCTTAGCCTGCCCTTCCCATCTGCTACACCACATCCTCACTAGCCACACAAGTGTCATTGTAGGGCAGTCTCCTCCTCTGATCAAAGATGACCTGGACACATGGTAGATAGCCTGAAATTCTTAGTGTTTAGAAGCAAACAATAAAGGTTGGTCTGAAAAACTCCCAGAATAGTCAGAAAGCCCCAGGGTGGGGACCTTGGAAGCCCAGAGAGCAGCTGAAGGCAGTGACCAACATGTCTGACCTAGAAAATAGCTCAAGGAAAGATAATGCAACAATCACTGAACTCACTGAAAATCATAATTTAAAAAATCCTGGACATTTTATTTCAAAAAATCATAAGTGAAAACTGCCCGGATCTATTAGAAACAGAGGGCAAAGTGAACCTAAATTTATTGATCACTCCCAGAACTGTCAGAACCAAAATCCAAAAGATCCTTATGAGAGAAAAAATACTGCAAGTATCCAGAAAACAGTTGAAGTACCAAGGAACCACAGTTAAGTTCCCAAAAGACCTAGCAGCTTCTACCAAACCATAGAGGAAAACAACCTAGAATCACTTACCCCAAAAAGCTGAACAGGGAAAAAACAAAGTTTTAATGGGATAGAGGACTTTCTAGTATTACTGATGAAAAGGCCATAGTCAAGTAAGCATTTTTGAAATACAAACCTAATTCTAGAGAAGTCTGCTTTGATGCAGTGCTAACATTCTAATAAGGGAGAAGAAACAAATAAATGTCCCTTCAGAACTTTAATGTTTTTAAAGGATATTGAGGGAGTAAAATAAGAAAAATAGAGATCTTGGGGATAAATTGGTTTTATTCCACATATTTGAGGAAGGGAAAGAGAAAAGATGATAAAAGGAGGAATACATTAGGGTACTTGTTATATCTAGTAATTGAGATTTGTGAGAATAACATACAAACATGGAGGAATGACTGTAGAGAATGGGTAATATATGAACTTTTATCTGAAACAAATAAATGAAAGTTGCACACACACATACAGTTTGGTACAGAAATACATTAAATTCCACAGATAAATAAGTTACTGAAGTTGAGAGAGTTATGAGGAAGTTCAATACCAAAAAGATAATAGCCATAACTGAAAGAAAAGCACAGAGAAGCAGAAGAGTTTTGAAATAAAGTATAGAATTTTATACATACATATATATATATATATATATATATATATATATATATATATATATATATAAAAATAATAAAAGGAGTAAGAATGTGAAATGGAGATTCATGGTTTTATTATGTATTCTGCTATGCATATGAAAAATTTCTTTTTGTATTCAAGTTCTAAATTTAAAAAGCAAATTTAAAGAGTTAGAAGATGAAATATTGAATCTGAAGAATATCAATTAGGCCAGTATAGCTAGAATATAGAGTATCTAAGGAGGAAAAGTGTAAGAAAAACTGAATTTTAGAAAGGGAGTAGGTTGTAAAAAGCTTCAAATGTCATATCTTTTCATCAATCAAAAAGACACTAGAAAAACAAGAAATTAACACTTTCATCTAACCAAACATCAAATTTAGAATGAAAAATTCTATAAATTGAATGGAACTGAAAGCAAAATGTCCTATTAAATATTTAAATAAAAATATGTTTATTTGAAAATAATAAAAATCTGATTTTTTAAAAATGAGAAACCAAATTGCTAATATAAACATTTTAAAACAGAATTAAAAACAAATCAAGAAGAAATAAGGGAAATTATTAGAAACTATTTTGCCCAATTGTAGGCCAACAAAACCAGTAACTTAAATGAAAGTGAGAAAGATATAAATGAATTCCCAACAATAACAACAACAAAACAGGACAAGGTAGATTTTAAGCAAATTCTATCAAAGATTCAAAAAACAATTAATTCCTTTATTATATACTGTTTGTAAAACTAGAAAAATTAGGGATACTATAAAAGTCTTACTATGATACAAATATATGGCTTTAACTCCAAAACCAGTTTCCCCAAAAGCAAAGAAATAAACCTATAGATTCCTATGTCTTATGTTTAATGAATATTGCAAAAATATTGAATAAAATGTTGGGGAAAAGATTACAGCAACATATTAAAAAGATTATCTACTCTGATTCAATTTCATTTCCACCAGGAATGCAAGATTATTTCAACATTAGGAAAACTATAAACATAGTAGTTCATATTATAAAAATCACTTTTATTGCTAGAGCTACATAAAAGGCTTTTGAACAATACAACAATTTCAGGAAAAACCAAAACCAAACACATTTCCCCTAAACTCTAAAACTAAGAGGAATAAATGAACTTATCTTAGTATGGTAAATAAAATCTATCCAAAGCCAAATGGCTCAGATTAAATATAATGGAGACCACTACACATGGCCATACATTTCTAACAAAAACCTTTCCAATAATAGCAGGGGTAAAGCATAGCTGTCCATGATCACTATATTATTTTACATAGTGATAGAAATGCATGTAGTAGCATTAAAAAAGAAACTGATGGAATAAGCAGAGATAAAGAGGAAACACAATTATCATTTATTGTAAATTATATAATGGTCTAAATAGAGATTCAACTAAAAATTAATAGAAACTGTAGCTACCTTAAAGTAACAGGATAAAAATAAATCCACATAAATCATTACTTAGTTGTATATTACTAACAAAATACAGGGAGCAGAGAAAAAGAGAAATTCCATTCAAAATAACTACCAAATGTATAAAATATTTGGGAGTCCACCTACCAAGACACATAGGGATCTATGTGACTACAATTACAAAATATTCTTTATAGAAATAAAGACAGACCTAAATAAAATGCAGAGAAATTAACTGTCATGGTTAGGACATGTCAATATAATAACAACACTCTATAAATTTACTTATTCAGTGTCATACAAATTAAATCATCAGAAGATTACTCTATAGAGTGAGGGAAAAAAATTGAACTGGAGAAATAAAAGATCAAGAATCTCAAGGAGAATAATGAAAAAAAATGGGAAGGGGACCTAGTAGTATCATATTTCAAACTATATTATAAAGCAATAATGATCAAAACTATCTGGTATCTGGTACCAGTTAAAAAAAAGATCAATGAAACAGATTTAGTATGCAACATCCAGAAATATACAAACTAATATAATGTTTAATAAATGTTCAAACTCCCAATAACTGGGGTGAGGGACTGTTAAATAAAAATTCTTGGGAAACTTGGAAAATGGCCTGAAATTAGTTTGCTACCAACTACTGATACCATATGTGACAAAAAGTTTCAAGTAAATATGTGACCTGATTATAAAAGGTTACATCCTAAACAAAATCTAAGAGCAGAAAAGGATGAAACCTTTCACCACTTTGGATAAGGGAAAACTTCTTGACCAAGCAAGGAATAGAGAGGATCATAGAAAATAAAATAATCCTAATATATAAAATTGAAAATTTTTTGCATAAACAAAATCAATGCAGTTAAAATGAAAGGGCAAACAGTTCCAAACTGGGAGAAAAAAAAAATTTTTGCACCATGTTTCTTTGATAAAAGTTTGATATGCAAGATATATTGAGACTTGATTCAAATATATAAGAACAAGAGTAATTTCCAATAGGTAAATAGTCAAAAGATATGAACAGTCAATTCTCAAAGTAAGGCAACTATAACTACATGGGGAAAAATGCTCCCATGCACTGAGAAATACAAATTTAAACTTGGAGATTCCATCCAACTTGCACCCACCAGATTGGCAAAGACCCCCCCCCCAAAAAAATAAATAACTTATCAAAGTGGTTTTGGGAAATCAGATACCCCAATGTACTGCTGGTGGAGTTGTGAATTGGTTCAGCCATTTTGGGAAAGAATTTGGAAACTACAGCCTCCAAATCACCATCTGATGCCTACGCTTTGGCCTAAAATTATCAAATACATATCCTAAAAAAAAAATAAAAAAAATAAAGGATCTAAATGTACTTTTGTTGAAGCAAAAGAACTGGAAACTAAGGAAATGACCATCAACTGGGGAACCGTCAAACAAATTATGGTATATAAATACAATGGAACATTATTGTATTGTAAAAACGATTGAAAGGGATGGATTCAGAAAAACCAGAGATTTGAAAGAATTGATACAGTGAACAAAACCAAGAGAACAATTTCTGTTACATTATAAAGATCACTTTGAAAAACTTAAGAACTCTGATAAATGCAATGACCAACCACAACTGGAAATGAACAATGATGAAACATGCTTTCTACCTCCAACTAAGAAGTAATGGATTCAAGAAACAGGAGGAGATCATTGTTTTTGGACATGATCACTGTATGAATTTGTGTTGCTGGATTATGCTTATTTGTTATGAGGGAGTGTTTTGAAGTTGGGAGAGTTTGGTGAAGGGAAAATTAAGTCATTGTAATTCCTCATTCCTACTCCTCCTCCCCAAAAGATTGAGTCATTGAAAAAATTCAAATAAATGCTCAGAAGGAAACAGACAAGTGAGCAGCTTATAAACTAACAAGTGAAATTTATTATATAAAGAAAACAAGATGCACTAGAGATCTATGGTTTTATATATAAACCCTTTTTGCTGTTCTTTCTATTTGAGAATGTTCAAATTTAACTGTGTGATCTTGGGGCAGCTCATTAACCTCTGCCTGTTCCCTGATTTTAAAATGAGGATAATAATCTCCATCTCCAGGATTGTGTGAAGATCAAATAAGATTCTTAAAGGGCAAAGTATCTGGCACATAGCAATATTATAAAATCTAAACTCTATATTCACGGGTCAACTAAGTGCATATGAATAAAAAGTGTATGGAGTTGCAAAGACTCCTCTCTAAATTCAAATCTAACCTCCACATTAGGTGTATTGACTCCAGGCAAGTCACTTCATCCTGCTTGCCTCATTTTCCTCAATTGTAAAACAAATTGGAAAGGAAATGGAAATCACCCAGGATTTTTGCCAAGAGGCCTTAAATGGGGGTCACTAAGAAGCTGGGCACTCCTGAACAGCAATGTTGTGTGTTTCAATAATACCAGAATAAAAAGAGCACAATTATTTAAAAATATTAAGCACCTAATTGCAAGGTACCAGGCTTGAAATTAGGAATACAAAGGCCCAAATAAAAGCAGTCCTACCCTTGGAAGCTTCCATTCTACCATTTGCAAAAACAAGTAAATCATATAGGACAACGAGAGAGATGATTACAGGTTTGGAAATAGAATACCCTCCCCTCAAGCATTAAAAAGCTAAGAGGTTCAGAAAAAGGTTTACATTCACCAAGTTGAATCTTGAAAAATTGAGGCAAAAAGTAAAAGAGGTTCAATTTGGGCAAAGGAAATTCAAAGCTGACCTGAGGCAATAAGCAGCAAGGAAGCAGAAATCTAGACTCCAGTGTATAAAGAGGTCTGGGGTCCAAATGGGTCAAAATTAAAGGCCAGGCTTATTCCCTCCTAAATCCTAGAAGCACTGGCGAATCTCCTAATCTTCTGACAGATAACATCTAGCCTGTGTTTTAAAAGATTAACGGTAACTGAGCAATCGCACAGGTGCTTCTATAACTCCCTTGCTTTAGATCTGTAAACATTTACCTATAGAGGTGATCATGGAATCAAAAATGCTTGATAAGGAAAATTAAGTCTTAAGGCCAGAGAATTTCATTCATTCTCTCATCATTCAACTAACACTAATTGCCAGCTTGGGGATCTGAGGCCCTAAAGATTCCCAACCTTACAGAAATTACTCTTTTACTAGGGCAGATCTGGGCTTGGGGTGTGGGATTGGCCAAATGTGCAGAAAGGTCTTTCAGTTTAAGATCACTTTTGGGGGGCCATGGATACCAACAAAAATTTTCAGAGACCACACCCAAGTTGTTCCTGGGGAAGTGTGGAAGAAAGGAGCAAAGATCGACAAAAGATAGCACGATCAGAATGGTTTAGTTCTGATTGGCTGCAGAGGCGAAGCTGAGTGAGGTGAGAATGCTAGAAATGTAGGGTAGAGGAACTCAGTTGGTGAGGTTAAAGACCCAGTGGACTAGCCAGCCACCCTGGTGCTTCAGGGAAATTATTTATTAGGGACAGGCCACAGAGTGGACAGACTGGATGTAACCCCAAGGACTTGGAAACCGATTGCTTTAGGAAATGAAAGAAAAGAACTAGAAGTCAGCAGCCCCCCTTTTTAAAAGGGTTTCATGGAGAAGTGAGGGTTGTGAATTTGCATGTGATATCTTGGGTGACTTTCATACACCCCGGGGCAGATGTCCAGCAGGTGGCTGGACATACAAAACAGGAGTATAAAAAAACAAGAGAAGCACAGATCCAAACTCAGATGCTCCCTATGAGAATGATCAGAGATGAGGACCTGACAGGACTTGGAGAAACATTAAAGGGATAGAAGTACCAATGAGAGGCAGGGATTCAGATCTGAAGGGATATTTAGTCACCTTCTTATCATACAAAGCTAATGGAGTCAGAGATGTTAAGTGATGACCTTTGAGAAGATTATTCTGTAGCATGAGACTCAATCAGCGACTGAATTCCAATCCAATCACAAATTATGAAAACATAATCGAAAGATCTTAGAACTCATGTATTACCTCCCAATTACCAAACCTTTTCTCCAATATGTCAACAGAATGTTCTGCAAAGGTCAGGGCAACAATTTAAACCTACTTAATCACATTGGAGAGAGCCTGACTCCTAAAGTAGAAGTGAGTTGGTCTTAGAAGCCAGGTCTCCAGATTTTCCAATCTGGTGTACCTCCAGCATAACAAACTCTTTTTCAGCCACACCATCAAGCTGAAGTGGGGCAGTCCGATGTGGGACTAGAACCAGATTCTCTGGATTTACACCTAATACTTCTGATCACCAAAGAGCCATTTTATGCTCAATATGAAATGCTGGCACAAATATCCTTAACAAAGTAACTTTGGATTATAGCCTCAAGAATCAACACCACTGGATGAAGAGATGACAAGGCACATCCCAGAAAGCTGAAAACTATTGCTAATAACTCGGATTACCAAAACTGGGCTCCACAGGAAATAGAAAAATATTTAAGAACAATCCAAGCCAAACTGTATCCAGCTTTATTAAAGATACTTTTCATAAACAATCATGGTAATTCAGGCAGGACATGGGCTACGATCGGCAACATTATACAACAACTTTCAAACTCCCCTCCTCCGTGGACTACCAAAAACATAAAGTCACTATAAAACCCAATGAAGAGTCTTTATTTTATACCTTAACAGGGAAAAGTTTAGAGTGAGGGTGGACACTTTTCACATTGAGCTTATGTTGTTTAACAACTTTTCACGAGCCTACCCTGACTTTTGAGGAAATGAAAACTGCAGAATTCTTAATTAGAAAAGATCCCCAATATGAAAGGAGCTGCGGCTTTTTGGGGGAGGCCTCCTTAGGGCCATAATTCAAGTTCAGATTACCTGAAAAATTGGTATCCAACACAATTGATTTGGGGGTGGAAGCAAAGAGGGAAATAGGGGCAGGTCCTGATAGGCCCCTGGGTTTGGAGGAGTCAAGTTGATGCTTATGGCAGACAGGGAAGAAGTACAAATTTTTGAAGTTATCCACTCCTACCCTCACTAGACAGGCTGAGGGTATCAGTGTTCACATCTATGAATCTGTGTGTGTGTGTGTGTCTGAGAGAGACAGAAAAAGAGAGTGTCAGGGAACCTTCTCTTGGCATCCAAGAGAAGTCTTCTCAAAAACTAGGAGGGGAAGAAATCCCCTCCTATTTCAACCCAGCTTCTGAGATATCCTATCTGTAACATCTGCCCCATCCCCCCCAAAACAACAAAGCGTTCTGTGTGCTAACAACATAGCTTTAAAAAAAAAAAAAAAAAAAGTAAAACAAAATTCTGCATTTTTATAAAACTTGATAAAAAATAGTATTTCAAACTGTACAGTCACCAGAAGTACACAGTTATCAAAAATTCACACAATTCACTTGGCATCTCCAGCACCTTCAGCTTTCTGTGCCTGAAAGAAAAAGAAAACTGTTATTATTAGCATGGACAGGAATGATGGGCAACCAGATTCATTGGAGATTTGAGTTTAAGAGTTCTGTCTAGGCACTAAATCTCAGTGTAGGTCCCTAGGCAGCTTCCTGCTGCTCTTGGTCCAACTCTATAATGGGAATCGTATCCTTACAGGGATACAATGAAAAAAGCACTTTGCAAATGATAAAAAGCCCTACATATATCTGTATACATGTGATCAAATGAGTAATCATGAATCTTGCCTGAAATCTACTATTCTATTCCTTTCACTGTTTTCTTCCCTCCCATGACCAGGTTTTAATTTTTTAGATTTGAAGTATTGTTGGGTACTTTAAAGAGACTGACCGTTATTTAAAATGTGGTTAAAGGTCACTACTACGTGACTGTGGGCAAGTCATAGCCATAGTTAGAGCTATCAGGGATCTTTCAGGATCTAGTCTACTCCCCTCATTTTAGAGATGAGGGAAACTGAGTCCAAAAAGGAGAAGTGTGTCTTGCCCAAGGTCCCCCAGGCTGCAACTCCATTCTGGGCTCCAGTTTCCTCATCTGTAAAATGCTGTTAGACTAGATATTATTTAATGTCCTTTCTGGCTCTTAACATTTTACCATTTTATGAGTGGTGCTTCTGGAGTGGAGGGCAAAAATTTACGAGGTGCATGCAATATTCTCAGCAGTCTTTGGGACAACTGGCAACACATGGCAGTGAAGGAGCAAATTTCTTATTGCAACTTAAAACGTCAGTTCAGTGAATTCCTGCTTTAAAATGGGCAGAAGGAAAAACTGCATTAACTGGAGGATACACAAATGTTCAGATCCCAATGAGATTATGCTGTTGCCAATATATGCAACAGACAAGTCTTTGAGATCAATAACTGGCTGAAGGAGCAAGACTTTACCTGGTCTGTTTTGGCATCTCCATTCTCTGCAGGGTTGTTCCCATCCTTACCGGAGTCAGCCTTTCCCTTTTTCCCTTTGGGTAACTTCTCTCCCTTCTAGCAAGAAACAAAAGATTTCTGTTAGAAAAATAAAACAAACCCCCCAAACTCACCATTGATAAGAAGGACTAGGACTTTATACAATACATACAAATGGAGTCTCCCACCTAATCTTTTGTAATGCAGCTTTATTTTATTATAACATATAAAGAAAGATATTCTGTGAGAGAACCCAGCCCCCAAATTTTCTTTTCAAGTTCTGTGATCTCAGATAAGTTGCTTAAATGAGCATATATATAACTGTCAGTCATTACAGTAACTCCAAATCAAGGTAGTCCTGATCGTATTCATCTTTCTTACCTCCCCTAGCACAGGATCCGTAGGCCTTAAGTGTTGAATTAAATACATAAAGTCAAAACTCGTTAAGATATCACTGATCAAGAGTTTGTTGAAAATTCTGCTTTGCTTTCCCTTCTTCCCTCCCTTCCCCAACAGATCCACCCACTTACCTTTGCAGGGGCCTTTTTAGGTTTGGGTTCTGGCTTCGGAGGGGCAGGTTTCTAATTTCAAAATGAGAAGAAAAAAGGTCTAGAATTAAACGAACTATAGACTATGAAAAAACTCAGGTCGTAAATTCAATCGGTCATTTGAAACCTCTAGTGTCCCTTGAAATTCCCCATTTTGTTTTAGGGCATCCTTCTTTAAACGCTGAGGCAGGGTCCGGTTTTGTGGACAAGGATAAGGGCCAGTTTCCGGAAGAAGTTCGGGAGATCGTCCCGAGATCTCCGCCTCAACCAAGCACTAGTCAATGATAGTTACGCTTCCTTTGGCGGAAGGATTACTTCGCCTGCTTCTACCCTATCCGGAAGACAGAAAAGGAAGGTACTTACAGCAGATAACCGCGCAGATCTCCTCTGTGGCTAACAAAAAGAATGGGAGAGAGTCAAGTTCGGGCCGGGACCAGGAGAGCAGCTGTCTCCGAGTGCCCCGCGCAGACCACGCCGCCCGGGGCCGGACACAGAGGCTCGTCAGTGACCTTCGGGGAGGGGGAGGGGCCTGTGCACTCCCGCCACCTCGCCACCAGCCCGGCCGGGGTCACTGCGGCCCCCCCCTCGCGCCTTCAGCGCTGCCCTCCCCGGGGGAGGAGACCAACTTACTTCGTCCTTAACCTTGGTCTTGTCTCCCTTAGCATCTCCTTCAGCCTATTAAAAGAAGGCGGGGGAAGGCTGTTAGTAGGGGGGGCTCCCAGGGGGCCCTCTCGAGGTCCCACAGCAGGGACGACCCGGGGGGGCCTCCGCCTCCGCCGGGAGAGCCGCCAGGGTTGGGTGTCTCCACGAGAGGCAGAAGCAACAGCTGCAGATGGTGCAAATAACCCCCTTCCTCCTCCCCCGCCCTGGCAGAGGGGAGGGGCCCCGGGTGCCCGTTTCCATGGCAGCCGTCGAGCGCTGGAGCGCGCGCGCAGAGCAGCTGGCGCCGGGGGAAGAAAGGGGAGGGGACAGGGTGGAAAAAAGAGAATAATAAACCCCCGGCGCGCGCCGGCGTGGGGCTAGGGCGCGGGCCAGGGGGGCGTGGGCGGCCTCGCGCTCTGTGCGTCCCACTCTAGCTCTGCCGTCCCGCGCCGAGGGGCGGGGCACGGACACGTGGTAAGCCCGCCACACGGGGAAACGGTTGGTCCTGCCCCCTCCCGCCGCGCGGCGGTTTTTTGGCGGCAGCGCGTCCTCCCCCCACCCCTTTTCTGCTCCCCTCCTCGCCCCCCCATCTCCCTCAGCCCCCCCTCCCCATTCCATTAAGCCCCGCGCGCGCCTCGGCTTTCCCGCCCTTCGGGTTTGAATTGTCTGCCCGGAGGGGAGGGGGGTTTGGCGCGCGGGGTCGCGCGGGCCCTCGAGGCCGGCGGGAGGAGGAGGAGGATGACAGGCCCCGAGGGGTAGCAGGATCAACAGCCGCCAACATGGCTCCTCCCGCCGCCGCCACCACGGCCCCTTCAATATGGCCCCTGCCGCTCGCGGGCGCTGGAGCTCGGAGAAGCCGCGCTCCTCCTGGCCCTACGGCCTCCCACCGCAGGCCCGCCCGCCCCCAGCAGCCCAAGGGAAGGCGGCGGCGGGGACGGCTCTGCGCCCGAGTCGGGCCCCCGCGCCACGTACCTTTCTCTTGGGCATGGTGGTGACGGTGGAGGGGCGGGAGCAGAGGCAGCAGTGGAGTCTGGGCGCGGGTTGCAGCGGCGGCAGCGGCCGGTCCGGGGGTCGCTCCCGTCTCCTCTTCCTCACACTGCTTGGGCTCCGGGGGGTTTATAAAGTTTTTATAGCGCTGGGAGCCCCGGACCGGTTAGAACCGGATTTCACCTCCCGCCGCCGTTCATTGGCCCAGCTGGGGTCACGTGGGCGGGGTTTAAACTCACCTCCTCGGAGGGGATGGGGCGAGATTGGAGGGGGGAGCGCGAGGCGACTGCGCGCGGTGGGGGCGGGGGGCACCAGGCCGACTAGGGAGGCGCGCGCTAAATACGAGGAGCGCGGGGGGTGGGCTTGGACTCCCGCCTAAGGCTTGGTTTTGCAAACTCTCTAAGTTCCTTCCACCTTGTGCAAGCGAGCTACTTCGTTTACTAGCAATACCCAGGACACATTCTGGATTCCCTCCCCACTCCCCCGCCCCCTGCTAGGGGCCCCCAGGGGTGGGGGTTGCGAGTCTCCTCCGAAGGCAGCGGTTTGTTGCGCGCAGCTTGGCAGCGCCCAAGCCGCCAGCCTGTGCTGCTCCCGCTGCTTCGCATGCACACAGCGCCGAGGCGGGGAAGGAACGAAGTAGGGGATACGGCTTGGTGCAGCCGGACGTGCAGCTCTCGGAGCTACCGCTCCGCCGACATCTCCCAGACAACTCACCTGCAAACTGTTCTCTTCCCTAGCAGAGAGGGGTTCCGGGCTAGGCGTAACGGTACTATTCGGGTTTCGCGGGGCCCAAGTAGGCCAGATGGGAGCTGTCCTTTCAGCACCTTCCATGCCAGTGCCGTCCCACAAACAGCCCCCTATTCCCCCACCCCCCACCCTGACCCCTCTAGTCACTCTCGCCCTCGGAGTTCGAGGCTGAAGGCAAAAAATCTGCCACACTCCGAATAAAACTATCCTGCTCCTATTGAGACAGCAAAAATGATTAATGACCTCTCATGTCCCCATTAAAAACACCCCCCCTCAAAAAAAAAAAAAAAACCGCATCCTTAAACAGCTTCACAAAGAGTTGCAGCGGACTCAAGGGATTAGAAAGCAAAGCGGGAACGGGCTGTAAGGGGAAAGAGAAAAGGGCGTTTTCCTCGCTCCCTAAAAGGGTCACTGGAACTCTGGAGGCAGCTACCATATAAGCAAGGCCTTCCATTGCGTTAGTAGCAAACAACTTTTACAGGTGAGCCGGATACATTTTTTTTTTTTTTTTTTTTAATGTATTTGAAACCCAGGAGACTACAGATTAACAAATGGGGGTAGATAACAGGGAAGGCCATTTAAATCGGTTACCATCTGATTTCTAAGTCTAGAGTTTGATAAAGGGGCTAGGATGGAGGTTAATATTTCCTTGCAACTAAGGCATAGCCACCACAGTACAAATTCAAAGCACCTGTATTTTGGAGATCCTGCTGCAGCCTGGGACTGTGGGGTCTCTTCTTCCAAGCTCATTGCTACAACCCAAGGTGCTCTAAGGTGTAACTCCTCCCTGCTCCACCCCACATCTTTCCCAGAACCCAAGACTGATGGCCAATTAAGGATACCAACTCCATTAATCACCAGAGCCATCCTCCCTAGTAACCCAAGTCAATCTTGACCATCTAGGCAGGTTGAGAAACAAGACTAGATGTCAGTCAAGCCCATCTAAAGGCCAATTCTATTCATTGCCTCCGGCCCCTTGTTTCTTCTTAATTGTAGGGCTCCAAATTATAGCATTATAATTCATGACTCCCTAATTAAAGCTGTCAACAATCCCATTTTAAAGCTGGAAAATACATAGCACCTGCTCTTTGGGTACCCTGTGCCAATACTAAGTGTTGGAGGGCTTGGGGGAAGGAAGGATTATTCAAAGGGAAAGGTAATGGCTAGTAGCTTCAATATTTTGGGGAGAGATGTCTGAAAAGTGTTGTTGATAACAAAGCTATTTGAGGACCAAGCAATTGGAAAATAGACTCCCTTTGACAGGCATGGGGGAAGTAAGTCTGGAAATTTCAAAAGAAGGGACAAGAGTATCTGGCATCAGGACAGGATTACAGCCTTACACAGCTTTTGCTGCTATCCCAAGCACCTAAAGTAGAGGAGGCTCAAGCAACACAGCCCCTTCAAAGCTGCAAAGGGGCCAGGCTGGTAATCCTCTGATCAGCTTTTCGCTCTTGGTAGGGCAAGAAGAACGAAAGAAGGACATAGCCCTTGACCCTTCCCTCTGGTTCCTACTGTGGGGTCCACCAAGGCTGAAGACAGAGAAACTGCTGCCAGTGGAAGTTTTTCAAGAAGGGTCAGACTCGAGCTTTGTTTATCAAAAGGGTCGCTATTGCTACAGCCAAGGCCACGGCAGGCAGATATCAGAGCCAACAGGGAAGAGGTGTCCTTGTCTGCTGGCCTTGGCAGGTCGCATGAAAAAGGAGTCCCAGCCAAATGGACATATTGGTTCATCCCAGTTAGCCAAGTTAAGAGGACAAGCTCTGGCAGGAGGGATGAGGCTGGCCCCATGACCCTGCCTGAGAAAAGCATGTGTGGGCTGAGTCAACAATAGGTAATTGGATTGTCTTCGAAGGCCTAGTTCCACCACTGGAGGAGCTCAGGTTTTCAGCAGAGCAATCAGGGCTGTACCTTACAAGTCAGGGGTAGGGGGACGATTCAATGGCGGTGCCCAAGTGGGAAAGCTCATGAGGGGAAGCAAATGATCGGCTTTCCATCTTCTCCTGCCCCCCACGCCTAAAACAATCCCCAGATTTCTGCTGTTAAATCCAAAATGAACTAAAACTTGTTGCGAGGACAAAGGAGGCACAGAGGTAGTGGGAGGCTGGGCTGGGCAACACAACAGTACTTTCTGGGTTGAGGACAATCCTGTATTAAAAAGCCTCTTAATGAAAGATGGTGTTTGTTGGAAGATAAGGAAATCTGGCCACCAGCAGCTCAGGAGGTGACAGGTCTGAAAGAACAGGTTGACTTTAGGACCTGATGCTCCTCAAGTTACTCATGAGTACTAAGACAGCTACAGGGTGCCACAAGGAAGACATTCACCTTCTGTCATCCCTAACCAAGCCCTCTGTGGGGGTTGGACAAAGGGCATCAATTGACAAAGAATCTAGCTGGGCAGAAAGGTCCAATCCCCACTGCACCTGTTCCCAGGATTACAGCAAAGCTCATTATCAAAACCCATGTTGACTCCCCTCAGGAATGGTGGAGCAGGCCCTAGGCCAGCGAGCAGGAACACGAGCAGCCCCCTCATGCGGAAGCTGTGCCAAGGCGGGCCAGCCATTCTTCACGTTTGCGCTCCAGAGCCTGCAGGAAGCCCTGGACACGTTCCTCTCGTCCTGATGAGCGTTTGTGCAAGAGAATGCGCCGAAGCTGGCCATCCCTGCCGGGCCCATAGCACTCCTGGAGCAGCTGCTCTGTCACCGCGGCCTGGTCACTCTCCAGCTGCTGCCTCTTCCGTTCCTCCGCATACATCTCTCTGGCCTTCTGCCGAAGATAAGCAGGGGAAGGGGAGCATGGATAAGGTTCAAGCAGGGCAGAGGCTTGAGCAGGGTGGCCTGGGAGGTGGTGAAGCAGAATGGAATAAGAACAAGCGCGAGGGACAGCTGAGCGATGCTGGAGAAAACCTTCCCATGCCCACTTAGCCCTTGGAGGACATCACCAGGGAGAGACAAGGGGAAGAAGGGGAAGACTGTACAGCTAACCTCCTCTGTGCCTCTGCTCACCTCCTCCCAATCCTGCTTCTGCCTGTGCAATTCCAACTCCTGCTTCGGACACCACCAGGCAGTGGTTAAACAGCCCTTCAAATGTCCAGACCACCTGCCTTACAACTAGCTGGGAGAAGGTGCTGCCTTATTTCAAAGGTTCAGAGAGGCCAGGAGGTTTGTCCAAGGTCCGTGTCAACTTTGTAGGCCTCTGATTTCAAGTCCAGTGTTCTTCTGACATCATCTTGTTTCAACCTAAAAGCCAGAATAAAGCTCCAACTCCCATTGTTTCCTTTTTCTGAACTTCCCTAGAATTATGTTCATACCTCAGTCTACTTACTGCCTTAAATCTCCTACTAACCTACAAAGTCCATGGTGGTGGTGGTGGGGCATATGAAATAAGAATTTATTAAGCACCTACTGTGCTAAGCTTTACAAAGATCTCGCGTCATCCTCACAGCAACCTTAGCAGATAGGTGTTATAACTAGCCTCATTTTCACAGTGAAGAAACTAAGGCAAACAGAGCCAAATGACTTGCCCAGGATCACACACTGCTAGATAGTACCTGAAGTGGATTCAGATTTGGGCCTTCCTGATCCCAGGCCCAGCACTCTGTGACTCTATGACACTACCAACTTCTTTCTTACTAGATCATCCATATATCCTCCAAAGCAGAGGCATCAAACATGTAGCTCACATTCAGCTCCTTAGTTCAACCTTCTCTGATTTTAATGTATTACTGTATTAATAAAAAAAAAGAGAGAAATATATAAATATGTGGTTTTCTAAGTCAATGAGCAGAAATTCTCATGAGTCTCACAGAGTTTGCCATGGCTGCTCTCTAGTGCAGAGAATAGATATTATCTGATACTTACTGAATGTCAGAGAAAAGACCTTAGTCTAACTCTCTCATTGGCAAAAAGAACCCCCAAACCTGGGTCTGCTGGATTCCAAGTCTGATGCTGTTTCCATTAAGCAGAATCTTTGCCTTGAAGGAGGACAGCTAAAATTTATTAATCCAATGCATTTGTGGTTTATATCTGTACTTCCTTCAATGCCTGAAGTGCCTAACCAGAGTACGAACATAACAAAATTTTAAAATGAGATCCTGATGCCTTATTTGTCCATAACACCCATCTCAGCACTCACACATTTAAAAAAAGTTATAACTGGACTGACATGAAATAATACTAAATTATAAACTCCTTGAGAGCAAGGATCCTATTAAATTTATTCTTGGAAGTGCCCAAAGCCAACCATTGGAATCTACATATTCCAATGTACCCAATGTTCCAATCTACATATAATAAACTTCTAGGTAGGAATGGTACTATCTTTCTGTCTCTCAAGTGGTCCTAAATGATGTACACTTAATCAACACTTTGTGTTAGATGGGTAATACTCAGTATACTCCAGCATGTGGCTAGGATGTCTTTTCCAGGAGCATAGACTGGGAATCAGGCACAAGTGACTAGAAAGGCCTGCTGGGTCAGAACCAAGACCTTATTACTATCCCCCATTTGGCATTCTACTGCCAGTCTAATATTTATGCCATCTCACTCTGCCAAATCTATACACATAGAAAACTAATTCTGTTAGTCCAACTGCCTTCCTTCCTTCCCTTTTAATTACCTCTCCCCCCTTCGGAGTGCTTTTTACTTTTACACTATCTCACTTGAATTTGAGGACACTCCTCCATCAGGTAACTTAGCTGTAAGTAAGATTTGGAGCTAAGTGTCAAGTGAATCAAGACTTGAGTTCAAGTCTTACCCTCAGACTGGCTATGTAACCCTGAGAAAAGTATTTCACATATTTCCTTATCTGTAAAATGGGATCCCATGAGATAATACATGCAAAGTGCTATCATCATCATATCATCATTGTGAAATAGTCAATGTTCTATTACAGATCACAGAGACCTTAAAGGTCAGCTAGTTCAATCCCTTTATTTTACAAACAAGAAAATTAAGCTCCAAAGAGGCTGGTGTTTCCAATGTCAGACATGCACTAAGGGGCAAAGCTAAAGTTTGAATCCAAGTCCTTTGACTCCAAACTCATTGCTTTTTCAACTAACCACTTAGCTGAGAATCCTTTCCTGACCTACCATCCAAATCCTTGATGCTATTTCTTTAAGTTCATTCCAGTGGAACATAAGTGAATTGAAAGAAGTGACTGTCCCCCTTCTGCATTTATATTCCCAGTTTCTAGTATACAGAGGCACTTCAACATGCTGTCTCCCCCCTCTCCCCCCCACCCGCCTGAGGCAATTGGGGATAAGTGATTTGCCCAGGGTCACACAGCTAGGAAGTGTTAAGTGTCTGAGACCAGATTTGAACTCAGGTCCTCCTGACTTCAGGACTGGTACTCTATCCACTACAGCAACTAGCTGCCCCCTCAACATGCTTTTTTGATCAACTGATTGTCTCTATTTACTTATTGATGGACTCATGGCATTTATATAGAACTGCAAGATTTTTTTTTTCCTTAAGTGTTGGAATGATCCTTAAAGGTCCACTAGTCCCATTGCTCATTTTTAAGAAAGGAATTGGAGACCTATTAAAATTAGATCAAATTGGATAAGAGGTCTCAAAATGAGGAGCTGGTGAACAGAATTGGACACAAAAGTTCCTCCCTAATAGTCTATTGTCATTTAAACTATTTTGCAGCTAAGAAAATAAATATTTGGAAGTTCTGCCTCCTTCAGGAAGAACAACTTATTTTCTTTGCATTAGAGAGAGTTGTGGAGAAAGTATTACCCTCAACAGTCATGAGAACTGGCTTGTTCCTTGTGCTGACAACAAATGGGAAATTCCTGACAAATCAGTTAATCATTATACCTTGATTTTCTACTCTATAATGGGCAGAGTACATGATAAGGCAGTGCAGGGTAATGGACAGAAGGCTATCCAGAGCTGTCAATCTGCCTTATTAGACAGAGTTTCCATACCACGTATTCCCTACAAGGATAAAACTGTAGATATGAACCAAAAAAATCCCTAAAAATCCTTATGTATCACAGGATTGTTGTGATAAGAACATACTTGGAACACTAAAATGCTTTACAAATGTGAATTATCATTGTTATTGTTCTTACTGTTTTGACTGCTGGATCTTCTTCCCTTTAGTACATTATGTAAAATTTTACATTTGTGTTCACACAAATGCACACCCATGACACCTGTATTTCTGGACTTCCTTTAATGCTGCTGTGCCAGGGCCAGGCAGACAAGGCAAAGCCCACAACCAGGAAATGCTCTCGACCCCTCTCCTCAGATGCTTCCCCTCATACTTCCCATATGTCAGAGGGGAGAAAAACTGCCAACTTCTCCAAGCACTGGTCTGATGAATCCTAGGCCTGGATCCCTGTGCTCAACCTCCATATCCACATTGTGGCCATAGACACACTCAATAAACATTTAAACTAATCAAGGTCACAGGTAACTTTTCTGAGAGTCTAACAACAGACTTTTACAGGGTCAAAACAAAATTATGGCCCTGGAAAGCTGACAGCCAATCCCCTGTCTCCAAATCTAGTTAGGACACTTCAAAACGAGTCTAGACTACTGGTTTTAAGGGGGATTGATTCATGTCCGGATTTTGTTTGCTCCTGAAAATCCTGACAGTAGATTGCAGAATCCTGGCAACAAAATTTGTTAGTAGATTATAATTTATGTCAAACATCTGTAGGTCCTGAATTGGAAGAGAGGTGGAAATTCAAAAGTAAAAACTGTCTCTCAACAGCCATAGTTGTTGTTACAAAGTCCATGTTTCTTGTTCATTCAAGAGAGAGCCCCATAGGCCTCCCTTATTCAAAGCCTAGCCCTCTTTTAATTTTAGATACAATTCTAATTAGCTGAATTACCTAGTCTTTCCAGTCTATAATAGATGTGAAGCAGCAAATCAGAAAGGACAGAGTAAAAGAATGATTTTCAGTCATCAAGAAGGGTTAAATTATATACAATATACTTTGTTTTAGAAGGCAGGGAAGTCTGTAATGTATTTTAGGGCAATTTTCATTTTTAAAATGGTTAAATTATAAATGAAAAGGTTTAGCTCCTAAATGGGTAAACTTTAAATAGATGGAAAATTCCCCTTTGTGGAACAGTTCATTCCCTTATGATATTCAATAAATGAGGTATTACTATACTTTTGAAGGCTGATGGTTAAGAAGCACTTTGAAGAAGGGTCCCAAGTTCTAGTAATCTGGTGCTTATTATACAAGACCAAATCATTTTAGGCCAAGCCTATTTGACTGCTTTTTTGTTCCTCAGAGTCTGGAATACCCAGAAGCTCTTCTATCCACCCCTTCCTGGATATTCCATGGGGTGTAGTAAGTATAAGTGCAAGGCCCAGAAAGAGCATGGTTTTGTCCAAGAGCCTCTGAATGCTAATCCTCTGCGTGACTCAGGCCTCATTCACCACTGTAGTCTGATAATCTCAGGTGACAGAGGGCCATGGTGCTGAAAAGCCTCCTTTGTGGCTCTCCTCCCTTGACTGTTACCCAGGCTGACTCTGGGGCTCTTACCTGTAGCATGCTGTGGTTCATCTGGAACTGCAAGATGGCTTCACAGAGGTTCCAGAAGGAATATTCTGGCCAGAGAATGGGTTGGAACACCAGGCAAGAGTGAGATGTCTAGCAGGAGTGGGCAAAGAAGGGATGATCGTGAGCACAGCTCCAGCATTGTCTCAGACACCTCACTACCCCTTCCCTGCAGCCCAGCCCCAGGAGCTGGACCATGACTGAGGGCAGATGCTGGGAAACCCTGGGCAAAGGGAAAGCAGAGCAGGGTGGTGGTCAGAGTACTGGCCTGTAAGCCAGTCAAAAAGCCTTGGGTACAAATTCCACCCGACATTTACTTGCTTTGGGATCCTGGGCCAAAGTTGAGGCAGCCAGATAACACTAAGAGAACCAGGAGGCCCTGAGTTTAAATCCCACTTCAGACCCCACTAGCTGGGTGACTCTGGACAAGAAACTTACCTCCTGTCTGTCTGAGCACAGGGTTGTGCTGAGGATCAAAGGAGGGTACATGTAAAGTGCTCTGCAAACCCCACCAGGTCTATACTCTTACCTAATAGTGCCTGATTCACAGAGTGATTGCCAAGTTCAGCAGCAAGCATGTACACAAAGCTCTCTGCAGCCCTCTAAGTGCTGGGTGCTATAATGCGTGTATGGAAGTATAACATAAATCCTCATGTTTCAAAGCTGCTCCAAAGCCAGAAGGGATCTAGTCCCAAATCCCCTGTAGTTTCCTGAATGGGATTCATGATCACCCCGGCTTGGCTCCAAAGCATAGAATGATGGAGGTGATTCTCCATGCAGTGGGAACCCATCTCGTTGTTCTCAGATTGAGTGAGAAACCGACCATGATCCCCATTTAGTGGGCACAGTTCTGCCTTCCTTGATAAGAAGCCTCCTCAAAAACTCTTTTGAAGACAGTAATCCTATATCTCTTTAGTCTCATATTTAGGTTCACAGCTTGATTGTTCTTCATATGGCTTTCAGACTCTACCTCCTCAAGCATCTTTTTTGCTCTCCTGGATTCTCCCACTTAAAGCATGGCTACACTGCCTGAACACAATAGCCCAGATGTAGAATGACCAGCACTAACTAGTTAGTAGTTCTATCATTTCCCCTGATTGGATACCTACTTCTTTAAGGCAACTAAAGTCTGCATTCACTTACTATGAGGTCTTTTCATCAAAACTTGTGGTTGATTAAATCTCTACCCCAACCCTCCACCCCTTTTCACTTGACCTGCAGGCAAGCAGGCTCCCCCACAGTTTAGACTTTGTTTTAGAGATAATCTGCTCGGTTGACAAGGACCACCTCCCCTCAGGGTCCAGCTGGGCCCCAGCATCAAGGTCACAGGTAACTTTTCTGAGAGTCTAACAACAGACTTTTACAGGGTCAAAACAAAATTATGGCCCTGGAAAGCTGACAGCCAATTCCCTGTCTCCAAATCCAGTTAGGACACTTCAGAACGAGTCTAGACTACTGGTTTTAAGGGGGATTGATTCATGTCTGGATTTTGTTTGCTCCTGAAAATCCTGACAGTAGATTACAGAATCCTGGCAACAAAATTTGTTAGTAGATTATAATTCATGTCAAACATCTGTAGGTCCTGAACTGGAAGAGAGGTGGAGAGAGGAGGAAATTCAAAAGTTAGGGACGAGATCCACCTTCCGATAAGGGCAGCCTCTACCCTGTTATGAATTAAGGAGGAAAGGCAGTATCAAAAGGGCTCTGAGGAGATGATGAAGGAGCTCAGGCTCCCAGACTGCTCCGGTGGCTCCTGGCTCAGAGCATCAGAAACAGGAGTGATCCATCTCCTCACATTTGGTCTCTACTCAATGTAACAAAAGACATCTGCCCAGATAATTTCCCTTTCATAAGATCATTTTTACAGGGTGGTTTTCAGAAGGTTTAGAAACATCACCTCAGAGTCAAAGAAGCGGAGCTGAAATCCCCTCTTTCCTATACTTACTCTAGGTATGCAAGTCACTTAAATTCCCTGGGCTTGATTCCTCATCTCTAAAAATGAGAAATTGGCTTCTATACTCCCTTCAGGCTGTAAATCAATGATGCTTTTAAAAGGCAGCTTTGATTTTCCTCCTTGTGACTTTAGCTACACTCCCTGACAGATAACTGGAAGAGTCATGGGTGCAGAGGAGAGGAAGAATGAATGAAGAGACAGAATAGATGGTCATCAACTACACAGCCTCAAGTCCACCCTTTCTTCAGACTGTCAAACATGCCAAGTGGGGAAAAACAGGAGAGACCATATTCCTTAAGCTCGTCACTTTTCACACATTCTTCCACGGATCTCTGTGATACAGACAGAAACATCACTCAGGCTCTTCACTCCATTTACACAAGAGCTCTTCAAATAGCTGAAAAAATCTATGATGTTTCCCCTAAAGTCTCTGGGTAAATTTCCTTTCCTAATTTCTCGGGGTCCAGATTCCTCATACTTAGTTTCTAGTTTGTTAAAGTTGCTCTTAGAGGATGCCCAAATGGAAAAGACAGGAGCTTGGCTCAGTTAAGTGTGACAATCATTTTCCTTGAATAATGTGTGTTTTTATAAATGCTGTCTAAGAGAATATTCTTCCTAGTGACCAAGAGGAATAAGTAACTATTTCTTTTAAATGCCCTCTACTCCTCAATAGGTCCATGTCTTTTCAATCTTAAAAAACTTTCACAACCGTTTGCATTAGTCTTGGCTAAAGGAAAGTCTTTCAGAAGTTATAGGCTTTCACCTCCCCATGGCTTTCTCCTGAAGAAAGGTAGCTTTGTACACTTAGAGCCTAGACCTCCTCACTTCTAAAACTCTACAATCTGGTCTTTGACTGAAACTATTTCTCTGAAATTGCTGACTCCAATACCAGTGATCTCTTAACTGCCAATCTAATAGCCTGCTCTTAATCCTTGTGCTTCTTGACCTCTACACAAAAGACTGACCTTGTCAGTCACCTTATTGTCTTTTCTCCAGGTGTTCATGATTACTGTTCCTCCATTCCCTTTGCTGACTCTTCATTTAAGTCACCCCCACTAACCCAAAGCTCTATCCTGGGCCCTCTTCTCCCTCTATACTACAATGCTTGCTCTTACCAGCTCCCAGCAGGTTGGATGATCATTATGTAGCTGATTCCCGAGCTCTATATCCTGACCTAATCTCACTCCACAACTCCTGCAATACTAGCCTTTTATACACTCTGAAGTGATTATCTTATAGGCATCTCAAATTCCACCAGTCCTAAACAGAACTCTATCTTTTGCCTCCAAAGTCTTCCCAGTTCCCTATTACTGTACCACTGACATCCTACTCACCCACCCTGCCCCTCTTCACTCCTCAATCTCCCTCACTCCACACATCCAACCTGTAACCTTCACAACATCTTGTGCATACAAGTCTCTCTATTTACAGCTACTACCTCTGTCTACAAAGGGCTTCATCAGCTCTGACCTGAAGCCTGTAATAGCCTTCTGATAGTCTCCCTGCCTTAACTCTCTTCTATTGTTTTTCCATTTCAACTATTCCTTTTCCTATTCCATTCATCTATCAAAATGATCTTTTTAAAGCACAAATCTGACCAAGATTCCACTAGGAAGGAATCTCCCAGGAAATATATTTAATTTGCAAACCTCATGCCTCTGCTTCTCACATCCAGTATCATAGACCTTTATAGCTAACCCAGTTGCCACTGGATGTATAAATGATTTTTGCATGTTGTTTATAAAGAACAAATGATCAGAGAAGTCTGAGGATGAGGACAGGATTACTAATGGAACCAGTCAGGGGAAGGGGTGTTAGAGTGTAGGAAATTAAGATAATAGTGGAGCTATTTAAAAAAAAAAAAAAAAAAAAAGGCTCACAATATTTTAAATAAATGAGTTCCACACTTGGAACTGGAAGGATTCTTAGAAGCATTTGAATCCAACCTCTCATCCAGCATTGGAATTCCCTCTTCAGGATCCCTGTATGACAGATGGCCATTCCATCTTGGCTGGAACATGTCTGTCAACAATTGGACATGGAGAGAGAAGAATTGCTTCTGGGCATGGCTCCGCCACATGCTATACCTTAGGCTCTGCAGCCTGTATTTCCTCATGTATAAAAATGAGGGAACTGGCCTCCCCCTTGATTTCCAAGGTCTCTTCCAACTGTAAAATCCATGATCTCTCAACTGAAGTAGAGAAAGATGAACTGTCCCAGATACTGAGGGACAATGCAGAAGGTGACAGAGTCAGAGCTAAAAGGACAACAGAGATGGGTCATTGAGTTCAAAGCCCTTCTCTTCATCTGCAGTGCTTATCTGCTGGTCCCATTAAACCACAAACACCATCAGTTGGAGTCTCAGTGTGGTGCAATATAAATAGCACTGGCCCTGGATTCAGGGCATGTGGGCTTCTAGCCTGCTTCTGAGACTTACAGCCTGTCCCACTCACCCTGGGGATTAAGGGACTTTACCTACAAAAGAAGGGGTTGGAGGAAGTGGTCTCTGGCATCCTTTCGTGCTCAAATCTGGAATCTCTGAGGGGCAGATTCATGTACCTTTTTCCATGTAAAAACCCCCAAACTGAACATAATAAACTAGATATTGCCTGACTATAGCAGAGTATGATGGAATTCTTGCTTTCCTAGAGAATCCAAGACAATCTCTCAAGGCTTCCAATTATTTTGGTGGAGCACTGTTGGACAGCACTGGTCACAAGAAACATCTTTTATCCACCCTCATCCTCCATCCCTGGCCAATGATGTCCTGACTTCTCGAGAAGGTTATAAAAGGATTAAAAAACCAACACCTGAAAATTTGTTGAAAACCGAGGGACACATGCCCTGAAAACCAAAAACTGGTATGTGTGGGGGGGGGCTGTTGTAGAGGGTGTGTGAGAGAAATACATGATTGATTACCTAGTCCTGCTGCAAAGAGTACTAATTTTATTTAATAAGGAAAACTGAGGAGGACCCTTTTCCTGTTTTTAATCCAGAACCAGAACCAAATCCCAAAATAGCAGCCTAAAAGCTCCAATGGACGTCCATCATCAGAGGCCTCTAAAGCAAAGAATGGATTGTTGAATTGGGGATGCTGACAAAAGGATTCCTTGGTCTAAATGATCTCTAAGGTCTATTTCAATAAAGACTTGGATTTGCGCTTCAGAAACAACTGTGTTCTCCCTTCCACACACTGAGCCTTCAGCTATCAAAAGTCTCACTGTGGGCCCTTTTCCCACAAGCTATTTTCACTTCAGGATAAATATCTTCAACTCATACAAGTAAGTCTTCATAAGACTTCAACTGTCTTCAGCACTCTCCAATTCATCAATATGATTGGTCTTTCTTAAAATCTAGCACCCAAAGCAAAACACAATATTCTACATGGGGACAGATCAGTCAAGAATATGATGGGACCAGCAGCTCCCTAAAATACATTTTATACTAATCTGGTTCCTAATGCCATATGCTCTGAGAGTAGAATGGTGTAGAGAGCTAGTCTGGGGTCAGGAAGAACTAAATCCACCTCTGACATACTGATGTGAGCCAGTCACTTAATCTCTTGGTGTCCTGGGCAACTCTGAGACTATAAATTGCAGATCAGCTGCTAAATTGCACCAGTAAAAGGAAATTTCCTCACAAGGAAATCAGGATGGATAAGAATTAAAAAAAAAAAAAAAAAAAAAAAAAAGACAATCCAACTAACATTTATGCAATCTATCAACAAGCATCAGGGTTCAATTGTTGTACACAGAGATCTGCCTCCAGGACACATAGGACAGCAACAAGTAAATGGTCATAAAGCACCTGAACTAAATGATTTCTTCTTGCTAAGCTCAATCCCTGTATGTGGGCCTTCACCATATATACTCCCTTCTTCTCCAGCAGACTGAGCCCTCAAACATTCATCTTCTCTCTGCCCACTGGCTTCTCTCTACACCTTCAGCTAGACCCAAACCTCCCCTTCTCAAGATAACTCCTCACAGCCTCCACTTCTGACTCACTCCTGAGGCCTTTGCAATACAGCTTCCAAACTTCTCTCTCAAGTGAAACGACTCTCTCAAAAAAAACCAGTTATCATTAACTTCCCCAAACCCTCCCTTTTCCTAAACCTCCCAATTCTGTCCATCGTCATCCTTTCCATATCCCAAGTATACAATTTCAGAATTATTCCAGACTGTTCCTTTACCTTACAAATCCAGTTGCCAGATCTTGCTCTTTGTCCTTTCATTACACCTCTTTTATCCAACCTCTTTTCTCCCCTCATAGCTACCACCTTACTTTAGACCATCACAACAACTAGATTATTATTACAACAGCCTCCTAATTGTCTCCCTCCCATTCTACACACTGGTGGCACAGTACTTTCCCTTAAGCACAGATCTAACTATGTGACTTCCATGTTGAACCAACTTCTATGGCTTCTAGGATAAACTATAAACTCCTCTATTTAGCTTTTAAAAAACTGATACAATCTGACAGAACAATGGGCATTACTCCTAAACTTAATAAAATGTTTGAGTCAATTTCTCCAATTATAAAAGATGTCTGACTCTTTAAAAAGTATTTGTTTATAAGAAACAAGTATCAGAGGGTACAGGAAAGTCTGTGACTCTAGAAAGCCTTTCAGACTTTCCAAGGGTTAGGTTTAATAGATGGCAATATTCCTGAAATTGCTCCTACTCCACCTTGGCATTTAACGCCTTATTCATAAAATTTAGTGCATACTTTTCTCCTGACACTTAGCACTAGGGATTTTAAAAAATGTATTCCAAAAAAGCAATAAATAACATTTATTTTTAGAGGCACATTAACAAGCTGAAGAACATTCAGAGAAATGGAAGCAGAAGGCAGGCAAAAGTATACCAGTGAACTGAAGATGTCTACCCTAGAGAAAATAAGGACTTGGGAACTCTCTCTCTCATACCCATACACAGCCAACATATTAATTAAGCACCTACGATGTACTGTACTCTCTATAAGTATATAAAGGTCTATCCTGTGGAACAGGATTCCAGTTTGTTCTGCTCAGCCCTCCATGGGCAAGACTAAGAATAATGGGAAGAAACTGATTAAGGATGATGTTTAAGGAAAAACTTCCTGATGATTAAAGTTATCCCAAAGTATAATGAACTACTTCAAGTAGTTCTCCATAACTGGAAATTCAAGCAGACTTGCTGTTGGGTATGTTGCAGGGGAAGGTTTATGCTCTGGGCTGGGACTGGGCTTGGTCATCTTTGAGAACCTTTCTCTGACACCTCTGCTAGCTCCAATTCTCTAACCATCTCTTCTCCCTATGGTTTCACCTTGTAGGTGGAGAGAGGGGATGAAATCATGAGAGGAAAAACATTCTCAAGTCCTACAGGCATGGGGCCCTTGTAATGACCAAATCATCTAAGCACTTTTACCAGGACATTCCTTGCCATCTGTCCTTTTCTGGCCAAAGATATAGCTGAAGCATACCTACCTGCCAGAGCAAGAAGTCACTCAGCCTCACTTCCCCAGAAGTCCGAATCAGGATGTCAGGATTGGGGGAGTTGTTGGTGTAGAGACACTTATCGAGTAGAGACTCTGACAAATCACTGAGTCAGGGAAAACAGAAGCATATTCAGTAGTAAAGTGACCAGCCCTCCCAGATTTGGTGATAGATGTTCATTGCTTCCCTATCACGCACTCTAAGTAACACCCAAGAAGAAAAAAAATCTACATCTTTATTGACTGTATAGCATGAAACTCTTCAACCAAGGAAAGCTATTATTTGAAAGGTTTCAATTAGTAGATTCCAACATTTAGCCACTCTTGTTCCCAGAATTATTTTGGCTTCTCTATTTCCAGAAATAAAAATAAGAAATGGAGTTTTGCTGATGTTATTATTTTTTGGGAGATTCAGAGACAAAAGTCAAAAGATCTTTATCTATTAATGGTGGCATAATTGTCTCAATCTCCCTCTCCTCTATTTTGAGGGAAGGGAACATCCATTAATTAAAAACCCACTATAAGACATGTAGTGTGCTAAGCACTTAATAATTATTATTTCATTTGTTCCTCAAAACAACTCTGGGAGGTAGGGCTATTTTTATCCTTGTTTTACAGTTGAGGAAACTCAGGCAAACAAGTATTAGGTGACTCGCCCAGTGTCACAGCTATAAAGTGTCTGAGACTGGATTTGAGACTCAGGTCTTCAGACCCAGTTCTCTATCCCATGCCATGAGCTATGCTTGATAAACCTTGGATTCAGTTGATAGCTCCTGGAGAGGGTCTTTGAAGCAGAGCCAGCCAGGAGTCTTGGATGGAGTCCTAACATTTACCTGTTAACCACTGTGGGCTTCCTTGCCTCCTTCTGCTTTCTCATTTGTCAAATGGGGATAATCACTGACATGCGATATCCCTCACAGCCCTGGGAATGGAAGTGCATTAAATACTATTTATATACTGCTTTATAAAAGAGCTACTATTGTTGGCACTTGGGAGATAAACAGAAAAATGAAGGCTGCCACTGAAGAGGGTCACTGCAGCAGGGGCTGGGGTATGTTATCAATCTATCCCCGCAACAAGCGCTGATACAGAGACCTGGCTGGGGAGCCTGCAGGCTTGTGACCTCAGGCACAGCACTTTCCTGGCTTGGCTTCATCTGCAAGACAGGAAAACTTAACGCCTTCCGACTTGCTGACTGCAGATCAGAGGCAGAGAGTTAAAAACTCAGCCCAAACTAATTTTATGAAGCCAAGAAGATGGAGAAAAGGCAGAGACTCACCTGAGCTCTCCCAAATTCCCCTCCAGACAATTTAAAATAATGCCTCAAAATTAATTTTGGAGAATCCACAAAAGGACGGGATGGAACTATTTTCCAGGGCAAGAAAGTCATCAGGAAAGATCTGTCCCACTGGAGTGAGAATGGAGTGTGGTTCAATGCAAGGCCTGTCCCAGCAAGCCAGCAGCAGGCCTTGAGGACAACTCCATTGGGAGATCTCGGCCCACAGATGGCAAGGTGGGGCCGGATGACAGTAAGGTTGCAGGGGACCCTTTATTGGCAGTGGGTGAGGAATTCTGCATTGCCTATAGGTGGATTCAGGTCCTTGGCCTAGGTCCTAGTTCCAGGGGGACAGAAGTACTAGCAGACTAAAACTTGCAGCCACAGGGATGGGGGGGGGGGGGACCCCATTCACAGTTCTAGTCTTTCACATATCAGAGCATAGAACATAAGCACGTCTCCTAGATCATATCATACCACCTCGGAAAAACGGAAACTTAAATCTCCAGAACTGGCTATGGAAAGAAGTGCACAAAAAAAGTCCTGAAGCTTAGGAATGTTGCCTCCTCAATCCTGGCAGCAGAGCCCCACTTTAAAGTTAAAAATCAAGAAACAGATGGAGAAAATAAGCAAAAAAAAAAACAAACAAACAAACAAAAAAAAAAACCAAAAAACCAAGGAAAGAATCTAACCATAGAAGGTTACAGTGGTAAAAAGGAAGATCAAAACATAAATTCTGACCACAAATTCAACCTAGCTACATAATATGTCTTTTACCATTTGGCCTATTCTATTTTTTTAAGATGTTATTTTCTTCAGTATTTTTTGGTGCTTCCTTTACCAAACTACTATTATTTCCCCCCCATTATCTTCTTGCTTCACTCGAATTTCTTTTTCCAATTTTTCCTTCACCTTTCTCATTAGATTTTTAAAATCCTTTTTGACCTCTTCTAGGCATTCTTTTTGGGCCTAAGACCAATTCATATTTTTTGAGAAAGAAAAAAGAAGAGGAATGAACTGAATATAATAGGACATTTAAAAAATATAAAATTAAATGTTGGGAAAGAAGGATGCAGTGGGAGAAGGAGGAAAGGAGAAATAGAGTAAGGTAAAATTATCTTACATAAAAGGCACCAAAAGAAAATGAAGGGGAAGATGGGTGAGGTAAGGGAGGAGTCCTTGAATCTTACTCTCATTGGAATTGACTCAGAGAGTAACATACAGATCCAGTTGGATACAGAAATTTATCTTACCCAACAGGAATGTCTGAGGTGAGAGGGATAGGAGACTGTTGGAAGGGCAGTTAGATTGGGAGAGACAGGGATTTCTTTTGGGGATTGAACTTTTAGGGATGGATAGAATGAAAGGAAAAAGACAGTGGGATAAACGGGAGAAATTGGATAGAGAGATACAGAGTAATCATAATTGTGAAAGATTTTTACAGCAAGTTTATTTTTAAAATATACAGAGAACTAAGTCAAATTAATAACAACACAAGTTGTTCCTCAACTGATAAATGATCAAAGGATAACAATCACAATTTTCAGACAAATTAATCAAAGGTATCTATAATCATATGAAAAAATACTCTAAATCACTATTGATTAGTGAAATGCAAATTAAAACAACTCTGAGATACCACCTCATACCTATCATATTGATTAATATGATAGAAAAGGAAAATGACAAATGTTGGAGGGAATATGGGGAAATGGGGATACTGTGGAGAATGACTATACAAGTTGTGGTATATGATTGTGATAAAATACTACTGTATTATAAGAAATGACAAGCAGAATGCTCTCAGAAAAACCTAAAATGAATTAGATGAATTGATGCAGAATGAAATGAGCAGAACCAGGAAAGCATTATTCACAGTGACAGCAATAATGATGATATGTGATGATAATGTGAATGGCTTAGCTATTCTCAGATCCAAGACAATCCAAAGGACTTATGAAAAATGCTGTCCATCTTCAGATGGAGTCTGAATATGGATCAAAGCATACTTTTAAAAGCCTTTTTGTTTGTTTTTTTTCCTACAACACAACTAATATGGAAATATATTTTGCATGACTATGCATGTATAGCATATCAAATTGCTTGCTACTCCAGGAAGGAGGCTGGGAGGGAAGGAAGAAGGTACAGAGAGAATTTCAAACTCAAAATAAAAAAAATGTTAAAAATTCTTTTGACATATAATTGGGAAAAGATAAAACATTAAACAACAAAATAGCTGTAGGAAAAAGGGAAAAACATAAGCAGTGAAATACTCAGAATAATGGGATCCCATCAACTCCACAAGGAAATAGAAAATTCTAGAAATCGAAAATGTTTCATTCTTTCTGCTTTGAATATTAATAAAGTGGTCTCTTAGTAAAAACATGACTTTTGTACTCTGTATTACTTAGAACCTAATCATCTGGAGATTAACTTGAACAGCTGAGTTTAGGACTGAAATGTTCAGACACTGGTAAGTCCTGGATCCAATCTGTCACTCTCTTTATATCACTAGACCTATCTCTGTGGACTACTAACTGCTAAAACATGACATACCTTGGAGCCAGGAGGACACGAGTTCAAATCTTGCCTCAGACACTTTACACTTACTAGATGTGTGATCCTGGGCAATTTTCTTAAGTGCAATTACTTTGCAAAAAAAAAAAAAAAAAGAAAGAAAGAAAAAGAAAAAGAAACAAAAACCAAAACAAAACACAGAAGAGCCTGGGGCAGATAGTCTGAATTAGGGGAGGAAGAATAGTGGCCCACGTGCCAGGTGACTTGGGCACTTCATGCTCCATATGTTGTTTCCTCACCTACCAAACAGAGGATGAAACATGGCCTAGCAAAGACTGAGGGGCTTGGGAGGGGCCTGATCTGCATCAGAGCTCTAACTTGTCTTTGGAGAATGGGCAGGAAGCCTGGCAACCTCTCTGGCCCAACACATTCCCCCAGAAGCTTCCAGTTTCTGTTACAGGTTCAGCCTGTTCCTCCTTAAACAGCCTGGAGGGGATGGATGGACAATCAGGGATGATAGAAGTGGGCAGTGTTTTTCAATCTAAATGGCATTTACCCAAAGCAGACTCCCAGGAGCCTCTCTCCATGGGGTACAATGACTCCCAAGTGAACCCCAGAAAGTAGGAGGCAGCCTTTTCAACAAACCTCGCCTCTAGTGCAGGCGATTGAGGTTGCTGACTCTTCTCATCTCTGCTGGGTTTAAAGTGCCATTTCAGGGGCAGCTAGGTGGTACTGTGGATAGAGAACGAGTTCTGGAGTCAGGAGGACCCGAGTTAAAATCTGGCTTCAGACACTTAATACTTCCTAGCTGTGTGAAAAGTCACAACTCCAACTGCCTTGCCAAAACAACACAAAAATTTTTAAAAAATTAATGTTATCCTTTTCTTGTAGTTTGGGTAGCAGTGAGTTGGAGACAAGGAGATAAGGAAATCCTGAAGCAGGTGGTGGGTAAAGAAACCTTAGCCCAGAAGTGGGTCAGTGACTTCAAAGCTGGAGCCAAGCTGGGGATCACCCCAAAGCTGCTCTTGCAATGTCTCATTCTGCAAGCTGGTGGCCACCAGGTGCAGGGGCTAGCCTGGTGACAGAGGGCTGGCCAAAAGCAATGTCTACCCAAAGGGTGTATCCCCAACCCCAGATCCCCAGGATTACCTTGGGTCCAGTAAACCTTGCTCTACTCCCCATGCCATTTCTTTCACAGCATTGCTGATTTCATGTCGGGATGTGTAGGCAAAGCAGACATTCAGGAAGCACCTGTAAAGGAGACAAACCAAACTAAATCACTAAGAAGTCAGGGGAGGCGAGAAGTGGGGGTGGGGGAGAGCCTAACATACAGCAGTTCTCATCTGTAAAGGTCACTTGTCAGCTAGAAAAAACATTCATTCAAGTTCTTAAACTTTGTTCATTCCCCAGAGAAAATTTGGAGATCTCAAAATTCCAAACTAGATTTTAGCTGTCCCTGGGAACCTGGGAGGAGATCCAGTTGTGGTGGCTGAGGAGAGATTGGGAGAGCCAAAAAGGGGGTCTATGATGGCCAGAGCCCCTCTTCTTTTCTAGTTCATTTGGCTCTGCTCAAACTAGATCTTTGCTAAGGCTTCTGCAATGGTCACCACCCTCCCTGTAGGTCTGGGCTCAAAGGGAGCCAGCATCCAATGAGACTGGCACAGGGGAATGTGCAGGGTCCAGTGAAGCGTCCAACACAGTCATTCTTATAAAGACAGCCTAGTGTAGTGAACAGATCACTGAACTAGGAGTTCAGAGAAACTAAGACTGCTTTCTTTTTGTAGCCTTTTTGTTACTTCACCCATAATGTGATTAGATTTCGAAACGGCCTTTTTTAACAATGATTCTATGACCTTGCATAACTTTTAATCCTAAGATTGTACCTGCTCCCCACACCTGGTCACCAGGTCACTGACCCTACTTTAGGTCAATATGGTCTCTGGGAATTGGGAAGTCAAACCTTATGCAAAAGAAAGCCAAACAAATCACTTTTTGATTATCTAAATGCCATTCCCTTCTAAATCTGGGGTTATTTGACTTTTTCTACATTAGATCAAGCTCCTCCATGATGGCCTATCACACATCGCTTATAATACTTGTTCTGAGGCTTCTCATGAAAGAGTAGATTGCGCCATAGGCTTGGAATCTCCAGGACCCCAGTTCAAATCCTGTCTCTCATGCTTCCTACTTTTGTGACCCTGGGCAGTGTTGCCGAAACTCCTCTACTCAGCTGCCTCATTTGTAAAATGAGGATAGTAATCCTCCCTGGGTGGTTATGAGGATCAAATAAAAATGTGTGTAAGATGCTTTATAAACGTAAGGGAGCTATATAAATGCTATTGTTATTCTTCTTGATATTGCTCTGTGTTTCAACCTTGTTTGATTTGTATGTATATCCACACACACTTGAGGTGAACACTGACTACTTTGTGTGGTGATTTTTGCCTCCTCCTACATATTTCTAAAGAGAATGGTTGTATTCCAAGCAATCATCAACAGGACTAGTGTGAGAAATAGATTTCAAGTAGAAGCAGTCTTGGGAATAGAGACTCCTATCCTTCCACCTTCCTTTTCTCACAATGAGAGTTTTTGAGCACAATGAGAATAGGACATATTATAAAATGTGAACCCAGCTGTCCTCTTCTCATTCCCTAGACAGACAGACAGACAGGGGGCTCCAAATAATTCAAATCAGTAGAAACCTGTCTGCCCATAACCTTAGGGGGACATGGACAGGCTGACTGGGAGCTGGGCTCCTCACTTGTTGTAGTTTCGGGTGGCTTGAACAGCTTTGGCAATCAGCTCTTGGAGGTCAAGGGGCAAGAGCTGAAGATCACCCAGGACTCGGATACACACCCCATGCTTCTCCAGCTTCTCCCTGTGCAGAAATCAAGCCATAAAAATTTATGAAGCAATTAATAGGTACAAGCATTATGCTAACTAATCACTATAAATACAAAAGCAAAACCAGCTCCTGCCCTCCAAGATCGCCCTTTCTGATACAGAAGGCATGGATCCGTATTAGTCCTTGTAAAAGCCCCTGGTAGAGAAAAACCTGCTATCTGTTACTGTTCCCCCTGCCCCTGTGGGGAGTGATGCCTTTTGCACATTGAATGAAAATTGCCAGAGTGGGCTATGTATTCACACATGCGGTACTACACATCCATACACATCCTTGTCGCTAGACTAAGGTCTCCATCAAAGCGCAGAAACTATGAGCTCTGGGTTATCAATGCTTCTGCCCTGGCAGAGCTTTGCACACAGTAGACGCTCTACCTCCTCTCCCAATTCTCTGATCAAACCTTCTCTTCTTCTTAGACAATCCCCTGCTGCGCGATGATTTGGGTAAACTTTTTCCCCCTCTCTGGGCCTCTGTCATTGTTCTCTCTCCAAGCTCTGCAGTCCCCAGGAGAATGGCCAATCCCAGAGAGCAGAACTCTCTTTCCATTTCATATCTGTGTCCCTAGGGGACAGGGCCGTGCCTCTGCACCCAGCAGAAACTGCATAGATGCCTGCAGGATTGAGACTGCAAGCTCCTCAAGAGTAGAAATCACATCAGGCTACTTTCAAACTTTCTCGCTGATCTGGACCTTCGGCTCCCACGCACAGCGGGGAAGAAGAGCACATGGGGCCGAAGAGCACATGGGGCCAGAGGGTTAGGGGCACCTGTTCTCACAGAAGACCACCACCAGGAACCAGGCTCTCTACCTTCCCAAAGTGCAGTGGAATAAATGGAGATCTGGTTTCAAGTCCCACCCCCGCCATTAACTAGTTATGTGACTTTTGGCACACTAAGCCTCAGCTTCCTTATCTATTAAATGGACAGAATATTTATAAAATAGGATCAAATAAGAATAAAAACAAGATCAAATGAAAGAATTCAAGAGAGTCCTTTGCAAACCATAAAGCACTTTTAAGTCAAGTACTTTTATTATAACCTAAAAAGCATTTCTCAAAGGATGAAGGTAGACCCAAAAACCTTGGGTATACCATAAAACCCTTTTTTATGTTTCCCTCACCTTAAGTACCACGGAACATAAACACAAGCAAAAGCACCAGACAACCTTTTTGCTGGAAGATGGATAAGTTTCAGATGAAGAAATTTTGCACCTTTTATAAAATGATTTCCTAACATCACTCTTGTTAAGGGTGGCCAATTAGATCAAGGTCAAGGATTAGAAATGATACATCATTTACAAAAGGTCAAATAAATAAAAATGGTTTGGTTTTAGCAGTGGTAGTGGTGAATGCATCTCTAAAATGGTCACTTTTATGAAAATGCTTTTCTATCTCCATTTCTAGGTGGTTGAAGGATCCTTATATTGTATTTATACCATTTTAGGTTGTTAAAAGGATAGAATACTACTTTCAATCAACATCAATATAATTTATAACTAATTTTAAAAATACTTACAATAGCTAGACATGAAACTCTGAAGAACTTCTCTCTGGATAGCAACTCTGAAAACATTTTTTATTCATTTATTTCAAGACTAGGGAACACCCAGCACACGGGCTGTATAAGGCCTTGTGAAATCATTTGCTGAGGTGATGTATGAGCTGAAAGCTAGGTGCAACAATCTCTCACTGCTTTAGTTCTATAAGCTGATAATTTTGTATGGCCTGCAAATGATGTCTGAATTATCCAAATGGCCCTTGGCAGATTTATTTATTTTTTATTTCAGTGTCACCTGGCCACTGGATTACTGGGTGAGCCAAAAGAGGCCAAAGTAGCAGAGGCAGTTTTCTTTAAAGTTTGTTTTACGGAGCCTCCTTCTTGGATCTGCCTCAGCTAGAAGCCGCAAACGTTCTGGGCACTCATTCTTCCTGCTTGCCTCCTACTGGCCAGTGAAGTTCCAAGCCTCAGAGTCAACCATTCATGCCTGAGTTACTTTCCTCAAAAGTGAAAGAGAAAGGGATCATTCAAGGCTTCTCCCATACTCTCTCCCTGGACCAAACTTTTTATCAAACTGAACTGTCATTACCAAGCTTGTTGTGTGCACCAATTCCCCATAAATTGAGCCTTGGGGTCTTATGCCCATCCCAGGAGGACTCAGGATGAGTGCACAAGATCTCACACATACTCTCTAGGAACCTGAGGGATACATGGAATATCCTCCCTCCCCCCTGAATGACATCTTACTGTTCTTCCATCAATCGACTAAATTTCTGCCTGGCCAGCTCCATTAGCCCATCCACCTCATTCTTTGAGCGTTTGAAGTTCTCAATGCTGAAGGCATAGACAGTCACCTCTCGGATGCCCAGGTTCAAACACCAGCGCAGGGTCTAAGAAGGGAGAAAGGGAAAGTGCTAGGGACCCTGGGATGGGAGGTTAGAAAATAGACACTCCACATCCTGCCTCATAGTTAAGTGGGATAGAACCTGTGAAGATTACAGAGATGACCACCAAAAAAAAAAAAAAAAAAAAAAAAAAAAAAATCCATCTAAACGACAGGATTCTGGTCTTTGGATCCCTCATTAACTTGCTATGTAACTGTAGGTAAATCATTTAACCTCTGTAGAACAGAGAAAGTGATTTCAGTCTCACAATTATTGAGGAATGATATTAAAATACAAGAAATAATGATCTACAGCATCATTAACTATTATGATTCTGGCAGAGAGAAAAGGATCACCCAGTTAAAAACTGCTCTATATCTGACTCTATACTCTGTACTATATATACTATACTACTATACTATACTATACTATATACTACTATACTATATATATAGTCAGAGTCAGTAACTACTTTATATCTGAGAATAAAGCTAGTATCAGAAGATAAAAAGATTAAAAATACTTGGAGGCTAAAAGGGATAACTTCCTCATGTCAACAGATGAGGGAACATAGCTTCCCCTAAACCAAAGCATCTCAAACTGATGCTGACTTTTAACACTCCAATGAAAACTGGACACACACCTTGTTCAGATCCAAAAGAATGGCAGCCACTCTGGGAAGTACCCCATAAGTGCTTTGCAATAAAAGACAAAACTGAATCTCTTTAAAGTCAGGCAGAAGCTGACGTCAAACAAAACTCCAGGAGTTTTAGGAATAAGCTCTCTGCTTCCTCATTTAAGAATAAATCAAGAAAATTCAGGTTTTTATTGTGATGGTCTTCACTGAGGGAGGAAGGCAGACAAGCTGGCTGGCTGGGATTCTTGCCAGCATCCAGGGAGACTGACTCACCTAACAATTTCTATTTACATAATCCTAAGCAAGAATCCTTCATTCGACAGCTAGAGGCTGCTGGTGGCATAGTGAATAAAGCACCAAGGTCCCAGGGGGACCCGAGTTCAAATCTAGCCTTTGACACTTACTAGGTATGGGACCCTAGCCTAACCTGTGCCTTCCTCAGTCTCCTTATCTTTAAAATGGAGGAAGGAGATCCTAATGGAAACTCCCTCACAAGATTGCTGTGAGGATCAGATGAGATAATTTCTGCAAAGTGCCGAGCACAAGGTCTGGCATCAGGCACCCAGGCAGCAGTCCTTTCCCCTCCCACCTATACCTGGGCAGAGAAGCCCCTGCAACAAAGACTAAGTAACCCCAAAGACTAAGGGGCCTAAGGACTAAGGTCAAACAGTCTGATGTGAACCTTGGTGTACACAAGCATTGCCCGGGGCACTGCCTCCCACCTCAGCCAATTTATTGAAGCCCTGCGTATGGCCCTCCTGGCGTTCCACCTGGCACTTCTGGGCGTAGCGGCGGTTTCCGTCCATGATGAATGCAATGTGCTTTGGCATCGGGCCTGCCTATGGGGGCAAGAGAGACATCATGTGCAGGCCTGTGGCAAGAGAGAAGCTGGGAGGGAGGAAGATGCTCATTCCCAAGCTAACAGGGACCAGGCGGTATGAAAGCCTAAGAATCCAGACCGCTCCCACCTCCTCCCAGCTGCCAGAGTGCCCATGAAAGTGTTGTGGAAAAGTACTCCAGAGGAGAGGCAGGAAAACTAGTAACAGAAACTAGCCCCTCTTTCCCTTCTCATCAAAAAGTTAGCGTGACTCCATATTGCCCCCATGACCAATTTAGTAGAGTCTAAGCTCTGGAAGGGACTGTTTTCCATTTCATCTTGATATCCTAATTGCCTAATGTGGTGTCTTTTTTCATTTTAATTGTTCTTTTCTTTTATTTTTTTACATTTTGAGTTCCAAATTCTGTTGCTGCAGCCCCTCCCCCACTCACTGAAAAAGCCAGCTCTATAACAACATGAAGTCATGAACACAGAGCACGAACATCACTGACTGAAGAAATGATTCTTAGATTGTAATCTTGACTTCTCTTTTACCTGCTGGTGAGTCTGCAGCTGCTCTTCCCAGGTTATCTCAAGCCCAGCCTCCACCCACTTCTATGTATTGCCCTAACACCAGCCAAACCAATCTGTTTGCTGTCACTAACTACAGACATCCCCAAACTTTTCCAAAAAGTTTCCCCATTTCCTCAAGTGCCAAGGGCAGGAGCAGTAGGGAAGAAAGGGGAAAGAGTGGCGACAGTAACGTTAACAAACAGCATTGGTCATACATTTAGGGCCTGAAGGAAGCTTCACATCCAACCCCCTCATTTTACAAATAAGGAAACTGAGGTCCAGACCAGTTCTAGTTACCTTACCCAAGTCATACAGGGAATTAAGCGGCAGGGCAAGGATTAGAAGCCTAATCACCTGACTCTGCTATCCCTGCTGTCCTCATAACAAGAATAATCCAGATCTTATGGAGATTGGAATGAAAACAGCAACTGGCTTAAAGATCTATCTCCTAGATGCTGGAGAACGTTCTACCCTTGAGGTAGTCTTGCTAACAACAACACTAATAAAAAGGTACTACATATTGTATTCCTCATTAATGATAACTATTTCAAGAATTAATGAATTCAATGGCATGGTGACTTCCTCTAACAAAAACTGTTCTCAATTCTCTTTAGACCTTTAGGAGGCTGCTGAATGCATTAAAAAAAAAAAAAAAAAAAAAAAAAAGTTGTGGCTAAAACAACTTATGATCAAATTATGAGAAGTTTATCTGATCTCTGCTAGGCTGGTCTTTTAGCAGACTTTCTTGGTCAGCAGAAACTGGGCAAAGCTTCAATCCTGCTCTGATAAGTCACAGAAGAGCCTTACTGGAGGAACAAGAGATAACATAACCATTTAAGATGAGTAGTTCAAGTATTATTATTGTCAATTTATATAGAGAACAACCAAGGTTTGGCAAAGTTGCTTCTCTACCATTCTTCTTTCACCCCACATATCTGAAATCCTTTTAGGCCTATAGCAAATCATCTTTCACAAAGTGTCACTACCCATTCTTCCAACCTTTCCCCATTTTCATCATCAATAGCTTGTTTAACATGTCAGGTTAGTGTCGTTTTAGTTGTATGCTGTATTTTTCTCTTATGTCTATTCTTTCTTTAAGAAACTCAAAATAGGACTTCTTTAGGAAGGCTTCCAAGATGGAACCTTCTCTTTATCTTAACCATCCTTAAGTCACTTCTACAAGAACCAGCATTAGTGTTATATTCAAAATTAAATAAATTCAAACTGTGTTTGACTTGCTCAATAGAATTTAAAGAGCAAACTCAAGAAGTAGAATAAGCTGTAATTAGTATTAGCACTAAGTACACAATAAATGATTAGCTGTTTTATCCTTTCAATCAAGTCCTATTCCTGTAATTTCCTTAAGGCCATGTCAGTGACCCTGAGGCCCCACACCAAAATGGAGGAGCTTGAAGGATGGGCATGAGCACACAATGTATGTCTGTTCTCTGAGTGCTAACTACTGGGTCAAAGTGTATGCACAGTTTAATAATCCTTTGGGCATAGTTCTAAATTATTCTCAGAATGGCTGGATCATTTCACAACTCCACCAACAATGTGTTAATGTCCCAGTTTTCTCAACATTTATCTTTAACTTTTCTTGTCATTTTAGCCAATTTGAGAGGTGTGAATTGTTTTAATTTTCATTTCTCTAATCAATAGTGATTTAGAGACTTTTTTTCATATGACTATAGATACTTTAGTTTCTTCATCTGAAAATTTCTGAGACTCAGTGCTAGAGGGCTGGGCAAGCAAATGATAAAAGTTTTATCACAGAAATTCATGAAGATTTAAGATGTGGAAGAGTTGTATTCCACCTGGGTGAAAGAAGAACCAACATTAATTAAATTATTCAATATTTTAAAGTAACTTATTCATTAAAAGGTATTCAATATCTCAAGGTGCAAAATGGGAAGAAACTTCAAGGATATGAACAGAAATTTTCAGATTCACACTTTGACCCAGTAGTGCTACTAGTGGGTTGGGGTCCCAAGGAAATCATAAAAGAGAAAAAAGGACCTACATGTGCTAAAACATTTGTAGCAGCCACTACAAAAAGAGCTGGAAAATGAGTAGACGCCCATCAACTGGAAAATGGCTGGTTAAGTTATGGTATTTGAAAGTAATGGAATGTTATTGTTCTATAAAAAAAATGATGAACGAACTGATTTTAGAAAGATCTGGAAAAATTTACATGAGTCAGCATCAGCTGAGCAAAACAAGGAGAACCAGGAGTACACTGTACATAACAACGGCAAGAATATGCAGTGATCAAAGGACTTGGTTCTTCTCATTGGTTCAGTGATCCAAGATAATCCCAATAAACTTTGGATGGAAAACACCATCTGCATCCAAAGAGAGAACTTTGTAAACTGAATGTAAGTCAACACATGCTATACTCACTTTTCTTTTTTTCTCTTGTGGTTTTTCCCCTTTTGTTCTGATTTTTCTCTCCCAACATGATTTACAAGGAAATGTATTTAAAAATAAAAATAAATGTACAGAAGGAGGAGAAAAAGGGAAGAAACTAACTGCCTGAATCCTTGAGTCTGCCTCTGGGAACCAACAGTAGCTGGAATGCAAGGGGAAAACAGTCATTCTGAGAGCTGGGACCCTGGGCTTCTAATCTTGATCCTATTCATGCCCGAGATTAGTAGCCTATAGATTCATAGGAGAAAGAGGGAGAATCCATCTAATCAAAACACTGTTCAATTCTCCTCTGTTACAAACTCATCTTCCTGAGTTCAAATCTGGTCTCAGACCCTTACTGTGCGACTCTGGGCAAACCACTTCACCCTGCTTGCCTCAGTTTACTCATCTGTTAAATGAGCGGGAGAATAAAACAGCAACTCACTCCAGCATCTTTGCCAAGAAAATCTCAAAGGAGGTCATGAAGACTCAGACATGACTGGAAAGAACAATGTGCTTCCACAACCTTGCCCCAGAGCCTCTCTAAATTAACCTTTAGCTTCTTTCAAAGGTTTTGCCAACCAGAGGAATCTAAAGATACATTTGTAAAAACAAGAGCACAATAACAAAAACCAACAACCCCGGCTCCCAAGCCAAAAAGTCTGAGCTGAAGCCCTTGCGCCCCGTGCTGGGCTCAGCAAACGTCCTCAGAGACAAACTGTGGGGCTGGCAGAAGGCTGCTGAGGCTGCTGGAGGACGCCGTTTAGCCTGATGGCTTCACCTCCCCTAACACCGAGGCAAGGCTGAGCGCGAGGGGCTGGCCTCTGGCTGGGACACGGGCCCACGCTCCTTCTGCCTGGGAGGGAGCCTGGGCTGGGCGGCCACCCCGCCTCTCCCGCCTCCAGCACAGGGCAAGCTGCGGTGGCCGTGCCCCCGTGCTAAGGGCGCCGCCCGGGAGTCCTGCCCTGGGAAACGAGGCGACGCTCTCAGAGGAGCCTGGGGAGGCTCGCGACGCAGGGCGAGGGCACCGGCGGCTGAGGTGGAAGACTGCAGAACTCTCTCCGGTGAAATGGACAAAAAGAGGCTTGTTTTTGTCTGACTATGCGCATCTCTGACAAGAACCGCGCTTTTCTTTTTTGAGTCATGGGGGGAGGGTTAACTCCTGACCGAGAAACATTCAGCTAAAGTTAGTGCCGATAAATCCGCGTGCCCCCTGCTGAAGCTGGGGAGAACAGGCCCTTGCGGCGGCCCGGGCTTTTACCTTGATGATGTTGGCGCAGAACCGCTCCAGCAGAGAAAGCTCTCCTTCCCTGATCCACGACATGGCCTCGGTGCTTCAGGAAACCGGGCCGGGCTCTCCCGACACCGAGAAGCGCCTGGGACAAGGTGGCGCGTCACTAACGAGCCCCGGGGACACGAGGGAGTTCCGCCCGAGAGGGAGGGTCGCCTCGCGGGGTGGGCAGTGCGGGAGGGAATGCCGGGCCCTTTGCCCAGGGCAGGGGACACTCCTCGCTTGTGGGAGCCCGGATCGGAGGCCCCTCCGCCTGCTCGGTTCCCCCTCTTAAATGAGGGGAGGAGGGGTCTTCCGCCCTCCCTCACCTAAGAGTTTTCCTCTCACTCAACCTCCGACCCCCCGGAGCTTTCCTCCCTTTTGAAGTCTTCTCCTCCCCTTTGTTTTGTCTGAACGATCTCTTGTTTTCTTTTCTGTGTTCCGTCCTTCTTTCCTTTGTTCCTGGCCCACTTTAATCGGTTGGTCTCTTGCCGCTTTCCGGGGCTCCGGCGGGGACCTTCAGCGATCTCAGAGGGAGGCCGGTACTTACTAGGAGCGCGTCGCCGGAAGAATACGTCATCGCCGGCCGCCGGGACTCTCCCCCTCCTCCCCCGTCTGCCTTCGTGTCGCAATCTCGTAGCCTCCGGGAAAGAGCTTGAAGCTACGCATGCGCACGAGGAGGAGGCCGCCGCCTCTGATTGCTCGCTGTTTGGAGCGTACCACTGGGACTCGGACGGGAGGACGTTCCGCTGCCCGAGGACGAGACCACGTCCACTAGGAAGGGGAACTTGGGTCTGAGGCTGTCCCGATTCCTGGGGCAGGAGCTGGGAGAGCAGGGTTTTAGGGGGCTCCAGAAGCCGCGCCACGGGGGGGGGGGGGGGGCTGGGAGAGACCTGTGCCAAGATAAGGAATAAAGGGAAGGAACATGCGGGGAAAAGCCCACACACTGGAGGGAAGGAAACCAAGGAGATGGGACCTGGAAATGGAAGGGAAAGGAATGGAGGGGAAGGGGAAATGGAATGGGAACGGAAGGGGAATGGGAATGGACGGAATGGGAACGGAGGGGGGAATGGAGGGGAAAATGGGAATGGGGAATGGAAGGGGAAAGGAAGGAACGGAGGGAAAGGAAGGGGAAGGAGGAAGAAAGGAAGAAGGAAGGCTGGAAGGAAGGGGAAAGGAAATGGAAGGAAGGGGGAATGGGGAGGAATGGAAGTGGGAAGGGGAAGGAATGGGAGGGGGAATGGAGGGGAATGGGAAATGGGAAGGGGGAAGGAGGGAAGGGACGGGAATGGACCGGGGAAAGGGATGGGGGAAGGGAGGGGGAATGGGGAGGGGGAAGGAAGGGGAATGGGAACGGGAAACGGGAAGGGACGCGGGAATTGGAAAGGGAGCGGGAAGGGAGGGGAAGGAGGGAACTGGGAGGGAGGGGAATTGGGAGGGGAAAGGAGGAAAGGACAAGGGAAAGGGAGGGGAAGGATTGGGAATGGGTAAGGGTTGGGAAAAGGATCGGGGGGGAGAAAAGGAAGGGCCTCCCCAATGAATGGGGACTGCGATTAAATTGGAATGGGAAGGGAATAAAGAGGGAAAATTGGAGAAGGAAGAGGGAAAGACGTTGGGAAAAGTCAAAGTTTGATTGGAAAAAACTGGGACGGGGAAGGATGGGAAAAAATGGAGGGGAATTACCGAAAGGTCATTTCAGGAACCGGGGAAACGGGGAACGGATCGGGAACGGGGGGGGCAACGGACGCCGGGAACCTGCCAAAGGACCAACTTGACGGAAGGGGACTGCGGGAATCCCGGGGAGGGATATAGAAGAAAAATGACTATCGAATTTTGCAGCAGGTTGTTGTTTTAAAAACTTGAGAATGATACCCACCGGGGAGGGAAAGGGAAAGTTTGGTAAGGGGTAAAGATTTAGGAAAATATACGTTTTAATACAAAGGATTTCAAAAGGTTGGGAGCTTAAGGAATAGGTGGGGCCCAAGGTATTGCATGCAAAGACTTAAATTTTAATTTAAGTGGCCTTTTCAACGATATCTAAATATTTGACCTGAAGAGGAAAATGCACCAGGAAGGCTGAAATAGTCAGCCAAACATTGGCTATCACAATTTTTCTGGGTCCGGTGTATTTGAAAGGAATTTTTTTGAAATTTTTAAATATTTATAAGACCTGGGAACGGGGATCTGACCTAAGGGGTGGGGTGGGAAAGGGGAATTAACCAAAGGATTCCAAATGGTGTTTGTTTTGTGGGTGTATTGGGCTTATAACCAAATCAAAGAAGCCTGTATTGGGGAAAATTTTGAACACCTTTGATCGAAGTGGAAATGAAATCTTAATTATTTGGAAAATTTTAAATTGGGGAAAAAAAAAAAAAAAGCCCCAGCTAGAAAAGTCCTTAGACCAAAGTGTCAGAATGGAGAGGGCTTTAGAATGTGTGATGTCAGATCAGGAAGGAGCCCCCTTAGAATACAGAATAACAGTTGAAATAAAGTAATTCAAGGCAATTCCAATAGACTTGTGAAGGAGAGAGCCACCTTCCTCTAGAAAGAGGACTGAGGGAACTAAATATGGATCACAACATAGTATTTTCACCATTTTTGTTGTTTCTTGCTTAGTTTTTTTTTTCTTTCCCATTTCCCCCCCTTTTTAGTCTGGTTTTTCTTGTGCAACATAATAAATGTGGAAATAGGGAAAAAAAAGAAAGAATAACAGTTGAGAGGGCCCTTACAACATGGAATGAGGGAGCTTGAAAGCGCCTTAGAAACAGAGGGAAACAAGTATTGATTAAGTGCCTACTATGTACTGGATCTTCCTAATTCCCGAGCTAGAAGTGATTTTCCATAGAGAGAGTTAAGTGGCACAGTAGTTAAGAGTGCTAGGCCTGGAGTTAGGAAAGATAAGAGTTCCACCTTAAGACACTTAATAGCTGTATAATTAACACTTGACAAATTACTTAACTACTGCTTGTCTTAATTTCTTCATCTGTAAAAACAAGTATAATAATAGTACCCACCTTCCAAAGTAGTAGTGAGAATCAAGTGCTTAATAAATGCTTGTTTCTTCCCTTCCTCTTCTTAGAACATAGAATGTTAGCTACCTCCCATGTTAGATTAAGGGTTAGAATTGATTTTTTAATTTCAGTAAGAAAATGACTCAAAAGGAACAACAGCAGGTGGGTCATTAGATTCGTTGTTATTTTTTTATTAGGTTTGTTTTTAATCAGAGGTTTGGAGACACCAGAATCATAGACTGATCAGAGCAAGAAAGATGCTTAAAAGAATATTCTTGCTTCTTTTACAGAGCCAAGATCATAAGGGATAAATGACTTACTCTTACTTAGAATCATCCTCCAAGTTTATGTCTGGTTTGGGGCTAGAACCTCAAAGTTCTACAAACAGGTGCAGTCATCTTTCCAATAGACAGGTCACAGGTTCTAAGAACAATGACTTTCAAGTTTTAATTAATTCAAGAAAAGAGGAAAAAGTGGATTCAAATAAATATCCACGTCATTTATGTGCTTTTATAGACAATCAGAGTCTGATAGTAGAAGTTTAAAGAATGCCTTCATTTAAAAAATTACTTCATATAATCTCCCTCATCAGTCCATCAAAATTATAGGAAAACCATTTTGAGCAAGTCTGTCAATGTTTTTTTTTGAACATTTTAATAACTTTCAATATAATTCATTTCCTTTGTAATTCCACATATTTTATATGTTTAAAAACAGTATTCTGAAAAGCCTTGCCACATTTGCTGAAGGATTCCTTGACATGACATCTTTAAATAAAAGCTAATAAAAAGTTAAGGACTCCTACCTTAGAGGAGGAAATAATGTGGTTATAGCAAGAATTGGAGTGAGGAAGATCTGGGTCAATCCTCGACAAGGACACCCACTGGCTATGACCCTAGCAACTTATTCAATCTCAATTTCCTCATCCTGAGAGTAAGGACAATAAGAATATCTAACTGTCAAAGTTGATGTGGGTTCATTTATTTAAACCCTTATAAATGTGAGCCATGATTCAGCCCTCTGGATCCTATATTAGTCTGAAGAAAATTTCCCTTGGGTCATGTGGATCGACAAGACCGAAGCAGATTGGAAATTATTTCTACCACAAACTCTTTCTTCTAAATTGGGACTGATATGTCAGGTCAAGACAGGCTTTTCTAAAGCTCTCTTGTTCCTTGTTCCATTTCCAACATCCTGACTCTTAAATGTCAGTTTTGACATTCGACTCAATTCAGCTCCTAAAGAGGACACAAAAGGTTAGTCTGAGCACTGGAGTGGAAATGGGGAAATGGTTCTTTGAACCCCTCTTCTGATGAGGACTCCTGAGTGAGAGGATTTGATACTATGGAAGCTGTTGACATGCCATTCTACGGGATCCTCAGAAAGACACTCCTCTTTATTTTCTCCCCCCTCCTCCCGAATATTTACAAAATGTTTTTAGAAGGTTCTTTCTGAACACAAAAAGCATTAGATAATCAGGCTTGCCCCTTCTGATCCTGTGACCTATAAGAACAAAGATTTCTGAATCGGGCTGGGGGGGTGGTATGTTGGAGAAATCATGGGCTCATCTTCATTCTAGCGTAGGTCCCTTTCACTTCTTTATATCCCCTCACTTGTCACTTTACTCAACCGGTGGCCGATTCTTCTTGCCTCAGTTTCCCCAGCTTCAGGCTTTCAAACCTCCCTCCCCGGGGAGTTGGGTAGGACTGTTAATTAATGACGGTTTGTAAAGGTCTTTGAGGGAGAAGGCGCCAGGAGCTGGACAAAGTGTTATTAGGGTCTCATGCCCCGAGCTGTGGCCCCAGCCTTTCATCCCAGCCAGGGGCACAGGCGACCCCATTCTCATGCATGCCAAATCCTTAATCCTCTCCTGAATGTGGCAGCTTCCAAGAGGCCTGAACCAGAAACAAAAATCTGCTGTAATTAGGTGCAAGAGGACTGGACTTTAAAGATATTCAGTCCTAATAAGCTAAGACTAGTCAGTAACTTAAGTGCTCCTCTCCTAGGGCCCCAGCTTCCCCAGCTTAGAGGAATCAGCAAAGGATGGGGGGTGGGGAGTGGGAGGCGGTGAATTTCCCGGGGGAAAGGAGAAAAACTGCCCAAAAGTCTGATAAGAAAGAGACAGCAGAGGCTCTCAGTACCAATAAGTCTTTATTCATTGTATTTTCCCAGGGTGGAAGGGGGGGAAGAGGGAGAAGGGGGAGGGGGTTAGCATGTGTCACAAAACAAGATGGGGGAGGAGGGAAGGGAAAGGAAGAAGCCCTAACTGCAAAGTATCAAACACAATTGCCCCAAGATCAGGGCGCTGCCCAAGGGGGGCTCGGTCTCCAGCAGCTCAGGAATGAGGGCAAAGGAGGGGAGGAAAAAGACACAGATTAAGACAGTCATCCTCTTTCCCTCCTCCTTCCCTTCCTCCCTTCATATAAATTCAAGAATTTCACAAAAAGCTTTGGTTTCTAGCAGTAAACATGGAGTTACATTCGTCCGTCTCCTATAAGACAATCTTGTGGCCACTTTGAAAAGAATTTCTTGCACCAACAGAAAAGAGATCCTTGGCGGGGAACTTGGGTATACATTCATTTCCCTTCTCCAGGTCTCCCACCGATTCTGCCCTTCCAGTCCTCCCTCAGGATCCCTCCAAAGGCTGCCATTGCTGCATGAACTGGGCTCGAGCCCCAAATAATCAAGTAAACATTTGGTAAGTCTCCTACATTTCTTATCCACAAGAGGGTTTTGACAGTGGGTTTCTGGTTCCCTGGATTTTTTTTTTTTTTTGGCAGAAATCTGTGGAGGCATCTGGGAAAACAGATGTAATTTTGAGGGGGTGGATATCAAGTGATTAGCAAGACTTGAAAGTTTGGGCTTTGGGACCTAGTTGATGGCAGAGGAGAAAAACAGAAGCCATCTGAAACCTTGGAGAGGAGGAACTAACCAAGTCCTGGTTTCAAGATCTCTGTTTGCCTGGTACAGAATCCCTTTGACAAGAGATGTTTTGGCTATTTTCTTTTCAATACAAAAAAAAGTTTGTAAACAATAAAAACCCCAAGGGAAGGTGGAGAAAGATCGACAGCATATTTACACAAACTAGCCCACCTAGCAATCACCAAATCAGCAACTTGTGAAGCCCTATACAGCTCAGACACAAAAACTAGAGGGGGAAATTGAGGGGCAAGGGGGCACGCAGCATTTGGAGGAGCCAAGAAACCCGGATCGGACTCCATCGTCACCCAGTGCCTTCTATTGCATTCGCCCTATTTCAGCACATAGTGAGGTAGGTTTGGACAGATCTCCCAGCAGCATTCACCAAATCCCTTTTCTCCCTCGGCTGCTACTTTACCACTGAGGCACTGACAGCAGAGCAGGAAACTATGCTGACTTTCAGGCCCCTGATATGTCTGGCATACAGACACCCTAGCCACAAGGCCCTGTGCTTGAGACCCACCAGAGGAGAAAATAAAGTCCAGCATTTTAAGGGTTAAAGATCTGAGGCGTTTATGATCTGTCAAACCTGCCCTTCTTCTGAGCAGTTTGATGGGAAGAGAACAGAGAGAGGGGTGATTTCATTGAATTCAAACTTCCCCAGGTCTACCATACATCTCCATTTCCCTTTCCTGCCTGGCTTAGTCTCACACTCACACCCACCTTTCTGCAGAGTAATGATGGCTCAACTGTTTGAAAGATAGGTGTGGGGTGCGGTAGGACAAAAGTTCTAAGCCCCATGCCTGGAAGATATTTGGCTGTACTTCAAAGGGGTGACAAGTCAGGGCAGAAATCCTTCCCACCAATGCCTCAAGCCTGCTAGCTGGCTCACGTCCATCAAGTTCTCTCTCTCTCTCTCTCTCTCTCTTCCCGGCACTCACTGGGATAAGCCTCCTCTCCATAAGCAGGTATGCCCACAAGATGCCCCATTACAAGCAACCCTCTCCTTCCCTCCCCCATCTAAGGATTTCAAGGAGAGACAGACAGAACGAGAGAGATGGTGGGTGTATTGAAGGAAAGACTGAGCAAGTCAGTAAGGACACAGGAGGAAAGCTCACATAAGAACTCACAAACTTGAGGTAGATGAACGGAACTGTTTGTACAATACAATCAGCTGCTGTGTCTTTGTGTTGTTAAGAATAGAATAAGAATATTTATTCCTGCTGGGTAGTCCTAGAGCTGCCACTGAATTATCCCTGAGATTGCTCACATACCTGAGAACACAGTGCAGGAATGAGGGGCTCTTAGATTAAAATATACAAAAATACAAAACCAGAATATTTATATTAAAAAAAAAAAAAAAACAACAAAAAAGGAAAAGCCGCAGACGTGATTCATCCCAACCAGAGCCAGTTGATATCCCACCTGCGATATGGGGTCCCCCCCAAGGGTGCAGAGGGGGTAGGTGTAGGGCCCAAGGTACAGACGTCCAAGTGAGCAAAATAAATAAAATCAATATGGGAGGGGTGCCCTGGGCAAGAAGAAGAGCCAGAGCTGTAGCAGTCTTACCCTCAATCCCATTGCTAAGGGAAGGGAGGTAAGGCTGGATAGAGCACTGAACCTGGAGAAGACCCAAGACAAAGAGGACCCTTACCCACCCCCCACCAATCCCACTGTCCCCACCCCCTCCCAGGAACTCTCATCCCCAGGCAGCAAAAAAAAGATGTGGGGATGGGGACCCCTGGGCTTTGGTCCATCCATCCAAGGCTATGCCTCCTGCCACTCTGGTTTAAGGAATCATTCTATTTCCCTACCCCCCCACCCCCCCGGTCCTTGCCTTCGCTGAGGTCTCCCTCAGGAGAAGCCATAGTTTATGTGGCTGGTGATTCTAGAATGGAGGCAGGCCATGGATGGAGGGGCCTGTGGATATGGCCCTTCTCCCTCTCCTCAAGGGGAAGGGGACAGTGCTGAGGATTCTGGACCCAAGACACTTAGTAGTGCCAGCTAGCTCCCCCCCCCCCCACCCTGCCCCATCCTATCCCACCCTGACATTCCCCACTCCCTAGTGACTGACGCCTGCTCCTTAAAGCCTTCCCATCCCATTGGGATGGTCCCAGACCCCACTTCAATCTTGGGCCTCAGGGAGTAGGGCTGGGCTGTGGATCTCCTCCTCCTCTCGGAAGTAAGCTGGTTTCCCCTGTGAACTGGGTGACTGCTGAGCCTTCAGAGGGCAGGAGGCCACCATGTGACTGATGCTTTGGCAGAAATGGCATTTCTTGGGCTGGGGTGGCAGCTTGCACTCCTTGGCGTGATGATCCAACCCTCCACAGTTGTAGCACCTGTGGCGTGCGAAAGGAGAAGTCATACATCTGGACAGCGACAGATTTGCCTACTCTAGCATAGCATGAGCCCTCACAGAGCAGCTACTTCCTAGCAAAATGACCCTCGCCCCAAGACACACAAAAGACATTAATCTTCTGGAGCGTTAGAGCACACTGGAGCATTTTTTCCACCAGTTAAAAAAAAAAAAAAAAAAAAGTCTTCATTTTCTCGCTCTTTAACATGGTGTCAAATCTGCTAGAGAAGCAGAACCATGTAATAACATCCTCCAATTTATCTAGCCCACGCTGCCAGATATACCTTAATTTAACCTCCCTCCATCTCAGTTTCTTCATTTGTAAGAGAAGATGACAATAATACTGAGCCCCAAAGATCGTGGTGAGAATCAGAGGGATAACCTGTAAAAATCCTTGCAAACTTTAAAGAACTAGATAAGTACCACTTATTATTATCATTACAAGAGTATCTATAAAATACTATGCATAAAATGTTAGCAAAGCACTTTACAAATATTATTTCATTTGATCCTCATAATCACTCTGTAAAAGAGGGAATATTATTATCTTTATCATCCTCTATGAGGAAACTAAGATTAATTGACTTTTTCAGGGTCACACAGCTAGTGAACGTCTCAGGCAGGATTTCAATGCTTTCCCAACTCTGGACTCAGCCCTTTGCTTACTCCATCACTTTTCTATTGCCTACCTTATCATATCTAAACTTCTGGCATTCAAGACTTTCTATGCAACCTGTTTCTAACCTTTGTTTCCAATTTTGTTTTCTTTTGCATAACTTGTGCTTCAGTCTAATATGACTTTTTAAAACATTTTTTATTATAGCCTTTTATTTACAAGATATATGCATGGGTAATTTTTCAGCATCGACAATTGCAAAACCTTTTGTTCCAATTTTTCCCCTCCTTCCCCCTACCCCCTCTCCTAGATGGCAGGTTGACCAATACATGTTAAATATGTTAAAATATGTGTTAAATACAATATATGTATACATATTTATAGTTATCTTATACTCCACAAGAAGAATCGGACTTTGAAATTGTATACTAGTACAATTAACCTGTGAAGGAAATCAAAAATTCAGGCGGACAAAAATAGAGGGATTGGGAATCTATGTAGTGGTTCTTAGTCATCTCCCAGAGGTCTTTTGCTGGGTGTAGCTAAAACTACTTCTACCAACACATTCTGGGCTTTTTAATTCCCTACCCGTCCCCAATGTTATTGTAATATACTTGGAACTCTGTCTACACTCATCACCACCTGCTGAAATTGTCCCCATCCTTTAAAGACTCCCTCCTATTGTCATGAAGCTTTCCCTTATCTCAGTCAAAAGTGAGCTTAGCGAGATATAACAGAAGGAATATTCAGTCTAAGGTGAGACAACATGGGTTTGGTGCTCAGCTTTAATATTTGCTACCTATTTAACAAGGAGCAAATAACCATTTCTCTTTCTGGGGCACAGTTTCCTCATCTGCAAAATTAAATTGGACCAGATCAGGGGTTCTTGGCCTTTTTAGTGTCAAGAACCTCTACTTCTCACACCGACCCCAGTCTGGTGAAGCCCATCGATCCCTTTCTAGGAATAATGTTTTTAATTAGAAAAATAAAACACAGAATTGCAAAGGAGACAATATATAATGAACTTATTATAAAATATTTTGTTTAAAACCTCTTTTGGATCCCAGGTTAAATAGTCTTATGAATAGATGATCTACTGTAAATGATTTCTATGAAGCATTCAAGATGACTATGGTCTTAAGCAAACTACAGATCAAAAAAGTAGGCTATTAGGGGCAGCTAGGTGGCGCAGTGGATAGAGCACCAACCCCGAAGTCAAGAGGACCTGAGTTTAAATCTGACCTCAGACACTTAATACTTCCTAGCTATGTGACCCTGGGTGAGTCACTTAACTCCAATTGCCTCAGCCCCCCCAAAAATACTTAATTAAAAATTTGTTTTTAAAAAGAATATAAGCTATTTACTAACTTGAATTATGATTGTCAGTTCATTTTGGGAGAAGAGGGTTCCCCTATAGGATAATTCTTACATTAACCTGGGAGAAATCTTAGCATGTTCAAATCTTTTAAGATTTAAAATCATCTCTTCCAATACCCTCTCTTGACAGGTGAAGAAACCAAGATCCATAGTAGGGAATTCAATTGACCAAATGAAATTGGTGGTTCCATGGGTTCAGGTTTTTCTTGAGTGGAGATGGAAGGGTGGATAGTACAGACCAAACTCAACTTCCCAAATCTTCCCAATAAGTATACTAGTTAGGATTCGACTGCTAGAGTTCATAAGGATCTCAAAACCTATCACACATATAAGATTGAGCTTGAAAGAGGTAAAGGCCACAAAACTGGTCAGCTGCAAAGTCTACTTCAACTGAGATCTTCTAACCCTAAGTCAATTTTGTTTGCTATCCCTAGGGCAAGTGGCTGCATTCATACCTTTCAGCCCTTCCCCACTTATTTCCATCCAAATCCCATCACCAAAACCCCACTTCCCTCTCCCACAACACCTTCCTTTCCTTTTTTCTATTTCTCCTTGAGATGTTGAGGCTGATAATCTAAATATGGGAGACATGAAGTCTCCCTGTTCTAGAGAAAGCTTTTCTGTAAGTATTGTGAGACCTGAACTGATCAGAGCAAAAGAGCTATCCTAGTTAGGATGGGGTCAGGGGAGTGTATTCAAAGATTCCTTCTTCCATCCACCTCTCATGGGAGGAAGCAATAGGATAAGGTGTCAAATCTCTACCTCAGGAAGAGTTAGGGAAAGAGGGCCTCTCCAAGCCCTAGAAAGGTAAGGAACAACCATTAGGAGGAGGGACTCAAAAGGGAAAAAGGACTTTTGCCTTCCTCCATGGCCATTTCTGAATGTGCCCCCTATAGCCTCAGCCCAGCCTTGACCATCATCATACCTGTCTCCTTTGGATCTGCGTTTCTGAAGCGTTTTCCCCTTGGGCCGTCTCTCACTTCCAAGACAGAATACACCACCAGGCCCTGTCACCCGGATTGATTCAAGGCCCTTTGCTGACTTCTTAAAGGTGAACTCCACAGCTTCCCCTTCCTTCAGGCTGCGGAACCCTTCCATATGTAGCTTACTCTAAGGGATAAAAAGACATTGAAGGCTTTAGATCATTTGTACTGCGACCTTTGCAACTCCAGCACCAAGGATAGTGCCTTGCATAGCAGAGACACTGATTTATACACATTTGTTAAAGGAAGGAACGTATTTAACCAAGAAGGTAAGAGAAAACCGTGGCACTGTAGGAATTCATCCTTGTTCCCAATGGAATTGGTGAAACAGGAGGAGTTGGAGAAGTGCACCTGGGGAATAAACCAGATCCTTTGGGACAGAGCTGCAGGTACTGCAGATACTAACAATGTAAAGATCATATATGTTATGGATAGATGCATATGTATACACCATGTTTGAGAAGTAGTATATTTTCTACTTCTTTTAGCACCAGCATTTGCCTGATGCTATTATGAAGCACAGAAGACTAGTAGTCAAAGAATCACAGTTATAAGTATAGAAGGTGGGGGGAAGATGGAAAGCATCACCCAAAATAATAAGCAGAAGAGATCTCATTAAAAATGGGATGATAGGAAAAGGAGGTGTGTCATGTCACATGTCCAAAGTTTGGACTTGAACCCAGCTCTTCCTGACTAACAGATAGGGACTGAGAGAGAAATGATGAGTCAAGAATTTGAGGGCTTCCCTGGAAACCCAACAGATTAAAAAGATCTTGAGGAAGGTTTCCAGAAAGGTTGATCTCTGCATCAAGAGGCAGAGAAGGCCTCCACATCCCACAGATTATAAAGGTGAAATCAGAGTGATCAAAGTTGTCTCTAGTGGATAGAATGTTGGGTCTGTAGACAGGAAGAACCTGAGTTTAAATCCAGCCTCAGTCACTCACTGATGGTGAGAACCTGGGCAAGTCACTTAACTGCTGACTGCCTCAGTTTCCTCATCTGTATAATGGGGATAATACTAACACTTACTCTGAAGATTGTTGTGAAGATCAAACAATCTAATAATGATAAATGCTTATCATAGCACATAGTAAGCACCATACAAATGTTAATTATGTGTATACATCAGTTTTGGTGTGTGTGTGTGTGTGTGTGGGTGTGTGTGTGTGTTTGCGAGACTTGTGACTTCATTAATATAGGGAATTCCAGGTCAGGAAACTACATCTATCAATGCAAATCATCAGCTGTTTGGCAACTTAAAGAATTTAGAGAACTGGCTCTGGCACAGAAACTAAATAACTTGAACTTGCCCAAGGTGACACAGCCACTGTGTGTTACAGGCAGTACTTGAATGAGTCCAGGTCTCCTGTCTCCAAGGACAATTTGATAACAACTCTTTATGCTGTCTCTATAAAACTGTATATGGATATGTCCATGTGCACAAGAGTACCATAAGTGGATGGGGTTGATATTGGTCCTGAAATTTCACTGGTATAAGGAAATCCAGATCAGTTAAGTTTTTCTACTGATGCAGATCAGTAGCCTCTCTACAACTAGAGAATTGGCTGGCATACTGAGAGATGAAGAAATTTGTCCAGGATTACAAGCAAGGAAATCATAAAAAAATCTTATGTCTAATATAAAAGAAAAAGTGCTAGAACAACAGTCAGGAAAAACTGAGTTCAAATGCTACCTCTGATACTTATTGGTTATGTGACTTCTCAGCCTCTGTATTTATCTGTAAAATGGGTATAAAGATACCTATCTCATAGGCTTTCCATGAACCTTAAATAATGCAAGTAATAGGACTTTCAAACTTAAAAAAAGCCTTTAAAATTTATAAATGTCAATTCGGAGCCTGCAGGGGGCACATGCTCAATCTATGAAGAATAAAATCAATCCCTTGACATAGAGCTAGATTTAGAAACTTCATGGATGTTTTCTCCTTCCTTCAGAGAATCTGGAATTTGAATCCCACCTTGGTCACTACCTACATGACACCTCCTCTTCTTAGTAAACAGATTCCTCAAATGTAAAATGAGGATTGAATGAGATGATCTCCAAGGAACTTCTATTTCAAAATCTATCTTCCTATCAACTACTAACTCAAAATCACAACTCATGGTTACAGGTACAAAATCATCTGGAGATAGTCTTTCTGTAGATACAGAGTTGGGGGCAGACAACATGTCCTCATTGTTGACTCCCTACCTGTTACTCCATATACAGAACAGTTCATGTTCACTTTGGGAGGATGGGATGAGGCATGTGACACACAGGACAGCTCATGTGTCACATGCCTCATCCCACCCTCCCAAAGTCGCATAGACAGTCACAAAATACATCTTGGCTATTATGCTCATGTAAGGTATCTCTTCAGCAACTCTTGAGCAAGTTAAGAGGCAGTGTGTCCTAACAGAAAAAATGCTAAACTTAGTTGTCAGTTATCTTCTGTGGTTTCCAATTGCTGATAGGATAAAACCCTTAACCTGGAATTCAAGGCCTTCATAACCTGGCTCCACCTTACCTCTTCAGCATTACTGTCCATTATCCAGAAATCACCTTAGTTGCATACATTCAGACCATCTCTGTTCTTTTCTTAAACTTTCCCTTGCTCCTTCTTCCCGCTCTTCAATTCGGCCTGTAGAAATCCTCTTTTTTGGAGGTCCAGCTCAGGTTTGATCTCTTCCAAGGGACCTTTTCCTAACCTTTCTCCATGAATGTTCCCTCCTTTCTCAGCATTCAAAGAAATGACTCAAGTTTTTTACTGACTCTTTTACTGACCTGGATTTTAGTTTTAGTTCTGTTAACAGCTGGTCTTAAGGAAGTTTTCCTCAAGCAGCAACTTCATCTGTAAAATGGGGCTAGCTACTCAGCTACTTCATCTTAGAAGACTGATGAGAAAGAACTACATATGCATTGCAAACTGCTAAAGAAAATATGAACTCCTCTTCTTACTACTTGTTTTTCTTTTTTGCTTCCTTGACTAGAGAGTCGGGATCTCAGGGAAAACTGTTAAGAGGGGTAAGAGTAGCTGAGACCCCAAGTCAAGGTAAGTCCTTCAGGGTTTAGGAGATTGGAGAAGATTCTGAATTCATTGTATATATATTTACATGAATACATATGGGGTTATGAAGAGTCAGACATGACTGAAATAACCAAACACCTATATATATATGTGTGTATGGTATACACATACACATATCATGTATGGATGGATGGATGCACGGACAGACAGCTGGATGGAGTAGGGAAGCCAGAATCCTCATTCTATTTTCCCTGTAGTTCCCTTCCCCCCACCTACACATTTAGACACCCAGGAATTAACTTGCTCTTCTTCACGTTTCTTTCCCTTTTGACATTCTGCCCTCTCTCACTGATCAGTGTGTTAATTGAAGTTTTCCCTCTGAGCCCCTTCCCAAGAGATTGTGGTTGACTTGTTTGGGGATGGGGAAAAGCCCCATTATCCTCAGCCCTTACTCTAATCCCTCCCCACCCCCAAGCTCAGAGCCTTTTGTCCCTTCCTAGTTGCAGAATATCCAGGTTTCTTCTACCAAGCCTGGGCCCCTGGGCTATACAGCTCACACATACCTTTTGTCTCATATCTTCCCTAGGAAATCAGTAGGCAGAAAAAAATAAAATCAAACATAAGATGGCCACACTAGAGCCCTATCTGGATTCTTTTGCATTTCTTCTGATCACCCTCCTTGAGTTCCTCTATCTTCTTGTCCCCTTTTCTTTCTTTCTCAAAAATTTTCAATAGTATTTTATTTTTCCAAATACATGTAAAGATAGTTTTCCACATTAATTCTTGTAAGACTTTGTGTTCCAAATATTTCTCTCTTCTTCTCTTACCTCTCCTCTCCCCAAGACAGCAAAAAATCTGATGTAGGTTAAATATACACAATTCTTTTAAGCATTTTCATATTTGTCAAGTTGCCCAAGAAAAATCAACCAAAAGGGGGAAAGAAAAAAAAAAGCACAAACAAATGAACAAAAAAAGAATGACAATACTATGCTTTGATCTACATTTAGTCTCCATAGTTCTCTCTCTGGATGTGGATGGCTCTTTCCACCCCAAATCTGTTGGAATTGTCTTGGGTCACCACATTGTTGAGAAGAGCCAATTCCATCACAGTTGATCGTCACACAATTTTGTTGTTTCTATGTACAGCATTCTCTTGTTTCTGCTTACTTCACTCAGCATCAGTTCACGTAAGTCTTTCCAGACTTTTAGTAAAATCAACCTGCTCATCATTTCTTGTAGAACAATACTATTCCATGACATTCACATACCATAACTTATTCAGCCATTCTCCAATTGATGGGCATCCACTTATTTTCCAGTTCCTTGCCACTACAAAAAGGGTTGCTACAAGCATTTTTACCCATGTAGGTTCTTTTTCCTCTTTTATGATCTCTTTGGGGTACAGACCCAGTAATGGCACTGTTGGATTAAAGGGTATTTAGCCTCTTTTCTTTGAACTTAGTTCCTGAATCTGCTTTTTAGCTGAATGAAGTTTACCTCTCACCCCAACTAATGTCCGGCTTTCAGGATTCTCTAGTCTTTTGCTCCAAGGAAAGAATTGGTATATACTTTTACTCTGTCAATCAATCAATCAGTTAATAAGCACATATTAGCATTGAATTACATACTTATAGCCCTAGAGCTAGGACAGCCCTGGCACTAGATATTTAATACATTTGTGGACTAATACTTATTGACTGATCTTATGAGTTTCTTTCTCTAGGGCTCAGTTTCTTTTGTTGAAAAAGGAGGTTTAATTATGGTTCCTTCTAGCTCTAATATTCCAGGATTCTTTCTACTCTGCAACTTTTCTTCAGTCTAGCCCATTTTCCATCCCTTATCCTCAGAATGCTCTTTCTTAACCACAAGAGAACAGATGATAAAATCCCCTGCCCTGAATAAGGGATATCTCCATTGGGGGAACCATGAGAAAAATAATGAACAGCAAAAAGTCTTCTAGAGGCAGCTATGTGACAAAGTGGATAAAGCATTGTGCCAAGAGGCAGAAAGACCAGAGTTCAAATATGATCTCATATACTTAACAGCTCAACAAGTCATTTATCCTTGTTCTGCTTTACATATTACCCCATCTGTAAAATGGGGATAATGGCAATACTCAACTCCTTGTACCAAAACATTTTACAGATACTAAAATGTATATATAAATGCTAGATATTATTCTAGTCCTAATAGCCTACATTCTTAAATCCTTTCTATGGTCTCACAGCATTTTGTCTATATTCCCCCTATACTCATCATACTTTTATTAGGTATTTGGGTTATTTATATCTTTGTCTTTTATCTTTTCTCCATGAAACTTGCTACTTACTGTGATTCTGGGCAAATTTTTAACCTATTCCTATCTTAGTTTCCTCATTTGTAAAATGGGGATGGATAATAGCATTAACTTCCCAGAGTTGTTGTGAGGATTAAATGAGGCAATAATTGTAAAGTGTTTAGTCCTTGGCACATAGTAGGTGCTGTAAAAAGTGAGCTATTATTATTGTCATTTTAGAAGTGGAATTACAGGTTCTACATCGAAAGTCAGAACTGAAGCCCAGAGGTGAAAGAATTTGTTCAAGTAAACCAAGAGAAAATAAAAAGCCAAATGGTATTGGGGATAGGGATACTTCTGGCCAGCCTGGAAGCCAGGGCAGTTTGGGTTAAAATGGTTTCTCTGAACTTGGGAACGGAGCAAGCATTTATATAGCACTTACTATGTGCACCAGGCCTGTGCTAAGCACTTGGGTGGCTCACAACCTCTCAGTTGCAGAGAAAGGCATAGGAGCTTTCTCAGCCCCACATAATTCCAGTGACTTTCTTCTATTAATTATTTCCTATCTATCTTACACATAGCTTAATTTGTAGGGGCAGTTAGGTGGGAAAGTGAACAGAGCATAAATAAATACAGTGAATAGAGACTCATATTCCTGAGTTCAAATCCAACCTCAGACACTTACTAGCTGTGTGATGCTGGGCAAGTCACCTATCCTGTTTGCCTCAGTTTCCCCACTTTTAAAATGAACTGGAGAAGGAAATGGTAAACCACACCAGGATCAATATCTTTGCCAAGAAAACTCCAAACTGGGTTGAACACAACTGGACAAATTATTTGTATATATATTTGTTTGCATGTTGTCTTCTGCTGAGCTGTAAGCTTATTAAGAGGCCAGGGATTGTCTTTTGCCTCTATTTGTATCCCATATTTAGCACATTGCCTGGCACATAGGAGATTCTTAATAAGTGCTTTTTGAATTGACTGAGAAAGTGCCAACCTGAATGGACTGAACAGGTTTCCTATTAGGGAGATCCCAATTCCAGTAAAATCACAGATCCTGTCCCTAACATTCTTAGCCCAATCGCAGGTGGGTGACAATACCTACTTACCATCTAATAATATCAACTCTCCTTTCTATAGGACTTTGAGAATTACAAAGCATTTTCCTCACAACTACCAGGTGAGGTGAAGCAATAGAAGTATTATCATTTCCCTGTTACAAAAGACAACTTAAGCTTAGGGAATTAAAATGGCGTGATCCAAGTCAAACAACTATTAAGTGTAAGTTTCAGACTGATGGGATAAATGGACTCCAGCAAAATATCATGTCCTTAGTAGCAACACAGTATTTAAATAAGTCCCATGAGGAGAAAGCTGACTCTAGAATTATCTTGTACTGATATAACTATTCTGTGCTGACACCCACTATTATCATATACAATTTGGAGATTAAGCTACAGACCTCAACTCCATAGGGTATCTTGTACTTACAAAATTAGCAAAGTTAGCACACCTTGCCCTAGGTTATTTCCCTAGGTTAATTGAGACTTAATTATGAACTTTACCCTCCTTATGGCATCACAATAAAGCCTTGACTCCTGGCTTGGAGTCGGTTTGAGCCTCTGAATTCATTTCAGTAACACCCCACTTTTGTGATTTATTGTATGTCATCATCACTTGCTGTAACTCATCAGAACCATAGCTTACTTATTTTTTTACACCACACACCCACCCCAGAACCTAAAAAAAAAAAAAAAAAACGCAGGTTGAAGGAACCAATATATCTTTGAACATTACAAAATCACAGGTCTGGGGCAAAGTCACTCGATTCCTTCCATCTTTAAAAATTCCTCTTGGTCCATTTCTGTTCTCACTGGGGTAATTATCTCTCTTTATTATCTATCTTTCTAAAGTAGTGATTCCCAATCTTTTTTAGACTCCATAACCCTTGGTCTTCAGTCTCCTATTCAACATGAAATGAAATAAAATCATGGGTAGACATTTAAGAAATAGAGAGTCACTATTTCAAATGGAGAAATAGTTATTTATCCACTATTTCCTGTACCCCTTGGACAAGCTTCTTAATGCCCTTGGGACATGGGAACCTCTGGTATAAATCATGGTCCTCCTTTTTTTCCATTTTGCAAAGGCCCCTGTCTGTCCCATCTACCCCTTTTCGTGCTCTAACCAGTTTTCCTAGTCTGGATCACTACATCCTAAAACTCCCAACTCTAAACAGAATCAATTAAGTATTTATGTGGGACCAAGGACCCCAAAAAATGTGGTTCTTGCTCCTAAGTAGCTTATTCTCCAATTAAAAAGACAAATGAAAGATCTGATTTTTTTCTGTCTTGGTGAGTGAACCTTTCTGGACCTCAGTTTCCTCAGCTGTAAAATGAGGTAACTAGATTAAACGACTTTAAAAGGTGCCTAATTACCAGCTCAAATATTTGGTGTTCTAAAGTGAAGTCCCTTTTCCTTTCACATTCTCTTCACATATTCTCAGTTTTAATAACTCTTCCTTTTGCTAACAGTATAAAGACCCTTCCAGTTCTGACAACTTCTATTAACATGATTTAAAAATAAATTTAAAAAAAGAAAAAAAGAACGACGGCAAGAATGAAATTCAGAAACAAGAAACTCTTGTTAATCAGTAGTTATTATCCACCATCACTGCCCTAGGCTTTGAGCTAAACAGAGAGAATGGTGGTCTCCAGGGTTCCCTCCTCCACAGACTGCCCCCCCTCCCAAAACACACATATTTTGAATTCCTCTGTTATCAGATAGGTAATCAGCACATCCCAAAAGGCAGCCTCCTAACTCCTGCATTTGAAAGGAAGGGGCCCAGAATTCCTCCCCCATCCCTCCTCCCCCAACCACACACAAAGCAAGACATTCCCAAGCTGGGCCCTGCCTATCTTTCCTTCTCCCCCCATTCTTCACCCCCCAAAAAGAAAAGGCATGGGGGAGGGGCAAAGGGCTGAGCTTCCCTTCTGTAGGGCCTAGCCAGGAAAACAAAGAACTGACGCTGGTTGGTCCCAGTGGCCAGATTCCAGAAGCAGAGGTGGCAACCCTCCCCCACGCTCCCTAGAATCTGAAAGCTCCCCTTCCTCATCTTTCTCTTTGCATTCTCAGAAGTCCCACTAGACAGAGATGCTGACCAAACTCCCATCCCCCCCTTTACTCTCTAGACTCATATGAAATGAGGGACACACACAGAGCTCCTTATCCCCCCACCCACCCAAGCTTCTGGCTGGTAACAGCTGCATTACATCCAAAGTGGACAGGCAGGACAGGATGCCCCATCTCCGAGGGCTTACCCTAGCTCCCCTTTCACTAATCAGGGCAAGGGGGTGGGGGTGGCTCAGGGAGAAGCTGCCTTCAGATTCATCCTCCCTCCTGCTGCAGTAAAGTCCCAACTTTTAACAACCTGGGAGGAGAGAAGCTGTGAAGGAATCAAAGTCTCCCCAGTGCTTAATAAGTGTTTTTTCATTCATGTATTCCATTTCACATTTGAAGACCCAGGAGCAGGGTGCCTGATTCTCTACAGCCCAGCTGGTCAGAGTATTCTGAAGGACTATCTCTGGAAGCATTCAGGGCTCAGTAGTAGAGACCTCTTGCAAGTAATTTACCCAGATCCTACTTTGTAATCCTTAAAAAACTTGATTTGGTAACTCTTTTCAAGCAGAGTTCTTACTTGGGGACCCCAGATTCTTTGCCAGCAGAACACAAGCTCTGGCAAGGCAGTGCCAGCTGAAAAGCCTTGGATCACCAGCCCAGTGATGTCATGATTCAGATAAGTTTGGATAAGCTCAGGACCAGGTCCATCTGCTGTAGGTTGATGGAATTGTTTAGTCATAATAGAGAGGCTTGAGAGCTGATCCACAAATCCTGAAAATACTAAAGAAAAGTACAATTATCTGTACTAGAGAGTAACACACAGTTATTCTGTGTGTGTGTATGTATGTGTGTATGAGAAAGAGAGAGAGAGAGAGAGAGAGAGAAAGTATCTGAGACTTAGTTAAACGTTGACTCTACTCAATGACCTACCACAATGCTCTGAAAGAAGGTAGTTAATGAATGCTTTTTGAATAGATAAATGTTTGTTGAATGGAAAGGCTGGGGTAGAAAGGCTCCAGTAAAAAGGGACATGGTTTTCAAAGGATGGATCCCTCTCCATATTCTTCAGTCTGTCTCTCCCCTACTCTCCAGTCTCTCTGATACACACCCTAATCCCATCCTGAGCCTTAGGAAGGACAAGAAAACTGACAAATTACCCCCATCCTAACTCCCAGGGAATTTCTGAGACCCCAAACAAGGTTCATTGGTAGACTGAGGTAGCATATTGAGCTCAGAATAATAACTCACATTTCTATACACTCTTCCTTTGTACTCATCCTGTAAAGGGGGTCTTAAGAGTTGTTGTTCCCACGAGAAACTCAAAGCACAGAAGTTAACTGACTCACCACAAGAGAATAGCTTCTATTAAACATCTCTCTTTGCCCTTCCACCCTCCACCCTAGCCCTTTAAAGTTTGCAAATTCCTTTCCATATATTACCGGTATCATCTCCATTTTTAAGGTGGGAAAACTGAGGCAGAGATTAAGTGACTTGACTCAGCGTCCCATGAGGATACCAATAAAGATGAGTCAAGATCCCAAACTGGTATTCTTGGCTCCAAGTTCAATATAGTCTACCGCGAGGCAGCTGTTGTTAAGCTGGCCGAGTCATGTCCGATTCTTCCTGACCCCATTTGGAGTTTTTCTTTACAAAGATACTGGAGTGGCTTGCCATTTCCTTCTCCAGATCATTTTACTGATGAGGAAACTGAAGCATATAGAGTTAAGTGAATTGCTCTGAGTCACACAGCTAGTGTTTGAATCAAATTTGAAATCAGGTCTTCCATAGGATCTACTTGAGTTTCTAGCTCTATCCACTGTAACACCTAATTGAGGCAGTGAGGTGACACGGTAAATGGAGTTTATATTTGAGTCAGAGTGACCTCAGATACCAGCTATGTGACTCTATAGACTATTCACCTAACTCCAGTCTCTGCTTCAATTTTCCCATCTATAAAATTAGGTTGGACTTTATGACCTCTATATGTCAGCTCTCAGCTCTAAAACCTCTGCCTTTTAATTAGAGCCCTCCTCTTCTTACATCTTATATCTTTCACATACTTCATCCAGTGACATTGCCTTCTTTGCTACTCCTCATATAAGATACTCCACCTTCACAATCAAAGGCATTTTCACTGACTGTGTGCCATTTCCAAAATTCTTTCCCTATTCATCTCTGCCTATTAACTTCCTTAAGTCCCAGTTGAAATCCCACTTTCTGCCAGAAGCCTTTCTCAAGCCCCTTTAAAGCTGTTGATAGTCTACAGTTTGTCCTCTATATGTCTCATTTGTAATGTTTGCATTATGTCTCCTTTACCAGACTGTGAGTTACTTGAAATGGTTTTTTTTTTTTTTGCCTCTCTTTTTATAGGGCTTTTCAGATATTAAACAATTAATAAAGTATTAACTGAATGACCATAGGTGCCCAATATCCTGAACTCCCCTAAATCTCCCCCATGAAAAGAAGGGGATGTAATGTATTTCCTTTAATAATCCCTCTGCTAGGTAGAAAATTCACATTTCTCCCTTAAATGCTTGTTGGGCTAGGAGGCAGATTAGGCACATTTTACAAACGTTGAATCCTTAAGACCTAGTATTCGGGTCTTCTGCCTGTCATTTTCCCACTAAGTAATGTTACCCTTACCTCTTCCAAGACAATTCTTTAGAAACAGAGGAGGTGGAAAGGAAAAACAAGAAATCCCAGTTTCCCCTCTGAATCCTTCTTGTTGACTTAACTTGACCAGCAGGTGGCGCTGCTGGAATGTCTAAGGAACTCACTGTTCTTTAATACAAGTATTTTCTGGGCTTGTCAGTCCCGGTACTCCTTGGTTTTCAGTCAAACATCCTATACTCCCCTTTTATTAAAAAGGAAAAAAAAAATTCTATCATCTATCATGAATATGCACACAGGGAAAAGCCACAAATCTTCTTCACTAAGAAAGGAAATTAATCTTAAAATTTACTATGTATATGCTCTTGTGAAATAAACCACATTAATCACCTACAATAGGATAAGAGCAACCTACTACATCCTCAGGAGGAGCCGTTAGGCTGAAAGCTCCCAACTTGCATGGGAAGCCATGGAAAGTAGAAAGTAATCACTAACTTTTTGCAGCAACAAAGTATCAGTCTATCAAATGAGAAATCTATAAACATTCTTTGCTACATAGCCAGGCTGCCCAGGAGCAAAAGAGATATATAAGAAACTGCAGGTGATGTAGAAACAAAAGACAGCAAATGGTTCCCTCCACCCATTCTAAGAGAGCTATGACTCCTAAGGAGATTGATCCTATATGGCAGGAGCAGACTGGGGTTAAGTACACCTCCAGTACAGAAGGAACTCGATTATTATCTTCAGCACATGTCCCTTCTCCACAGCCTGCAATTCAGGCAGGTTTTCTTAAACAATGTTCTCCTGTTCCTTTTCTAGGGGCCTTCAAGAGGATTTAGGATTACAGATCTAGGTAGAACCAGAAGAGATTTCAAAGGCCATCTAGAAACTTCAAGAAACTCAGGGAGATTAAGTGATTTATTCATGGTCACACAATAGTAAACATTCTGGAAGGGATTTAACCCATAGCTCCTTTCTCTTCAGAGCCAGTGCTCAGCCCAACAAAACCTACTCTAATTCTGGGAGGCCATGAATGATATGCAACCGAAACAAAGGTGTACTAGGAGTCAAGAATCTTGGGTTCTAGTTTCTCTACTAGCAGGGTGACTCTGGACAGTTCAGTGTCTCTGGACTTCCAATTCCCTATACAACAAAAGCAACAAACATTTATTAAGCATCTAGTGTGTGCTGGTGAGATTTAAAGCTAAGATAATACAGGGACTGTGACCTCTTGGAAATCAGTCTGGTAAGCTATGGTAGACTTTAGTTCCCCCTCCAGCTCTTAATATTCTATGATTTTGTCAACATCATGTGGTATGACCTGCCTGAATTTCCCCTTAAGTTAGATGGCCTACTCCATGAAAATAAGAGTAATTCAATTTCATTACTCAAACCTGGAAGGTAGAGGGTAAAAGTGAAAGCTTCACTACAGAGATAGAGAGACAGAAACAGAGATAAGGGGAATAAAGCAGCATAGCTGGTTCTGTAGTGATTAGAGAGGTTCCTCCTTCCTTCACTTAATTAAAAGAAGGACTATATTCCCAATAGAACATTTTTACCTTACTAACTGGTTCACATTTTGGATAGTTTCCTCTTACCCCTCCATTCCAGGGGTAGAAGACATACCCATCCTCATGCCAGATTAATTCAATAAACATTTACTAAGTACTTAACTAGGTTCTGGGGAATACAAAGACTTTTTTTTTTTTTTTTTTTTAAGGGAAACTAGCTTACATTCCACTATCTCAAGAGATAATTTTTGGCTCCTCTGCAATCTCTCTTCTTTTCTCCCTTCTCCTAAACTACAGGATATCACGTAATGATTTCCAGGGAAGAAATAATCTTCTGGAATATTGGAATGAAAAATTATATGACCAAGTCAACCTTTCTACCGTGTGCACAGCCACCACTGAATCTGAGTTGTCATGGTCTATATCTCTGCACCAGGCTACTTTAGACTCTCCTTCCCAAAAAGAGGCTTCATGATTAGAGTTCAAAGCCAAACTGAAAATTTCTTCTACCTTACTTACTCAGGAAGCTTGCACACTCATATAGGCCCTTGCCCTTAAGCCATGACCATTTACTCATATTACATACATACACACTACATATCACAGCCCTATTACTGGCAGAGTACTATGGGAGATAGAGAGATGAAAGTCTCCCCTTGTCAGAAGACAAGGACTTTGTATTAGGGGTGGAAATAAGACATAGGAATTGGAACCAGAGGTTAGAGATCCTCTCAGCTAACCCCTACATTTTACAGATCAGGAAACTAAGGGGGAAAGGGAGTGATTTGTCCAAGGTCACATGGGGCATACTGAAAGCTAGTGGTAGCACAGGACGCATCCTTGACCAAACAGGGTATAGGTGATCAAAAGACATAAAAAATTAAAAAAAATTGCTTACATAAAACTGAAAACCTTTTACATAAACAAAAGCAACGCAACTAGGCTAAGAGAAAGCTTGAGGGTGAAAAATCTTTGTATTAGTTGTCCAAGATTTATAGAGAATTGACATGAATATGTAAAACAAAGAGCCATTCAATCATTCTCCAGTGGATAAGTAGTCATCGAAGGATGTGATAAGCCATTTTCCAAAATACTATCAACTTTTAACAACCATGTGATAAAGATTGATCCAAATTACTACTACTAAAAAACACAATAGCTCTTACTGGGGTTTTACTTCATATCTAGAAAATTGGCAAAGATGACCAAAAAAAGATAATAATCAAATGTTAGAATGATTATAAAAGGACAAGCATGTATTTAGTAAAATATTGGTGGAGCTTTGAAGTAAATCAACTATTCTGGAAAACAATTTGGAATAAAGTGACTATAACACCCATATCCTTTGACCCAGAGATGCGGCTGCTTTGGAATATGCTCCCAAGTTGCTCTAAGACAGATAGGTTCCACATACAACACCATATTTATAGTAATATTATTTATGATAGCAGAGAACTGAAAACAAGGTGATCACCTATCAATTGGGAAATAGCTAAACAAATTATAGTACGAAAATATAGTAGAATATTATTACATTATAAGAAAAGACAAGTAGAAATAATATATAAAGCAGAAGCTGAGTAAAATAAACAGACATAAGAAAAAACCCAATTATATAAATGATAACAGCATTGTAAACAGAAGTCATCACTACAACTACCACCACAACAAAATCTTGGGATATTGTGCAATTATAATGGCCCTAGAAGAAATGAATTCATGTTCTTCCCTCCCTTTGCTGAGACAACTGTATATATTGTCAGACTTTGTTGCTTAGTTTTGCTGATTTTCTTTTTGCTTCATTCTTCTCTCTTTTTAAAATTATTATTATTATATCAAGATAGATGTTGCTAGAATAGGAGCGCTGGGAGTGGAGTCAGGAAAATCTGAGCTCAAATCTAACTTTGGACATTTACTAGCTGTATGTTTTTGAGTAAGTCACTTAACCTCTACCTCAGTTTCCTCAACTATAAAATGGGGATAATAAATAGCAATTCCATTCACTGGCTTGTTGTGAGATCAAATGCATTAATATTTGTAAAGTACTTATCACAGTATCTGGCACACACTAGGAATTTCATATACAACTTTTAAAAGAAGAAATTACTTAAAATCATCAGCAAATATTATCTTTAATGGGGATAAGCTATAAGCCTTCCCAATGGGACCAGCAGCAAAGCTGGGATGCCAATTATCAGCACTATTATTCAATGTAGTGCTAGAAATGTTAGCTATAGCAACAAGAAAAAGAAATTAAAGGGATAGGCAACGAGGAAACTCTTTGGAGATGATATGATGATGTGCCTAGAGAATCCTAAAGCATCAACTAAAAAAGAAACATCAAAACCCAACCTTGTGCCACATGTCTCTTTTCTAGAGATTAAGGTCAACTTCTACCATTCCCTTTCTATTCTAGTCAGAATTGGAAATAACAGCTTTAATGATTATCCTCCAGGGTTATATGGATCCACCTTATGGACCTCCATCAGGTACCTAGGAAATCACCCACTTCACACTATTACAGTAAAGAGACACAAAGGGTGAGACCCAATCTGCTATGCCCCTTCCAACTCTTGGGCAAAAGGGGCTAGACAATCATGACCCAAGACAATCAAGGTACTATCTAGTGCATCCTTCTGCATCTACACTCCCTATACCTCCAAGTCACAAAACCCCATCATCTTTGCCCACTTAGAACACTTTCTTCAGAATCAGTTGTTGCCCTATAATTCAATTCTCCTAACTTCCTGAGAGTTACCTGTCAACCTACTGCTGGAAAATCATTCCAAAAATAAATGAAGATCCTAGATGGTAAGTGACATATGCCCCAGAATATTCTGCAACGTACTGGCATGGCTGGTGTTGGAACTCTGATCGCTAGGATCTCTTTCTGCTGAGGTTTTGGAGGATTTTTTTTTTTTTTTGGTAAAACTTTTGGGACATCCTGTACTAAGCCTTTAAAGTTTGCAAAACCACTTTCTTCACAGCTACACGGTACTGTATTATTTGCTCCACTTTATATTTCAAGAAACTGAAGCTCAATAACATGTGTCTTATAGGAAGTGGCAGACTACAGTACTCAAATCCAGACACTTCTGACTCTTAGTCAAGTGCTATTTCCCCTATAACCAGCTTGTTATTCTTCTCTTAGCTTGGAAATGTCCTCATTTTCTTCATATAGAGGCCAGCATACTCCTTCTCTACATTCTGCATTCTGAGATGAGGAGTATATGTGAGAATGGGTGAGATGGGTAGGAACTCAGATTCCATCAGTTACAAACTATGGAGAGCATTAGCATTTGCTGCCTCAAAGGGCTATCACAAGTGAAACATTGCATTATCACAAACCACCATTATCAGAAAGCACCATAGAAATGAGGGGGATGCTGATCATCAAAGTAATTGACATTCAAAAACTATTTATCTCTTTTGATCTTAACTTGGGAGTCAGATGAGACAGATGTGATGATTCTATAAAACCCTCTCAGAGAATCATACATTCAGAGCAAGAAGGGATCTGGAAAGGCCAGTGAGTATTTTCTGGATGAGAAACTGAGGCACAGAAAAGTCAAGTGATTTGCCTAGCATAACAAGGCCAGTGTTTGAGGCAGTCAGTTTTTCTGACTTCAAGTCCATCAATCTGTACTTATCACTCACTAAGGTTACCTACCTACTTATTGATTACTCTGTAAGCATATTGTATCTGCCAGTTTATACATGTTTCCAGCACCATTAGAACACAAGTTCATTGAGAGGAAGGATTGTTTTTTGCTGTTTCCTTCAAATCACAAGTGATTAGAACAGTGTTTTTATATACAGTAAAAGTTTAATAAATGCTAGATGACTGATCGCCATCAGACTTTCCTCAAAACTTAACCTCAAGAATAAGAGATGAGGGTAGCTAGATGGCACAGTGGATAAGAGAACCAGTCGAAGCCAGGAGATGGTCTGAGTTCATATTTGGCTTCAGACATTTAACATTTACCAGCTGTGTGATTCTGGGCAAGTCACCTAACCCAAATTGTCTCACAAAAAAAGAGTTGAAAGAGAAAAGAATAAGACATGGAAACCCTTAAAATCCATTGTAACTCAGAAAAATGGTTTTATTGCCTCCCTGTTCAGTTATTTCAATAGGGATAGACTAAGGAAGGGTAAGGGCTGACCTGTTTTACTCCTAGAAAGAAGGTCTCAAATTATCACCACATCTTCCTCACCCCCTAAATCTCATTTTCATGGTGCTTTACAAATTCTTCCCTCAAAATCCAACTTAAGGCAGGCAGTATAAGTGCTATCATTTTTTTTTTTTACAGATGAAAACAACTGATGTTTGAACAGAAGCAACTTTAGGCTAAGAATCTGCAGTCCTGGGCCTCAAATCTTAATTCTGTGACTCTGTCCGTTTTTGACTTTAAGTTAATCACTTTTCTTTCCTGGCTTTTAGTTTCTTCATCCATAAAACGAAGGGAAAGCTATTGGTTTCTTGCCCCTGGAGGACTCTGAGCCATAGCTAGATTGATCACTTGTCAGGGGTGTGAGAGGAGGGACTCTTTCTTTGGAGTGTGAATTGGACTGGATTAGATGGCCATCGGAAGCCCTTCCAACTTGAAAATCTGTGACATTGTCTTCTAGATGGCTACTAAGGTCTCTTCATGGCTCTAAATTGTAGGTTCTTTCACTACCCCCAAATAGCATTTTAGGGAAGGTCTTTCTTAGGTCCCTCCATTAGAAGCAGACTGGGCTGGGAAAACAGGAGGGAAATGGCAATGGATTTTTCTTCTTAAGGGGCAATGAAAGAGAATGGCCTGGAAAGAGGACTGCTCTTCATTCCCAGGGGGAGAACTTGGTCAATTGGAAGAGAAAGGAGACTAATTAAGATGCAAATAAGTACCACCCCCATCCCCATTAGAGCCAGGCAGGGAAACTGGCCTGGAACCTAGAAGGCTGGAGGGGTACAAATTGAGGGAGGGGGGCAGAGCAAAGCATCTTCCTCCCATCCATACACAAGCAGGGAGAATAGGAAGTCCCAAAGGGGGGACTACCATAGCTGGTAGCAGTGCCAAAGAAATTCTATTTCCTATGTAAAGAAGAATTGCACATATTTAACATATATTGGATTACTTGCCATCTAGATGAGGGGGTGGGGGAAGGAAGGGAGAAAAAATTTGGAGCATAACGTTTTGCAAAAGTGAATGTTGGAAACTATCTATGTATATGTTTTGAAAACAAAAAGCTTTTAAAAAAAGAAATTCTATTTTCTCATAGTAAAATGCAAGCTTTCAAGAGACACCTTCTGTCTAGATATCCTCCGGATCCAGATTCACAAAGCTTTGTACATAGTAGGGTCTTAATAAATATTTACTGAATTAATTTGAAGGAAGAAGAGCAGTAGGGGTTTTAAACCTAGGATTCATAAAACTGTTTTTTTTTTAATTTTTGATTCAAAAATTTTTATAAGAATTGGTTTTCTTTGCAACTCTATTTTATTTATGCATTTAAAAAATCCTTCTGAAAAGGAGATCTATTGGCTTTACTCAAGGGCTCCAGGACACAGAAGACTGACAAATCCTGTTATAGAGGTTAGAAACTATGAAAGTAGAACACAGCACAATAAATCAGATTTATTTTTTATGTTTTATATATTTTTATGTGCTGCTTTTTATCTCTTTTTAATTCTTTGTTACAAGAATGCTTGTGGGGGGGGGGTGGGAAGAATTATATTAAGATATAAAAGTGATAATCAACCCAAAAGATATTAATAAAATTTTAAATTAAGAAAAATAAGAGGCAAGGAGAAAGTAAAAAGATCAATTGTGGGGAAAGGGAAGGGGTGGAGAAAGGAAAGAGACATAGTAGTTTGTTAGCAGGGACTGGTAAAGAGAGTTGATTAATGTTTTTTTTTTCCTTCTTCCCTTTTCCTCAGAAAAGGGAACTCCCAAGTTCACCTCCTCCTTGCCAGATGCTACCTTCTGGGGTTCCCCACAAACATATGCTTCCTTGTCCCCTAACTGTAAGCCCTCGATGGTACTTCCCTCATACCATGAACTTTAGAAAAGGGACATAAATTCCAGAGAATTTTTCCCTCCTCAGGCCATCAGAAATCAGCTTTGGAAAATCCCAGCTTCTTGGTATTAAGGTACTATAATTCAATTCAACAAATACATCTTAAGCATCTACTTACTATATTACATGCAAGACACTTCAAGTTAACAGGGAAAACATAAAATTGATTTCTGCATGTCAGCTAATAATTTATATTCTACCGGAGCACCAATGGTTAAACATATACACAAACTGGCTAGAAAGATCACTAAAGAGGGAGAATGGGAAATATAGATAGCAAGAGCCACAGTTTGAGAATCAGACAGGATTGCCATTTGAATGCATCTGTCTGCTAAATAATGACTATAAGAGTCTAAAAAATGTGAGATCTTTTCCCTATTTGGGCTTAATTCCCCCTGCCCATCAGTCAACAAGCATTTACTAAGATATTCCTTTGTGTCAGGCAGTATATTAGATGTGATGCAAAGAAAAACAAAATCTGGGTCCCTGCACTCAAAGGGCTCATAATTTAATGGGAGAAACAATAGTCATGAATATATGCAGGTACATGGAAGGTGATGTCAGAGGAAAGGCCCTAGGAAAACAAAAACAGGGAAGAGGAAGGGGAAATGGGAAAAGTCTCCTGTGTACAAGCCTTACGCTGACCCAGTCTACCAAGGGAATGAAGGAGTCGGATTAAATGATCTGGGAGGTCCATTCAATCAATCAATCAGCAAGCATTTATTATGTGCTAACTGGGTGTTAGGCACATAAATTAGATAGAAAATAGAATATGCAAAAAAAAAAAAAAAAAAGTAAATAGGTAATTTCTGGAGGGGAGGCAATCGCAATAGCAGGGAGAATGACAAGAAAGGACTTCCCAGGTAGTTGTAGATAGGTGGAGACACTGGAGTTTTAAAGGAGGCTAGGAAATCTAAGAAGAGAGGAGGGGAGGGAGTGCATTCCAGGTATGGGGGACAGCCAGCTCAAAGGCATGGAGCTGGGTAGGTTTGGAATGTGACTAGTCAGATTAGAATTCAGGTTGTAAAAGGCTTTAAAAGCCAGAGGAGTTCATTTTTGATCTTGGATGTAATTGGAAACTACTGGAGTTCATTCAACAAGGCTAAATCCTGTGATCCTATAACGTGTCTTCTTCCCTTCTACCCAATTCTTGCAGAAAACCTTTTTCAGTCATTTAACAGTAAGTGCAAGTACCTCTCCCTCCATCATCAATCCTTCACAAGAGAGGTAGTTTCAGTATTGGGCAGAGACAACTTGTTTAAGACTATGGGAGATCCAGAGAAGACTCATTCCTGCACATACTACCTTTTCCAAGGGTTAGGTGAGCTAACTGGGAATTCTGGAAACCAGAGGACAAGGAGAATTTATTGTTTTCTTTCCTCTCCCAGGCAGTAGGATCCTGCCTGGTCACCCTCAGAGAAAGCCCTAGCAGCACTGTGTAGACATTAGATGTTCACCACTAGGTCAGTCACTAAGTTCAAATATGGTAAAAATGTACATCATGAGCAGATGGTGCTAAAGAAATAACACTGGACCGGGACTTGTGATAAGTCACTTCGTTTCTGAGTGCTGTTAGACTGGAAGACCTCTCCATTCAAGTTTTTCTATGTCTCTGTATCTCCATCACCTTGAGCAGTCTCTTGATAAATGTATAATTCCTTCCCAGCTCTGACTTTCCCAGCTCTAACACTCCATTCAGCCTTAATTAATGTTTGATTCTATGACGGCATGATTGCAAGATTATATGGTTGATGACTCATCAATGTAGTTTAATTAGAGTCAACTAGTGTGGATTCTGGTCTCTGGACACAGAGCCCCACCTGCTCCCCCAACCCTAACTCTTCCCCTAAAGAATGAGGGAAGAAGTGAAAAATCAGTGCAAAAGTCCAAGAATTCAAGAGGAAAACCACTTTATCCCCTCCCTGGTTCAGTAGCCTTGAGGAAGGTGGGGGGAAGACTGGAGTTGAGTTTAACTGACTCCTTCATTGCAGCCTCACAAAGTTGGGGAAGCTGCCCAGTTAGTCTCCAGTCCTACAGAGATTTTAATCTCTTTGTGATCAGATAAAGGGGAGAGAGGGGGAGCATTGCCTCCCTGCTGGGGAGGGCCATTCAAAGCTGGTTCCTGTAATAAAGTGATTTAATAGATCTAAAGAGGCCAATTCCCTTCTTTCTCCCACAATTACTTCCTGTGGGTTATTCACATATGTAAATGAGGCAGGAAGGGGGGCAAAGGAGAAAATTTTAAACTAGAGGTCTGGTTGGGGAGGGGATGTATGGGAGTAGAGTAGGGACTAATAATCACTTTGAAATCCCCATCTACCAAAGTCCCCCTAAACCTCCATTGACCAACATGTCTTCTCCCCCCATCTCATCATTTCTCCCTTTCCCTAAGTCACTGCTCTCCAACCTCTCCTCTCCTCTAACTACTGATCTCCACACCACTCCCCAGATCGTTATTCTTTAGGCTTCCTCCTCTTCAGTCAAAACTGGCTTTCCTCTCGTTCGCAATGGTTTTGGGGGATGCAGTCTGCCAGGATCCTTCCTTATCCCCACAATCTCCTCCCCTTCCAGCTGCATTCCTGGCCATCTTTTTAATCACAATTCAAATACCACTCTCTATGATGCTTGACTAAGATCTGGTGTGCTTCTGGAATGCATTTTGACCCAAAACTATACAGGGTACATCATCTCCCTCACATTGGACTTTAAGCTCCTTGAGGACTGTCTCTTCCTTAACATTTAGAGTAGTGCTTGAAGTGTCCCAAAGTAGGCAAGTGCAGAAAAGTCATGTCTCAAAATTCAAACCCTAGTTAAACTCAAAAACCCTAGGCAATAATCAAACCTGCAGAACTTTAGTTATCTCACATTCACAGTCCTCCTGAAAATTGGCTGTTTGTGATGGCAAGCTAAGCCCATTCTCTCTCCCAATCTTCCCCTCCCCCAAATAGTCCCCAACTCCCCCCTCCTTGGGCTCCAATTCTCAATCCCTTTCATTCCCCCCCCTCCCCACCTCTAAACCAAAGGCATAGAGAAAAGATCTCAGTCCTTCAAAAGCAACCCCTAAATCTTTGGGCCAGATAGGGTGATAGTGACAGGGGGGAGGGGAGAGAAGATCCTAAGTGTGAGCCCAGAATTAAGGTCTAGGTTGCACCCCTTCTCACTGGCTCAAATGCAATCCTGGGGCACTTCCCTGTAAAAAAGAGATAAAGAACCCAGGACAGGACAATTTAGCTTGGGGGGGGAGGGCAGATGAGAGATCTCTACATTCCCTATCCCTCTATCTAGGCCTGAGGGAGGCTGCAGACAGACTAGACAAATCAAGGGTAGGGCGGATGAGTGAAAGGGTGGGGGAGGTCCAGGAGTCCCAGGCCCCTTCTGTTTGTGTCTTGGAATGTTAGGGCAGCAATTTGAGAGCCGTCTGGGGCCATAAATGCCAAGTCTGGAAGAATAGATCCAGAGCCTAGACTGCCCTCCCTCCCCCTAGCCCTGCCGAGCTGGGGCGACACTGAATTTCACCCCCACCGAGCTGAGCTGCTTGCTTTCACTGAGAACTTGGGGTTGCTCCCGCCTGGAAGAACAGCCCCAGCCACTGGCTCTAGGCGAATGTCTCTTTCTTGGTCAGTTCCAAATGCAAGAAGCATCTGAGTCAATGAGTTTGGAGGCTTGGGGCGTGTGCGCAGAGCTTCTACCAGGGGAGGAGGGAGAAGAGTGGACATAATCAGCGTTAAGTCTCCTTTTCCCTTCTGCGATCCCTCGCTGCAAATCACAGGTTTGTCATTTCCACAGCTCTAGTGGATGGCACCCAGGGATGGAGAAATCCAGCTGTTTTAAATCTCTAACTCCCCCAGAAGCTCTCCTTCTCGGCCAACTCCGATTAAACATTGGTAGACAAATCCTATAGCCTAGTGCCTGCCAGTCACTATAAGTGTTTCCCCCAGCGATCCCCCTTCCCCCAAAAACTCTTTTGACCTGCTAGCTCACAGCTCACCACCACCACCTCCCACCAGGCTGGACAAAACCACCTCAATTTTTGCCACATGGGGTCACCTCCCTGGCCCCTGCTTCCCCCCCCCCCCCTCCGAGAAAGAGATATAACGTACACGTGGTGAGTCGGAAAAGGAAAAGGGAAGCTCTGAGGGGTCCAGGCTGGAGGGAAGAGATGTGATAGGATTAATTAAGGGGCTCACACCATGTCCATTGGAAGAGCACTTTGGGGGCGAGGCGTGAACAGTAGGGAGATTCTCAAAGGAGAGGAGGCAAAATTGGGGGTCTCTCCCTTTGGTCTTGCTGAGAAGGCACTGGGGGCGCGGCGATATTCTCGAAGGGGGATCAGAACACCTCTCACCTGGTGCACAAAGACGTCCACAGGCGGGTCGAGCGCTACGCCCGCGCGGGCGGTCATGGACAGGAAACCGAAGCCCATGCGCACATTAAACCACTTACAGATGCCGGCGCCGTGGAGCGGCTGCGGCTCTTCGCCAGCCCGGGCCGAGTCCCCGGTAGCCGCCTCCTCTGCTGCCTTTGCGCAGCTACCTGGGTGGGGAAAGGGGCCACAGCAACAGCTCAGCTCAGCTCGGCTCAGCCCCAGAGCCCGCGCCCCACCTCCCCTGCAACCTGGACCCTTCTAGGCGGCGTGTGGGAACCCCGGGGTTTGGGGCTTCTAGTCCGGGAGATGGGAGAGCAAGAGAGCTGATTCGAACCATCTACCCCTCTCTTCCCTTCCCTCCCACTGAACACAGCAAGTCACGAAAATCCTAGATGGCCCCCGAAAGTTTCATCTTCCTCCAGTAACTCCGAACTGTCTCCGCGCTTTCTCCGGACGGGCGGACCGGCAAATATCCCGGATCGCTAGGGGATGGATGCCCCTCCTCTCCCCGCTTGCCCCCGCCCCTGCCGGGAAGCGGTAACCCTGGAGCGCGTGCTGGCCGGACTCCTGGGTTCTTGGGTGCCGCTCTAAGTGGGGTGGGCTCTAGGTCCCTCGGGGTGCCCTGTCCTACGTCCCTCTTCCCCTGACCCAAAGATGTTCCCATCCTTGCCCAAGTTCCCAATCGCGAGACCGAACCTGCGAACTGCTGGTTGGATACAGAGCCCATGGTGGTCGGCTCAGCACCCGCGGCCCCGGGCCCCTGGTCCGGCGGCGGCAGGCCCCAGAAAAACGTCCGAAGGCAAAGAAGGGATCCGGGAGGAGGCCGCTACATCTCCACCGGCACAAAGGCGGTGGGAGGGCCCACGGCTTTTCAAAGGCTCCCAAATTCTAAAAGACAATAACCCCCCGCGGGCAGCCCCCTCCTCTCCTCTTCCCTCCCCTCCCCTCCCCCACCTCCAGCTCTGCTCTGCCCGGCTCTCCCTCCGTCCCTCCTCCCCCATTCCTAGCTCTGCACCTGGAGGGCCACTGGACAAACCACAGGCCAAGGGGACCCCTTTTTATGACCCCTTCTGGAAATTTTGAGAAACCTTGAATTTGGGGTCATTTCCATTTATAGGTTTAATAGGGGCTGTTAGGGAAGAGGAGACACTTTGAAGGGGGGGGTCTCTTGGGGGGGGTCTTCCCAGTCCCCCCTTTCCCCAGCCACGTGACTACACCCCCCCTCCCATCTCCCGGAGAGGATAATTACACATTCCTGAGAGTTGGGGGAGGGAGGTGTGAGTCGGAAAGCGTCGACCAATCAGGGACACAAACCACCTGTCAAGGGAGAAATGGATGAGCCCTCCCCCTCCCCCCCCACTGAGTTCCCCTCCCCCTTCCCCTCCCCCCCTCCGGCCCCTGGGCTGACCAGCCTGTTTGGCGCTGACCCACAGTCCTTCCTCCACCCCCCCAACCCAAGTTCCCTGCCCCTTCTCTGAAAGGGATGTGGGAGAGAGGGAGGGGAAAGAACTGCATACATTGCCTCCTAACTCGGCGCCTAATGACTTGCTTTTTGCCTGTCCATTTCTGAGTGTGTTGCTTCATTCAACAAAATTCAGATCTAACACGTGTTCCTCTCAGAGTGTGTCGGTCCTCCTCTCAGCTTGTTTCTGCTTCCCTTCTTCCTCAGCACCCACGTGAAGCTACCCTTTCCCCATCTACGCAGTCCAGACTACAGCCTCCCGGGTTTTCAAGTGGAGGATATAATCCCAGGATTTCCCCATCCGCGCACTCTGTAGCAGGAGCCTAATCCCAACTTGATCCCGAGGCGGGGAGTGGACTAAGATCCACATATCGTTCCAAGGCCCGCCTCGGTCTCCTCCTCCACCCTGAGAGCTAGGGATGGGACGCCTCCATAGCCTCAGGTGCTGCAGCCTCTGATCTGTGTCTCCATCCCCACGAGCAGAAATTGCAACCTTCAGAATCCCCCGGGGAAGCAGAATCCCCGGGGCGGAGACGAGAGGAGGCAGGTTACTCCAAGAAGACTGGAGGAATCTTTCCTTTTGGAAGAGAGGATGGTGGAAGCGGGAAGATATCCCAGTTAGGAGAGGAAACCCGGGGACGTAATTTCCCCGGGAGTTGGGAGGGGAGGAGGCAGCCAAGCCCGCAGCCCTCCTGGGGTGTGTAACCAGAAGGAGGGGAACAAGCTAGAAGGTGGCTACAGCCCCGGCCGGGGCTGGACAATGGCCCAGGGCTCTGCGCGCGGCCCCAGCCCTGCCCCTTCACTTCCGGTACTCAGTTCAAACTGGACAATGCCAGCTCCGGCCAGTTCCCCACCCTCCTTCCCTTCCCCCACCACTCCTGCCCATTTAAAGGGACAGAGCATCCTTTCCGGGACATCGCCTTCTTCAGAGTCCCTTCTTCTGCCCACGGGAACCCTTCATCTTCTCTTGTCTGATCCTCACACCCTAAAAGCTCCGGTTAGAAGTGAGAGGGAGATTACTTCCCCTTTCACCCTCAAGGGGGCGCTTAGAGGAGTGCTACGACCGGGGCATTAGAGGGCTGGGAGCAGGCGGCGGGAGGTGATGGTATGGGGGAAAAGTTGGAAAGAACATTGACTGTGGAGAGCTCAGGCTCTGGAACTATCTCCGAACCTCAATTTCCTTATCTGTAAAATGAAGGGATTGGACTAGAATCTAGTCATTAGATGATCTCTAAAAACCCTTCCAGCTGTAACATTCTGTGATTTAGTAAATTAAATGGAAAAAAGCTGTGTACCCCAAACCTTCTACCAAAAAATATGATTGATTATCTTTAATAATGTGGATCCACCTTGTCGTTTCCTAGTATTTCCACTCATTTTTAAAATTTAATCTCAGATCTTCAAGCGCTTCTTTGATGCCAAAGTATTTTCCTTTTCCATCATACAGACACACACGAACTGTAAAAGAACATTTGGGTTTTCCTTCTATTTTCAGTAGCCCTCTTGGTCTCAGATCTCTCTTTTAAAAAAAAAAATCAAAATCCTAACTATCTGAGGAGGTTGTGGCGACTTTAGCAGAAAGAAGTGAAGGATCTTCGATATCAGGCCTCTAGGGGCCCAACGGCCCCTTTTCTTCATTTCCCTTGTTTTACTGCAGAGCTGCTTGTTGAAGAGCATCCAGCTAGATCCCAAGAATGAATTCGCCCTCTGTCCAGGGTGCTGAGTTTGCGACATGCCTCTGTCCGTGGTGCTGATCTCTGCCGGTGCTCAGTTCGGCAGCCCAGGCTGCCGAAGATTGGTGCAATCTTCGACAAGATTCTCATTTTGAATCTGCTCCCTCTCTCTCCCGCTTTCGAAGCCTTTCCTTCCCCTCATACACAAAAATATGTCTCCTTCACGTATCCATCCAAACCTGCTAGCTTAGAATTCACTCAGAATAGCATTCTCAACAAGTGTTCATGGCTTCTGCTTGAGGATTTTCCAGAGATTAAAAATAAAAGCCCTCCACTTCCAGAAACAATGTTTCACTGTTGAAAAATGAAACATACCCCAAGCGACCTATTTGATATGCAACGAATGGAAAATTGAGGGATTAAAAAGGGGAAATGAACCTGGGAGTGGGTTCTCATCCAAAACACAGTGCTGGGAAACTGGCAATCAAAGTCCCTTTCTGAACTTGTTTTCTATTTCTGAAAAATGAACTGAACTATTCTTGTGTACCTGAACTGAGAAGACAGATGAAATAAGCAGAGAAGTCCAGAACAGAATTCCATCATAATGAAAAGTGAATGTGTCTTTCTGGTTAAAATGTATAACACTAATTCATCTATCTAGGGAGCCTGGTTCCCGTTTAATTCCTGAAGGGAAAGGAAAGACCTCCTCACTTCTAGAGAGTGTGAGAAGGATGATGATAGGTGAACAGACATCTGATTCCACTTATTAGCTACATGATCTTGGGCAGATCCTCTTATTTTTCTAATTCTCAGTTTTCTCATCTATAAAATGAGTATTTGTACTTAAAGATTTTTTAAGGTTTCTTCTATTTATATTTCTTGGTAAATAGTAATTTTTAATAAATGCTTTTCCATTCTATTCTCTTCTTCCATTTCTAACATTCTGTGACTCCACTAACATTGAGTACTTAGAAGTGGGATATGGGGATCATGAAGAGATGCAATTTCATACTGAATTTCACTTTCTTCTTTTCCCTCTCCCCTGCCACAAATAAGTGTATTTCATTCCATCTATAAAGGAGGATTATTTAATGCTCAAACTGAAAAAGACCCTAAAATATAGTATGTTACAACAAAGAATAGTAGAGCTAGAAAAGACCTTATAATATTGAATGTTAGAGATAGAAAGAAAATCATCTGGTCAAGCTCAGTCATTCATTTTATATTAAAGGGAAAAGATCCAAAGAAAGGAAGTAGCTTTCCTGAGACTGCACAGAGAGTTGAGTCATTCCCAGTGTTCTCTTCTGAACTCTCTTCCCTTCTCTGTGACATTCAGGAAATGTAGTCAGAGTTGCCAAGAGCCATGAGTTGGGTCTTTCAAAGGCCTTTCATTTGCAAAATATTTTAAGGCCCCTGTAGAACAGTCTGGATCATCATGAGTGTCAAATGTTGGCTCTCTTCTGTCATATTTGCATATGCAAGATTATGCAAATACATGTCAATGTGCTTTTGTGTACATATATTTGAGGAAATGTGTGTGTACCTTGTGCATATATACATGTGTATATGGCTCTCATGTACTCACATTATATTTATTTGTGGATGGGCATATGTAGCATGGACAAAGTTAAATAAAACTGACCCTCTATGAGCTCAATTTCTTCCTCTGTCAGATGAATGGATTGAACAACATGATTTTTAATTGGGCCTGTGCTGCTATTCTGTTGTGGTATTGAATGCACTCACATGTAGATGGACAGGGAGAGAAAAGCAGAGAAAGATAGAGAGATATTTGAAGATAGGGGAGAAAGGAGAGAGGGAAGAAAGAAGAAAAAATGAGGGGAGAAAGAAGAAAAGGTGAAGAGAGAAAGAAATGGGGGGAAGAAATGGAAGGGAGAATGTGGAGAGGAAGGAGAGAGATAAGAGAGAAAGGTAGATGTGAAGGGAAGGCATCAAAGAAAAAGAGGGATAAATAGAGGAGGGAGAGGGACAGAAAAAAGAGAGAGATGAAGGGAAGGGAGAGAGAAAGGAGAAAGAGAAAAGGGGAAAGAGACATAGAGGAATGGGAGAAGGGGAGAGAGATTCCTTCTTAATTGTATGGACTTATCTGGGCCTACTGCTGGGTGTGTCAATTTCTCTCACTCCTTTTATTCTGACCCAGAGAGTGAGACTTCTAGTGCCCAGCTTGAGCTGTGCTGCCCTCTGAGGCCTGTTGAATTGTGCTGAGGGTGAGCCAAAGGATTCCTTCCTGTCCTTTCAGCCCCATTCTCTATGCTGGCCCCACTTCATGCAGGACACAGGGTACTGGCTTTCACAAATAATGGCTTCATTAGATTGAAAGGAGAAGAGAGTGACCTCGATGAAATGGACTTCCTGACCCCAGCTGACCTTTGACCCTCACCCTGACAGCCTCTAAATCTTTTCCTCTGTCCTGTTTCTCTTGAGTTATCCCTTCAAGGTGAGCGCAGGAAGCAAGAGCTGTGTCCTACTGTAACTCACTGCATGGCAGACTATAACTCACCAGGTGTCCAACTACAGAATAACTGACGGCATATTGACTGTAACTTCCTGCCAGTGTGAACTCTGGCTGTTACTCATGGTGTGCCTGACTGTCACTCACCTGGTATTCCCTGGGAGTGTACCCAAGTGTAAATGCAAGGGGAGTAAAAAGCATTATTGTGCCTCCTCCTCTCCACTCTGGTTGTGTTGATTGCAATTTGTTTGGTGTCAGACTATAACAGTATAATCAACTGTCACTTACCTTAATCCAATCCTTTGCAGGTAGGCATTTAAGTCATCCAGACAATACAAATTATAGGGTGTTTTCAATTACAGAGAAGTGAAGATTTCGCTGGCACCAAGAAAGTGAGATAGCTAGTAAACTATAAAACTGTAAAAAGCATAGAAACAGATAAAACGTAATAATGAGAATGGGTCTTAAGAAAAAGAGGTAAAAATTATTTTAAACCTAGTTAGAACTAGAAAGACCCTTAGAAGACAGAAAATTAGGAATTTCTCAATAGGGCAGCTAACATTCTCCCCTTTATCAAGTCCCGAACTAAAGAGGCACTTCCTAGATCAAGGGATGTCCAATTCCAGCTCCAGCATTCTAAGGTTCTGTGCAAAAGTGGAGCTAAAAATATTCCACTCACTCAGTCCCAGTCCCAGGGGGTGCATTGATTCTTACAATTTTCCATTGTTTGTTAGACTCTAGATGTCATCAGGAGGCTATCAGTCAATCAATTGATCTATCTATCCTCAATGAGCTCAGAAAATAAATACATGGAGTGTTATAAGTAGAAGCAATCTCAAAGATAATCTATTACAATCCTTTGCTTTAAAGTTATAGAAAATGAGACACAGGGAGGGAAATGCATGATCCAAAGTTATATAATATGACAATATAGAATTGAAATTAGGATCTGGTTCCCCTGACTTTCAATACACTTCTCATTCTACCATGTTTCAAGACTATTGTATCTATGCTGGCCCCAGTACCTGAAACACTTGATCATAGAATTGAAGGGGCTAAAATTGGAAAGAAAGTTAAAGGCATCCAAAGAGGTCTTTATCTAGCTTAGAGCCAAATGAAAGTTCATTCTGAGAAAGCTACCTACTTGCACTGAAAAATGAAAAAACTACCAGGGGTATATCCTTTCCAGAGGTAAGAAGTGGGAATAGTTTTGAAAATTTAGCTTTGAAGCATAGTCTTGCTCTGTAGAAGTCCCTGAGGGCCCACGCTGGAGTAACGCTGTTTCTTCTGTCCCCCACCTCACCTCCTGTGATGACCTTTGGTAGCCTAGATCAATAGACCAGGCCCCTCCAATTCCCAAGTGACCATGAGCAGCTCAAGAGAGCAAGCCTGAGTCTGGGTCATTAAGTAACTGTCACTCACTCAGCCCCACTGGGGGCAGGGCCCTGAGGGTGTGAAAGAGACACAGGTGTGGCCATATCATTCCCAACTCCCAACCTGCCAAACCCTGAATTTCCGGTCCCTGTCCCCCATCTGCTCTTCCTTTATCATCTTCTTATAGTTCCTTCAATGGCAGTTAGGATGAATTTATAGAATTCCAGTCCTGGTGAACAACCTCCTTCTCTCTATGCCTCTTCCTCCTGGATTTATTAGCAAGGCTTTCTACTTTGATCACTAAGACCTCTTTTCATTGCTAATTCCAAATCCCCTTCAATGAACTCCTATATGTTTATAGGGTCTCAAATTTAAGTCACATCTCTGAGTGCCCATTCCTCTCTCAGAACACTCACATTCGACATGGAATCCCTATCCCTTCATCGAGTCTGTATCCATCACACTGAGCCCAATCCTTTTCATCAAGTTCCCATTTTCCAAGTTTCCATTTGAGTGCTCCACCCATATCAAATTTCCACTTTGTCATTTAGTCAACACATTTTTTTAAGTACCAGGCATAGTGCTAAGCACTATAAATACAAAGAAAGGCAAAAAAAAAAAAAAAAAAAAAATGTGGTTCCTACCCTCAAGCAACTCATAGTTTAATGGGGGAAGACATACACAGTAAAAATAGAAGATAATTTTAGAGGGAAGATTCTAACAGAGAGAAGGGGAGAAAGGGGGAAATCCAGGAAAAGCCTCTTATACAAGATGGAATTTGAATTGAGTCTTTTTTTTTTTAATAGATGACGCCACAATTTTGTTTATTGGCTCAACAAATCAGTATCCATAGCCAAATTGCTATCTTTGACTAGAAATGAAGTCTTCTGAGTCTTTTGCCATTTATCTTATTTCTCAAAATTGTCTGTCATAATATTTCTAACATATTTTTTCTTATTGAATTGAATCTTAAAGGAATCCAACGAAGTCAGGGACAGCCAGTGAAAAAAGAGAGAGTGTTATGTTTGAGAAATAGCATATAGTCTAGTGTAGCTAGATCATAAAGTTCATGGAGGGGAGTATTGTATCAGGAGAATGCAAAAGTAGGAGCCGTTCAAGTTGTTAAGGGACTTAAATGAAAAATAGTGTATTTTGTAACAGATCCTGGAAGTGATAAGAAATTTATTGGGTAGAGTAGTGACTCTTTGGCAGCTGATGGGAATGCTTTACAATGAGCAGATCCATCAAACCCCTCTATCCTCCTTACTAGATGCTCATTCTATTCACATCTTCCTCATTGAACCCTCATCCCTCCAACAGAGACCATATCCTATCACTGAATTCTTACCACATCCTTGAGATCCACACATTTTCTGATCACCCATATCGATCACTTTTACTGATCCCTGTCCTACCTACAGAATCTTAAAACTTCATGAATCTCCATGCCCTCACTAAATTTCCATTCCATCACAGAACTTCCATATTTTCATTGAGTTTCATTGAGTCTTTTTTAAAGTTAAATTCTATTTTCTTTTCTGAGAACAGTCTTCTCTCCTCAACTCCACTCCCACTGAGAAAGCAAGAAAAAGAAAACTTGTCACACCATTGTTGTTACTGCTACTACTGTTGCTGCTGGCTTCTGAACTTTCTTCTTTCTCTGTTTACCATCCAGGGTCTCCCTACCCAGAATGTCATGCACTAGTCCCCTTCTCATCCCACCCTTGATCACAGACAATTGGGTAGTAAGTTCCAAGCTACCAGTTGGCACTGGGTAAGTACCCTGTATGAATCTGTGGTGCTGGAGATTTTAAAAGTCCTTTGGACACTAAGGAAGGCAAATCAATCAATGCTTAAAGAAATTAATTCAGGATTATTCACTGGAAGGTCAAACACTGAAAATGAAACTTAAATACTTTGGCCACATAATGTTAAGATGAAACTCAATGGAAAAGACCCTGTTGCTGGAAAATTTTGAAAGCAAAAGGAGAAGGGGATGTCAGAGGAAGGGATGGATAGATAATACCATGAAAAATGAGCATGAACTTGAACAGATTTTGAGAGATAGGATGGATAAAATGATCTGAAGTGTTATGATCCATGGCGCCATGAAGCATCACATCTGACCAAATGATCGAACAACAATTAAACCAGTAGTCCCGGAAACCGTAGGTACCCTCTTGATCGACTTCTACCAAAAGAAGGGGATTTTTTCATCATCTGTTTCAATTAACAGAGTTCTGTGTTTAGTGTTTTTGTTTACATTCCTGTAATCATTGTGTATCTTATTATTCTGCTTATTTCATTTTGTATCAGTTCACACAAGTCTTCCCAGTTTCTCTGATTTCCTCATTATTTCTTATAACACAACACTCTTCTGTTCTCTACTACGTTTTGTTTATCTAATCAACAGAAACTACTTAGCTTCTAATTGTATGCTACTACAATAAAGTCCTGCTATACCTATTGGGAATATACATAGAGTCTTTTATTTTTTGACCTCTTTGGAGTTTTTATCCAGTTGTGAAATTATTGGGTCAAAAGGTATAAATATTTTGGTCATTTCATAAAAGAAGCATAATTCCAATTTGTTTTCTAGAGTGCTTGGATGAATTCACAAACCTACTAAGTATACTGGGAAGGAAAGAAAGGAAAGAGCATTTATTAAGCACCTATCATTTCATTTGTTCCACCTATTTTCCTCCAATCATTCCAATTTTTAAATTTTTGCTTTTTATTATCCTCACTAATTTCATAGGTATAATCTGAAGTCTCAGGTTTGCTTTAATTTGCCTATCTCCTATTAGTAAATTGGAACCTTTTTATTGTTACTTTGCATTTCTTTTTTCAAAAACATTTTTCATATCTTTTGTTCATGTATATACTTAAGAATTACAATATTTGAAACCAAATATTTATCTTACTTTTACTTATGTTTTTTGTGTTTAAATCATTGCCATTTCCAGATGTGTTCTTCCCTTATAAATTCATCAAGCCTATCCCTGTAATTAAAGGGGAAAAAAGCACTTGAACAAAATTAAACTAACCAGTGTGACACAACGGAAAGAATATGGACTCTAGAGTCTGGGTTCAGATCTCAGCTCTGTGACCTTAGGCAAAATATTTAAACTTCCTAGACTTTAGTTTCCTCAGACCTCAAGTATAAAAATGAAGAGAGGGGATTAAACAACTTTTACAGTTTTTCAGTCCTTTCTAATTCTAGATCTATGATTCTATAATTTGAGTCTAACCAACCCATCAATTAAGTTCAACAATCTATGCAATATTCCACATCCATCCTCTCCCACCTCAGCAATGAAGGGAGGAAGTGTACAGTTTTTCTCAATTCTTCCATTGGGTCATGTTTGATCATTATATTTGCATATCATTCTGTTTTATTTGTTCTTTTCATTTACATTGTTGCAGTCAATTTGTATGTTATTTTCTTGTTCTACCTTTCTTCTGGATCAGTTTAGATGTCTTCCCATGCTTCTCTGAATTCCTCATATTCATGATTTCTTACTCCATAACGATATTCCATTACATTCATGTAACACAATTTCTTTAACCTTTTCCTAGTCAATCTACTTTGTTTCCAATTTCCTGCTACTGCTACTCTATGAATATTTTGGTGTAAATGGTATTTTTCTTCCTGTCATTGACCACCTTAGGGGATCTATGCCTAGCAATAAGATCTCTTGAGTCAAAGGGTATGGACATTGTATTCACTTTATTTGCATAATTCCAAAATTGCTTTCCAAACTGGTTGGGCTAATTCACAGCTCTAATAACATTATATGGGTGTGCCCATCTTCCCACGATCTCTCCAACATTGATTCTCTGTTTTTTATTAGCTTTACCAATTTGATGGCTATTAGCTGAAATTCAGAGTTGTTTCAATTTGCATTTATCCTACATAAGTAGTTCGGAATATCATAAATATCTATGTGTTCATATTCTGCATTTGTCCTTTTGGGAATTTTTCCATCTCTTTGATTCACTTACTTATGGGAGAAAGGACATTCACTTCCAATGAAGTCCCAGAAGATGGAAAATACATAAGCTATCAAAGCAACTTTGAGAGCCCCTTCAACTCCTTATGCGGTTATAATTCAGAAGGATACTTTCCTAAAGACTCCAGGACTCAGTCTCCAACTAGAACAAGGGGACAGTCCTGTCATTTCTCAGAGCTGAAATAGCCTGCTCAGGGAACTTGCCCTGAGACTAAAATCTAGGTCTGTCTCTCCTCCCCCAGCCTTCCTTTTCCCTCAGGCATAGCAGGCTTCCCCTCCAGCTCCGTTTTGTCCTGGTCAATCACCACTGATTGATTGATTGGAGGGGGGAGGGGAAAGGGAGAGAGGATCGATGGAGGAATCTGGATCTATTCACATTGGCTGCTAATGATCCGGGGAGGAAAGAGGGGAAATTAATAGTGGGATGGCAATACTCAAACTCCTCATCTAGGCTTTATAGTATTGGGTTTCTTTTCTTCAAGATATCCTCTGTCCTTCAGCCATGGGAGGATGTGATAACGGAGAGAGGCAGGCGGCATGAGACTGAACATGATCTACCATTAGATTAGTGTCACTGATTTTTTTTTTTTTTTAACACTATAGAGTATCAGGTCAGACGCTCAGTCTAGACCTCTCCAGTCATTCCTGAAACACCCCCTCCCCACCGTGATATTTTTTCCCTTTCGTCCTCCATAGCCCCATCCCTCTCTACAGCCCAATTCTCTTCTCTTCCCAAGGGTAGGAGATGACAATTCGTTTTTTTTCCTGCTCCACCTCTCTCCTTTCGCAGAACCTATTTATTCTTGTCTTTTTCTCAGTCTTTGTTTCTAGCTGTACCTCTAGTTCTATTTCTCCATCTGTCTCTGTGTGATTTGAATTTAAAGTCAGGAGACCTGGATTTGGACTCAAAGTTGCCCTATATTAGATGGGTGACCTTGGACACATAAACTATGGGTCTCAATTTGTTCATCTGTAAAAGTGAAAGGATCAGATAAGATGATTTTCCTAATTTAAACTTGCAATTTATATGGCATAGGACATGATTTAGGGGAGATAAATCCTATGTTCTCTGCCTTCATCTCTGACCTCTCTGTTCCTTCATTTCTATACCTATAGTCTTTTGGTGTTTTTTTTCTGTCTCTCTCATCCCTTTCTTTCCTGTTCCTTTAGCTATCTCTGTCTCTTCTCCTGAGTCCCTTTGGATAGGGTGATGACTGAACTAGGAGTCACAGGAGATCTGGGATGCCTGAATATAAGCCTAAGGGAGATTTGGGTTTTTTTTTTTTTTAGTTAAGAATGTAGACCACACTTGATCTGTAACCCAACACTGCCTGGCCCATTGGATTTCAGCAAATTCTTTGCTCATGGAAGACTTCCTCAAATTGGGCAATATTTCTAGAGGCTCAATATTTGGCAGTGACAAGGATGTCAAATGCTGTCTGAATCCTTGCCTCTATTCCCATCTCTACGCCTGTTTCTCCCTTACCCTTTTCTTCTCTCTCACCCTTGAGCTAACTTTTTCAAACCTGCTTTCCAACTACACACAATGCTGTCTAACACCCCAAGAAGTCTTCTCCCTAAGACCAAACTCTTAGGGAGGATGATAACTTTTCTGAACTCATTTATTAATGATTAATAAATTCTCATCGGGTTATATCCTTCCCATCCTGGTAATTCGGAACACTTGGGTATCATTGTTCAAATGCCATTTGCCAGTCTTCAATACCTATAACCTTATTCCCTTCCTCTTCAATGCCCCCTCCACCCAATGTCCCACTTTAAAGCTCTCTACCTCTTCCACTGTGCTCTCTGGAATACCTGTTCTTTTTCCTTTCATAGTTCTTTTATCTTCTTGTCCCCACTGAAACCTGGCTGACCCTTTCCAGCACTGGTCAAACTTTCACTTGTATTCTCTCTCCCTCCAATCTCGTTGGTCACAAGCAAATTATGCTAATTTGCTCCACTTCCAGGCTTTTCTTCTACCTCCAACCCTAAGTAGCCTCTCCTCCTTTGAAGTTCTTTCAATCCATGTGGAATACTCTTATCAAGATTCTGGTAGTTGTTATCTACTGATTTCTTTCCTCAATTAGTTCAGTGTCTGGGTTCACAGTGTTCCTCTGCTGCCCATCTCTTGTGCACATATTAGGGGACTTCAACATATATAGATACTGTCCCAATTTTCTTACCTCCCAGTTCTTCAACTTATTTATATTCCATGACCTTGCCTCAGCTATACACAGAGATGGTCACACACTTGATCTTGCTGTCACCCACAAGTGTTCTATTTCCATGTTTATGGACTTTGAAATTCCTTTATCTGATAACAGTTTGTGGGCATTCCACCTCTCCCTCTGCACTGTAACCCTAAACCCTTCTCCGTGTTCTTACCATGACTTCCAAACCTATGACTGTCAGTTTTTACTCTGTGTTAACTATTTTCTCACCCTTTCTCATATAGGCTCTAGTGAACTAGTTCAATGCTAACCTGTCTTTTTCCCTTAAGTCCTGTGCTTTCATATCCTATTACCAAACTTGCCCCACCAAACTTCAGCCTCAGATCACATTGACATTTGATGTCTTCACTCCTACTCATGTTCTGCTGAATGAAGCTGAAGAAAATCACACAATTGTGTTGATTCTATCTGCCACCCATTTGATTTGTGTTGATTCTATCCGCCACCCATTGGCCTCTCACAGTAGTAAGGCAAAGTTTTTACATATCTTTAATTAATTTACTATTGCACACACCATAGAAGCTTTTCTAAACCATCTCAACCCTCCTCCAACCTGTACCCCAACATTTCAGCTGAAAATCTTGCTTTAGGTTTCACTGAAAAAAAAATTGAAGGTCCTTCACAGAAAGCTTCTTCTTAACCCCATCTTTTCATCCCACAGCACTAATTTGCTTTCTGTCACTACCTCCTGCTTCACCCTGACTCCCAAGAAGAGTGGCCCTTCTCTTTGCCAAGAGAGATTTTCTATATGCACAAAAGATTTCCTTCCATCCCATTCTTTCCCAGCAGTTTTTCTCCTTTGTCATTCTTACTCTTTAATCTTTAATCTCCTCTTGTCTCCTGGCTGCTTCCCTACTGCTTACAGACATGCCCAAGTCTCCCCCCATCCTCAAAAAAGTCTCACTTGATACCTCCATCCAGGCTAGCTATTGTCCTATATCTCTCCTCCCTTTTGTGGATAAATTCTTTAAGAAGGTGGTCTACAATCCCCACTGCTACTTCTTTTCCTCTCATTTTCTTATTAACTCTCTGCATTCTAGCTTCAAATCCCATCATTAACCAAGACTGCTTTCTCCAAAATGCCCAGTGACCTGCTAATTGCTAAATCTAATGACCCTTTTTCATTCCATAATGACCCCGTTTCATTCAAACCTCTCAGCACCCTTTGACACTGCTGGCCACCCTCTTCTTGAGATTGTCTTCTTTTTTAGGTTTTTAAGACACTGCTCTTCTCTAATTTTTTTCCCACCTAGATAATTGTTGCATCTATATTATGCCCCTTAATCATGGGTGTCTCCTAAATCTGTCTTGGGTCCTCTTCTCTCTCATTATATTTCACTTGGTGATCTCATCAGCTCCTCTGGGTTCAATTATCAACTCCATGAAGATGACTCTCAGATCTATTTGCCTAATTCTAACCTCTCTCTTCATCTTTAGTCTTGCACATCTAGTTGCCTTTTGAACATCAAGAACTGGATATTTTGTAGGCATATTAAACTAAAAATGTTCAAGAAGGAATTCTTTATTCACTTTCTCTTCCCCAAACTCTCCTTTCTTTCTCAACTCTGCAGTTACTGCCAACGGCACTATCATTGTCCCAATTATCCAGACTTACAACTTAAATGTCATACTTGATTCCTCTAACTCCCTCTCATTCCCCATATCCAATCTGTGACCAGATGACACTGATTCTATCTTTATTACATATGCCCTTTCATCCTTCCATCTTTCCCTTCTCTGAAACAGCCACCATCCTGGTGCAGGTTCTATCGGACTATTTTAATAGATAGACTCATTGACTAGAATCCCCTTCTCTAGTCTCTCCCCCTTCCACTCCATTCTTTACTCAACCATCAAATTGATCTTCCTAAAGCCAGAGTCTGATCATGTCATAACCCCATCCCTAGGATCAAGTACAAAATTCTATTTAATGTTCAAAACCCTTCAGAATTTGTTCCCGTCCTGGTTTTTTTTTTTTTTTTTTCCCAGTCTTTTTGTTCATCTGACATTGTCCTCCTTGCTGTTCCCCATGCAAGACATTCCATATCCTGACTCCAGGCAACACTGACTGTCATGCATTCCTGGAATTCTCCCCTTGCTCATCTCTACCTCTTAGCTTTCCAAGCTTCCTTAAGTCCCAGCTAAAATCTCACCATAATGCTAGTGCCTTCCCTCTGTTGATTATGTCCAATTTGTCTTGTACACATCTTGTTTGTAGACAGTCATTTCCATGTTGCTTTGCCTTCCCCATTAGACTGTAAACTCCCAGAGGGAAGGGACTAAGGCAGTCTTCTTGTGTTCCCACTTTGGCACAATGCCTGGCACATACTAGACACCTAATATTTAATTAATTTATAATAATAATAAAAATAAACAAATGAATAAAAATTTATTTGTGGATTATTATAACAATAAATTATTAATTTAATAATTTAAAATGAATAAAATAAAAATAATAAACATGTAATAAAAGTTTGTTCAGTGACTGGCTGACTCTTCCTTCTCTGTGTCTATCTTTATCCCTATCCTTGCTTCTGCTCCTGCCCTTATCTGTCTCTGTCTCTGTCCTGTCTGTCTCTGTGTCCTGATGTCTATCTTTGTGCCATATCTTCTTGACCCTTAGGCTAGAGTTCTTTCCACCACACTTTGTAAACAGTAAAGAAGCAAGGGGAAAATATTTTAAAATATTACATAAAGTGCCTTAAAGTCATAGATTGTCAGAGAGAGAAAGGTCTTTATCACATAGAATGTCAAAAGTGGAAAGGATCTTGCAAATAGAACTTCAGAGCTGGAAGGAAGCCTTAGAATATGGGGTGCTAGCAGTGGAAAAGGTCTTAGAGCATATCATGTTAGTATGGTGGAAAGAATACTGGATTTGGGGTTTAGAGATTTGGATTCAAATACCAATTTTACTATTTTCTGCCTAAATGACTTTAGCCAAGTCATTTATTTCTCTAAGTTTGTGTCCGCATTTACGAAAGGGGAAAAAATAGGTGTCCTTTAGTGTCTTATTTACAAAAAAATGTCAGAGCTGATAGGGATTTCAGACTATAGAATGGCAGAGATACAGGTTATGTTAGAGGTCGTTTGGTTGAATACTTTCTCCCTTGGGAGCATTGTTAATTATCTTTTCATGTGTGTGTTCTGTCTCTCTTACTAGACATTCATCTTTGCATCTCCCTCAAAGGGCTCCAGGGGCAGCTAAGAGACACGGTAGATAGAGTGCCTGGCTTAGAGTCATCAGACCTGAATTCAAATATGGCCTCAGCTGTGTGGCCTTAGCAAGTCACTCAATCCTGCTTGCCTCAGTTTCCTCAGCTGTACAATAAGCTGGAGGAAAAGAAAATAGCCAACCACTCCAGGGTTTTTGCTAAGAAAACCCCAAATGGGATCACAAATTCCTGGACATGACTGAAAATAAGTAAATAACTCAGGATTCTATGAATAGTAGGCACTTAATACTTTTTGATAGAATGACTGAGTGCTACATTTTGACAAGGGGAAGGAGGATAATAATTAACATTTATAAAGTTTTTTTTTTAATATGAATTATTTCACTCGGTCCTTCCAATAATACCATATCAGTGCTTTAAGCCATTTTGGGTATTTTCTGTTTCAGACACTTATTCTAGTGTTATAGTTCCTGGAATTCATACCCCAAAAGTCTCCCAAATAGCTGAATTATTATCTTTCTTTTACAGATAACGTCTAGAAGTTAAAGCACTTGTTTGTCTGGTAAATATCAGAGATGAGATTTGAATTGCAATTTCTCCCATCCCAAGTTTGTCATTCCTTCCATTATGCTATACTGTTTCACCGTATCACCAGCAAAATTTTGGAGGGTGGGAATCCCCATATAGGACAATGTATTAATAAATTTGCCAAAAAATTACTTTCCTTCCTGTGTTCAGCAATCCTTAGTTCCTCCCTCTGTTCACAAAGGTTTACCCTTGATGCCAGGTAGGCTGTGGGACCAATAAGGGGTGTCCTGAGCCAGATTTCCCCAGTAAAAAGCCTCAAGCTAGTGTGAAGGACATTTTGACCCTTTCTGATCCCACTGACCCACCCTCTCTGCTGTAAACCTAAAGTGCCCATCTTTCCAAATATTCAGGATTGCTGAGAATCTGGTTTTTCCAGATTCTCCCCATGACACTACTCTAGGAAGGGTACAGTCAAGGGATAGGTAAACCATTTAGAGATAATTTCTATCTCATCCCTTTTCTTCTCAACATCTGCTTATCAGGCAATTCAATGCACTTTTCAGAAATTGAAGAATATGATGGATAAGCGGACCCATAAATCCTATCTTCCAGTTCCAGACCTTAACTAATCACTTATAGGATTTTGCTATTCTAAAACCCAAGTGGGAATGGGGCTAGGAGGGAGGAAGCATATGATCAGAGATCCCAGAAGTAAAGATTTTGAGTTCAAGGGTACCTTAGAAATAATTTAGTCTTTTTACAGATGAGAAAACTGAGACCTAAGTGACTTGCTCATGATCATAGAGTGGGAAATGTCTGAATTAGAAATTAAAACATAGGTTCTGTGACTCCAATTAACCACTCAAAAAGCAAAGACCTGACCATCTTGAGCTAAATCCCTGGAATGAAATCACTAGAGAGCTAATCTCTGCTCCTTTTCTCCTATCACATGTACATATCTACGCAAGACTAATAAGTCAGAGGTCAGCTTGGTATGGTCTCTTGAACTCTGTGGGAGGAAATCAAAATCTGATATGAGCTCTGCCACTAACTAGCTGTGTGACCTTAGGCAACTTATGATGGTCACCTGGGCTTTGATAACCTTATCTATAAAAGTAGGCTTCAAAAGAGAGTGACCATTTCCATTTAGACATGATCAGATGAGTGACCTTGTGGTAAATTCAATATTGGGAAGGACGCTGATATTAAAATTCAACCTTAGAAATTTTCTAGTTGTGTGATCATAAACAAGTCACTTAACTCCTTAGGGTCTTAAGTTTCTTTATCTGCAAAATGAGGATAATATTTGAAATGCATACCTCAAGAGATTGTTCAATTGCTTAAGCATTTATTAAGCCCTATTATGTATCAGGTGTGAGATTTATAAAGAAAAAAATGGTACAATTTCTGTCTTTAAGGAGTTTACATTCTTTCAAGGGATAACTATGTACACATATAATGGCATATAAAATACATACAAAAATAGAAGATAATTTTGGGAAGTGGGAGAGAGGCACTTCGGGAAAGGGGCTCGGAAAAAGCTTCTTGTAAGAAGTGGTACTGAATTGTGATAGGCGTTTGTGACACAAAGACAAAGAAAAGGTCTGTGCTCTCAAGGACTTTGTATTATATGAATTGTAGTGAAGAAGCACAATTTTCCAGCCTATGTAAAAACACAGAAATGAAAGTGTTTGAGCAACATCAAGAAGACCAGATGACATTTTGCCAAATTATACCTGATTTTTTTCTGATTTGGAATTTCATTACTTGTTGAACAGTTTCTTCTTACTAATTTACTTTGTTGTTGTTGTTGTTATAAAATCCAATAATACGCAATCATAACAATATTTGAGTGAATCTCTTCCTCCCATTCCCATATTATTAGATAGACTGAACTAGTAGCAGAAACCACATCCAGCTCAGAGCAGAGAGAGCTATACTAAGGACAAATACAGGGGAGAGAATGGATACATAAAGCTAGTTCCCTAAAAAAGGAAGCAACTTCAGTACCTGTGGCACCTTGTAGTAGAGGAAAATGCCAGCTATGAACACATGAAAAGACTTTTAGATCTTACATACTAAAAACAATTTATATATCTTGTACATGTATCTCATTATTGTGGAACTCTAATTCCAGTTCAATTCTTCCCATAGACTTGAGTGTTTTTGTGAAAAAAATGTTTTTGGTTTTGACCAATTAAACCATCTTTGTAAATATCTTTCTTAAAAGCTGATTGAGATGATTGACAGATTGCTAAAGGGAAGCACACTGGGAGGGGCTCATGAGTAATAGTACTAGAAACCTCAGCCCCTCAGAATTACTCCTAGAATTATGAAGGGGGTTTCGAATAGTATAAGTAGGAGATAGGAAATTAATCCCAGAGGGGATATTATAATTGCATACCCCAAACTACCAAATTCATCATTTTATGAGACACATAAAGGAAGCCCTATACAGCCAAAAGTACACTGTCTCTGAATTCAAAGGACTTGGGTTCAAATTTTGCTTCTGATGTTTAGTAGCTGAGTGAACTTGGGCAAGTCAATTTACTTCCTTGAACCTCAGTTTCCACATATATAGAATGATGGGGTTGGACTAGATAGCTTCTAGTATCCCTTCTAGCTCTTAATTTGTGATCCTATGATCTAAGTATTTTATTGGCCCCATAAATCCCACTAGCAGCTCAGGAGATGAAGCTTGTAACATAAAATCTGAAAAAAATCTCCACTTAGAAATATTCAACAAGGTACATTCCTCCCTGCCTATGGATGATATTCAAATGTATTATTTCTCTCTCCTTCCCTCCCTCAAATGTCACACAAAACAATGGGAATGTCCCAACTCTGTCATTGTTTACCATTATTATCATATCATTGGTTTCTATTGGCATTGTTCTGCATATGTCAAAGCAAAGCTTCAGAGAATACACTCCTCTTTTGCCCTCTTAATTGCCTTCCTGAATTAAGGTTTGTGCCTCAGCTTACTTCCTATTTACCATAACCTGGTCCTTGCTAGTTTGGCATTCCTGTGGTCTTCTGGGAAAAGGATCCTCTCTTGCTGATGTTCTGAATTTCTGAAATTAAAATGCTTGAAAATTAATTCCTAAAGAAAAAGATGAATTTCTAAATATTATAGGGGCATATATTTCCTCACCCTGGCTCTTGATGCTAGCAAGTTTTCCTTTAATTCTTTGATTTCTATAACAAGACAAGCATCAACACCAAATTTAGAAGCAAGGATATAAATAAATAGATATGGCATGTAATTACAGGCACTTCAACCTGATTCATTCAAACAAAATACTGTTGCAAAAAAAAAAAGTGATTTAGGGAAAACACACTAGCCTGTATAAGCAATATAAAGCACAATCAGAACATGAAAACTGCCTCAAACAGCAGATATCTGACTTTTTCAAAAAGAGAGATATGAAAACTAAAGATGATACTAGTTTAGAAAAGGTATGAGAAATTATATCTCATAAAATGATGAGAAATAATGGAAGGAAAAAGGTTGCAAAAAATCAGTAATGGTATAATTGGTCAGCGTGAAAGAGAGTATTTAGTATGGTGCCCTTGGGTCTGGGTTCCTTGAGATTTTTTTTATAAAAGCTTTTTATTTTTCAAAATACATGCAAAACTAGTTCTAAACATTCACTCTCCACCCCCCCTTTTTTTGTTATAGTTTTTTATTTACAAGACATATGCATGGGTAATTTTTCAACACTGACCCTTGCAAAACTTTGTTTCAACTTTTCCCCTCCTTCCTCCCACCCTCTCCCCTAGATGGCAGGCAGTCCAATATATGTCAAATATGTTAAAGTATATGTTAAATACAATATATGTATACATATTTATACAGTTATCTTGCTGTATAAGAAAAATCAGATCTAGAAAGAAAGTAAAAAAACCTGAGAAAGGAAACAAAATGCAAGCAAACAATAACAGAAAGAGTGACAATGCTATGCTGTGGTCCACACTCATTTTCCATAGTTCTCTCTCTGGGTGTAGCTGATTCATTTCATCATTGAACAATTGGAACTGGTTTGAATCATCTCATTGTTGAAGAGGGTCAAGTCCATCAGAATTGATCATATATCATATGATCATATCATATGTAGTGTTGTTGTTGAAGTATATAATGATCTCCTGGTCATGCTCATTTCACTCAGCATCAGTTCATGTAAGTCTCTCCAGGCCTTTCTGGAATCTTCCTGCTTGTCATTTCTTACAGAACAATAATATTCCATAACATTCATACCACAATTTATTCAGCCATTCTCCATATGATGGGCATCCACTCAGTTTCCAGTTTCTGGCCACGACAAAAAGGGCTGCCACAAACATTCGTGCACATACAGGTCCCTTTCCCTCCTTTAAGATCTCTTTGGGATATAAGCCCAGTAGTAACACTGCTGGATCAAAGGGTATGTACAATTTGATAACTTTTTGAGCATAATTCCAGAATGGTTGGATTTGCTCACAGTTCCACCAACAATGTGTCAGGATCCCAGCCTTTCCACATTCCCTCCAACATTCATCATTATCTTTTCCTGTTATCTTAGCCAATCTGCGAGGTAAACATTCACTCATAAAAACTTGTGTTCCAAATTTTCTCCTTCTTTTCCTTCCTTCCTCCTTCCCTCCTCCCTCTTTTCAAGATAGCAAGTAATCCAATCTAGATTAAACATGTACAATTCTTCTAAATATATTACCACATTTGTCACATTGCATAAAAAATCAGATCAAAAGAAAAAAAGACAAGAAAGAAAAAAATTGTTTGAGATTTAGATCAATGACTTGAAAAAGATACAGATGACAAGCTTATCAAATTTACAGTAAGCACTAAGCAAAAAGAGATAGCTGTCATGTTGGATGATAAAATGAGGATCCAAAAAGATACTGATAGGTTAAAACATGAATCACGTCTAATAAGATGAAAATTAAATAGAAATAAATGTAAAGTTTTACAGTTAGGCTCAAGAAATTAATTTCACAAACACAAACATGTTTAGATGATATATTTTCATTCATTTGAAAAAGATTAATGGATTTCAATGGACTATAAGCTGAGTCAACAGTGTGAAATAGGGAAATGAACCAAAAATGCCATTTCAATCATAACCTGTATTAAGAGAGGCATGATGTTCAGAACAAGGAAAAGGAAAATATACTACCCTAGTCAGATTATAACTATAGATTGTGTCTAATTCTGAAGGACACATTTTAGAATAGATGTTAAATAAATTGGAGAGTATCTGGTAAAGGGTTGTGGTATGTGAGGATCAGTTAAAGAGATGAGAAGACCTAGAGAGGATGTGATAGATCTTCAAACATTTGAAGAGCTGAACCTAGAAGAAGGGTTAGCCCCAGTCCAAAGGACAGAATTAGGGGCAATAAGAGAATGTGGTAAAGAAACAAATTCAGTCTTAATCTCAAGAAAAATTGACAATGGAATGGGCTATCCTGGGAGGTAGTAAATTCTATCTCATTGCAGGTCTTCAATAAATGGCTGAATGATCACTTGCTGGGGAAGTTGAAGGGATGATTCTTTTTCAAATACAATTTGGACCAGATGGCTTCTGAGATCACTTTCCTTACTGAGGTTCTGTGATTTTGTGAGATTCCATGAGAAGATTGGACTGTGTAGGTCTACTTTAGTTCCAACAGTGTTCTGCTAAAGGATTTGCAACTGTCGATGCTGAAAAACTACCTATGCACATATCTTGTAAATAAAAAGCTATAATAATAATAAAAAAACAAAAACAAAAAACCAATAGTGTTCTGTACTATGCTCTGATAGCTTATTTCTTTTCTAACTCCAACATTGTTTGTTCCAAGATCACTTCTAACTCTGACATTCTGTATTTCATACTCCGCCTAGCTCTGCTGTTCTGAGTTTAAAGAACTCCCAGTTCTGACATTCCATGTTCTAAGGCTCCTCCCAGCTCTGATAATCTATATTCTAAAAACCACTTCCATTTCTGACATTGTCTATTCTAAAGTCATTCCCAGGTCTGATATTGTATATCCTAAGGCCCCTTTTCAACTCTGAAAATTGTTATTCAAATTTTATATGATTCTAAGTTTTCAGTATGTCTTACTGTCTGTATTACCCATGTGAATTATTTCTGTGCTTGTGACAGATATCCTGATACACTATTTGGTGAGAAGGTAAAATTCAGAGGTAACATAAAAAGCAGAAGGCAACAAAAGTGTGATACCTCATCAGAGGGACTCTCTCAACTGAGCACTCATCTTCACAGGGTGACAGTCACAGATAGTGGATGAGTGATATTCCTTTTCTTAAATTCTAGGGGTAACTTAGACAGGCTGAAGGTTTCTAGGACTGTCCCTCATATGTATATTTGGATTATTTAAGTTTAGATTGCTATTTGACGAAGGGAGTCTCTATACAGAATCAGAGATGTCTTCTAACACGAGGCAAAAATTAGAAGCCCCTTTACCCTCGGTTTATGTATTGGGTATATATATATATTTCTGTGTGTGTTGATTCCCTATCCATTTAACCAGCAGGAATGAAGGACAAAAAGCAACCAACTCTATCCCATTTCCCCCACTTTGTTAAGGAAGTTCTGGAGATGAAATAACTGAGAATAGAAGTAGGAATTGAAAGGAAGTTTCCTTTATGACCCAACTCTGAGTAGACCACAAGGAAATCCTAGGTAGAATTCAAGAACTGCCAGAAGATAATTCAAAAGAGATCCTTAATCTAAGCCTCAATACTTTTCTCACCCCGTTTTGAATCTAATTTTCCCAAAGAGCTAAGACACCTCCAGAGTGGTCCTTGAACGGATCCGGTTTAGGAGAACACCAGCAGATGGCAACAAAGATCAGTGGACATTGAGGATGGAGGCACCATTGCAGAGACCAGCAGGTGGCAGCGTAGGCAAGGGGCTGACTACTGTCCGGTACCTTAACTAGCCATCAATAGACCAGTATATGGCCAGATAACAAGCCGCAATGTTAATCCTGGCCCTAGTAACTCCTGCAAAAGGGAGCATGAGAAAGTAAGAGATTAAGCCTAGGGCTTGGAGTAGGGAAGCCCGCTTCACAGGTTACTGTGATATGTGATCACTTAGACAAGTGACAGAAAAGTCCATCTATAGAGGGGCCCTCAAACTACGGCCCACGGGTCAGATGTGGCAGCTGAGGACCATTATCCCCCTCACCCAGGGCTATGAAGTTTCTTTATTTAAAGGCCCACAAAACAAAGGTTTTGTTTTTACTATAGTCAGGCCCTCCAACAATCTGAGGGACAGTGAACTGGCCCCCTATTTAAAAAGTTTGAGGACCCCCGATATTGGACTCAATGACTCCTAAGTTCCCTTCTAGCTCAAAATTTAGGATTCTATGATCCTGAGGGATCAAGAACCACTATAGCAATGCCAGTGACTATTGAAGTTGTATAGTGTGCTCTATTGCATTGAGCAGTGGATCTCAAATAAAAATTACATTTATCATTTTATGAAAGACCTTTGCAGTATATTCTTGGTCCAAAGCTAAGTTGTAGTGGACTGAGGGAATACCACCAGTATTTGGGTTGTAGAAATGGGAACTTGAAGTTGCCTAAGTGATTTGTGTCGATCAGCTAGAAGATGAACAGTACGGCTCGAGTATATATAGAGCTAACAAACATCTCTGGAAAGTCAGCATTAGTTAATCATCAACTCCAGACTGCTCAAAGTACTAGCTGAGTACTACAAGCAACAATCTGGGAAATAATACTTAGATGCTGATAATTTGTGACTTCTATATGGAAACAAACAACAAGATAGAGGCCAGAGGTGACATAGCTGATCTCTCTCTATCTCAAAGGAAATCCAGAAAAGTTCAACTTTGGTAATTCTCTGGTACCGGAAAGGACTATATAAAGAGTAATTAAAATTGAGAATAATAATATATTTTATCTGAACTTAATAAACCCTCAAGAATTATATGGAGAAGAACCAGAGAGAAGAATGGAAGAACTATATGAATAATTAAAATGAACTTTAAAAATACTCAATAAAATGAGCATTTCTTCTACATAGTAGAATACAAAAAGGATGAATCTCTATTATGTACAGCTCATTCCTCTTAATAAATTAATTATAAATTCAACATGTAATTTCTTTTGTTGTTTTTTGAGAACAGGTCTTCCTGTCTTGCCCAGTCTGGAATTACAGCAGCCATTCATCAACTGATTTCAATACTGATGGGCATGGAAGCTTTAATGTGCTCTGTTGACCAGTTACTCTCTTCTTAAGTAGTCTGGTGGCCCTCTACTCCCTGCGCTTATTGATGCTGATTAAAATGAAAAGAATTCATCAAATCAGCCCACTGCTGTTCAAGATTTGCAAATTTAAGAGATCCACCAGCTTTAATCTTCATGGCAGGGACTGTGTGGGCATAGAGGCATTGTGGTAAAGGACTTTTACCATGTAATCTCCCATACCTGGTAACATGTAATTTTCACAGTAGTCCTGCTTGCCTGTAATTCTTTCTGGTCTTTCTGTACTTTCTATGCATTTTAAAAAGTGCTTCAATGACCCTTCCTTTTTTCTTTTTCCTCTCTTTTTGTTCCCATATCCCTAACCTTCTTTCTTCTACTCTACCCCCCAAATGAAAAGAAAAAAGAAAAACAAAATCTGTGTAATTATGCCTCATTAAACAAAAGAAATCCCCACATTGGTTGTGCCCCAAAATGTATGTTTTCATGCATCTTAAACCCATCATTCCTCAGGACTGGGAACATGTCTCTCACTGGTCTTCTAGAATTATATAGTTGGTCACTGTACTCAGCAGAGCTCATAAGTCTTTTGAAGTAGTTTGACTTTATGATGTTTCTGTGATTTTTAAAAGAATTATATTTGCTTCATTCTGCTTATAAATCTTTCCATGTTTTTCTGAAATCATACTTTTCATCATTTCTTACAGTACAATTATATTCCATAGACTACAATTTCTTCAAACATTTCCCAATTGGTAGACACCTACTTAATTTCCAATTCTTTGCTAAAGCAAAAATGAACTGCTATAAATATGTAACGTGGGTTCTTTTTCTCTTTCTTTGACATTTTTGGGGCAAAAACCCATTGTGGTATAGCTGAATTAAAGTTGAATACACAATTTAGTAATGGGGGCATAGTTCTAAATTGCTTTTTACAATGGCTAGACCGATTTACAGCTCCATCAACAGTACATTATTTTGCCTGCCTTCCCACAGCCCCTCCAACATTTGCCATCTTTACCAATCTGAGGAGTGTGAAGTAGAAACTTGTAACATTTTTCTTCATTTAATTCTTGATAGCTTAAATTTCTTTCTTTGAAAATTACTTGTATTTTCCCCTCCTCGGCCTCTCAGTCTTCTTGATTCACTTCTCCCCTCTACTTCCCTTTTCCTCCCCTTCTTGCTCCCTTCCCCTTCCTCCCCCCTTCCTCCTCTTCTTCTCTTCTCCCATCCAAATCCTTCCTTCTATCCTTTCTCCTTCCTCTGTTCCCCAGCTTAGATGATGCAATGTTGGAGACAGTTAAGGAGGCCATGGAGTCGGTCAAGGTGGACATCATGGGACTGTGCCAGGACAGGTTCCCCAAAATGGCTACGTACCTGACTGGTGAGCTGACAAGCCACCAGTGAAGACTATAAGCTTCTGGAAAATATGAACAATCTGACCAACTTGAAGCATCTAGGAATGAAAGATATTGCAGTAAGTAGGTAGAAACCTAAAGGATCTAAACCAGAAATACACAGCACTTCAGCCTTATCTGCCTGGATCAGATCACTTTAACTGAGGAACAAGCAGCATCTCTTGAGCAGGCAGCCTGCAAGTTGGATGCATCTTCAAAGAAACTAGAGAAAGAAGAGGGATGTCTTGTAGCTGGCAAGAGAAGAGAGACAGAGATGGTTCAAACAATTACTAAGAAGCAAAATACAAGACATTAGAGAGGCGGTGAAAGTTATTTAACACAAAGACTTTAACTCCAAGAATGTTTCCTAAGAGCTGAAATGAGTGAGGAGAATCTTAGCAAACTTCTAAGGCTTCAGTTTATAAAAGGCAGTCCAAGGAGAATCGCAGACCTACCTTTGGATGAATGTGTAACTTTGGCCACTACTTCATGTCTTCTTAAAACTGTACCTTGGAGCTCTACTTTATCATGTACTTCATTGGGTGCCCTGGACCAAGACTCAGAAATCAGGATCAACTTCCCCCCCTCCCCAAGCAGATACAGATGAGCCACTTTGGTCTCCTTGTTTCCTCCTCTTCCTTTCCCTCTTTGGCTGCTTTGAATGTGCTTCCATCCCCTAATGACATGTTCTTGAACTTATATAATAAATGCCAATTTATGAAAAAAAGAAAAATACTTGTTCACATTCTTTGACTACTTATCTATTGAGGAATGAGTCTTCCCCCCCCTAACTTTGTAATTTAATCTGTGTACATTTTATATACTGTTGTATGTACACATGTTGTTTCTTTAAGGGAAGGAACAGATTTATTTTTTGTCTGTGTATTTCCAGTACATAGCATAGTACCTGGTCCTTAGGAGGTACTTAATAAGTATTTTTTGGTTCATAGGTAGCACAACGCATGAAGTGCTGGACTTGGAGTCATCAACAGGAGACATATACTAGCTCTGTGACTTTGAGCAAGTAACTTAAACTTCCTAAACTTCAGTTGCTTCATCTGTAAAATGACAAAATCTTGAATTCATGGTATGACATACTGGTGACTGGTTTGGTTCAGTTCAGAGGTACAACAATACCTTTCTTCCTGAGTCATGAGGATTAAATGAAGATAATAGAGAGGGTCATTGTGAGGACAAAATGAGAATCTCTCTCTCTCTCTAAATATATATATATATATATATATATATATATGTATATATATGTAATATATATAAAATGAGGAGATAAATATCTCCTCATTTAATCCTCACAATGGTTCAGGGAGATGCTGTTATCCCTTTAACAAATGAAGAAACTGAGGCTGAGAAAGGTTAAGTAACTTGCTCATAGTCACATAGCTAAGTATCAGAAGCAAGATTTGAACTCGTCTTCCTAAACCATTATACTGCTGATGTTTTTCAGTCATGATTGACTTTTTGTGACCCCATTTAGGGCTTTCTTGGCAAAGATACCAGAAGAGTTTGCCATTTCCTTATCCAGCTCATTTTAGAGATGAGGAAATGGAGGCAGACAGGATGCAGTATCTTACCCAGAATTACACAGCTAGTAAGTATCTGAGGCTGAATTTGAACTCAGAAAAATGAGTCTTCCTGACTCCAGACCCAGCTCTTTCTGCACTGCATCATCATAGTACAAAGCACTATGTAAATGCTAACTATTATGAGCATGCTCAGAATCAATGTGAAAAAGGGCTTCCTTGATAATTCCCAACCTTTTTGAGAGTGAGCTTGAAAAATTGCTCTGCAGGAGAGAAAAGAATTAGGAAGCACCTGAAAGAACTCGACTTCTAATATCCTCATGGAATCTCAACACTCGTTAACAGAGGGCTTGAGAGATGGCTGTAGAAGCCTGAAGAACTGAAGGATCACCAGTATGTCATACCATGAACTCAAGATACTCTGGATTGCCTGTGAGGTAGTCAATGGTTTTCAATGTTGAACTGGCACAGTGGATACTATCAAATTCCTGGGGCAGAGAAGGATAAACGAAAGATGATCTTCATCTGCCTAATAGGATTTTACCAGTTTGAGCACATGCTCTATAACATTTCCAGAACCTGTCACTTTCTTATTATTTATGGAAAAAAGTGACTGGTCATATAAAAGATCAGAGGTATGGGTGTATTTGGTTGATGAATCAGTTAATTAGTAGTGCTGTGAATAGAAAGCTGGGCCTAGAGTCAGTAAGACCTGACTTCAAATCTAACATCAGACAACTGGGCAAGTCACTTATCTTTTGTTTCTCAACTGGGCATAAAAACAATATAGCACCTGCCGACTAGAATTATTGTGAGAACTCATCAATAAACATTCATTAAGTACCGACTATATGTTCCGAACAGAATTAAATGCTGGGGATACAAATGGTGGCAAAAAGCAATCTCAGTCCTGAAGGAGTTTACAGTGTAGTGGGGGAAATAAATAAGAACATATGGAAAGGATCAAATAAGAAAATGCATTTAAAGCACTTAGCACAATGCCAGACACATAGTAAGTACTATATAAATGCTAACTACTACTACTACTACTACTGTTATCATCACCATCTCAGTACATTTAGAAAAACATTGGAGGAGCTTGAGGAAAGGTTGCTGAAGCTATGAGATTGTTAGAGAAGACTGTGGTAAGGAGCCATTGATGGACAACTCTAGTTCTACTGGAGAACCTCTGTTAAGTCTGAGGGTCACAGCATGGAATGAATACTGATGATGAAAAGAGAGATGGGCTCAACTAGTCCAGTTCAGAGTACTGTCAAAAGTCAGATTTGTGACCCTGGACACGGCACTTAACCCCCATTGCCTCAGGGGAAAAAAGAGAGATTTTCCTAGAATTTGGTCAATAGCTACTATTGGAAATTTGCAAAAAATAAGGCATTCTCACCAGATTTCTCAAAGAAGAGATGGAATATTGCCCAGGGAAATTGAGTAGCCAGGACATTCTATCTCTGTACTTTAGGGACCAGGAAAGGCAGGAAAGCCAAATCCTTGGACAGGGAATAAAGGAAAGAGAAAGAAGAGAAATTGATCCAATCTTCTGTCAGATGATGGAGGCTCCAGTCTGAAAAAAAGGGGTGACAGATCAAAGTCCCGATCCTCAGGAAATTCTCGATCGAAGATAAAAATATAGACCTTGCCCTTGGGAAGGCTCTGTTCTGATGAGATAAATACAGGGAGTTCCTGGCCCTGTACACTAATACACTAACCTCTCTCAAACTAAGCAATCCCTGCCCTCCCCCCAATCTGAATATGAGATCCCTTTTTCAATATGGAGCTTGACATACTATTTTCACCTTTTTTTAGTTTGCTTTTTCTCTCTCTCTTTCTCATGATTTTTTTCCTTTTGTACTGATTTTTCTTTCACAACATGACAAATATGGAAATATGTTTAAAATGATTGATATTTAAATATGATTAAAATGATCAGATTGCTTATTGTCTTGGGGAGTGGGGAGGCAAAGGAAAGAGGGAGAAAAAAATTGGCAGAATCTTACAAAAATGAACGTTGAAAGCTATCTTTATATATGACTAGGAAAATAAAATACTATTGAGGAAAAAAATGGAGCTTGAAAATCAATAATTTGCCCCTTCTTAGCTTCTCCCCCATCTTTTCCAGAAGCCCCTTTGATTTCCCTAAACCTGTTTTTAAGTGGGTTCATTTTCACAAATACTCCTCTTTTGTTCAAGAGGCCTTGGGGTTTCCTGGAAACCAGAGAGTGGTAAATAAATGGGCTTCAAAGTCACTGCTGACCTCTCATATTTGAAGGCAACAGCCTTTAAAATACCACAGCACATCCTCTGCCCACCCTCACCTCTACCCACAGCTCCCTCTGAAGAGAGGAACACCTAAAAGTTCTACCCAAAGAAGAGGCCAGGAGACCTCTTCCTACAGGGGCAGAATGGAAGCAGGGTTGGGGAGGTGGATGACAATGCACCCTATTTCAGTAGGTGCTGGGTAGGCGGATTATTGAAAATAGAGGAAACAGAACATAAACATGTAAGAGCTGGAATAGTCCTTAGAACACAATATGTCAGAGTTGGGAGGGACCCTTAGAACCCAGGATGTCAGAGCTGGGAGGGCCCTTAGAACAGAGAATATCAGAGCTCAATAGAAAAAGTGTATGATAGAATGGGAAGAGTGTTAAATTTGGAATCAAAAGGATATGAGTTCAAATGCCATCTCAGACACTTATAGGTTCTATGATCCCTTGTTATACTCAGTTTCCTCATCTGAAAAAAGTGGGAGATAATGATAACATTCATCTCACCTTATGAAGATCAAATGAGTATGTAGGCAAAATGGTTTGCAAACTTTAAAACATGTACAATATTGGATATTATTATTAAATTGAAATTGAAATAAAGTTATAAAAATATTTGAAAATCAAGTTTCCAGACCCCAGATTGAGAATCACTGCTGGAGAGAGAGAGTGGCTGGTCCTCACAACTGGATTCCCAGACAATTCCTCTGGGGGATGGGGGAACAGTGGCAGGAGAACCCTAAGAAAGAAATCCACATCTCCCAATTCTTTCTAATTCCTAATGGAAGGCAGGGTAGTGGAAAAAACCCTCCTGGGACACAGATGGATCACCTAAGGCTGACGGAATGTTAGAGGTCAAAGAGTCCAAACCCTCCTTTTAAAAAGGAGGCAAACATCCAGAGAGGGGACTGTGTGGACTGAATGTGGATCATAACATAACATCTTCACTTTTGCTGTTGTTGTTTGCTTGGTTTTATTCCTCTCATTCGCCTCCCCTCTGATTTTTCTTCTACAGCATGATAAATGTGATGTCTAAGGGAAGGGGGAGGTAGAGAGGGAGGGAGGGAGAAGATTTGGAACACAAGCTTTTGCAAGGGTGAATTTTGAAAATTATCTTTGCATGTATTTTGAAAAAAGTAAAAGCTTGATCTGAGTTCAAATATGACCTCAAATATCTAACACTTTCTAGCTGTGTGACCCTGGGCAAGTCACTTAACCCCAATTGCCTCAGAAAAAAAAAAAGTAAAAATTATTATTAAAAAAAGTAAATAAAAAGGAGGCAAAAAGAAGTTCCAGTTGCAGGTTTGAGTTTGAATTCTGCCATTGACTATGTGATCTTGGAGAAGTCCATTGAATTGTTTGGTGCTCAATTTCTTCATTTGTAAAATGAGGTGGGAGGAGATGAGAGAAGAGTCAGAGTGGAGAGAGGTGAGGTGGGTGGAGATGCTAGTGTTCACTACTAGGACTACCAGCCCCTGTTGTGCTGTGCAGCCTCAGACAAAGGAACTAATCACTCCGAGTCTCAATTTCCTCAGTTATAACATTGACATCCTGGTGTACATCTGGCCACTGGATCCACATGGCTCTGGAAGGAAAAGTGAAGCAGGTGACCTTCCTCCCTTAAGCAGCCCTTCCTCCCTTAAATCCAACTCACCTATATGGCATGGAATCCTCTCCCTGATGTCAGGGTTTTTTTTCTTCAAGAAAGAAAGACAAATAATAACAACATTGACATTAAAAATCCCATTCAATTTCCCTTAAATAGATTGTTTGAGGATGAAGAAGAAAACAAAATAGATGGGCAAGCTCCCTGAACGGGTGATTTGTTGGTCTAGCGTTAAGGAGTATTATTAATATTAATAACATTCACTTAGGGCTTTATGGTTACAAAGCACTTTCTATTCTCGGTCTCATTTAGCCTACATGTCATCTCTGGAAGAGAAGCAGGACAAGTATTAGAATCCCTATTTTACTAATGGAGAAACTGAGGTTATTATTAAAATAAGATTGGATGGAGAAGGCAGAAGGGGACTCATGTTTTAAGATAAGAATGCATGCTGAACTACCCACAGAAAACCCCTGCTTCCTCCCTCGACTGCCTGAAATGCTCTGCTGCTCTCAGCCCTGGTCAACCACCCAGGTCTCAAGGACACAGCTTGACCCTTGGATGCTCAGTCCCAAGGTGAAGGCCCTATATGGGTTCTCCCTTATCCATGGGAGGTAGGGGCAGAACACACCTGGAGAGACCAGGCCTGGAGGGGGAGGCTGGGGGCTTGCCTCAGGTTCTGGTGTGCCCCTCCCCATGTCCGCCCTGCAGAAAGCAGAGTCCTAGGTCAGATATCTGTGCTAATTATTCTCTCCCCACCCCCAAACTTAAGGCCCTGTGGTTGGCACTTCCCTCAGTTTGACACCTTATTCACCCAACACCCAGCAGCCTGTCTGTCAGAAGAGACAGAATGGTAATGGCTTCACACCCCAGAGGTGGGGGGACCTGCGGTTTGGGGACCGAGGTCACTGAATTAGGTGTTGCTTCCAGCTCAGATAGCTGCAGGAGCTGTCTCAAAGCCATTGTGTTGGCCACCATCCATCTTCTGAGCCCTGGGGAGGAAACAGCACCAAAATAGCAGCAGAGATCACCAGAAGATTATCTTGCCCACCTTCCTGCCCCTGCCCCTGCAGCCAGGTGGATGGGGGAGGAATGGATTCTATGTTCTAAGACATTTACTATTTCTGACATTCTGTGTTCCAAGAACTTTCTCATCTCGGACACTCTGTTTTAAAATACCCCCCACCTTAGAAATTTTATGTTACAAGTTCCTTTCCATCTCTCACATTCCTGTTTTAAAGCCCTTCCCATTTCTGACATTCTATGTCCTAAGATTTTTGTATCTGGCATTCTGTACTCTGAGATCCATTCCATCTCTGACATTCCATATTGAAAAGCCCTTCCCCCCTCTGACATTCTCTGTTCTAAGGTTCTTCCCCCTCTGACATTCTCTGTTCTAAGGTTCTTCCTCCTCTGATATTCTCTGTTCTAAGGTTCTTCCCCCCTCTGACATTCTCTGTTCTAAGGTCATTTTATCTCTGACATTCTCTGTTCTAAGGTCCTTCTATTTCTGACAGCCTATGTTCTAAGGTCCCTCCAAGCCCTGATCATTCTCTGTCCTAAGGTTTCTGCCTGACCTGCTCACCAGATGAAATTGGCAGAGCCATTGACTTCAGCCCTGCTTCCACATCTCTGCCTTTTATTAAACTTATCCATCTGCAAAAAGCAGCGGGCGCTGCCCTATAGAGGACATAGAGTCCATGGTCATTTGGTGGGACCTCCACCAAATGAATCCATTTCCTGTGACACTGCAGGGTTTGAAAAGATCCTTTCCTTACAACAGTCCTAGGGGGGCATAGGCTGGGGGGCATGTAGTTTAAGTGTCATTATGCTCATTTTCTAGATAAGAAAACTAAATCCCAGAGAAGTAACATGATGCTCTCAGCTGATAAATATCTGACCCAGGACTCAACCCGAGGTTCCAGCATCAGCACATCGTGCTTCTTTTCTGAACCAGCCAAGGTGCCATACCGAAAATGAGCATTCATGCTGGGAGTATCGAGTAAACAGGTGTCAGGCTGATGGGGGTGTCAACCACAGAGAGAGTGGCAGGATGAGCACGGGTACCTGGCCCTTGAGCTTGACTTTCTGCATGACAGTAATGAAGAGGAACCCTCTGAGACCCTTGGGCCAGCCCCCAGTCTCTCCTTCCAGGTCTGGTCCCTCTAGGTGCTTTCGACCCTGTTTGTTCCATGAACAAATCCAGGGACTGGAAAGGGCTCAAACTCCAGGCCTGGGGATCCATTGATCAAGTTATGACTTTGAGGCAGAGTTGAGAGTGGTAGAGTATTTTAGGTGGAGGGAGGAAACAGGGCTTCTGGTATCACTTCCTTATGAGCTATTGATAAAATCAGCTGTTTCTACTCTCCCTTTCCTTTTTCCCCCTTTACTTGTTTTTAAAAATTGTAATAATAGCTTATTATTTTCAAAACACATGCAAAGACAGCTTCCAGCACTTATCTTTGTAAAACCTTGTACTCCAAACCTCTCTCTCTCCTTTCTCTCACCACCTCCCCTAGACAATCCAATACAGGCTAAACACGTGTAATTCTTCTATACGTATTTCCACAATTATCATGTTGCATAAGAAAAATCAGATCCAAAAGAAACAAATGAGAAAGGAAAAAAAGCAAGCAAACAACAATAAAAAGGTGAAAATACTATGTTGTGCTCCACATTCAGTCACCATAGACCTCTTTCTGGATGTAGATGGCTCTCTCCATCACAAATTTATTGAAACTGGCCTGAATCACCTCATTATTGAAAAGATCCAAGTCCATCAGAGTTGATTATTATATAATCTTGTTGTTGCCATGTACCATGAACTCCTGATTCTACTCATTTCACTACACCTCAGTTCATATAAGTCTTTCCAAGTCTCTCTCAAATCATCCTGCTGGTCGTTTCTTAGAGAACAATAATATTCCATAGCATTCATATACTATAATTTATTCAGCTGTTTCCCTGATGATGGTCATCCACATTTTCCAGTTCTTTGCCACTACAAAATGAGCTGCTACAAACATCTTTGCTCATGTTGGGACCATTTTCCCCTTTTTTATGATCTCTTTGAGATACAGACCCAGTAGAGATTCTGCTGGCTCAACATCTTCCTTTCTCTTGCCCTGTTCTCCTTTCATTTCTCAAATCCCTCCCTACGTTCATCTTCTTGAGGCACTTAGAGATCATTGTATCATAGATCTAGAACTGAAAAGACCAATACAGGACTTGCTGAACACAGTGACTGCCAATAGTAGATGCTTAATAAATGTTTATTGGTTGATTTATTGAATCTGACCTCTTCATCTTACAAATGAAGAAATGAAGCTCAGATTAGGGAAAGTTACTAGCCCAAGATCACACAGGGGGGAGGGGTAAAAGTCAGAATCAGGATTTGAACCCAGGACCAAGGCTTTCTACCTCACTAAAACTGAGGTATATTTTACACTCTGTTCCCTGAAGTTCATCACCATAGATTATTAGAGCTGATGGGGGACTTAAAAACAGGCCTGAGAACACGATGTGTCAGAGCTAGAGGAGGCCTTAGAACAGGGAATGTCAGACCTGAGAGGGTCCTTAAATCACAGAATGTCAGAGGTGAGAAGGCTTTACAATCTAGGATGTCAGAGCTGGGAGAACCCTTAATACTGGATGTCAGAGCTAGGAAGAGTATTGGAACACAGAATTTCAGTTGGAATTCAACGCAATTCAACTTTAAAAAAACTTTAATTGGAACCATTTCAGGCCCTTCACAGGTCCTAGATCCTCGTGGGCCAGGATCTTTTTGTACCCATCAGCTACCTGTGTTGTGTTTTGCATATAACAAGTCATAGTGTCTGCTGCATAAGTGTTCTTAATAAAGATTCTGTGCTAGGTATTATTAGAAAGGGACTTGGAAACCAGATTGGTCTAAATGAAGTCCTATCCCCTCCGTAAAGCCTTCTGAGACTAGCCAGACTATGTCAATCTCTCCTGTCATTGAATTCCTAAAGTACTTAAAGCCTGAACTGTGTTATCTAACATGGATTTTTGTACTTTATCCAATATTGTTACCCTAAAGGAAAATCCCTATTCCTATTAGTTGCAGTTTTAATCATAGTCCCCTTCTGGTCTGCCCTGATCAGACCACACCTGAGGTATTTAGTTCTGGGTACCACATTTCAGAAAGGGAACTGACAAACTGGAAAGTACATAATGGAGAGTGACTGGGTTGGCTTTCACTCAAGAGAATGGAATGGGAGGAGAATTGGACTCTGAATTAATTCTTTTTTTTTTTTTTCTTTTTTTTTTTTTTTTTATTTAATAGCCTTTAATTTACAGGATATATACATGGGTAACTTTACAGCATTAACAATTGCCAAACCTCTTGTTCCAATTTTTCACCTCTTACCCCCCCACCCCCTCCCCTAAATGGCAGGATGACAGTAGATGTTAAATATATTAAAATATAACTTAGATACACAATAAGTATACATGACCAAAACATTATTTTGCTGTACAAAAAGAATCAGACTCTGAATTATTGTACAATTAGCTTGTGAAGGAAATCAAAGATGCAGGTGTGCATAAATATAGGGACTGGGAATTCAATGTAATGGTTTTTAGTCATCTCCCAGAGTTCTTTTTCTGGGTATAGTTAGTTCAGTTCATTACTGCTCCATTAGAAATGATTTGGTTGATCTTGTTGCTGAGGATGGCCTGATCCATCAGGACTAGTCATCATCTAGTATTGTTGTTGAAGTATATAATGATCTCCTGGTCCTGCTCATTTCACTCAGCATCAGTTCGTGTAAGTCTCTCCAGGCCTTTCTGAAATCATCCTGTTGGTCATTTCTTACAGAACAGTAATATTCCATAATTTTCTGAATTAATTCTTAAAATTTTTATTTATTTAATATTTTCCCCAGGCACCTGCAAAACAATTTTTAAACTATTTTTTTCCTGAGACAGTTGGGATTAAGTGACTTGCCCAGGGTCACACAGCCAGGAAGTGTTAAGTGTCTGAGGTCAAATTTGAACTCAGGTCCTCCTGACTTCAGAGCTGGTACTCTATCCACTGTACCACCTAGCTGCCCCTTACTTTTGTTTATTGTGTTTTAGATTCTCTTCCTTATCCCCATCTACAATTAAGAAACCACTTGTGAAGTTATGCAAAACATTTCTATAAAAGTCAAGTTGTGAAAAAACCACCATAGATCTCTCATTCTAATGAAAATAAAAACCCTCAAGAAAAATTAAGAGAGAGATTTTAAAGAGAGAGAGAGAGAAAGAAAAAGTGAATGTTTCAATCTGTATTCAGACATAATCAGTTCTCTCTCTGGGTATGGATAGGATTGTTTATAAGTCCTTCAGAGTAGTTGTGGATCATTATATCGCTGAGAATAGCAAAGTCATTTGCATCATCCTAAAACATTGCTATTACTTTGTATACAGCACATTTCACTTTGCTTGAATTCGTGAAGGACTTTCCAGGTTTTTTTTCCTTAAGAGCATGCTGTTCATCATTTGCCATACAGCAATAACATTCCATCATAAACACACACTGTAGTTTATTGACCCATTCCCCACTTGATGGGTATCCCCTCAATTTCCATTTTTTTTTGCTCTGAGAAGAGAGTTGTTATGAATATTTTTTGTTCATATGAGACCCTGAATTAAAAGACCTAGGTTTGAATATCACTATTAACTGTATTGCTTCCCCTCCTAGATCACTGCCTAGTTGTGGCTCAATGAAACCATGGACTATGGTGTGCAGGGTTACCCAAGACAGAGAGGTCATAGTGGAGAGTGCCTAATATATTCAAAATATTCTTCTGAACAAAAAGAAAATAGCAAATAATTCCAGTATCTTTGTCAAGAAAACCTCATGGACAGTACTAAAATAGTAAAAGACATGACATTGAAAGAAGAGCGCCTCAGGTCAGAAGGTGTCCAACACACTATGGGGAAGAGCAAAGGAAAACTACAAGGAAGTTGAGAAAGAAGGAAACAGCTGGGCCAGAGCCAAAATGAAGCTCAGCCATGGATGCATCTGGTGTTGAAAGCAAAGTCTGATGCTGTAAAAATCAATATTGCACAGAAACCTGGAATGTCGGATCTATGAACCAAGGCAAACTGGATGTAGTCAAATAGGGGATGAAAAAATTAAACTTCAGCATCTTCAGTATCAGTGAATTTAAATGGACAGGAATGGGTGGATTTAATTCTTAAATATTTTGGTCACGTAATTAGAAGACAGACTCGTTGGAACAAGATCCTGATGTTGGGAAAGATTGAGGGAAAGGAAAGGGAATAAAATGGACAGATAGTGTCATGGAAATAAGAATATGATCTTGGACAGATTTCAATGGGGGAGCATAAAAAGACCTAGTATGCTATGGTCCACTGGGTCACAAAGAGTTGGAGATGACTGAATGATTGAACAATTAAAATTTGGGCTATCAGACAAGTCATATCCCATTTTGAGCTTAGGCTCACTGTCCCACCTTGTAAAATCAGAGAGTTTTATTTCTGTGTTCTAGTTATAGAGCTAGCTTTGATGGTAGTGTATAGAATACTGGGCCTGTAATTAAGACCTGAGTTAAAATCTGACCTCAGATACTTACTAGATGTGTGATCCTGGATAAGTCACTTAACCTTAGTTTCTTCAACTATCAAATGAAGATAAAAATGACACCTACCTTGCAACGTTGCTGTGAGCATCAAAAGAGATAATATTTATAAAATATACTTAGCACAGTACCTAACACATAGTAGGCACTATATAAATGCTTTTTCCCCTCTGTATCCTGTGGGCCCCTTTTCAAAAGCTTTGGTCTATAATCCTATCAAGAAAAGGAAATAAATGCATTTCCTTCTAAGTCTTTAAAATATATGTGTGAAAGGAAATAAATGCATTTACTTCTAAGATTTTAGAATATATGTGTGAAAGGAAATAAATGCATTTACTTCTAAGATTTTAGAATATATGTGTGAAAGGAAATAAATGCATTTCCTTTATCTCTAGAATATATGTGTGAAAAGCATTATTGAAGAGGCATCTTTAGGGATCTCCCTCCCAAGAATAACCTGTCTGTTCTGTTAATTGTACTCCTTTCTGTCCCCTCTTGAAGTTTTCCCTGTAAATCAAACCTTCTCTTACCCTAATTTTCATTCTCTCCTAATCTACTGTTCCTTAATACCTACAAACATGCCTACCTTTTTCCCATCTCAAAAAGCCTTCACATGGAACTGATCCAACAATCCCAGAGAGCAATTTGGAATTATGCCCAAAGGACTATAAAACCATGCATAGACTTTGATCAAGCAATAACACTACTAGGTCTATATTTCAAAGAGATCATAAAAAAAGGAAAAGGACCCACATCTACAAAAATATTTATAGCAGCTCTTTTTCTGTTGGCAAGGAACTGGAAACTGGGGGATGCCCATCAATTGGGGAATAGCAGAACAAATTATGGTATATGAATCTAATGGAATACTACTGTGTTTAAGAAATGATGAGTAGTCACTAAGGTTCTACCTCTTATGGGAAGCCTTTGCTGGTCCCCCAATTGCTCATTCTCTCCCCCATTTCAAGTTATACTGTATTTACTAATCTGCATAAATACTTAGAATGGAATAGGGAGTCCTTGAAGGCTTTTTTTTTTTTTTTTGTCCTGGAATACCTCAAATTAAAGCACAGCGTCTTGCTTATATTATGTACTTGATCAATGTTTATTACATTAAAATAAAAGAAATGATGAACAGGCAGAATTCAGAAAAATCTGGAAAGATTTATATGAATTGATGCTGAATGAAGTGAGCAGAACCAGAATATTGTACACAATAACAACAATATTGTGGGATAATCAACTTTAATAGATTTTGCTCTCCTTAGAAATACAGTGATCCAAGACAATTCTAAAAGACTTGTGATGGAAAATGCCATCTACATCCGGAGAAAGAACTGTGAGTCCGAATATAGATCAAAGCATACTATTTTCACCTCTTTGTTTTTTTTTTTTCTTTCTCCTGGTTTTCCCTTTTTGTTTTGATTCTTCTTTCACAATAAGACTAATGTAGAAATATGTTTGATATGATTGTACATGTATAACTTATATCAGATTATTTGCTATCTTGGAGAAGGAGAAGGGAGAAAAATTTGGAACTCAAAATCTTATAAAAGTGAATTGAAAACAACCACCAAAAAAATCTTCACATGATCCTATCCTATTATCAAGCTATTCTGCTACATCACTCCTCCTTCTCATAGCCTAGAAATAGCTGCCTACGTTCATTAGCTCCACTTTCTTTATCACCCTCTCCCTTCATATCCTACAAAGTCTGGTTTCTGTCAGCACAACTCATGTGACACTACTTTCTCCAAGGTCGCCAGTGACTCCTTATCTCCTAATCCAAAGGTCTATGTTCAGTCCTTTTTTGGGGGGGTTGGGGGGAGGAAAGCAATTGGGGTTAAGTGGCTTGTCCAGAGTCACACAGCTAGGAATATGAAGTATCTGAGATTGGATTTGAACTCAAGTCCTTCTGACTCCAGGACTGGCGCTCTATCCATTGCCCCACCCCATCCTTTTTTGAACCCTGCAGAACTGTTACTTTTTAATCACCCTTCCTATACATTTACATTTCACTGTACATTGTTACATGTTCTACCACTTATATATGAGAAATAATAACAGTCACTACTACAATAATAATGTCAATAAAGACTACCATCATCATAATAATCACTTTATATAATATACTAATATATAGTAATATACTATATAAATCAGTCTGGAATCTACAGCATCCATAAGAGTAATTATAGCTAGAATTTAGACCATCTACTTTTTACAAGAAGCCCTTCCCCACCCCCTAATGTTAATGTCTTCCCTCTGTTGATCATCCCCAACTTATACATAGTTACTTGCATATTGTCCCTTGTTGTTACACTGGGAACTCCTGGAGAGTAGGAACTGTCTTTTTGGTTTTTTTTGTGTGTTAAAATTGTATCTTGTTCTGGTGCCTTTGACCCCATTCTAATCAGTGGAGTAGGTAAATTTATAAGTAGACAGTAAAAAAAGGCAATAGCCAAAAAAAAAATTGCAAAGGGAAACCTGGAAGTCACATACCAACTGTCCCAAAGATAAAAAGAGCAAAATTTACAAATCATTTAATCTATTAACTAAGATTCACATCCTGGTTCTATGTGCTGAATCAGTAGAAACTGCTTTAGGCACTGATGTTGGGGTTCTGTTTTATGCTATATAAACTTCAGACAAATTCCAGATCGCAGCAGTTCCAGACTAGAAGAACAGCAACAAGTGCTGCTGATAACTTTCAGATGACATGGATATGTTAACTTTGAAGTTTTACAGATAACTTTGAGATGATTTGGATTTGTTAATAAATTAATCCCAAGGTAGCACAGATAGGAGCTGGTCTGTTTTCCCTCAAGGAACCTATAAAAATGAGATCTCAAGTTCCTGTCCCCCAGCCTTTTTCCTTCTCCATCAAGTTCATACAGCTGAGTGCTCCCAAATCTAATTCATATTTATGTAAGTAATATTCTCTGTTTCTCCCCACTTTCCATTCTTTTCCTCATGATTCTCCTTTCCTCCTTCCATCCCCAAGCCACACTGCCTACCTCTGTGTACCTATGAGTGATTGTCTCTATGCCTAAAATGTGATTGCTGTTTCCATTTTCCACTGCATATAGTCTTTTCTGGCAAGTACCCAAAGAATTGGGTATGTGTTCTATTTCATAATTTCATAAATTAATTACCAACTTACTTTGCATAGTGTCTGGTATATCATAGGTGCTTAATAAATGTTTGTTGATTTGACTTTATACTATTCCATGTGGTCTGACCACATTTGATAGACTGCAAAGTCCTTCTTGAAAACTGTACCCCTCTTAAGATGACCCTTTGACTGCCTCACCAAATTAAATTGAGCTGGAAGTCTATTGAAGCCTCTGGATTTTTTCCAGCCAAATTACCAGCTAGCTATCTGTCTAGCTTTGTGCAAAATTTGAAGAGCATACCATCTATGCCCTCATCCAAATAATTGATTAAAATGTTAAAAATCACAGGACCAAATACAGAATCCTAGGGCACTCCACTGAAGACCTTTCTAAAACATGGCTCTGAGATCTGAAGATAATACTCTAGATAATACACATGCATATATACACATAGTAAAATCAACTCAGTTTTAAAATTTTTTTTATTAAATACAAATTTTTTAACATTCATTTTTAAACAATAGCTTTTTATTTTCAAAATAGTTTTCAAAAAATAGTTTTCCACATTCATCCTTGCAAAACCTTGTGTTCCAAATTTTTCTCCCTCCCTTCTCATCTCCCCCTCCCCCAAAGAGCAAGTAATCCAATATATATTAAACCTGTGCAATTCTCCTATACATATTTCCACATTTGTCATGCTATACAAGAAAAATCAGATCAAAAAGGAAAAAAAATTAGAAAAGAAAAAAAAAAGAAAGCTAACAACAAAAAGGTGAAAATACTATGTTGTGACCCACACTCAGTCCCCATAGTCCTCTCTCTGAATGCAGATGACTCTTTCCATCACATGGAATTGGCCTGGATCACTTGATTGTTGAAAAGAGCCACATCCATCACAGATAATCATTATATAATCTTGTTTCTGTGTACAATGTTCTTTAGGTTCTACTCACTTCATTTAGCATGATTTCATGTAAATCTCTCCAGGCCTTTCTGAAATCATCCTGCTGATTGTTTCTTTTAGAACAATGATATTCCGTAACAAAAATATGCCATAACTTATTCAGCCATTCCCCAAATGATGGGTATCCCCAGTTCCTTGCCACTACTAAAAGGGCTGCTGAAAACATTTCTGCACATAACCTTCATTTTATTTTTTTATTATAGTACATTAAATTTTTTAATGTGTATTTTTAATATTTGCTTTATGAATATCATTTCTTTATGAATCATGTTGGGAGGGGGATACCATGGGGAATCATGGCAAAAGGGAAAAATATGAGAAAGATAAAAAAAACAGAAAAAAGTGAACATAGAATGTGTTGATTTATATTCAGTCTCAGTTCTTTTTTTCTGGATGCAGATGGAATTTCTTGTCCAAAGTCTATTGGAATTGCTTTAGATCATTGAACTACTGAAAAGAACCAAATCTTTCATAGCTGATCATTGCATATTCTTGCTGTTATCATGTACAATGTATTTGTGGTTCTGCTTGTTTCTTTCAGCATCAGTTCATGATAAAATCTCCATTTAATGATAAATGTTGGAAGGGATGTGGGAAAACTGGGACACTAATGTGTTGTTGGTGGAGTTGTAAAATGATCAAGCCATTCTGGAGAGCAATTTGAAACTATGCTCAAAGGGCTATCAATTATTAAGGAGGGAAAAGGACTTACATGATACAATATGTTTGTAGTGGCTCTTTTTGTGGTGACAAAGAATTGGAAAGTGAGTAGATGCTCATCAATTGGGGAATGGCTGAATAAGTTATGGTATATGAAAGTAATAGAAGATTATTTTTCTATAAAAATGATGAACAAGCTGATTTTAGAAAGGCCTAGAAAGATTTACATGAAGTGATGCTGAGCAAAACAACAGAAAAAGGAATACATTGTACACAGTAATTAAGATTGTGCGATGATCAACTACGAAAGACTTGGTTCTTCTCAGCAGTTCAGTGATCCAAGACAATTCCAATAAAACTTTGGCTACAAAATGCCATCTGTATTCAGAGAGAGAACTATGGAGAATGAATGCTTGACTGATTCTTGAAATCTTATTGAGTCATTCACTTCCATTTGTTCAATTCTAATTTTTAGTGTATTATTTTCTTCAGTTACCTTTTTTAGCTCCTTTTGTATTTGGCCAATTGAATTATTTTGTTCATTGCATTTTTTTTTCCATTTCACAAATTTTGTTTTTCAGTGAATTGGTATTTTTTCATATCTATTTTGTAGGGCATTATATGCTTTTTCCATTCCTTCTTACAATGATCTCATTTCCTTTCCCCATTTTTCTTCTGTCTTTTAAAATTTTTTATGCAATCTTCTAGGAAATTGTGAAATGGGGACCAGCTGTTATCTCCCTTGGTGCTTCATCTAGAGTTGTTTTGCCTTTAGGAACCTCAGGATTTGAGTGTGTTCTTGTCTTTCTCCATAAAAGCTGTCTATGGTGAGAGTTCTTTTTGTTTTTTTATTCATTTTTTTAAAGGCTTGAGGTCTGCTCAATGCAAAGGAGTGACAGCTACTTTAATTTGCCCTGGGGCAGTTCTACCAGTTGATTTCTGGTGCTGGGTAATCATAATCTGGTATGGGGCTCCATGGTTTCCAATTTGCCTTTTGTAGCAAATCTGCCAAACCACTTGCTTACAACAAGGACAGAGTAGCCTAATAGGCTCACAGAAGATTCCCAGGTGCATGGAAGCTGCAACACTCTTACTCCCCACCCCAGCTCCTTGCCCCTGTCTCCCTGTGCTGTCTGGGCTCAGCAGACCGTCCCCCTGCCCATCTGAAACAGACCTGTTCTGAAGTTCTTCCAAGGTATCTTCTTCTGGAAATATGTTGTATTCCAAATATTAGTGGGTTCTTTGACTCCAAAAAACAGTTTAGAAGCTTAATCTACTGTTGGCTTGAGAGAAGGTCAGAGGAAGTCACAGCAAGTCTTATCTACTCTCTGCCATCTCAGCTCTGCCCCTTCCCCTAATTGCTTATTTTTAAATTTTATGTCCAAATTGTGTACTCATTGTAATCTTATCTTGGTATATGGTATTAGATGTTGCTCTAGATCTTATTTTCACCAGTTATGGCAATTGACTCATGAACATCAAAAATTGTTGGACTTCAAAACCCTCAGGAATCATTGGAATCCCTGAGACATGATAAGACTGTTGTAGGACTTGAAAATCCTCAGGAATCATCGGAATCCCTGAGACATGATAAGACTGTTGTAGGACTTGAAACCCCTCAGGAATCATTGGATTTTCTGAGAAACGATAAGACTGCTGCAGGACTTCAAAATCTGCAGGAATCATTGGATTCCCTAACACATTAAAAGACTGTTGCAGGACTTCAAAAATTTGTGGGGATCATTGGATTCCCTGACAAGTGAAACAATGGACAATAGATTGGTTTTGGACTATCTCTTGGCTGCTGAAGAAGGCATATGTGTGAATGCTGTTTACATACCCTCCTTCTAGGACTTCTGGAAATCTTTCATGACACCATGTTGATTTATATTGTTTGTTATACTACTACTTGCATGTACAATTCATGTTTCTTACACCACATTGAGTCTGCATTGGTTGTAGGGAGAGTCATCACTGCTAGCCTGTGCATTATTGCTTGTGTAATACCTCCCATGCTGATGGGTTTGTGCATACCTGTTTCTAATAAGACCCTTCAGCCCAGAAACCCACTAGCAATATCTGGCTTGACTCCCCACTTCCCTTTGGTGCTTTTCATTTCCCTTCCTGAGATGTCAGGGAGGGCATAATCATCTCCTTTTTAATGCTTTGACCTCCCTTCCTGAGAAGTTGGTGGGGGGGCATGATCACCTCCTTTTTGGTGTTTTCACCTCCTTTCCTGAGAAGTCAAGGAGGACATGATCACCTCCTTTTGGTGGTTCTCACCTCCCTGAGAAGTCAGGGATGGCGTGACCATCTGTGTTCTAAAAGGAAAGCAGGAGATGTAAAGGGCTGAAACTCTGCGTTGATGCACTGGGGTCAGACTTAAGCACTTGAGGCTAATTACCAATTGGACAATACTCTATTAGCATATGCTTGGAAAATGGCCCTTGCCACTATTCTGTGCTGGTTCGATCTTTTGGTGTATATGGAGAATTGTGGGAAGGATTAGGGGGTGGAGTAAGACAAGCCAGAATAACCTTTGGCGGTAGAGGAGGAGAAGGAAGGTCGTGGAGAGCTTGTGTCAATCCCCTTCATTTTTCCCCTGAAGACCAAGAATAAAGATCAAGGACTTTTGCTTATCCTGACTCTGGCTGATTCTAATGTATCCAGGGTGCTAACTCAATCTTCAGAAGAAAGGACTGGGAATTAGGAAAATGTGTCAATACTCAGTTACAATAGTACATCCTGGTAGATTTGAAATCATTGGAATGGCCAGATCAAAGAGTAATTCTTGATTGGTCATTGTAAACTTGGAAGAAAGTCTCTGGTAGAGAGCCCCAGAGTTCTCTCTTTGACTTTAATCTATCTGACCTTTCTACCAGTGACTTTGATAAGATGACAAGATGATGTGACAAGCGACATTCTTGTTAGCTTTGTAGATAGGAAAAGTTAGGAGGAATAATTAAACACAGTGGATAACATAGGATGCAAAAATCTTGACAGCCTATAAAAGCTGATTTTTTAAATAAATAAAAATAAAAAATAAAGCAATAATAGCTAGCATTTATATAGTACGTACTATGCGTCAGGCACTGTGCCTAGAGTATTATACAAATCATCTCATTTGATCCTCTCAGCAACCCAGGAGGTAGGTGGTATTATTATCTCCACTTTACTGTTAAGAAAACTGAAGCAGGAAGAGGTTGTTACTTACCTAAGCTCACACAACTTGGGGGTGTCTGATGCCATATTTTTACTTAGGTCTTTCTGCCTTCTAGACATAGTGCAGATGTATATGCACTATGTATCACCTAGTAGACCTATAATTTAAAAAGGACTAAGTATATTTATTTGAGCTTAAAATGTTCACTTCATTAGTACAGGATGAGTGAAGATGAGGGTAGTTAAAGGTTTCTGCAAAAATTTCTGTGGGTTTTAGCAAGCTCATTATCAATCAACAATGCAGTAGAGCCGCCTCATGAGGTGAATTTTGATGGAAACTAGGGATTCTAAAAGAGTGCCAGTATATAATGCTGGACTTGAATTCAAATGTGACCTCAGATGCTGACTAGCTGTGTGATCCTCAGCAAGTCACTCAACCCAGTTTGCCTAAGTTTCTTTACCTGTAAAATGGGCAAAAAACACTAGTATCTTTGCTAAGAAAACCCCCCAAAGGGATCACCAAGAATAAGACATGACTAAAACTGACTAAGCAAGAGAAGGGAGTGCATTTCAGGCATGGTGGGGGGATAACATGCTAAAGAAGAGAGATAGGAGATGGAATATTATATATGAGGAACAGAAAGATCATTTTTATAATAGCTGTTTATTTTTCAAAATATATACAAAGATAGTTTTCAACATTCACCCTTGCAAAACTTTGTGTTTCAAATTTTTCTCCCTCCTTTCTCCTACCCTTTCCCCTAGATGGCAAGTAATTTAATATAGGTTAAACATGTGCGATTCTTTTAATATTTCCACATTTTTTATGATACATAGGAAAAATCAGATCAAAAAGGGAAAAGAACAAGAAAGAAAAAAACAAGCAAGCAAACAACAAAAAAGGTAAAAATACTACGTCGTCATCGACCTATATAATGCTCTCTCTGGGATGCAGATGACTCTGTCCATCACAAGTGTATTGGAATTGACCTGAATCACCTTATTGTTGAAAAGAACCAAGTCCATCACAGTTGATCATCACATAAGAAGGAAGATCATTTTAATTGAACTGAAGTGAAGTGGAGAGTATTAGATAACAGGTCAGATTATGTACTCTTCCCTCTATTAAATAGCAATACTAGCAAGTGTCAAGCTCTCTTTGGGAATAGCAATTTTATCTCCTTCTAGGGGCCTGTACAGTCTCATTTTCTAAAAGAGTGTATACTAGTACAGACAGAAGCAATAAGATTCAGTTGCAAACCTCCATCGTACTGTAAAACCTTACCTTGCTATATTTCCCAAGTCCTAAGCTAGCATAATGGAGTCAGTTTCTTATGGGAAAAGATGAAATATACTTGGCTGTCTACAGCAACTCTACTCTTAGCTTAGACTTCATAAAAAAACAAAAAACACTATACAATAAAACATCTGCCATTGAGCTTTGCCCTCTCCCAGTCATGGGCAGTTTTCAGACCATACACATACTCTATAGTTCTGCATATTTCAGTTTTCTTGGTTTCCATGGGGCTTCTCTTGGGAACAGGCAAGGTTGGGATTCAGTTGCAGTCTATTGAATAGTCTCTTGGGAAAGGCAAGAGACTATTCAATAGACTGCAGCTGAATCCCAACACTTCATGAGGGGTACTTCTTAGATAAGCCTCCATAAGTGGGGTCAGGGTTAAAGCTCCCCCTCAGTGGCACAGGGTTCACCCTCAGGTACCTCTGATTGGTACCTCCTGAAGCTAGTTTATCACTTACAATGTGAGTAGACTCAATGGCCAACTCCAGTTAGAAGAAGTCTGCCATTCCCATGAATCCACAGCATCTTCCTTATCTTGTTGGGATGTGGTCTCATGTCACATCACTTTTGCTTGCACACACCCTTCTTACTTATCACTACCAGCCAAAACTTGTTATTCTAAGGAAACAGAGCAAGAGAGCCCTAGGTGAAGGAGGGAAACCTCGGGTGCAGAAGTGTTATTATAATCATCCCCAAATATTTGAAGAATGATCAAGGGCAAAGACTTAGACCTGTTCTGTTTTGCCCTCGAAGACAGAAGTAGTAACAATGTGAACAAGAGTGATAGAATGGGAAAAGGTGTAAACTTGGTATTGGAAAACATGGATTCAAATCCTGCCTTTGAGGTGAATTGGTAGAGAATCATCTGCCAGGAAAAGCTTGACCTTTGCCTAGCAATTTTATTTAGCAGTGTAAAGGGTGTACAATCTTCAGATTGAACATGAGACTAAAACATTTCACATGGCACTAGTTCATCTCACTGGACTGAATTTCCTTATCTATCAAATGAAAGAATTGGATAAGACTGGTCTCTGAGACCTTTTCAACTTCAAGAGCTAAGATTCTCTGTTGAAGTGGCTGATTTTAGCTTTGTTAGGGAAAAATACTAATAATTAGAATCATTAAAAAGTGGAGATGGGGGTAGCTGGGTGGTACAGTAGATAGAGTACTGGCATCGGAATCAGGAGGACCTGAATTCAAATGTGCCTTAGATGCTTATTAGCTGTGTGACCCTGAGATGGTCACTTCAATGCGTCAGTTTTCTTTATGTCAAATAGAGATGATAACAGCATTAAACAGCACAGGGTCATTGAGACAATCAAATGAGTTAACTTTTGTAAAATGTTTTGACAACTTTAAAGTGTTGTATAAATGCTAGTTATCATTATTATTACCACTATTATTAAGTATATTCTTTCCATTGTATCGTTGTACATACTCAGTATGTGTATAGAAATCTATCTTACCCTGCAGAAAAATAGGAGGGGAATGGGAAATGGGAGGGTGGAAGGAATGGTTAGTAGCAAAACACTTTTGAGGAGGGAAAGGTGAAAGGAGAAAGAATAGTATAAATGGGGGGGGGGGTTTAATAGTAATAGTAAGAGCAATGTTCTGGGATGATCAGCTGTGAATGACTTTGCTATTTTCAGTTGTACAATGACCCATGACTACTCTGAAGGGCTTATGATGAAAAATCCTATCCATATGCAGAGAGGGAACTGATGGTGTCTGAATACAGATTTTTCTCTCTTTATCTCTCTTCTTTTTTTAACTTTATTTTTCTTGAGAGTACTTATTTTTATTAGGGTGCACAATATGTTTTACTTCACAACATGACTTATATGGAAATGTTTTGCATAATTTCACATGTTATTTCTTAATCATGGGTGGGGATAAGAGAATGTAACTAGAACTCAAAAATTTTAAAAACAAACAAAAAATTGTTTTAAATATAACTGGAAATAAATAAATCAATCAAATATCCATTATATCATGTTGTCTCTCACCCAGTTTGCCATGTTGGCAACCTTAGGGAAAACAAATCTTCTAGCTCCATTTCCACTATACCATGCTGTCTCCCTCGTTGTTTCTCTCCAGGTCTGCTTCTCCTTATTTCTTTCTGTTCTCATATCTTTTTATTCCCACATCACCCTGTCCCAATCTCTAGTTATTCTAGTCCCCATTGGGCAAATCATTTAATTTCTAGGTCTCAGGTTCTTCATCAGTTAAAAGAGGAAGCTAAGCTAAGACTAGATGCCCTCTAATTAGAGTCCCTTTTATTTTCATTATTCCTGTTCCCCTATCTCTTCCTCTTTCCATTTCTACCTCTTTCAATCTCTGTCTGCCCTTGCCTTTCATCCTCATCAACTCAGCTGCTTGAGTCCTACCCTGGCCAGTTAGTTGCCCGGTGCCCCCAAAGGGCTAAAACCATTGTGTTGGTGGGCCCAGGAAGCTTGCCATCCAGAAAGCAGCAAGTTTTCACTGGAGAATTGTCATAGCAACCTGAGAGATATTATAAAACAGAGCATACCTTTGAAGTTAGAAGGGGCAGGATGCCATCACTCTCTTTGAATCTTATTGGAGCCTCTGAGGCTGCCCTCCTCTTCCTCTCCACTTAAAATGTAGCCAGCCTTCTAGCTCAGTGCACAGACTCTTTCCTGTTTCACCATAGAGGGATCTCAGCCCAGAGGCAGCCACCATTAACCAGTTTGTCCAGCCAGGGAGGATCAGAAGGCCTGTAAGTGAAGTCAGCACCTTCTTGCCACATTCCCTCCCCATCTATATATATATTCCTCTTCTTTTGGGGTGCAAAATGGCAGGCTTTTCTCTACAGACTTAGCTTTATCTGGTATAGCTCAGGATGTTGGGGGGAAGAGAAAACTGTGGGTTCAAGTCCTTGGGGCTGGGTCTGATGGGGACCTTGGGAGCAAGAAATATCAGGAAGGAGAGGAACTAGGGCTAGAAGTGGAGCCTCAGCTGGGAGCATCTATGTCCATATTCCTCTTCTTGCCCGGTTCAGGCCCTGATCCCTGAGGTCAAGGGAGGAGAGGGAAGTCCATGCTCCAGATATCTCATTTTCTCTCTATCTGACTCTTCAAATAAGGATAGGCACTCTCTCTCTCCCAACATTCTCCTGCTTCTTTAATTGACCAGCCTTAGCCCAATCCTTGCTATATCTGAAGTGGATGAAAGGAACTGAGATGTGTTGGGGAGCAGATGGGGGTGGGGCAGGAAGAGGATTGAGTCAAGCCTGGGAAGATGGGAAGGACTGCTCTGGAACCCAGTGGTTTTTCTCCTAGGAGTGCTAAGGGGAACAAATATCAGAAGAGGGAGCTGGGGAGGGGCCAGAAAATACCACATTTGGTGGAATAGGTCCTGCTACAAGGGCAAGGGGGAGATCTCCTAAGAGGATGGAAAATGTGGCCAGCAGGGGTGCAAAACCCAAGGGTGCGCTGAGCCTGAGAGCTCTCTCCCAGACCCATGAGCCAATCAAGTCCCCTTTTGGCTCATATACAAGGGTCTTTCCTCAGCCACGCTCCTAGTACTGACTTGTGTCTCCCCAAGAAGGGACAGAATGAAGGGGGAGCCAGAGGAAGATATTTCCTTTGCCCTGTACCAGCACCAGACATGCCAGGATCAGACAGATGAGGGTCCTGGGACCGCCCCATCCCTTACTCCCATCCTGGACCAGCAGTGGAGTCAAGGTAACCAGGTGAGTCTGGGGTCCTTCCCCCTTCTTTTGGGTCATTCAGCTGGGACTCAGGAGTGGTATAGGAATTAGTATCTCTGAAAAGCAGCATGGGGAATGGGGAAATATAGTGGAAAGCGCTCTGGGTCTAGAATCACAAGATTTGGGTCTGAATCTCAGTTTCTACCCATGTACTTTTGCTCACCATCCCTTCTCTGAGGCTCAGTTTCCTCATCTATACAATACTTGTAGTGAATCCTTTAGAGACTTATGGTGAGAAAAGTCCTTTGTAAACTGTGGGATTGGACTAGTGAGTTCAGTGATTCAGGGAATTCCCATGTTAGGAATATACTGTCACCAATGCAGGTTGGTATCTTCTTTGCATCTTATGGTACAAAAGTTTACCCAGAGTCACACAGTATTTGTCAGAGGTGGATCTGTTTTGGGAATCATTCTTCCCATCCCTCTGGTACAGGCTAATGAGCTTCCTGGCAAAGGAAGGATCCGTGCTGTGGCTGTGGTTGGGGGTTAGGAGGGGAGATCTTTTGGGTAGTAATAGGTTCTGAAGTTTGGAAAAGTGGGAGGGAGGATGTTAGGGAATGGGGGAAAGGAATGCAAGGTCTTAGCGGGAGATGAGAAAGTTCTGGGAGGGAGGAAAAGAGTTCTGGAAGAAGACAAGGAGGTCTTGGTGGGGAGAAAGTCATTTTCACAGGGATGAAAAATCTCAGGAAAGATCCAGAGGAATCCAAGGAATAATGTGGAAGTCTAGGGCTAGCAAAGGGAGGGATAGGAAGGATTAGGGACAGAAGTTCTGAAGCTGGGAGGCTAGGATAGGAGGTCCTCAGAGGGAAAGATGGGGAAGATTAGGGTTAGGAGGTCTGAAGTTGGCAGGCAAGGATAGGAAATCCTTGGGATGAGGAGGATTAGGGATAGGTCTACACCGCAACCCAGTGAATATGCCCTTTTAACTTCCATAGAGTCTAAAGGAGCTGGTATCAGGCACACTTACAAAAGTAGCCCATGACACCTTGTTTAACCACATCCCCACGGGTTACAGCAGTGACTAACATTGAGCTATAAACGAAAGTTTGACTAAATCATAATAAATAAGGGTTGGTAAATCTCGTGACAGCCACCGCGGTCATATGATTAACCCAAATTAACAGAAGAATGGCGTAAAGGGTGTTTACCTTTATTCAGTGAATAGGGGCAGTGCTAAGGTGCAGGCTAGCAAGGACCTAGAGGGTTTTTTTGGAAATCATGAAGAAGATAGTTCTGGAAAGGAAAAATGGGAAGTCTGAGGGGAAGAAGAAAGGGCATTGTGGGGAAATATTCTTAGAGAATTAGGAGGGTCCACTGGGGGAGTGACACCTAGGGGGTTTTCAGTGAATAGAGAGATCCTGAAGTGTGGCCGTTTTCCTGTTACCCAACCTTTTCCACACACACACCCCTTCACTTCCATCTCAGGAAGTAGTAACTCCCAGCACAGACTTGTGAGGATGAGGATGTCAGGAGAAGAAGGGCTTCTAATGAGAGCTGAGTCCTGTGACTCTGGAGAAAGTCCTTGCTGTCCCTGGGATTCGTAGTTCAGCCCCTTAGAAAATGCTCAAGAGACCCAGAGGTGCCAGCCAGCCAGTCTCAGTTCCCCTCCTTTTGCTTTCAGGTTTACTGGTCCTTTAAGGAGTTTCTTCCTGGGGCAGATGCTTCAAATTCTCACTGTGCTAACTGGATGTGCTCCTCAAAGCCTGTCTCTGCTTTGCCCCCCCTGCTGGCCTGCCCGCAGCACTTGAACCTTCACACCTGCAGCCTGAGGCCCAACCCAATGGCTGCTGCCCTGGGAGGTCAGACTCTGAGTAAGGATGTGTTCATGGTGGAGAAGGCCGCTTTTTTCCTCTCTTGATTCTAGGTGGAAGAATCAAGAAAGAGAATCAGAAAGAACTGTTGGATTAAGAGGAATCTGGGGGTAGAGGCTCAGTGAAGGAACTGAGAGGCTCATGCAACAATAGGGTCTTGGAGCGTAGATAGTAGCTCATTGGGATGAATCAGGAAGATGAGGAATTATTGAAGGAAAAGGAGACAGTTAGGACTTTGAGACTCCTGCCCACTGCCATCCTGATTCCTTGGCTGGGGGCATGATCTATGTTCTCCATTTCCTTTCTTCTGGACTGGATAATGGGGAAGGAGCATCTTAGAACAGATCATCAAAACTGGGGGTGGAACACAGGATGTTAGAGCTGGAAGGGCCTTTAGAGCACAGGATGTCAGAGCTGGGAGGGCCCTTAGAACCCAGGAGGTCAGAGCTGGGAGGGCCCTTAGAACCCAGGATGTCAGAGCTGGGAGGGCTCTTAGGACATAAAATGTTAGAACTGGGAGAGATCTTAGGACACAATGGCCTTAGAACATAGAATGTCAAAGCAGGAAAATAGAATTTAGAACAAAAGACATAGAATGTGAATGCTGGACATGATCTTAGAAGACAGAATGTCAGAATTGGAAGGAGCCTTAGGGATAGGAAGTTGTTTAAGGTTACTGAGTTGGTTTGTTGCAGGGTCAGGGCTGCCATCTTGGTCTCCAGACTTTTAATTGCACTGGAATGAACTGCTTTGCATGGTGGGATGGATACAGATGAAGGGAAAGGCTTCCCACATGTAGCTGCTGGTTCTGACCACCATGTTTCTTTTCTACCCCTACCCTTTCCCCTTCAGTTCCTCCTTTTCCCCTAGAGCACAAGTCTTCAGGGTCAATTCTGGGCTCTATTGATGACCCTAAATTCACATCCGAGTGCCATGAGGTCAAGAAGAAAACAGAGAGTGAACCTTGTGCCCTGGACCCAGCCATGGAGATGGTCCAAAGGAGCCCCCACTCTCCTATTTCACATTCCAGCCCAACTTCCAACATGAAGTTTCCATTGAGTCCCCACCCCCCATGCCCTTCCTGCCCCCTTCTCTCTCCCAGGAAGCCCTTATCCTCACTGGATACATGCCTCTTCCCCTATCCCCTCCTCCTTCTCCCATCCCCTGCCACCCCCCACCCTAGCGGGGCTGTCCCGGTGATGCTCCCCGATGGGCCATACTCCCTTGGGGCCCACTCCCCTCTGTACCTAGCACCTTGGCAGACCCTCTCTTCGCCCTTCCCTGCTGGACTGTGGCCCACAGCTGAGGCCCAGAATGAGAGCTCTTCGCCTTCCCAGTGCTGCTCTACAGGAAAAACTGGAACGGTCCCCACCGTGGGCACCACAGTCCTGCCCTATCTGCTGAAGAAAGAGAATGGTGCCATCTTGTACAAGTGTAATATTTGTGCCAAGAGTTTCAGGCAGCGTTCCAATTTCAAGGTAGCATACAGCGTCACCTCCTTCCCCATTCCAGCTTCTCTTCTTTCTCCTTGGATCCCAAAGCCATTTCAATAGGCTCAGCCATCCCAAACCAGCTGAAGACCTCATCCCCTTCCTTCTCGCCACTTCCAACCTCCCCCAAGGAGAATTGTGAAAAAGGAGAAGAGGGAGGGAAGAGGAAAAGAAAGGGAGATTTGGAGGGAGTGGCTAGCTACTAGGACATGAAATGGAAAGGCTGTGGGTGGGGGTGGAAGGACTGCAGGCACAGAAGTCAATCCTAGTTGGTTAGACCCTAACTATGGGATTGATAGGGGCTGGGTGCTATGGATGCAAGAAAATATCTCCAAAGGTATAAATACATAAATGATTAGAGCTAGTTACATGGATGTGCTGGAACTAACTCCTAAGAACTGATTGTTAAATTTTAAGTGTGAGCATTTACACCTTGGAAAATGGCAAATACTACAAATCAGAGTTATGATTTACTGTTTGGATCATCTAGATTTAAGAGAAAAATGGAGAAACTGTTAATAATGCAGAGCAAATGTCTGCATACATTTTTTCCCCTCAGAAAGCCAGTTGTTAAACATTTACCAGGACATTCCTTATGCAGAATTAATTTAGAGATTCATAGACTCATGGATTTCAGGCTAGGAGGTATTTTAGAAGTTAGTTAAATGCTCTCATTTTATAGTTGAGACAATTCAAGCCCAGAAAAATCAATCTCTGTCCAGACAGAGCTAGCAAAAGGCAGAGGTCAGCTTGGAACACAGGTGCTCCAAATTCCAAATCTTGTGCTCTTTCCACTTGACTTCTCTACATCATCTGATTTTATCCCTTCAGTCACTTACCAGCATGTAATCAAGTCTTCTGCACATATTAGGTGCTTAATAAATGTTTCTGGAATTTAGTTATATAATTAGATTGGATTAAATTAGCTGTGTGAGCCTGAATATGTCACATTACTTTTCTGATCATCATTTTCCTCAAAATTTTTAAAAAGGATAGAGGGTCCCTGTAGGTAGCTGAGAGAGTCTGGAGGAATGGAGATGTTTGGAGAGTAAGAAAGATGTCCCAGAGAGAAAGGGAAGGTTAAGAGATTGAGGGGAGAACATAGAGAGGTTCTTTGGGAGATGGGATGAGAGGTAGAGGACCCAGGGAAAACCCTAGAAAGGGACTGTCCCCCAGAGAAATTGTCTCTGACTGTTCATAGATAGCCCTTATCTGCATCCCAGGTCCACTTCCGGGTCCATAGTGGAGAACGCCCCTTTCAGTGTCTGCTTTGTAAGAAGAGCTTCATCCAGCTCGCCCACTTGCAGAAACACCAGCTGGTCCACTCAGGGGAGCGGCCTTACCAGTGCTCGGTGAGATTTCCTGCCCTCCCCCCTTCTTCCCCTTGGGACTCAATTTCCTCATCTGTAAAATGAGAGTTGGGCTACATGAGGTCCCTTATGGTTCTTGACCATATACCCTCCTTCTCTCCCTCCATTTGGCAGCTGGAAAGAAGAAGATAGAGGGAGGAGGGAGGAAAAACACAGTGTTAAAAATAGGGTCAGATTAATCCAAGTCTCCTGGAGGAGGAAAACTTCAGTGTCCACTTGAGAAGGAAAGATAGAAAGGAGAGGAGGGGGAGGACTTTTCAGAGCTGGGAAGCAGGGAGTTAAGCAGCAGTACCTGAGAAAGGAGCAAAGGAGGAGGATGGGAGAGCAGAGGGGAGAGCGACAAGAAGTAGGTGACACTCTGCCCTCTGCCCCCATGCCAGGTTTGCCACAAATGTTTCAGCAGCACCAGCAGCCTCAAGACTCACATGCGGCTGCACTCAGAGGACCTGCCTTTCCTTTACAGACTGTGCCCCAGGTACAGTGACCAACAGGTTGGGCACTAGCCACAGGTGTGTCCTGGCCATACTGTCCTGCTTCCTTGCTGCCTGCTGGCCCCATGTCGGTGACCCGAAACTGGAGAAGCTGGCACTGCTGTGGGCAGTAACCAAGCCTACAAGTGCCAGGGGAAGCCTCTCTGCCAGTTAACAGCCTGGAAGCAGGAGCTGGGGAAGAGGCAGACTGCTAACATATCTTCAGTATAACCAACTGAGCCTTTCTGAGTTGATCCAGAGAGCATAGCACCCCTGGCAATAATCCCTCTCAAGGACCACACTTTGATGCTTTTTGACTGTAAGCCTTTACTGGGGATGGGGTGGGGAAGGAGGTGTTATAAAATCAATGGAAGTTATCTAGGACCAAATGGGTTAGATTTGACACCCTCAAATATCCTGCTCTGATATTCTGTGTTCTAAGGTCCTGTCTTTTTTTCTTATTTAATATTTTATTTTTCCCAATTACATGTAAAAACAAATTAAACATTCCCCCCCTTTTTTTTTTCAAATTTCAAGTTCCAAATTCTCTCCTTCCATCCCCTCCTCCACATTGAGAAGGCAAGCAACTTGACCTACGTTATACATGTGTGGTCATGCAAAATACATGTGTCATTCTGTAAAAGAAGATATACCTCCTTCCACTTTCATCCACAATAGATAAAGAAAGCAAAGGAAAAATATCTTTGATTTGCAGTCAGACTCCATCAGTTCTTTCTCTGGCGCTGGACAACCTCTTTCATTATAATTCTACAGAACTGTCTGAATTATTGTATTGCCGAGATTGGTTAAATTATTCATAGTAGATCGTCATACAATATTGCTCTTAAACTGTGTAAATATTCTCCTGGTTCTGTACATTTCACTTTGCATCACTTCATGTAAATCTTTCCGTGTTTTTCTGAGAGCATACTGGTCATCATTTCTTAAACCATAATAATATTCTGTCACAGTCATATGCAATTTGTTCAACTACTCCCCAGTTAATGGATATCACATCAATTTCTGGTTCTTTGTCATCACTAAAAAAGCTGCTATAAATATTATTGCACATATAGGTCCTTTTCCTTTTTGTAAAAAATCTCTTAGTGTTACAGACCTAGTAGTGGTATTGCTTGGTCAAAGGAGATATACATAGTTACAAATTGCTCTCCAGAATGGTTGAATCAGTATACAACTTCACAAATGGTCCATTAGTGTTTTAATTTTCCTACATTTCCTCCAATATTTGTCATTTTCCTTTTCTGTCATATTAGCCAATCTGACAGGTATTAATAGCTCAGAGTTGTTTTACTTTGTATTTCTTATCAATATGATTTAGAGCATTTTTAAAATTTGTCAACAAATAGCTTTGATTACTTTTTCCAAAAACTCTTTGTGTCTGTCTTCTGACTATTTTTAAATTAAGGAATGGATCTTATTTCTATAAATTTAATTCACTTTTCAATATGCTTGAGAAATGAAGTCTTTATCAGACTTCATTGTAAATCAAACTCACTATAAACTTTTTTCTCAATAATGAAATAACCACAAAAGAATTTCCAGTTTAAAAATTTTTTTAACTTTTAGTCCTAACAAGTTCACAGCACATAAAATAACACAGATGGGGGATCATGGATCTTGGGTTAAAAAGGACCATAGGGGCCAACTAATCCAGGAGTATTGTGATTCACTAAAGATCACACAAGTAACATGAGTCAGAGGTAGGATTTGAATCCAAGACCTCTCTGACTTTGGTTGTTACAAGATTATGAGAAGTCCTTACATGAAATGTCTGGTGGTACACCGCAGTGTCAGTGGAGTTCCACCACCTGAGTTCATAGAGCCCATCATGGCTTCTGTACTAATTGAATAATTCCTTCTTGTCCTGAGAGTCAAGCTTGTCCAGGACTAGTTACCCTCCTTCAATTGTTAATGTCTTTCCTTCCAGGACTATCTTCCTTCTATTCTATATGTAAAAAATCTATTTATGTTCGTATCCTCTCCCCCATTAGAAAGTAAAGGCCTTTGAAGGCAGGGACTGTTTTTGCTTTTTCTTGTATTTTTGTATTGTTGGACACAACTGAAAAATGACTGAACTGAAAATAACATCAGTACCATTGATTAATGCCCCATTATCAGTTTAACCATTAATCACCAACAGCAAATGGACATCCATTAACTTTTAGAAAGGTATATTTAATGAAAAGATACAAGAACTTCACTCCTAACTGGAGCATACTCTTTCTTCTCAGGTCCTAGGGAGAATGAACTCAAATGTAAACTGGTTGCTACAAAACATTCACATTATCAAATTCCCTTTTTTAAAAGTTTTTTTATTTTCAAAACATACATATGGATAATTTTTCAACATCGATCCTTGCAAAACCAAATTTCCCCCCTTTCCCCTACTCCAACCCCTAGATGGCAAGTAATCCAATATATGTTAAATATGTGCAATTCTTCTATACATATTTCCACAATTATCATGCTGCACAAGAAAAATCAGATAGAAAAGGAAAACAAAATGTAAGGAAACAACAACAAAAAGAGTGAACATTCTATGTTATGATCCACACTCAGTTCCCAAGTCCTCTCTCTGGATCTCATCATCACAAGGTCATTGGAACTCACCTCAATTATCTCATTGTTGTAGAGTCATGTCCATCAGAATCGATCATCGTAGAGTCTTGTTGCCATGTATAATGACCTGGTTCTGTTCATTTCACTCAGCATCAGTTCATGTAAGTCTCTCCAGGACTCTCTGAGATCATCCTGCTGATCGCCAAATTCACTTTTAAATGATAACAGGATGTTTCTGATCCACTCCTGGCCTGGGTCCCAAAGATTATGTCTCAGGACTATACTTCTGGCCAGACTGGACCCCAATTAAATTCCAGCTTCTGGACCACTGGTGATTCTACTGACCTTTCATGAGGTTATAGTCTCCTCTGTTATCTCCAATACTCGTTTGCCTAAGAGCAGGACAGAGTGAAAGAGATACACAACTGAGTCACACACTCATGGCACTATGTTGGTCTGGGTGGGAATAGCATTTGGTTGGAACTACATTTCTCCCTATCAGGAGCTTACAACTGTCTTTAACTCAAAGACAGCCAGGAAAGAGAGAGAATGATTTGTCTCATTAGTTCCTTTTGAGAGTCTGAGCTAGTATTCCTGAATTTCCTGCTTCTAGGAGAACTTCTAGAAGGCAGTCACTCTTTCATCCTCTCTTTCATGGGTCCTCTTCTAGCAGTCAATTAAAAGATTTATTCACCAGGGGTAATCGTTTTTTGGTAACATTTCACCCGGGAATAGTTGTAGAATATTGCTGCACATTCTGAACAGGGGCAAAGGCCTTCCAATCCATGTCATCCCTCACTTTCAGAAGTTGTTTCTCCAAGCAGCCATATGGGTTGGGACCAGAGTCTGTTGGCCCAAGACTGGGCCCTCATTGAATGGTCACACTAAGAAGCCTCTATATTATCCTAGAGATATTGGAGATTTCTTAGAGGTGAGTGCTCCTGGCCAGATTGATACTTTAGGACAGTGGTTCTCAAAGTATGGTCTAGAGAATCCTGGGGATCTCTGAAACCTTTTTAGAGGGTCTACAAATTCAAAAATACCTTTTATTTCCAATATGGTAAATGTCATAAATATAATCCAGATAAACAAAAATGCTTTGGAGAGATCCTCAATAATTTTTAATAGGATAAAGATACTGCAAACAAAAGTTTGAGAACCACTGCTTTAGGATTTTCAATTTGATGGCTTATATGGAGGATGTTTTGGAGTGGGATGAGACTAGAGATGAAGACAACGTTAGGATGCAATTGCAGAACATGGATAAGAGATGAAGAAGAGGTGTGAATGTAGAGAGAAAGTGTAGATGTGAGATGTATTGTGGGTATCGACTCAAGAAGACTTGGAAATTGAGTGAATATAGACAGTGAGGGAGAAGGAGAAAGAATCAGGAAGAATCAGTCCATTTTTAGTTGTCTGATTCTTTCTGACCCCACTTATGCTTTATGGGGAAGGATACTGGACTGAGTTGCCACTTTTCTTTCCAGTTCATTTTGCAGATGAGGAAACTGAGGCAAATAGGGTTAAGTGACTAGTCCAGGATCACACTAGCTGAGGCTAGATTTGAACTTATAAAGTTGAATCTTCCTTACCCCAGGTCAGGCTCTCTATGCACTATGGCACCCCTTAGCTACTCAGAGAGGAGTCATGATGGTAGGTGACTTCCTTGTTTATTGATGCAACTATGATGAAGTGGCTTACTGCTTCCCAAAGCATATAAGAAGAAAATAAGCATTTATTGAGTGACTACTACATGCAAGACACCGAGCTAAATGCTTTGCTATTATCTCACTCAATCCTTACAACCCTGACAGATAAGTGCTATGATTATCTCCATTTTACAGATAAGAAAACTGAGGCAGGCAGGGTTATGTGACTTGCCTAGGATCACTCAGTTAGTAAGTATCTGAGGCTGGATTTGAACTCATAAACATGAGTCTTCTTGACTCCAGGCTTAGCATTCTGTGCACAAGATGTGCCCCCATGTTTCCTGTCTATATCTGTATATGAAAATGTATACAGATATATAAATGTAATAAAGAATCTCCCAAGATGTTTCAGAACTGATAACTATTAGCCAGTTTGTAGTGATTCATGTGGGACTATTTCTATTGCCAGGAAGAATTTAGTATTTGTAGGTATTATAAAGGCCTGGAAAGAAACTGCAGCTCAGAAGAGCAAAAGTGGCGAATTTCCTTTTAAAAAATTATTGGTGTCTTTTGCTTTTAATCACCCTAATTTCCACCTATTTGTCCCTCCCTTCTGCTCTCTGGAGAGCCAGACCTAACAAAGAAAAAAGAAATGGGGGTTGGGACTAAAAAGACTACCAAGAAAAACTAAGCAAAATATCAGTGGAATCTTGACAGGTGTGCAATGTTCCATGCCCAAATTGTCCCACTATTGTTGGTGTTTTCCTCCTCCTGCGAACAGAGGCAAGGGTTTCAAAAGAGCAAGAAGTATATTGGCAGGATATGGATAGAGCACCAACCCTGGAGTCAGGAAAATCCCACCTCAGATATTTAATACTTCCTAACTGTGTGATCCTGGGCAAATCACTTAACCCTAATTGCCTTGCAAAAAAAAAAAAAAAAAAGTATATCGGTTAGGGAGCTAGTATGACTTCACATATAGGAGTTCTTGGCTAGGATTATACTTGATGAGATCAGTAAAAGAGCTATTTAGGGATTGGGCCTAGGCCCATACTATTTCCATAGTATGGAGAACTCCCAGTGAGGAAAATCCTTTAGCACCTTGTCTGCAGTGCATGGAGTTAGAGGGTTGTCTAATGCTCTGAGAAGTAATGTGACTTGCTTAGGGTCATAAAGCCATAGTATATCAGAGAAGGAGTTTGAATTAAGGATTCCTTGTTGTAAGTTTAGCTCTCTATCCACTATCCTAGTGATAAAACACTCAAATAGAAACTGCATATTAACTTAGAAAACCACAAATTAAATTAGCTATGTTGTGTTGTATTTTTAATTTATTTTATAAAACATTGCCCGATTTCGTTTTAATCTGGTTTGGATTGCAGTAATCAGTTTCATAGGCCCTGAGTTTGCTACCTCTTAACAACACTATGTTAGGTCTCAGACATATTTTGTAAGAATCAGTATTTTAAATCTTATCATTGATGAGGGGAGGGAGGGTTATACAAGTTATGGCAGAATTCAGAAAATTTGGGGAGATTTATATGAACTGACAGAAGAATCATTTATACAATGATTACAACCTTATAAAAGACTTGAGAATGTTTTTTTCTTTTTTTATTGTGAATATATAGATTCTGTATATTCTGAAAAATTTAAAACTTTTTTTTTATTGGAGTAAGTTTATTTTTAATACACATTGCTTTATGAATTATCTTGGGAGAGAAAAATCAGAACAAAAGGGAAAAACCATGGAAAAGATTAAAAAAACAGAGAAAGGAAGTGACTATAACATGTGTTGATTTACATTCAGTCTGCTTACTTCTTTTTCTGGATGCAGATGGCATTTTCGGTCCAAAGTCTATTGGGATTGCTTTGGATCACTGAACCACTGAAGAATCATCATAGTTGATCATTGCACATTCTTACTGTTATTATGTACAAGATATTCCTGGTTCTGCTTGTTTTGCTCAGCATCAGTTCATGTAAATCTTTCCAGGGCTTTCTATAATAAGCTTATTCATAATTTTTATAGAACAATAATATTCCATTACCTTCATATCACAACTCATTCAGCCATTCCCCAATGGATGGGTATTTACTCATTTTCCATTCTTTGCTACCACAAAAAGAGCTGCTACAAATATTTTTGCATATATGAGTCATTTTCCCTCCTTTATGATTTCCTTGGGATACAGACCCAGTAATGATACTGCTAAAACTTAAGAATGTTAATGCAATAATCAGTGATGAATCTAGAAGACAGATGATGACTTCTTTTTTCTGTTTTTCTTTTCTCTCATTTTTTCTTTTTGTTCTGATTTTTCTCTCCCATCATGATTCATAAAGAAATGTGTTTTTAAAAAGCATATACATATATAACCAGGAAAAAGAAAACAATTAATAAAAAAGAAATGATGAGGAAGACCAATGCCTCTCATGTCTTAGTGCAGAGGCAATAGAGTGTAAGTACAGAATGAGCCATTCGTTTTCTGACTTGACCATTATAAAACAAATATGTTTTGCTTAGCTACATTTACAGGGAGAATCTTATTTGGAGAAAGGGGAAAAAATAAAGGTAATGATAGTAATGCAAAGAAAAAAGAAGAAAAGTGTCAATGAATACACAAAATACATAGAAGAAAGTAAAAAAAAAAAGTTCAGTAGTAGGAGACATAGACAAGCAGGACAGTTTTGCTACTCCCATGTTCAGTCATTTATTTATTCTAGTAAGATACAACTTTTCTTTTCTTTTCCCTTCAATAGCATTTTATTTTTCCAAATAAAGATTGTTTCCAACTTTTTTTTTTTTTTTGCTGAGGTAATTGGGGTGAAGTGACTTGCCCAGGATCACACAGCTAGGACGGTTAAGTGTCTGAGATCAGATTTGAACTTAGTCCATTTGCCACAAACAAATAAAATACATTTCCTTTTAATACATCTGAGTAAGAGCAGATCTTCAAGACTTTAACATCTCTTTCAGCTTCTGTTCTAGCTAACCTTTCTTCAGTCTTTGCCAATTCAACTGTCTTCCACCCTTAAATCCCTTGATCCCTGGTATTCTGCTATTTCTGCTCTGGCTTCCCCTCTCCATCTGCCTTTTTCATTCCTACCTCCACAATACAGAACCTATTAGGAAAACTCATGAAATCATATTAATCACATCTTATTAAAATTCATATAATCTGAACATATGTTAGAAATGAGTTCAGGGCTGGTGCTCTATCCATTGTGCTAGCATTTAGCTGCCCCCAACATTCATTTTTTTAAGATTTTGTGTCCCAGATTTTTCTCTCTCCTTCCCTTTCCTCCCTCCTGCCCAAAATAATGAATAATCTGATATAGATTAAATATGTGCAATCCTTTTAAACATATTTCTATATTTGTCATGTTGTACAAGAATGAGAACAAAGGGGAAAAAATCATGAGAAAGATAAGGCAAACAAACAAAAAAGATGAAAATACCATGCTTCAAGCCATATTCAGTCTCCATAGTTCTCTCTCTGGATGTAGGTGACATTTTCCATTTCAAGTCTTTTGGAATTGTCTTGAATCACTGCATTATTGAGAAAAGCCATGTAGATCACAATTGATCATCACATAATCTTGCTATACAATGTTTTCTTGACTTTGCGAGCTTCACTCAGCATCAGTTCATGTAAGTCTTTCTAGGCTTTTCTGAAATCAGCCTCCTCCTCCTCATTTCTTATAGAACAATACTATTCCATTAACTTAATATGTAAAAAATTATTCAGCAGTCCCCAACTGATTTGCATGCGTTCAATTTCCAGTTCTTTGCTATTACAAAAAGAGCTGCTACAAATATTTTTATTGTATCTATATTTTTAACAAACTATATGTAATAGTTTTACAATGTCGCTATTACAATACCCCTGTTTTCTGACCTTTGTAAATGGAAATCATTTGTTAATTTGTTAGTAATATAAAACAACATAAGTTCATAAATATAATGAAATATTACTTTGCTAAAAAGAATGATGAATATAACTAATTCAAAAAAACATAAGAAGCTATATCAACTGGTGCAAAAAGGAAGTAAATAGAATAAGAAAAACAATACACACTGATTCTAATAATAATAGCTCACATTTACATGGCACTTTATAGATAAATAATCCAGCAGAGAGAATGCAAGTCCTGGAATCAGAAAGACTCCTCTCAACCTCAGACTAGCTGGGGGATTCTGGGTAATTTACCTCATTCTGTTGCCTCATCTGATTCGGTTTCCTCTCTGATTCATCTCACTCAGTTTCCCCATTTGTCAAATGAATTGGAGAAGGAAATGGCAAGCCACCCCGTATCTCTGCCATGGCTAAAACAACTGAACAATAAAAATTTGCAAAGTATTTTACAAATATTTTCTTATTTTATCCTATCAACAATCTAGGATTATAGATGATATTACTATCCCTATTTTACAGAACTTGCCCAGTCACAGTTATTTAAGTATTGAATGCAGAATTTAAATTCAGTATTTCTTGATTCTAGGTCCACTGTGCCATCTAGTGGACATTATTTGCAATAATACAAATGGAAAGAATGATAGGACTATATAAACTGAAAGCTGAGAAATGATAATAACCAGATTTGGACCCATAAAAGATGAGATGGTTTCTCTCCATATTGTTTTGCAAAGGTAAGGGACTATAGGTATAGAATACTGCATTAGGCTTTTAGTTAGATGTGCTGAATTCACAAAATTTGCTCATTGGGAGGGAACCTAGCTTCCAGCTATTGCATCTTGTACAAGAAAACAACTGTTATTCTATATTTCCCCAACGAGTGAACATCTCGCCTCTTCTTGAAGCCCTCTGACAAGGGGAAACATACTACCTCCCAAGGCAGACAATAAGCATTTCTCTTTGCAACTTCTACCCATCATTCCTAGTTTTACTTTCTGAAGCCAAACAAAACAACCTCAACTCCTCTTCCATGTGACAGACTCTCTTGTCCTCCCTCGATTCTTCTCTTTGTTCTAAACATGGACAGTTCCTTCAACCCATCCTAGGGGACATCAGCCTTGAGTCTTGACCATTTGGACTCAAATGGAAGCTTTTCTTTTTTCTTTCCTTTTTTAGGAGGGCAATGAAGTTGGGGTCAAGTGATTTGTTCAGAGTCATACAGGATGAAAGCTTTTCTAAGAAGTCAAATTGGAAAAAGAACAGAAGACCTTTTGGTTGTTTTTAGGGATGAAAGCAAAAAAGTAAGAAATAAGGGACCCTTATCAAATAGCCAACTGGCATGGGCCAGAATCTTTTCAGAGAGTTTAGCATCTCACATTATCTGGTAAGTGCCAAGAGTTTGACCTTACATTCACTTAAGGTTTTGGGTTTTTTTTTTGCTTCATGATTCTACTGAAATTATGGATGTTAACTGAGATTCCAATGGGCAATAAATCAAGGAGGGGGAGAGAGCTTTAATATAGATGAGGAGATAGAGCTGTGTTTTCATTATATGGGGAACATCTAGAGGAGGATACTTCTACCAGTAGAGATTAGCATCTTCTCCCAAACCCATAGTCTGAGAGAGTTTCCTAGAACACGTAATGTTTTTCCCAGGGTCATACAATTTGTGTCAGGGGCAGGATTGAAATCCAGGCCAAAGCTAGTATCTCTGAATCTATTACTCTCAATTGCCTGTCGTGTGCTTATTTTTGTTGTTCAAGGGTTTTAAGTTGTGTCTGGTTCTTTATGATCCCTTTTAAGGGTTTTCTTGGCAGATACACTGGAATATTTTGCCATTTCCTTCTCTGGCTCATTTTACAGATGAGGAAATTGAGGCAAAAAGGTGAGTGTCTTGCCCAAGGTCAGACAGTTTGTAACTGTTCAATTTAAACTCAGATTTTCCTGATTCCAGGTCCAGAATTTTGTGCATTATTGACATATTATCCAGCAGCCCTCTATTTGCAGATAACTATATAAATTTTTGTATGCAAGCGTAATAGGAGTGGTCTGCTCTATGGGGATGGGGTGAGGAGGGGGAGGAAAGGAGCCAGTCTTTGTATAGATATTTCTATGTATCTATCTATGTATAGATATTTCCTGCTGTTTTCAGTCCAGGAAACTCTATGGAAATAAGCAGGGCCAATTAACCCACCACCTGTGGAGGGCTGGATGGGAAACCTAATCGGGGCTTCTGAAACCAGAATTGACAGCTTGGGGGTTGCTGAGTCTGAAATGATAGGTCTGCAAAAGAAGCCTCTAACTTGACCCTTCCTCATTCTGTTTTTCTTTCCAGCTCTGAAGAAGCAGGCCTGTGTAGGGGGAGTGGGCCGTAAACTCACAAGGTTACCTGGATATTTACCTGGATATTCCTTCTGGGAAGTGTCATTCACTTAAGATCAGAAGAGAGGAAACTCAAAGAAAGCCTTGGCCAGGTGAGAGATAGGTTGGCTCCCTTGAAGCTATCAGAGGACAAAGATTCCTGTTAGCTGGGAAGGAAATAAGAAATATGTGACAAATTACCTCTTCTGAATACTGGCTCACTTCAAGGCTCAGGAATCCCATAGTGATCAGTTTTTTTTTTTTTTATTTTTTTTTTTTATTTACAACCAATGAGATAGTTTGTTGTCACTGCCTACTACTGACAGGACCAGGAACCATTGTCCCTTATGTCAGTCAATAATAAGTATTAATTAAGTGCCTACTATGTGCCAAGCACTTGAGATAGAAAAGAAGGCAACCCCCCCAAAAAAAAAAAAACCAATCCTCACTCTCAAGGAACTAATAGGCCATTGAGGGAAACAACATGTAAATACCTATGTATAAACAAGACAAATACAGGATGAATTGGAGATAATGATGACTTGGCTTGAAACCAAGCCAGCTTTGTTCCATGTGTGCTTCAAGGTCTAGTTCCCTACCCCTCAGCCCTGTCTACCTATTATATATATTTATAAATTGGAGCAAACAATGTTGAGTCATTTATGCTCCTCAAAGGAAAGGTGGAACTTGTAATTGGAAAATTCTAATAAGCAAACGTGTCTTTCTACACATTATTGGTAGGGGTATAGAGTCCAGACATAATAGAAAACATTTCAACCATTAAAGTGTTGCTGGTTTTGTCACAGAGAATCACCTGTATCAGTGCCTCCTGATTCTCAATCTGGTTACCTAGGGCAGCTAGGCAGCAAAATGGATAGCATCCTGGGCCTGGAGTCAGAAAGACCTGAATTGAAATACGGCCTCAGACACTGGATGATCTCTTTGTCTCAGTTTCCTTATCTGTAAAATGAGCTGGAGAAGGAAATGATGAAACACTCCAGTATCTTTGAGAAGAAAATGCCAAATATGGTCACAAAGAGTTAGACATAACTGAACAACAGCATTCTTTCACCTACAAAGCTGTCTCCCTTAGCTCGAAGCACATTTTTCTGTAGCACCAAGATTACTGATATCTTTGAGCCATGGAAAAAGTGATTGTTTGAGATTAGATTCTTCTGTAATCAGTTGAGTTCAACAAATGTTTATTGAGTCCCTACTCTGTTTAGGGTCTTTTTTAGAGATGTGCTGTTAATCATTTAATTGGGGCAGATGTATGTACAATATATCTTTAAATTTAATTTGCATCATTAACATTTTCTCTGTTGCTTTTTTTAGGTCTGGAATCAACAAACCAAAACCTGATTTATAGCATTTGCCCATTTCTGAGGTATAAGTAAGAGTGTATCCTGGAAATTTAACAATCAGCTCTCTGAAGTCTGGATGAGCTGGACTCAGCTCTTGCTCGATGTTAGGGACAAAACCCCTCCACAGTCCCTGTTCTCAAGTAGCTGAAATACATGTACACAAATTGCTATAACACACGTCAGAAGGAGAAAAGTGCAGAAATCATAGAGGACCAGGGGATCTGCGGAGATGGGGCTGAATAGTATATTTCCTTTAACAAGGAAATTAGGGAAGACTTTAGACTTGAATTGAACCTTGAAGGAAGAGCAGGATTTTATCAGGCAGGGGCTGGACGCTGGAGACCAGTATGGTGGTGGAACACTGTCTCCTCAGAGAGAGATGCCGAGGGATGAGACCAGGACAGTAAATAGAATGGCAAACGGTGCAGCACCTGCTCATCTCTGTCTCCCTCTAGTGGTCATCATGGCATCCTAAAACCAGGCGTCAGCATTTGTGGAGGGAGCAAATTTCCAACACAGAAATCCCTTCCTTCCTTCTTCCTGCCTGCTGAGTATCCATAGGTTTCTCCCCACTCTTCCCCAGGAGGGCCGACCCTCTCTAGACCTCTGCCTCAGAGAACCAGGGTAGGTCTGTTTATGTATGTTGATGACTTTGTGAAGGAAAACTAGGTAGGACAGGGGATAGAGCCCCCAGCCTGGGGTCAGGAAGTTGAGTCCAAATATGTCCTTAGAGACTTATCAGCTGTGTAACCCTGGGCAGGTCACTTCACCCTATTTGCCTCAGTTTCCTCATCTGTAAAATGAACTGGAGAAGGAAATGGCAAACCACTCTAGAATCTCTGCCAAGAAAACCTCAAATGAAGTCACGAAAAGAATGACATTACTGAAATGACTCAAAACCAACAAACAACAATGTGCCTTTGTGAACATGTTTGGGCACAATTACATGTATGTTGGTATCTCTGTGCATATGTGTATACTGTGGGTTTTCTGGGTTTCTGAAATTTGGGTTCAGGTACCCCAGATCCTGCTTCCCCTTAATGCCCTAAATTGCTTCAAAAATAACTTTGTTGAAATCAACTGCCAATGAATCAAAAAGTATTTATTAAGCGCCTGCTGTTTGCCAAGCACTACATTAGGCATTGACGTCTTTAAAACAGGAATAATAACATTCTCTACCTACTTCATAGGGTTATTAGGAGGAATAGACTTTGTAAAACTTAAAAGCTAGAGAAATAGTAAGAATAAAAGCATTATGACATTTGTGCAGTAGCTTATGATTTGTGCACATTATTTCATTTGATCTGTGGATAGGGGACTTACTATCTCATCATCTCCTGACTCTCTAAACCCCTACCCCACCATGCCTTTCAGTGTAAGTGGGTGGGCTATTCTGCTTAAGGCCACCAGGGATCACCTGGAGAGGAGTCATGGGCCAGAGCTAAGAACATAGGTCTGAGGAAGAGGAAGAGGGGAGCTAGATTGGAGAGCAAGAGTGAAGGGTAGAAAATAGCATTTGCAGTTAAGTACCTCAAGTAATATTTATTTTTCCCCCTGTAGAATGTAAGCTCTGGTTATATAAAAGAACAGGGTTCCCATTGGTTAATCCTTATGAGCATGTATGAGGCATGCTATGTCAAGCAATTTTCCCCACCTCTGCCTCCACATAGGAGATTTTGGGAATATTTTATAGTTATTTTCCACTGTATACTGTGTATCAAAAAGGCTGCTTACTGGGAATTCAATATGCATACCAAAAACATCAACTCTTTTTTATTGGAAGTGATTTAGATGATAAATACTGTAAACCTCTGGGTAAAGAGAGGGGAAGCTCTAAAGCCAGTGGCTCTCCTCACTCATAGTCACATGTATCTGTGAATAATAATAATAATAATAATAAGCAATAAATAGGTAGATAACAATAATAATAAAACAATAAAAATAATAAAATACAAAAAACAATAAAAAATAAACAAACAAAAATAAATAATAATAATAAACAAAAATAAATAACAAACAAACATTAGCCAGCATTTATGGATCTTTTTAAGATTTCCAAAGTGATTTACAAACGTCATCTCATTTCATCCACACAATAACCTTTAGAGGTAGCCATTACTATTTCCAGTGAGGAGAAACAGGAGCTTCTTTCTGTTCTTTGCCTCCGAGTTTGTTTTACCCTGCTTCCAGGTGAAGGAGCAGTAGAGACAGCTGGGAACTTGGAAGCCTTAAAAGGTCAGAAATCCTTCTCTTAGAAGCAGAGCTTGGGGAAATTCCAGCAACCTGAAGAGTTGGGAGAAGGATCCCAGGTTTATAATGGCTATATTTGGGTTTCATCTGCTAATTTGAAAAGCACATGCCAGAGCTGGCTCTCCACAGAACCTCATATAGGTCATTTGATCTCCCATCTTTGGTCCTTTCTATGCCTGGAAATCCCTCTCTGACTCTACCTTTGGATTCCCATGTTTCTTTCAAGATTCAGCTAAGGTTTTTACATGACACTTTTCCTGGATCCTCCCCCAAGGCCATTACATTCCCCCAGTTACTTTATATCTACCTAGTACATGTTTTATGTGCAAAAAAAGGTAGCACTCCTTTTTGTAGTGGCAAGGAACTGGAAACTGAGTGGATGCTCATCAGTTGGTGAATGACTGAATAAGTTCTAATATGTGAAGGTAATGGAATATTATTGTTCTGTAAGAAATGACAAGCTGACTGATTTCAGAAAAGCCTGGAAAGACTTATGTGAATTGTTGCTAAGTGAAATGAGTAGAACCAAGAGAACATGGTGAGCAGTAACAATATTACATGATGATCAACTGTGATCGACTTTTCAACAATGAGGTGATTCAAGACAATTCCGATAGACTTGTAATGGAAAGAGCCATTCATATCCAGAGAGAACTATGGAGACTGAATGTGGATCAAAGCATGGTATCTTTACCTTGTAGTTGTTTTTTCCCCCTCTTTTATTTTCTTTTGATTTGATTTTTTTTTCACAGCATGATGAAAATGGATTATGTTTAGAAGAATTGCACTTATTTAATGTGCAATGCTTGCCTTCTAGGGAAGGAATAGTAATGGAGAAAATTTAGAACACAAGATTTTACAAAGGTGAATGTTGAAAACTATATTTGCATGTATTTGGGGAAAAAAAAGCTGTCACTAAAAATAAAACAGAATAATATACATGCAAGTTATCCCCCTCCCCCATGGATGTTCCTTGAGAGCAGAAATGATTTCCTATTTTGTCCTTTTATTTCCTGTCCAGAGTACAATGTGAATAATAAGTATTTAATAAAGGCTTGATGATGAAGGAACACCTGTTTAATTGAATCCCTACTTTCCAGAAGAGGAAACAGATTCAGATATTAAGTAACTTTCTAGGATCTTAAGACTGGTTACATCTTCTGTAGGAGGTGTTTTGAGGAATCATAGTACAATTAACCTATACTCTCCTCTAGGGCTGGGAATATCTGTTGCCTTTCTTTGTGCCTGATGAGTACATTCTTAATAAATGTTCCTCGACTATGAAAAGAACGGGAGATTGATCAGTCATCAACAAGCATTTATTAAGCACTTACTATGTGCCAGACGCTGTGCTAAGCTCAGAGGATACAAAAAAAAAAAAAAAAAAGAACAAGAACTGCGCCTGCCCTCAAGGAGCTTATAGTCTAAGGGAGACATGAAAATGAGGTATATACAAGATACATGTTGAGTAGATGGGAGCTAATTCCTGCCGCTGGAGTAATCGGAAAAGTTCTAAGGGGAAATCCGAGCTGTCCAGCTGGCAGGGAAGACCGGGAAAGGCTCTCAGGAGATGGGGGAGGGGAGAAAGGGGGCAGAGGAATCTCCCCCTCACCCCGCCCTCCCCTCAGCCAGAACACAGAAACCAAAGTATCTATAGCCGTGTGGCCTTTGAGCTAGTTTCGCTACAAACTCTCTTAAGTTTCTGTTTCCTTATCTTTAAATGGAAGGGCCTTGGATAAGGGTTCGAAAGTCCCTTCCAGCCCTGGATCGATGATTTCCAAGGCGCGGGTTGTTTTATTTATGGGTCCCTAGATGCTAACGCCACCCCGGGAGCTGGTTTGAATTTTTCAAATTTGCTGGATCGAATTGGAGATCAGCTTCAAAGACAAATTTGAAGGGAATAGAAGGCCAGGGGTTGGAGGGGTCCGGACCCCTTCCAGTTCTAACATTGAGTTTCTCACCTCTGCCCTCTGACCTGTCTCTCTGCTGCAGCTAGCTCACTAACCTACCTCCAACCTCTCTCCTATCTCCACCTCCGACCCTTGTCTTCCATTCTGGTCTCTTGACCCTTCCCTTCCCCCGGAGGCCCGGAGCAGAATCTCCCACAGACCTCCGCGCAGTGGGTGGAGGACCAGGGGGATTGAGAAGCGGAAAGAACAGCTACGAGGCACGGGGAGCCGAGGGCCGGGGAGCGCTCGGGGAGAAGCGTCGCGGTCCCTTGCACTGCCCTTAGAGCCTCGATGAGCGACTGACAGGGTGATTCCGCCACTACATCCCTCCCGCCCCCCACCTTCGGCCTTCGGTTCTTCCACACCAGGCTCCTGTTTGCTCAGTGGGCGGGGGAAAGTGGATGAGGGGTGTTTTCTCAGTAAACACGGCGGGAATCCGGGTAGCACACGCATCCCCACCCGCTGCTCACTGTCCTGGAAGCTCAGCTTGGGAAGAAAAGAAGGCGCGTCCAAGGAAAACTCGTCCCCGACGGCCCCTGCCCGGCCATGACCAAGCGGCCCCGGCCCCGGCCGCGGCTCCGGAATCTGGGGTCCCGGCTGGCCCGCTTCCTGAGGGGTCTGGGCGATCTGAAGGACAGGAGGGGCAAAGAGCCATCTCCGCCGGGAGAGCCCAGAGTCCGGGACAGGTGAGGGGGTGGAGACTTGGCACTGGGAGCTCACACGCCTCGTGGGTGACAGTTGGTCTCGGGAAGAAGGGGTCTCATAGTCTGGGATGGCTCAGCGCTGGGGTTCAAGGGTGGTGGCTTCTGGCGGCTACACACAGAGTATTAGCGTTAGAGGAAACAATATCAGATATAGCATCCAGATCATTAATTAATTAGGTTTTGGAGTTTAAGAGCTGCTGTGGACCTTAAACCAGTAGGATACAGAATCCTAAAGCTGAAAGGAAACGGACTAATTCCTGGACTTTCGAAGTATTTAGGCAGGAGAGGACTTTAAAGGTCAGAGAAATAGAGCCACGAGAGGCCACGTGGGGTAGGAGAAAATGGTCCTGGAATCGTGATCATCTAGGGCAGTGGTTCTCAAAGTATAGTCTAGAGAATCCTGGGGATCTCGAAACCCTTTTAGAGGGTCTACAAATTCAAAAATAGTTTTTATTTCCAATATGGTAAATGCCTATAAATATAACCCAGATAAACAAAAACACTTTGGAGAGATCCTCAATGATTTTTAATAGGATAAAGATACTGAAAACAAACGTTTGAGAACCACTGAAGGGTCATGTCATATCTCACACATACTAGTTATGGGATGTAGCATTGAAGTCGGAGCACCCAGCTGCATTCCAACCCCTCCTGCATGGGATGCTTATTAGCAGTTGGGTAAATCACATTTCCCAACCTCAGTTTCCTTATCTGCAAAATGACTGTCAGATGAAGTAACTTCTTGGGTACCCTCTGTCTGGAGATTTATGATCCTCTCTCTGACCCAAGAGAAGTCATCAATCTCTCAGAGACCCTAAACATTTCTCAAAGATCCAGGAATTCTCAAAGTGGGATCTGGGGACCTGGAAGTCGAAAGTAATAAATAATAATAATACTTAATAATAAAACATTTAAATTTCTACTATTGTAAACCTCAATAGACATAACTCACATAAAGAAAAGCTCTTTGAGGAATTCTGAATAATTTTTAAGTGAGTAAAGGTGTTCCGAAATCAAAAGGTTTAAGAATTGTTGCACTAAGAATATAGAGACCAGTCACTGCTCTGCATGGGCCAAGGAATTTTTTTTAATGGATTTTTCCTGCATAGATAAAAATCCCAGATCTAGGCCCAAAAGAGGGGAAAAAATCCAATTTCTTCATTTTATAGATGGGAAAACAGGTTCAAAGAGGAAAAGAGAAATGCTAAAGAATACATGGCAAGCTAGTTGCATAATTGATATTAAAATACGTTCATTATTTATTTCAAGGAAAACTAGAGAATTTGACAAAAGGCTGAGAAAAGGGAAGCAAATTGCCCATAGCCATAGGACAATCAAAATTTTAAAAGCCCCCAAAACAATAAATAGCATTTATATAGCCCCTAAAGGTTTTCAAAGCACCATATATGTATTACCTCAGTTGCTCCTCACAATAGTCCTGGGAGGTAAATGCTATTATTACCCTCACTTTACAGATGAGGCAGAAAAGATCTCTGGATTTGGAATCAGAAGTCCTGAAATCACATTCTACTCTGTGACCTGGGTCTGTTTCCTCATCTGTAGAATGAGGAGTTAAAGTAAAGGACCTCTGAGATCCTTTCCAGCTGTAAATATATGAATCTACTTCCAATCTATTATCCTTGTACAATTTTTGAATTCCTAAACTTTAACCCTTTTAGCACTCCTGCCCCAGGCTTGTGGGTGTGGTGGGAACCAGCTGGGTTGGAACTCTAGAGGTTCTAGTAATGCTTTTGCCACTAATTCATTGTTTGATCCTGGGTACGGCAGTGGAAATTCATTACAGTTCATTTACTCAAACATTTATTAATTACCCATGTTAGGGAAAAGAAAAAAAAAAGTCCTTGTTCTTTTAAGGAGTAAGTGTTAAATTCTATTAGGGGTGAGGAGAGGACACACCCTGAACATAAACAAACAAATAAATAAGTAAATAAATGGGTGACCCGCAAAATTCTTTCCAGGTCTAAATCTATGATCTAGTAAGCCTCAGTTTCCCCAGCTGTAACATGAAGGAGGTTGTTCTCGGAAGCCTCTTCCAGCTCTAACAGGCTGTAAGTGCATGAGCATACAGAGTACCTAACCTCCTTATAACCTGAATTCTTCATCCTCAAAGCTCCCCGACTTGATGAAAAGCCCTGTACACAAGCATGGGGGTGTAGAGTGTGCTTAGTCTTTGAATGTTTGTACTTGGTAACAGCTGCAATTTGTTTAGATCTTATCTGGGGCCCCAGCTGTCATCAGGCAGCCTCCTGGCCAGCTGTGTGTGCTCTAGGCCTGAGGCTGGGGGGGGCAGGTAGCGGAGAGAAAGGGAAAGCTGGGGGTCTGGGACTGCTAATCAACCCCAGGGAGGAAGGACAGGACAGGGACTGACCTAGGACCTTCAGGGAGAGAATGTCAGCTCAGAAAGACCCTGGATTATAGAATATTAGTGCAAGGAGGGAGCTTAGAACACAGAATGTTAAACGGTCTAATGTTCTGTGGAAGGCTGGCAGAAGGGCCGGGGTGATGGACACTGCCCGACATCTGGAGATTCCCCCCCCCTTTCCCCTCTCCAGGGCTCCTGGGGCATCTCTCTGGAAGCCAGATAAATACCAGTCAGACCTTTAACCCCACTGAGAGAAGCCACACCCCACCCCGTTGGCAGAATCTGTGGGCCGCACCCCCCTCCATCTCCCTCTGCCTCCTGCCCCAATCTGGGAGCTCAGTTGCCTACCCCGGCCTACCTCGGCCTACCTGAGAGAAGGCAGGGCAGGGAGGAGTGAGTCAGGAGGAAGAGAGTTGGATGACGGGCTCTCTGCATGTAAATGCCTGTTCATAGGACCGGACCGTGTTCGCATGAGGCCGTGGGAATGCAGGGCCCTGGGCATCCTAGGGCTCCTTCCCCATGCCAGGGTTCCAGGGCTGGGTCAAGGCAGAAACCCGGGAGGCAGTGGGCTTACTAGGGGGAGAGGGTGGGATCCTGGCTCTCTCTGTTCCTGCTCTGCCTCCCCTGTATCCATTTGTGTCTGTCTATTTCCTCTCTGTATCTCAGTTTCCAAATCTGCACAATGAAGACAAACTAGAGGGTCTATCAGGCTCCTTTCAGCTCTGACGTACCACGTTCTCATGCTATTTCCTGCTCTGCCATTCTGGGTTCTAAGGGCCCTCCCAGTGCTAACATGCTGTGTTCTAAGGTCCCTTCTAGCTCCAACTCTCCATGGTTTTCATTCCTTCCCAGTTTTGGCATTCTGTGTACTAAGTTCTCTCCCACTTAGGACGTTTTTTATTCCAAGGTGATTTCCAACTCCAATAATTGGTAATTCTCTCCGTCTTTCTGTTTGTGTTCCTGTTCCTAGCCAGATTTCAGTTCAGTGGATGTCTAAGGAATGGAACGGAGGCAGTGTGTGTGTGTGTGTGTGTGTGTGTGTGTGTGTGCGCGTGTGTGTGTGTGTGTGTACTTGTGCATGTATGTGTACGTGTGTGTATGTGTAGGGGATAAACAGAGTAGAAGCAGAATCATTTATTTTATGATTCCAATGGACTCAAGAAGAGTCCTACATTATAGCTGCTTTTCCTTGCCCACTCTTGGATAGGAGAAATACTTAAGTTCCAAAGCAAGGTCTCTTAATCTTTTGTATCATGGACCCCTTTCATAAACTGATGGAACCTATGGATTCCTCAGAATAAGGTTTTAAATGCATAAAATAAATAAGATTATAAAGAAAGTCAATTATATTGAAATACAGTTATCAGAATTTTTTTTTTAAGTTCATCAACCCCGAGTTAAGAACCCTTGCTTTAAAGGAATGGAATGAAGGGGCCAGAGCTGTAACTAGCATGGGGGGGGGGGCGGGGAGACAGGATTTTGCCTTTTTTTTACACAAAAGGACATATATTTGTTCTTTGAAATGCTTGCTGTGCTTCTTCCCTCTGATAACCAGTTTCCAATAGATACAAGTAGGCTTGAATCATTTCCCTGGGATCTCTGGCCATGGCATCCCTCTTTTGGACCTTGCCTTCCTCCTCCAATCCTCAAGTAGGGGTAGGCTATGCCCAAATGTCTGTTTTCTTTTTTTCCTGAGACAATTGGGGTTAAGTGACTTGCCCAGGGTCACACAACCAGGAATTGTTTTGTGTCTGAGGGTAGATTTGAATTCAGGACCTTCTGACTTCAGGGCTGGTGCTCTATCCACTGCACCAACTAGCTGCCCCTGTCTGACTGTTTTCCATGCTGCCCCTGACTCCCCCCATCCTTGTCCCACCAATTGGTTTGCTCCAGGTGAAATTATTCTTATGGGAAAAGTCTAACCTTGAGGGATTTGGAGCGAATGAAAGGGGCAAGAGACACTGTTCACCCTTGTATTCTCTGGTATTCTCTCCTAGGCCCTGGGGAGGTCAGAGCTGCCCAGACCTGGTTCAGAGCAGCAACATCAATCATGCCAACAAGGTAATGATCATGATAGCAGTTTGTTATTTTAAATAATAATCTCAATAAGAATAACACCTAATAGGACTATTTAGCTGTGTCCTTTTGTGTCGGTGACTTCCTACTGGTGCCCCATAGCACCAGAGATTACTTCTAAGTTCCTACTTCCACAGAACATTGCTTGTTCCAAAATGTTTTCTTTATCACAAAGTAGATAATGAAAGTTCCATCACCCCCATTTTTTAGGGAAAAAACTAGAAAGGGGAAGTTCCTCCTCCAAAGAACACACCATTTCATCTTGTTTGGAGGCTTGTGAGGTGGGAGGCTTACAGAAATGGGACTCTGACACCAAAGGGGGTCCAAGCTAGGTTCCCATGGGAGCCACTTACTGGAGAAAAGGAAGGGAGACTTGAATCTAAGGCTGCTGCCCCAAGATGCTCCCCCATTGCCTTCTGAGCCAAACCTAAACCAATCAATCGACGAGTATTTATTAAGCCACTACTATGTGCCGTGCTTATTGCTGGAGACAGAGATACCAAAAATGAAATAATCTCTACCCTCAAGGAGCTCATATTGGACCAGAATCATCTTCCCTCAGTGCCTAAATTCTGCCCTTTCTTTAAAATTATTGCTGTCTACTCAGCACAGTCACCCCCCCACCCACCCAAACATACACACATATATACATATACACATATACGTCCCCAGTTCCTACAGACATCACCCAGTCCTGGGTACTTTGCCCAGAAAAGGACAGAGGGTTTTATGATCCCTTCTGTCGCTTCATTCAGGCTGGGGTTCCCCCAAATGGGGTACAGCTCTTTAAGTGCTCTACACTGGCCTGAGGGGAACTCTCCCCTCCTGTCCTGACTGGGAGGGCTTGTGCCAGCTCTGACCCTGACTTCTTGTGTGACCTTTGGCAGGCAGGTAATTTCTCAGGATTCCACTTCCCAGCGGGGCCTCCTCCCTGCCATGCTGCCTGGAAAGGGCTGTCTTACGGACCGAGCCTGACTGGCACGTCAGTTGGCACTTCCTACCCCCTAACAACAACAACAACCAAATAGCAGTCAGTGGCTGTGGGCGGGGGCAGCTGGGAAGAGGGGCAGAGTCCGGGCCCTGTCTGTGGGGAAGATGGGGCTATACCTCATGGGGGACTGGGCCAAGTCAGTCAGGACCTAGTCTCTGCCTCTTGTCTCGAGTGCCAGGCCCTTAGTAGTCCAGGGGAGAGCAGGGTTGTGTGCCTGAGAGTCCCTCCTTGCTTGGGGAGCTCTTGAGCCCAGGACCTGTGCCAGTCAGGAGGCAAGGAAGATCATGAGCTCTTGAAGAATTGAGAACACCCTCTCATTTTGTGCGGCTGTGAGCAGGAGTGGGAAATTAAGGCTCAGAAAGTGAAATGGGTGACCCTGTGTCACACAGCCAAATGAGTGGGAGCTCTCGGCTTGATCTAGGTGTTCTGACTCCAAATTAAGTGCTCCTTCTGTTCCACTAGAGCTGAGGACAATGACAGGAGTGGTGGGAGAGGGATTTTGAGGGAAATGTGTCCACACAGTCTCTGTGATCCTGTACATCACTGGAGAGGGAGGCAGTCCGGCTGGCCTTGACCATGGCTCCTAGCTCTGCCTTCCAGGACCAAGCCCAGCCTTGACTCCTCGCTCTGCCCTCTGGGATTGAGCAGGAATAAGTATAATCCTTTTCTAAAAGACTCCTTCATATACTCAAGGCAGCAATCATGTTCTCTCTTAAAGTTGCTCTTATTTGGGCTAACCATTCCCAGGAATTTCTAACAAGGCTCAGATGGCACAGATTCAAGGTTCTTCCCCATCTTGGGCGCCCTTCTTAGGATGAGGTCGAGCTTATCATTGACCTTCCTAAATATCTCCCAGAACTCTGTATGTTCTGAGCTGAGTGGGAAGGACAAGGAGTCCGGTCTGAAGGGGCCCTGAGGTATGATGGCCTGTGATTACTGTGCCCCCAGGCAGGTGTCCGGAGCAGCTCGGAATGGGACCTGCAGAACTGGGACTTGGGCCGCTGGCCCCGGAAAAGAAGCCTGGGGACATCTACTCATTCCTTAGGGCGACTGCAGAGACCAGCTGTGGGCAGTGCCTCCGACCTCGCCAGCTGCTCTCCTGCCCAACTTAAGGGCTTAGGATTTGCGGGTCCCCCAGGATCTCTGTCCCTGCTACAGTCCCAGGAGGAGGTAGCCGCTGGTCTCAGACAACCCTTGACCTGCCATGAGGTGGATGGGCAGAACAGGGGGCCCTTTGATGTGGCTCCTTTGGGTTCTAGGGGTGCTGTTCTTCAGGAGGCAGACCTTAGCCCAGACAAGGAGACCGCAGGCCCCTCTGCCCAGGGGGACACCCCTGACATCTCCAACACCCCACAGCCCCAAGATTCGGTGGGGGCTGAGCCTGCCCTCACCCTTCCAGTTCCCTTTCTCACTCCTCAGCAAGCAAAGAGGGACAGCTCTCACGGTCACTCAACAGAGGACTCTGTTGTTGGGAAGCCAGAGCCAGCCCCCGATGGCCTACCGTCAGCCGGGACCATCTGCTACCATATCACCATCACCCTGCAGGGGGAGAGAGGGGTGACTACTGGGGAGGGTGGGGGGGAACCAGAGCGTGTAGCGCCAGTGCCGTGGGAGCTGAAACCGGCCCAACCAGCTCCTTGCCCAGGCAGCCCTGAGGAATTCCGGGGCTGCCGGGCGAGGGTGCTGGCCCCTCCCCAGGAGCCACGCCCCATCACGGGGTGCCCCGACTCCCGGCCCTGGGAACCCCAGTTGAAACAGGACCGGTGCCCAGGGAGAGCAGGCGAGCCTGCTAGAAGCCAGACCACAGAGCCCCCCGGATCTTTGGACCCAAGGTGAGTGGTGAAGGGCTCCATTGACGAGAGACGCATTGGGTTTTCTATGACCCCATTCTCTGAGCCCTACCTTCTCCTTCCAACTAGGAATTCATTCATTCCTCTCCTCCGGCTCTGAGCTCTGTCCTTCTCCACCCTTATCCCAACCCCCAGCCTGAGAATTGACTGTATTCTCTCCCTTCTCCTCCTGTCAGTCCCTCTATGCAGTTTCCTTTCAGGTGACTAGAGGCCAGCCCCTACCTTGCTCTCCCCTGTATGTGACTGACCAGGGCAATGCCCAGAGTCACAAGGGAGTCACCCCATCCCCACCCTCTGAAGGGATCAGGAGCCCAAATCCTGGCCTGGGAACCTGCTTCTAATCTTAGCTGCCAAGGTGCTGAATCTCCTGAGACAAATTGTTCAACCTTTCTGGGCCTGAAGCTGTCAAGTTCATCTGGTGCTGGGTTGGTAAGGAGGCAGCAGGACGATGCTCTGGGGTCCTGGCAGTGGTGAGCTATAGGGGCCAGCGGGCTCATCATCTTAACAAAAATTATGGCAACGCTAAAATTAGCCACTGATGCTGCGGGTTAATGGAGGGAGACAGTGGCCCCAAGGCTCCCAGCCTGAAGGAGGTGGGCAGCTCTGGAAGTAGAAAAAGAGAGGGGAGATTTGTAGTTTCCTTTGGCCAAGGAGAAGCCATCCTAAGACTTAACAGTGAGATCAAAAATTAAATAGCTTCAAATATCCATTCTCATGAATCTGTGGGCTCAGAGGTTTCCCATAATGCCTGCTTGTTGTCTTCTTGGGGGATCTCGGGACCATGATCATAGGAATGTTGGAAGGAACCTCCATTTCCATCTAGTTCAACCCCCTCATTTTATGGATAAGGAAATTGGGACCCCGAGAGGCGAAGTGATTTATCCACACTGGGAGCAAATGCCAGAGTCCCCTCTCCCTATTATATCAACTTATCTTCTTAAGAGAAAGTCCTTTCCAAATTTCCCTGGTTCCTGTAGCCATAGAGCTTTCAGGCCATCTCAGAAAATAAAATAAAAATAGAATTAACCATTCACTAGGTAACAACCACTAGGAATACCAGTGTAAAAATGAGACAGTTCCTGTTCTCAAGGAACTTATATTCTTTTTTATTGTTATTGTTCTAATATATTTTAAAATAGTAGCTTTTTATTTTCAAAATACATGCAAAGATGGTTTAACATTGTGTTAAACCTTGTGTACCACATCTTTCTCCTTCCCTTCCCCTCACCCTCTCCCTAGAAAGCAAGTAATTCAATATGGGTTAAACATGTACAATTCTTCTCAACATATTTTTACATTTATATTCTAATGGAAGAAAGATCACGTATATAAGGGAATGGTGGCTGAAGGAAGGGTATTTTGATCTGAGGGGCAGCATAGTCTAGTGGTTAGCATTTCATGGAATCAGGAGAGCTGACTGTAAATCCTGCCTCAGATGTTTACTAGCTGTGGAACCATGGGCATGTCACTGTACTCTAAATTTTTGTTCCCTCATCTGTAAAATGGGTTCTACTAATAGCTGGAGCATCTACTTTGCAGGGATTAGGGGAACTTCAAATAAAAATCATGAAATAATAGAAATCACATAATAACGGAAATACTGGTTTTTGTTATTATTTTGTCCATCCTTCATCCCCCGGTAGGAAGCTTTTGAACACTCCCTCTCCCTTCTTTTCATGTTTTCCCCTTACCCTAGAGAAGAGTATGTGAGAGTCTAGGGGATTCTGAGAAGTTCTGGGCCTGAATCCTGACCTTGATCTTCCTACCTTTGCCCCCATTTCACATTGCAGAACCTCAGTTTGCTTAGGATCTTTGATCCTCAGTGCTAGGTGATACTGAACTGGTGGTACTCTTGCCTTTCATTCCTGAGTGTGAGGACAGTGGGTGTGTTTATTGTTATGAAAGGCACAGAGATTATTTAATCATTATATTCATAGTAACCAAGCACTCTTATCTTTATGGCACCTTAAAGTTTAAAAGGCCTTTCACATCTCATTTTGCAGATGGGGAAACTGAGGCTAAGAGAAGTATTATATCAATGTTCTATTAGGGGAAAGATTAAACAACTAAATGCTGGACTGGTAACTAGAAGGTCTGCATTAGAAATCAAATTCTGCAAATAACTTGATGTATGATTTTAGATAGTCTGCTTTAACACTTTCCATCTCAGAACCTCAGTTTCTCTGGTCAGGATACAAGGACATAGATGAAACAATTTCTGCCCTCAAGATGTTTGCTGAGGAAAACTAAATATAAATTGCATGTCTACAGTATATACTTATATACTATATATATATATATGTGTGTGTGTGTGTGTGTGTGTGTGTGTGTACCTTCTACACATACATATGAATACAATATATACAAAGTAATTTACAAAGTAAATACATGGTAATTTCTTGAGGAGACACTGGCAGCGGGGAATAGGAAATAAGTAAAGGATGAATGTAGGAGCAAGACTTGGAAGCAATCTGGGAGTTTAAGAGGTGGAGATGAGGAAAGGAGTACCTTCCAGTTTGGGGGGGGGGGCAGTCTGTAGAAAGGCATGGGGATGGGGCCAGAAGAATTAAGAACAGCCAGAAGGTCTATTTTATTTGACCATAGAAGACATGAAAAAGATTAGTAGATGATAAGCCTGGAAAGGAAGATTGGATTCAGATTGTGAGGGCCTTTAAATACCAAAGAGAAAAGTTTGGTCTTTGCTTTAAGAGAGAATAGGGAGCTACTGAAGGCTGGTGAGTAGGAGAGATGATATCATCAGAAGTGCACTTCAGGAAAATGACTTTGCTTGCTCCGAGGAAGGTGGAGTGAAAGCAGATCAGGGAGACAGATTAGGAGGGTGTCGCAATCATCTGGGTGAGAGGGAAGGATAGCTCGAACCAGACTGAGGAAGTGGAGGGAAGGGGAGGGTTTTGAGAAAAGTTTTATAGGTAGAATCAACAAGACAGGAAAATAAATCAGATACCTGCTGTTGTTGTTGTTGGTCCTAAGAGAACCTGACATCACTATGGGGATGTCTTGGCACCATCACTCTCTCCTCTAGTCACTCACCCCTTGACTTCGATGGGGAAAAGTGAAGAAGAATGTGCATGACATTAAGTTTAGGAGCTGGGGTGTCTGAAAAGATGGTAGTGTTCTCAACAGAAGTAGCAGAAGAGGGATTTGAACACAGGTCCTTTAGGCTTGGAGTCAGAGAGCTTGGATTTGAATCTGAATCATCTGCTTACTAATTATATAAATCACAATAGGGAGGCCCCTAAAACTTTCTTGACTCCAGTTTTTCATTTATAAAATGAAGGAATTGAGTAACTTCTAAATCAATATCTACATTATTTATATATTCATCTAGAGCAGTGGTTCTCAAAGTAGGGTCTAGAGAATCCTGGGGATCTCTGAAACCCTTTTAGAGGGTCTACAAATTCAAAAATAGTTTTTATTTCCAATATGGTAAATGCCTATAAATATAATCCAGATAAACAAAAATGCTTTGGAGAGATCCTCAATAATTTTTAATAGGATAAAGATACTGAAAACAAAAGTTTGAGAACCACTGATCTAGAGCATGTATGAATATATTATATTTGTATGTTAATCTGTTTATATTACATATTAATATAGAGTATATATGAATATATTATATTTATATATTAATCTTATTTCTATTTTATATTAATATGTAGTATGTGCTTACATTATATTTATGTGTTGATCTATTTATATTACATATTAATATATAGTATATATGAACATATTTATATGTTAATCTATTTCTATTACATATCAATATAGTATATATATAACTAGTATATATAAAAATATGTATGTATTAATTATCATATTAATATTTAGTATATTATATAATATATTTCTTATTTTATCATTTCAAAGACCTTGTGAGGTAGGTAGAACAAATGCAATTACCTTCTTTGTACACATGGGGAAAATGAGATCCAGACATACATCACATTATTGGTAGACTTTGGACTACAACTCCAATGTTCTGATCTCCATCCCAATGTTTTTTTTCCCTCTCTGAATCTCTATTTGCCAGCCTGCAAAATGAACCAGTGAGTTTGATGGTCTCTAAACCTTTTTCTAGCTCGAATACTCTGTATTTCAAGGTTCTTCCCAGCATTGAGGGTCTATATTCCGAGGCCCTTTCTAGATCTTAACATTTGATGTTTTAAGATCTTTTCTTGCTCCGATATTCTATGAATCAACTTTCTCTTGACTTACAGGTTAGAGGCAGATGTCAGAGAAAACTCTGATTGTAGATAGATACAATGGGCAATCAAGGAGATTATAATGTCCTTGTGTCCTAAGGCGTTCAATTCTAAGTCCCTCCCAGCTCTGACATTCTACAGATTTTTTTTAAACGAATGCTTTTGATTCCTAGAGAAGTCCTGCTCTTTCTCTCCTTCTCCTTCCTTTCCCCATGGTCACCCCTACCTCAGGTCCACACAGCAGGTGGTGAGTGCTGGACTCAGAATGACTTTGATGAGACCTTGGGTAAGGCTGCTCTCAGATCCTCTGGGACTCAGCTTTAGACAGGGAGAGAGAAGGGTCAGGGAGAAGGGAGGAGAGATTGAGGGAAGGAACTGGGGTGAGGCAGTGGGTGGCCCCCACCCAGTCCTCTCCCTATCTATTTTTGGCCTTAGGTGCATAATGATAGACTCTAAGGAGTCCCAGCTAGAATCTGAGGAGCTGAGCTGCTGCCCCCCACTTTGTGCCCCCACTTGGACAACTACCTTGAGAAAGCTTTTGAGTGGAAAGCACCAGAAAAAGGAGAGCTGCATTTTGTGGGGAGGGGGTGACCAGGACAGGTAGTTTCGGTCGGATCCATGGTGGTGGATGGGTGTGTGAGTGCGGGTGTGCATGGAGACTGGTTTGGCCCAGTTTTGGGGGTGACTCACAGGTGAGTTGAGGGTTTTGTTTGACTTGTTGGATTAGGCATCTCTTCCCCCTCCCCCTCCGCTTCCCAGTTCCACAGACCATATTTTGAAGATACAGGTTATCTTGTCCATCCTTCCCCCTCTCCCAAACACATACCACTCTAGACGAGCCAGACAGTCCCTGAGGAGCTAACCTATGGTGAAGGTAAGATGGGCGAGAGTCCAAATTATTTTTGAATCTCTTGCTCGGGAAAGACACTTGGACAATTGGGAAGTGCTTGCTCTCTATCTCTCTGTCTCTGTCTATCTATCTCTCTGTGTGTGTCTAACCCAGAGAGACACTGACCTAGAGTGTCTTTCTGTCTGTCTCTTGTCTCTTTCCCTCTCTCTGTCTCTGTCTCTCTCCTCGTCTGTCTCTTGTCTCTTTCCCTCTCTCTTTCCTTTTCTCTGTCTCTGTCTCTGTCTCTCTCCTCATCTGTCTCTTGTCTCTTTCCCTCTCTCTTTCCTTCTCTCTGTCTCTGTCTCTCTCCTTGTCTGTCTCTGTTTCTCTTTCCTTTTCTCTGTCTCTGTCTCTCTCACTCTTTCCTTCCCTCTGTCTCTGTCTCTCTCCTTGTCTGTCTCTGTTTCTCTTTCCTCTTCTCTGTCTCTCTCTGTCTCTGTCTCTGTGTGTGTGCGTGTCTGATGGTGTGATATGTATAGACATCTGATGGTAGAAAATTCAATCCAGGAAAAGGACTGATGCGGGTTGTCAGCCATTAACTGTTTTCTTTTTCTGACTGACCTATGGGTTTTCCGAGGTCATGGTAGCCTTCTTTCTCTTTGCTTATATTAGGTCTTCTCCTGGACTGAGTGATTTACTGTTAGTGCATGAAAGGGGAGAAGTGAAGGCTGTTTAGGTAGGGGACGGGGTCAATAAAAGGAAGGGGAGACTTGGTGAGGGAAAGGAACTCAGGAATGAGAAGCTCATTGAGGGGATGGAATTCAGTGAGGGAAGTGGCGCTCATGGGGGATGGAGTCCCAGTGAATCAGTTCATTGGGGCTGGATTAAAGCTCAGTGAAAAGATGGGATTCAATGAGGAGATAGAGGCTCAGTGAGGAGCACAGAGGACTCAGTAAAGAGGATGCAAATTGTTCTTGGGGATCAAGGAGCCCCAACTGTACCCCATGCTTAGAGATTGCTGGGCCAGGCCCTGATGGTCACCCTTTTCTCTCCACCCACTTCTTTGAAGGCCAGCTTATTGCCAAATAGATACAGGCGTCAGGCTTGGGGCTGGGCCCATATACCTTTTTTATTCCCCCCACCCCCAATCCTGGCATCTAGTCTGACAAGTCCTGAGGCTGAGACTGGCTTTTCACAGCTTCTTCTCTGCTTTAGCCCCTTTCATCTCAGCCCCTCATAAAAAACTGACTCACCTGGGGACCGTCAAAGTAGGGCCAAAGTCCCAAGGCCCCCAGCCAGCTCTTTAGGGAGTGGGTGGAATACTAAGATCCTGGGGACCAGGAGCAGGTGGATCTGAGAGACTTGCTGGGAAGATTGCTTCAGGGATGATTGAATGAATGAGTGAAAGGCAGGCAGAGATCCAAAGAACTAGAAACTTCTGTCTGACTTGGGTTAGGGACATGAACAAGATGTTCTCTCAAAGTCCTTAGGAACTGGGGTCCCCAAATCGCCTTTCTTACCTTCTCAATGGGTGGAGTTGGGGGTGGAAGGTGGGAGAGAATTTGGAATTGAAACTAATTTTTTAATTAGAAAAAAGAGAAGAGAGTTCCTTAGAGAAGGGAAATGGATGGAATTACCTTCTGGGGGCAGGTCTGTTCTGTGTTAAGCAAACCTGACCTATGGAAACCCAAATTTAGAGAAGATATAACCTGGAGTAGTAGACAGAGGATAGGCGGGGGAGTCAGGAAGAATGGTCTGACTCTCCTGTGACATACTGGCCTGGTGATGCCCCATGAGTCACTTTTCCTAGAAGATTAGAAGTTATGGTACAATTGCTGATTTGCATTAATTTACAAATTAGTTTTCTTAAGGAAACCTGGAGTTTCCTCAATGAATTCATAGTATGGACAATCAATAATGAAATTAGAAAGGGAAGTTTTTAATTCACTCCAGGGTCCTTTAAACATCAATATCCATGGGTATTGCTTTTATTATTTTTGTCATTCACTTGTTTCACTCTTTCTGATCCCATTTGAGGTTTTCTTGGGCAAAGATATTGGAATGGTTTGCTGATTTTTTCTGCAGTTCTTTTTACCGTTGAGGAAACTGAGGCAAACAGAGTTAAGTAATTTGCCCAGGGTCACAGAGCTAGTAAATGTCTGAGGCTGAATTTGAACTCAGTTCTTCCTGACTCCAGGCCCAGAACTCTATCCAGGGTACCACATGGCTGCCTTTGCTTTAATTAAAGCTAGCTTTAATATTTGCAAAGCATTTTATAAATATTATCTTGCTTTACTCTCATAATAACCATGGGAGGTAGAGGCTATTATTATACCTATTTTACAGGCAGATTAAGTGACTTGTCCAGGGCCATACAGCTAGTAAGTACCTGAGTCACTTTGAGATCAGGTCTTCTTGACTTTAGCTCTAGCATCCTATGCATTTTATTTTCTAGCTATCTACATTAGGGAGACAATGTTGTATGGGGGGGGAGGGGAGGAGAGAATATTGGTTCAAAATCAAAGGTCCCAGGTTCAAATCCCATTTATACTATGTGCTTCCTGTGAGTTTACCTCTCTAGTCTAGTTTCCTCATCTATAAAATAAAGGGGTCAGACAAAATGGTGAATGATGTCCCTTCTGGCTGTGGATTGATTTACTTATGTTTCTGAGTCATTCTTGGGATAGAAAATGTCATCTGAATCCAGAGAGAAAACTATGAAAACTGAATGGATTGAAACAGTATTTTCACCTTTTTGTTGTTATTTGCTTGCTTTCTTTTTCTTGTGTTTTTTTCCCTTTTGATCTGGTTTTTCTTGCACAACATGACAAATATAGAAATAAGTTTAAAAAAAGAAAAAAGTTTAAAAGTTTAGTCCATATCAAACTGATTGTTGTTTTGGGGAGGGAGCAATAAGGAAGGGACAAAAATTTGGAACACAAAGTCTTAAAAAAAATGTTGAAAACTATCTTTACATGTATTTGGGAAAATAAAATACTATTAAAAAATTAAAAGACAGAGAGGGAGAGAGAAACTGAGTCATTGTGTTAAGGCCAAACTCTCAAAGTCAGAATGGTATTAACAATAATAATTCACATTTATCAAACTCCTTCTCACTTGGTCCAGATGACATACCCAAACAGGAGGCTAAAAACTGGGTTTATATCCCCATTTTCCAGACAAGGAAAGTGTAGCTCTAAAACATTAATTGATTTTCTCAGGATTGCCCAACAAATCAATGGCACAGTTTGTTAGTGGGTTAAGAATGATTTTTTCCTACTGTGTGAGAGGCCAAAGACAGGCCCTGTTCTCAAGGGGCTCACAATCCATTTAGAGAAGGGGTTCTTAAATTGAATTTCTTGAGTTTATTTGTGATTTTGGTTTTGATAACTGTGTTTCAATAGAATTAGTTTCCTTGGTAACCCTAAAGATTTCATTTTATTCATTTAAAAACCTTATTTTGATAAGGAGTCATCAGATATTGCCTGAGGGATGCAGGACCCAAAAAAGGTTAAGCGCCCCTGATTTAGAGAAACCATAAGCATCTGTTCTTATTTTTATAGATGAGGAAAGAGGAATCAAATTACACAAATATTTACATAGCGTTTGAGTGAGGGTTTTTGAAGTGCCTTCATATACTTTGTACCATTTGAACTCAGGTCCTTCTGATTCCAGGGCTGGTTCTTGGTTCACAAGGCCATCTAGTTGCCCCTATTATTGCCATGCCATTATTCAGAGACTGGGATTCGAAGGTTAAGTGATCCATCCACTGTCACATAGGCCATAAGTGTCAGAGCTGGGATCTGAACTCAGTTCTCCTGATTTCATGCATAATACTTTCTACTACATCAACACAGATATAACATGGTAAGAGTGTGTCAGGAGGGAGTCTCCTTTAAGGGGGTAGCATGTATGTCTATATGTGGGAATCTATAATTCCTTTTCTTCTTGTTAACCCTGGCCAGGATTTCCTCCCTTTCAGCCCCTGGAGGCCTCAGACACTTACTAGCTATGTGACAGTGGGCAAATCACTTAATCTCTATGTGCCTCAGTTTCTTCAGCTGTCAAATGGGGATCATTAAAGCATTACCTTGTATGGCTATTGCAGAGATCAAATGAGATATTGTAGAGAATATAGAGAATTTATTATTAATATTTGAGATAATATTTGTAGAATATACTTAGCATAGTGCTTAGCATATAGTAGACACTTGGTAAATGCTTATTTCTTTCCTCCGGCCCCTCCTTCTCCTTCCACCTGGCTTTGGCTCCCTCTCATCTCAACTCTGTATCTTTATATCCAAACACCCAAGTACCCATCCCACATCTCCTTTTGCACTGGGCAAGCTGGCCTCCTAATTTTATCAACTCCCTCAAGGTCCTCCCACCCATATGGATTCTATTTCTGTCTTTCAAGGTCATGTTCAAAGTTTATCACCCCAGGAAGCCTTTTCTTTCTTCTCCCCCAACTTTTTCTTTTATAATAATAGCTTTTTACTTTTTTAATTAAAACTTGTTATTTTCAAAACATATGCATAGGTAATCAACATTCACCCTCGTAAAACCTTGTGTTCCAAAATTTTTTCCCCTCTTTTCTCCCCATCCCCTGCCCTAGACGGCAAGTAATCCAATATATGTTAAACATATGCAACTCTTGTATACGTTATTTCCACAATTATCTTGCTGCACAAGAAAAATCAAAGCAAAAAAGAAAATAAAAAAGAAAACAAAATGCTTAACTTGTTCGTTTTCAAAATATATGCAAAGATAGTTTTCAATATTTATCCTTGCAAAATCTTGTATTTTAGATTTTTCTCTGTCTCTCCCCACCTTTCTCTTCCTCTAGACAGCAAGCAATATGATATAAATGAAACATGTGCAGTTCTAAACATATTCAGGAAGCCTTTTCAAATTGAGGGCACTTTATGAACATCATTCTCACTTTTCCATATGCTTCCACTACCTTTAGTCAAGTACAGTTAAGAAAGACAAATGAGTCAGTGATCATGTCTGACGGTATAAACCCTGTCCCCTTCCTACAATGCCTTGCCCCTCTCTGGAGGACAGAGAGTTGTGGGTTCTTATCAGTTCCTTGAAGTCAAGATAAGATTGGGCATTGCCTTAGATCTGAGTCCTGAATTGGGGGGGGGGCATTTAATGTTATTTACATTATAACAATATTGTGACCATGGGATTATATTGCTCTCTTGTTTCTGCTACGGTCCATTTCATTCATAAACCAGTTTGTTTAACCAGTTCCTGATCAGTGGGCACTCACTCTTTTGGGCATTCACACTTTGGGGCACTCAATCTTTTGCTATCATGAAAATATAACTGTAAAAAATAGCTATTTTAGTAGACAAACAGACAGACCACAAACAGATACAGATAGAAAGAGGGACAGATAGATAAGTAGGTAGACAGATAAATGATAGCTTCTTAGCCAGACAGAGAGATAAATATATAGTCATAAATGGAGAGATGGATGGGTAGAAAGACTAACAGAGAGAAAAGGATAGACACACAGATTGGTTTATTTGGATATATCAATATACATATACATATACTATATACTATGTACTATGTACAGGAAATCGGGGCTGGGAGGGCCCTGAGAACCCAGGAGGTCAGAGCTGGGAGAGGCTTAGAGACGGGGAGTGGACACGATTACTTTTCTAGAAGGCCAGTCTGAAGAGTCAGTGTTAGCCATGTCAGTCGTCATCCTCCTCCTCATTCCTCCCATTTTGGGGCTGGGACCCGCTGAGTGTTGGGAGGGGCTGCAGGGAGTCCCTGACTGACCGTCGCCTCTGTCCTTTGCAGGGCTCTGGGCCTGCTGAGCAGTGAGAGGACTGTGCCGGGGGGCACGGTGCCAGGCCCGGGCATGGAGGAGGCAGGCCCCCAGCTGGGGCAGCCGGAGTCCCGCGTGGTGACCACCACCCTGACCTGGCGGCATCGGCCCCCCGCCCAGGAGGAAGTTCGGCACCGCTTCCACAAGGTCTCCCTGGTCTCGCACGGAGGGGGAGCCGCTCCCCAGGAGGAGTCCTACGCTTACTCCTACCATCGAGAGGAAGTCAATGGCATCACCACGTGCGAGGAAGAGACTGTGAACTCCCAGGGGGCCAAGGTCAGGGCCAGGGAGCGGCAGGAGCCCCCCAAGGACCTGGCTCTGGGTGACAAAAAGAAATTCATCAGCCACCAGCCCATCTTCTCCAAGATGTACGCGCCGCTCCCGAAGGAGAAGCGGCAACAGGGGAAGCTGAGGGAGGCGGGGGGCCAAGACCACAGCAGCGCCCCCGCTCCTCAGGCAGAAATGGCAAGGCTCAGCGTCCCTGCCGGGCCCCGGGAGGCAAGCCCTCACTCTGGCCTGGGCGCCTCCAGCGGAGTGGTCCAGGGCGCTGAGGAACGGCGGGTGACTCGCACTGTGCGCACCACCACGGTGGTGGGGGGGCGTGTGGAGAGGCGGAGCAGCAGCAGCAGCTCACTAGTGATCGGGCCCACTGGGCCCGAGGGGCTGCCGCGGGGCCGCCATGTGGCCCGAACTGTCCGGGCTGTGGTGGTAGGCCCTCGTCCTGAAGGCTCGCCCTCACCCAGTCGGAGCCAGGCCCTGGAAATCCTCACCAGCCTAGTGCCCTCTGAGCCCCTTCCCCCAAAAGCCAAGGCCCTGAGGCAGAGTAGGCTACCCCAGGCTATCTCCAGGTTCCAGGGGTCCCCCTCAAGCCAGGGGGGAGTGCCGGAGTCTCAGGAACAGCCGCCAAAATTTGGGAAGGCTGACCAAGAAGAAAGTCCCCTCAGAGCCACCAGTATCATTGTGGAGGCCTGTTCGCCCAAAGAGAGGGAAGTCCCAAGTACCAGACTGGCTGAGTCTGGAATCAGCCGAACTCCTCTTGGGTTTCCTTCTCAGGGCCCCCCCACCAGGACTTTAGTCCCCTCTCCCCTTGGGCCCCAGCACCCAAGCACTCCCACTGTACCAGAGCTGCTCCCGGGGTGTCCTGGCCCCAGCATTGAGCTCTCCCTGGAGTCTAGAATATCCCCAACCCCATCGCAGGGGAAAAGTGAGGTGGTCCGGAGCCCTGGAGCTCCCCAGGACTCATCCTCCAAGAGGACCGAGGTACTTGTGAGTTCTGAAACGCTTCTTGTACCATTCCCCAAAAGGGACAAAGTTGCCCCAGAACCTAGACCTTCTCTTACCCCATCACCCAAAAGGAATGAAATTGGCCTGGGTCCTGGAGAACATTCTGCCCCATCCTTCACAAAAACTGAGCTTGTTCCAGCCTCTGGAACCCCTCCCATCCCATCCCCCCCAAAGACTGAACTTGTCTTGGGCCCTGGAACACCTCCTGTTTCATCCCTGATGAAGACTGAGGTTATCTCAGTTGCCAGAACTCATCTCATTCCATCCCCAGCAAAGACTGAGGTTGTCCTGGGCCCCGTTACCCCTCCCGTCTCACCCCCAGCAAAGACCCTGGGCCCTGTTACCCCTCCCGTCCCACCCCCAGCAAAGACTGAGGTTGTCCTGGGCCCCGTTACCCCTCCCGTCTCACCCCCAGCAAAAACCCGGGGCCCTGTTACTCCTTCCGTCCCATCCCCAGCAAAGACTGAGGTTGTCCTGGGCCCCGTTACCCCTCCCATCTCACCCCCAGCAAAGACCCTGGGCCCTGTTACTCCTTCCGTCCCATCCCCAGCAAAGACTGAGGTTGTCCTGGGCCCCGTTACCCCTCCCGTCTCACCCCAGCAAAACCGGGCCCTTCTCCTTCGTCCCATCCCCAGCAAAGACTGAGGTTGTCCTGGGCCCCGTTACCCCTCCATCTCACCCCCAGCAAAGACCCTGGGCCCTGTTACTCCTTCTGTCCCATCCCCAGCAAAGACTGAGGTTGTCCTGGGCCCCGTTACCCCTCCTGTCTCACCCTCAGCAAAGACCCCGGGCCCCGTTACCCCTCTTGTCCCACCCCCAGCAAAGACTGAGGTTGTCCCGGGCCCCGTTATCCCTCTTGTCCCATCCCCAGCAAAGACTGAAGTCACCACGGGGCCCAAAGACTCTCCTGCCCAATCTCCCTTGGAGACTGGGGCTTCCCTCCCACTTGGGCCCTCCCAGGCCCCTGCCAAGGAAGCAGCCAACCTGGATACTGTAGAAGAAGAAGAAGTAACTCTGACCGCTGACCTGGAGCTCTTCTTGGACACCCTGCGGAACATGGAGGCCCCCGAGATCCTGCGCACCCACAGGCTGCCCCGGGCACCCCGCTCCTCTTACCTGGCCATGTACGCCACGCTGCCTGCCATCGATGAGGACCAGGCTTCAACTTGGGCTCCAGGACCTGGGCCCGAGCTCAGGGTGGAGCCGGAGCCGGAGCCGGAGCCGGAGCCGGAGCCGGAGCCGGAGCCGGAGCTGGAGCCGGAGCCAGAGTCGGATGAGGAGCCCGAGAATCCCTATCTCAGTGACGATGAGAAGCTTCAGCGGCGCCAGGAGAAGGCCAGCCCCGGGCCCAGATTGCTCTGGGACACCCGACCCTCCCAGCAGCCCCCGAAAGCCCGCTCCCCGCTGGACATGATGAAACTGCACATGGCTGATGGTCAGGGGCCACAGGCAGGGGAGCTGGGCCTGCGGCGGGGAGCCCCTGGGGCTCTTCCCTCCCGCCTGGAGGGCAGCCTCCTGTTTGGAGGAGGGGAAGTGGCGCTCCCTGCCACTCTGGGGGCTAAACTATCTTCCCTGAAACCCCTCGTGTCCCCGGTCCTGGAGAAGGGCCCTGGACGCATTCCCCTGCTGTCCAGCCAAGGAAAGCCACAGGTGCAGGCTGAAGCCACGGGCTCTGTTCCACCTCGCGAGGGCAAGGTAAGAGAATTCAACAATAATAATAATAATGAGAGAATTAACAAAATAATAATTATTTAATAATACTACATAGCACTAACAGCACTTTAAAATCTTATATTATCATAATCATTATAGCCAAAATTTATTCTGTTACATGCAAATACGTTCTCATTTGATCCTTGCAACATCACCTGTGAAATAGGTGCTATTATTATGACCATTTTACAGCTAAGCAAACAAAGGCAGAGATTGTGATTTTCTAGGATCACACAAGCAGAAAGTGTTTGAGGCTGGATTTGAACTCGGATCCTCCCGAGCCAGGTGCAGCCCTCTCTCCACGGCATCGCCCAGCTGCCTCATTTTTATTTTTAGAGGTACTGCATTGGGCCATGGAACAGAGGTGCCATAAGGGGCAGGAAAGGAGAACGAGAAGTCCTTTCAATGTGTCGGGGAAGGTGGGAGAGAGCTCATGGAAGAGAATGGGAAGCACTGGGTTAGGAGTCCAAAGGCTTCCGTTTAATTCCTGGCTCTGGAGAACGTCTTGTCCCATCCCGTGTGACCTTGGTCAAGGTGGCCTTTTCCCCCTTACTCTGATCAAAGAAGAGATTGATTGAAATCCAGATTTCGTAGCCTTTTTCTGCATCCGCGTCCTTGCCTGTGGCCCCTTCTCAGAATAATATTTTTGAATGCACAAAATAACAATTAAGTCCACGACAAAGGCCAGTCATATTGACATACAGTTATCAGAGCAATACATTCATAGACTCCACATTAAACTCCACTAAATGATTTCTAAGATCGCTATCAGTTCTACATCTCATGATCCCATTTGACTAGGTTTGAATCCGGGGCCTATCTCAGTTTTCTTCTCTAAAATGGGCATACTAATATTTCTGCCGTCTCTCACAAAGGGCTTGCGTAACTTTTTAGTTCCACAGAAATTGCATTGTACTGTAATAATGATCTGCTGAGTGCTGGGGGGTTTGTCAGGTCCAAGGAGTGGGGTCAGGGGTCAGAGGGGCCGGCCTGAGAGTGCTCTTTCTGAGCATCCCTTTTCTGTCTCCTTTCCTTACCTGCTAGAGTTGGGAAGGAAAACCACAAGGAAAACTGAACAGCAGACCAGGAAAGGTAGGAGGGTGCAGGGGGGTTGGGGGGAGGCCCTGTGGGCAGGGATGGGGCTGGCGGAGGATGGTCTGTCATCCTCGGTCTGCCTGGTCCACAGTGGACCATTTAAAAGTGCTTATTGATGGATAGATTAGAGCTGAGGGGAACGGACTAGTGCAGCTGGAGAGGGGAGGGGATCGGCCCGGCCAGAGGGCCTGGGATCAAGCTCTGGGGGAGCTTGGGGCCGAAAGGTTAAAGGTCTGAGCATAATTGAAGGTAGAGGAGAATCAATGGTCGGTGATGCAGGGAGAAGGGCAGAAGGGCCAGTGGGCTGGAATGGGCTGGGGCAGAGGGAGGGCAAGGCGGGGGTGCCAGAGGGAGAGGCGGTGACCCCTGTGGGAGGGATCTGACCTTCCCTCCCTCACCCCCAGATCATCCTCTTCTCGGAGCCCGGCTGCCAGGGCCAAGCCCGGGAGGTGTGGGATGATGTCGCTGATGCCACAGGCTGGCTTCCCCCTCCAGCTTCCCTCCGGGTGCTCCGCGGAGGGTGAGTGAGTGCTCTGGCCGATTGCCCAGGCAGGACTCTGCAGAGGGGGGCATCGGGATGGGGGTGGGATACAGGCCGTTGTCCGCCTCCACACCAGCAGAAACGAAGCGGTGAGCCACCACAACTGGACCGGCCAGCCCTCTGGGGGGGTCTCTTGTTCTCTGGGCCAGGCTTTGGCGGAAGGCCCCTCTCCCCCAAGGTCCCCTTCCCAGGTACCCACTGTGCCCTCAGGTGGCTGCTGTATGAGAAGCCTGGATTCCAGGGCCTGAAGCTGGCCCTCTCCGAGGGGGACACGGAGCTCAGGACGTCAGGCGCAGAAGGGGGTCCTGTGACCGTGGGCTCCCTCAGGAGGATTGTCCGGGTGAGTGAAGGAGCTTAATGGGGGTGAGGGGCAGGAGTTGTTCCCCACCGTCATCCCCTTCTCCACAGAGCCCGAGAAGATGGGGAGCGTTAAGTCTCAGGATGCCCTAGGCAGCCAGAGACAAAATCTCTGCTTATGGGGAGCCCCGAGTCAGGGAGGGGCTGAGGGGCCGGGAGGCAGATCTGCGTTGTTCTAGACTGGGTGGGGCCGAGAGGAACCAGGGGAAGTTTGGGGCAGGAGGAAGAAGCAGGAACAGACCAACTGATTTAGGGGAAACTGATATACTGGGGTTTCCCCAGTATAACCCAAGTGTGTCCTCCAGCCTCAAAGGGAGGGGGCAGGGCAGGCCATTTACTCATTCATCAATTAGTTGTGATCAACTTTTGCCTTTGGAGGGGCAGCGGGGCAAAGTGGGAAGTGGTCAAGGCTCCAGGTTGGTACTGTCTCTGGAACCAGCCACGGGACCTTGCCTCCTCTGTCAAATGGGACCTCACAGAGCTGTTGGGTTCCCCTCAATTTTTATTGACTCCAAATTGATCTCAGTAGTAGTGGGGAGAGTCATGAAGAAGGCTGTAGCCCTCAAAGAGCTTAGTCTGCTTAGTACAGGACAGCATGCTCCAGGAAGGGAAGATCCTGTTCAGGTAAGAGGATCTAGGAAAGGTATCACTTGGGTGGGAACTTGGAGGAGGGGATGGTGCTCCAGGTATAAGGACTGTAGCGAGCAAAGGCTCAGGGGAGGGAAATGAAAGATATGTTTGGTAAATAGGGAGTAGTCCAGTTGTGTAAATAAGGTTGGAGAGACTAGAGCCAAATTGTAGAGTGCCATCAAGTAATCTGATTTGCTCCTCACAAGCCTGATTCCATGACCTTTCTACTTTGCAAGTTTTTTCTCCCACTAGAATGTAAGCTTCTTGAGGACAGGGACTATTTCATTTTTGTCTTTCTATCCTCCTGACACATAGCAGCACTTACATGATTTTTTTTAACACTTAATTTGTATTTTTTCTCAATTTTCTCAATTTTTTTCTCAACTTTTCTCAATTTTCTCAATTTTTCTCAATTTCTCAATTATTTTTCAATTTTCTCAATTTTTACAATTTCTGAACAAAAAATGTTAATATTGATTTTTAAATTTTTGAATTCTAAAGTCTCTCTCTCCCTCCCTTCCCTCCTCCTTGAAAAGGTAAGCAGTTTGCTACAGAACCTACACAAGGCACTTAAATGATAGTGTAATTCTAGGATGGAAAGAACATTGATTTTTCTAGTTAGAATATGACAAAGGGTCTTATCACTTACTTGCTGTGTGACCTTATTCTAGTCACTTGCCCATTCTGAGTCTAATTTTCCTCTCACCTGTAAAATGGAGCAGTGTGGTATAGTAGAGTCAGTGCTGAATTTGGAATTAGGTGACCTGACTTTGAGGTAAAACTCATCCTACCACTTCTCTCTCCATAAACCTCGTTATCTTTTCTATAAAATGGACATGATATCTTCACTGTCTGTCCTGGAGAAAATAGGAGGATCAAAAGCGATAATCAGTCAGTCAGCGTTTGTTAAGTGCCTTCTGTGTCAGACACTCTGCTAGGGACTGGGGAATATAAAAGGAGGCCGTCAAAGAGCTTACAATCTAACGGGTGGGGGGAACCAAACATAAAGAAGTTTATGCAAAGCAAGCTATCTGTGGGATAAATAGGAAATAATTAACCAGAGAAGGTGCTAGAGTTAGACGGGTTGGGGAAGGCTTCCTGTAGAAGGGGAAGGACGCCAGGGAGATCAGAGCAGAAGAGAGAGAACGTTCCAAGCATGGGGGACAGCCAGGGAGAATATACAATAATAATAATAATAATTATTATTATTATTATAGGGAGCCCTACTGGGGGCCTGCCCAAAGCCAGTGGCTTGGATGAGGTGCTAGTCCCTTCATCAGCCTGAGGAGCTGGCAGAGTTGAGTAATGGACTGAACTTTTCAGAAGTCATCTTTGCTTCTAGACAAGATGGCCCCAGACCCAGAGGCCAGGGAGGCCCAGCGATTCTCCCTAGAGGCTGAGCATCTTGTCTGTCCTTCCTCCTACCCCAGAACTATGTCATCCCCGAGATCAGCCTGTTCTCCAAGGAAGGCAACGAGGGTGTCCAGGTGAAGCTGACTGAAGCCTTGGAAGATGCCCAGGGGCAGGGACAGCCCTTACTTGCATCATCTGTCACTGTCACTGCTGGATGGTAAGACAGGGATGACTTCATTCTCCTCCCATCCCCCTGCCCAGAGAAGAGCTCAGGGGACATAATGATGTTGACTTCTCTTAGCCCCAGTATCTCCCAATAGGGCTCCCATGATCCCCCTTCAGCCCCAGCCCCCTGTTTCTGTGGGACCACCTCAAGGATACTCTTGCTTCTCCCCAGGTGGTTGCTCTACTCCAAACCCTACTATGCCGGGGTCCCCTGCATCCTGGAGCCTGGCATTTACCCTTCCTGGGAAGCCTGGGGGGCTTCTGACCCTCATGTCAGCTCCCTGAAGCCTTTGAGACTGGTAAGACCCAGACCCTGGAGAGCAGTAACCCATGAGCCTCGGCTCCATCCTTATCTAGGAGCCCTGGGTCTGAAGAGACGCATGGCTTGACCATCAGGCCCAGAGGGATGGAGAAGGGAGGGAAGAAGGGAAGGGAGCACTGTCCAAAGGACAGAGGAGGAGCTGAAATGGTCATTTTTGACTGTGGGAATATTCACTTTGGATGAAGGAATGGGCAAAGTGAAAGAAGTGGAAGGTCAAAAGAAACTGTCCCTAGGGGTCAGCCCCTAAAGAGATGGCCCTTCCTGAGCTTTCCTTGGCCCTTCCTCTGTTCTCTGTCCCCACTTTACTTTGTCCCTCTTCAGGGTTGTCCCACCGTGGAGAAGCCGGGGGAGCCCAAGGTAAGGCCCGAAGCTTTTCGCCCCTACTCCCTCCTGGGACCTGTTCTGTGACAGGGATGTGATTCTGAGGGGAAGGAGGGAGCCGTGAGGAAGGGGGCTTTGGAGATAAGAGCCTCTCTGAGGTTTGGAAGGGAGGGGGGTCTAGGGTAAAGGGCCTGGTCTTGTGGATAAGGGTTTCCCCTGAGCCCTCTGGGATGCTCTGGGAAGCAGCTCCTAATAACATCCTCAACTCAGGCTTCAGCAGAGAGAATGGAAGATCCCAGCAGGTGATGGGGGCTTCCTGAGGGGGATCCATACTCAAGGAGTCTAAGGGCATTCAGCAAAAGGGGTGGGGACTCATTAAGGGCGCGATCATAAGGGTGGGAGCTTCGTGAGGGGCTAGGGCCCACTGCAGGTGGGGTCTCATGAAGAGATATGCCGGGAAGAGGAGCTCAGTGAGGGGATGAGAAGGTCTAGCAAAGGAATGGGGAGCCCATCCAAAGACTTAGGGATTGGTGAGGGAAACGAGGGTTCGGAAAGGCGGGATGATCACTCTGTATCCGAGGGTCACGGGAATCCTAGTTCTGGCCCTGAAGAGGTAGCTGGAGGGGTCAACTGCAAGATCACAGTTGGGGTCAAGACCCCAAAGCCATGATCTTCCCCTGGCATTCCCTCCCCCCTTCCCAGGCCCTGGTATACGAGGCCGCGGACTTCCAGGGGCACTGCTGGGAAGTGAGCCGAGACATCTATGACCTGAGGAGGCCGGAGGATGTCCAGAGCCCCAGCTTGTCCACTGTGGGCTCCCTGCGTATCCTTGGGGGCTGGTAAGGGGCAGGGCTCATGGGCTGGGGACCCATTCTCTTCACTTAACACTGTGGGTTGGTTGTTGACCTCTGACACCCCCTCCTCTCCACTTGGTCCCCCCATGCTCCTAACTCATAAAGTTTAGTCTCCCCTAGCCCCAAATGGTGCCCCCTGTCCTCTGAGTTCCAGAGCCTGCGCACCACAGAGCCCCAGCGGCCCTCCCTCCAACAATGGGAGTGGTGGAGGCTGAGGGGGCTGAAGGGGTCTGTCTGTCTGTCTGTCTGTCTGACGTAGCTGGGTAGGCTATGAGAAAGAAGGCTTCCGGGGACACCAGTACTTGCTGGAGGAAGGCGAGTATCCAGACTGGTCCCACTGGGGCGGCTATGACGAATCCCTGACCTCGCTGAGGGTCATACGCACGGTAAGGGAGCATCTCCAGAGCCGGTTGGTCCATCCTCCCGCCTCCCCTCCCCTCAGAGAGAGATCTTGCCACTGCCTCCGGCTCAGGGGGAGCCCCTTCCCTGTAACCTAAGGGGTGTCTGCCCTCTCCCCACCAGAGGCCAGAGTAAGCCCGAGCAGCGGGGATGGGAGCGGGATGGACTGACTGTCTGTTTGTCCCCAGGACTTTTCGGACCCGGCTGTGATGTTGTTTGAGGCTGCGGACTTTGAGGGACAGAGTGTGGGGCTGAGCGAAGCGTTGCCCGACGTGCGGCTGGCGGGACACGGACTCACCACACAGGCCATCCACGTGTTGAGTGGCGTGTGAGTGACTGGTGGGAAGGGGCAGAGGAGGTCCCAAGGGGACGCAAGGAGGGCATGGGACCCTAAGGGCATAGACCGGCAGCATCAGGCCGAGGGGGTGTGATGGAAAGGGACCCTAGGTGGGGCGCGTGTGAGAGAGAGAGACAGAGAGAGACACAGAAACAGAGAGAGAGAGAGAGAGAGAGAGAGACAGAGAAATAGAGAGAGAGAGAGAAACAGCGAGAGACACAGAGAGAGAGAGACACACAGAGAAACAGAGACAGAGAGAGGGGTAAAGAGAGAGAGAGAAACACAAAAACAGACAGAGACACAAAGACAAAGGTAAAGACAGAAGGAGAGGAAGGGAAGGAGGGAGACTGAGGAGAAGAAGAGGGAGCGGGAAAGGGAAAGAAGAAACATAGAAAGAATGAGAAAACAAGAGAGGGAATACCAGGGTGTGTGTGAGAGAGGGCCAGAAAAACAGAAAGAGAAGGTAAGAGCAGGGCAGAGACACACTGGGAGAAGGGGAAGGGCCCCCCGGGGTATGTGGTAGGGGGCACATTGCGATACCAGGAGACTAGATTTGAAACCCTGGCTTTGGCACATCCTAGCTATTTTTCCTTGAATAAGTTATTGGCCCTCCCTGAGCCTCAGTTTCCCTACCAGAGAAGGGGACTGATAGAACATTGCTGTTGACAAGCCTTACGTTGCTTGGAAAGCGGAGCTCTTGCTCCTTTTCCTGTCTCCATGGATGGGGGCCCCGCTTCCTGGTAGCTCCCCCGTGGCTACTCAGTAGCTCTCGTCCAGGCTTCTTGCCCTATCCCCGCGCCCACTTCTGTGCCGTGTGGCCCTTCCCTGGCATCACGCCCTGCTCAGTCCCAGGGCCCGAGACTTTCCGTCCCCCTTTCTTCTGCCTCCCCAGGCTTTCCCCACTCACAGCCTCTTTTCCGCCCACAGGTGGGTGGCCTATGAGCAGGTGGGCTTCTCTGGGGAGCAGTACTTACTCGAGAAGGGCGTGTACCGAAACTGCGATGACTGGGGGGCCGGCGACAGCACCATCTCCTCCCTGCAACCCATTTTGCAGGTCAGTGGGGTCTCTGGAGGGGGCATACGGGGGGTGGGATCAGGACTGTGGAAAGGGCCTTTGAGGGATATTGGGGTTGGGCCAGGCAGGCCTGAGGGCTTGGGGGTCTCCAGGCAGAAGAGATGGAATTGGGGGCCAGGCCTCTGAGGACCGTGGGCCGGGGAGGAGGCTCAGTCCTAGAGCTGGATCTGGAGAGTGTGTGAGGGAGGGGCAGGGCCAAGGGTGGGGATGGGGTGTCTTGGGGGTGGGGCGATGACTTAGGAGCGATGGAAGGGCCCTTTTCTGGGAGACCTGGGCCCAAATGAGGAGGGGAAGGAGCCTCCCTTGTCTTCAACAAACCCATGTTTTCAAGACCAATGGAGGCAGAGGGGGCCAAGAAACGGATACACATGGGGAGGGCCAGAGCTTCTCTCAAAGGGATGAAATTGGGACAGAGCCAAAAGCAGGAAGGGCCCAGGAGGGGCAGCTGGGGACGCTTCCTGTGTAGCTTGGGGTGCCGGCTGCTGGTCGTGCCGGAATTCTGGTGAAGCCTGGAGACCCCGGGGTCCTCCTGATCCTCTCTTCTCTTCCAGGTTGGGGAGCAGAACCTGCATTTTGTCTCTAAGGTAAGAAAGGGGTCCTTGCTGGAGGGAGGGAGGGGCTGGATGAGCTCTGGCAGTCACTGACTCTGGGTTGGACAGGCTTCCAGGCCCACCTGTCCTAACTGTCCCCAGCAGGAAACTCCAGTCCTCTCCCCTCATCCACTTCTCTTCGCCTCCAGTGCTGGGTGTGCCCCGGCTCTGATTCACATGTCTGCTCTGCTTGGGGTGACCTCATCTGCTCCCAGGGGAGCCCTTATCGGCTCTGAGCCACTGCCAGCTGGTCGCTTCCACCTGGGGCCTCACAGGAGGCTCAGACTCAGTATGTCCCCAACAGAACTCTTCTCCAAACTGCCCTTCCCCAGAGTTCCTTACTGTGGTCTAAATCACCATCAGTCTTCCATCACCTAAGGTCCTGGAATCAGTCCCCCTCAGCCCTTCCCTCTCCTTAACTTCACATATTCAGTCAGCTGCCCAATCCTTTCTTCTCTCTCCCTTCCTCCTTTCTCTTCACTCTCGCTCTCTCTTTCTCCCTCTCATTCTGTGCTCTCACTCTTTCCTTTCTTTCCTCTTTTCCTCCCATCCTCCTCTTTCTTTTCTCCCTCCCTTCCTCCCTCCCTCCCTCCCTTCCTTCCTTCCTTCCTTCCTTCCTTCCTTCCTTCCTTCCTTCCTTCCAGCCTTCTCCACTCCAGGGCTGGTGCTCTCTGCAATGCACTCACTTCAACTCTTATTATTTTGAACTCCATGACATCTCTCGCACTCTTTGCCTTCTCTTCACTCACAAGACTGCTACCTCGATTCAAAGCCTCCTTCACCTTTTTTCTTGATTATTGCAATAACCTCCTAGTTGATCTCCTGCCTCTAGTCTCTTCCCTATTCAGTCCCACTTCTGAAGCTGCTGAAATGATTTTTCCAAGTTATAGGTTTGACCACATTACTACCTTACTCAATAAACTTCAGTGTCTTCTTCCTATTACTTCTGGGACCAAAGGCAAACCCTTTTGCTTGGAATTCAAGGTTCTTTATAATCCATCTTCTCTTCCAGGCTTTTCATGTTTATCATAGGTTTGCTCTGCCTAGGGAAGTTGACCTTTCACTGTCCCCCATAGCTACCCATCTCCCCCTTCTGTGTCGTGGCCCAGCTGGTGCTCCATTGCCCTCCCTTCTCGCCGTCATCTCTTAGAGTCCCTCCTTTCCTTCAAAGCTCATGTCACAGGCCATCTCCTACATGAGCTTTTCCTCATCCTCCTAGCTCCTAGTGCTCCTTGTTCTCTTACATTTAGCATGTGGTTCTATGTACGCACTGTCTGATGTAACAGAATGTAAGATCCTCGAGGAGAGGGGCAGGTTTAAAAAGGTTATTTTTAATCCTGAACTTAAGAGACATCCAATAAAGGAACCCTTATATATACATAGAAGAGCAGGGGAAAGAGGTCCTATTCTGCTTGCTTGCTTTAAGAATTGGACATTGAATGGATGCCCATCAGTTGGGACATGGCTGGATAAGTGATGGCGTATGAGTGTGATGGGCTATTGTTGTTCTATAAGAAATACGAGCAGGATGATTTCAGAAAAGCCTGCAATGACTTATGGGAACTGTTGCTGAGGGAAGTGAGCAGAAACAGGAGAACATTGTACGTAACAATAACAGGATTATGTGATGATCAACTGGATGGACGTGGCTCTTTTCAACCATGAGGTGATTCAAGGCAATTCCAATAGACTCGTGATGGAGAGAACCATCCGCAACCAGTGAAAGATAATGGGGACTGAATGTGGATCAAAGCATAGTCTGTTCGCCTTATTGGTGATGGTTGTGCAGCATGATGAATATGGAGATATGTAGAAGAAAAAGTTATTACTTGCTTTTCTTAGGGAGAGTGTAGAGGGCGGAACTCTGGAGAAATATGCTTGAAACAAGGTGTTAACTCAGTGGAACTGATGAGATGATAGTTCTCTAGTTCACATATATACTTAGTACTCAGTATGGTGATATAATGGTTCTCTAGTTCACACATAATCAGTGTGCTGTAAGGATGTAATTACAATAAGGTACAGAAGGACTAAGGACTGGAAGATGGACACTCCATCTTTGCCCAGCCTCCCGGTGGCTCTCCTGCCTTCATCACTTCACCTAAAGACCAAGGCCCGTCCGAAAGACCTCTGGAAAGCCAGCCGGGACACTATGGAGTAGTTTTGCTTTTGTTTTTGTCTCTTTAGGGCTTGGCAAATAGTGGCTACAATAAGTGTTAGTTGATTGACTGGTCATCCACTTGGTGTTCGGGGAGCCTGAGATGGCCCAGATTCGGGGACAGCTCTGATTCTCCCAAAGTTTTCCTTACCTTGAGCCCAAATTTGCCTCTTTGCTGTTTCTCCATCATGACAATCCATTTCCAGACTCCAAGCATTCTCCCTGCCTGTCTCCCATGCCTGAAACTCTGTCACTGCTCATTCCCGGACTTACCTGGCTTTCTCTGAGCCTTAGCTGCCCTCTGCAAGAAGGGATCTCATCATGGCTGATCATCAGTCTTGCTGTTGCTATTTACCTTTTCTTGGTTCTGTTCACTTCCCTCAGCATCAGTTCACCTAAGTCTTCCCAAGCTTTTCTGAAATCGGCCTGCTGGTCGGTTCTTGTAGAATAATAGTATCCCATTATATCCCTTTCTGGGAGGGGCAGCTAGATGGTGCATCCACCCTGGAGCCAGGAGGCCCTGCCTTCAGATCCAGCCTCAGACACTTAACATTTCCTGGCTGTGGAACCTAAAGTCACTTAACCCCAGCGGTCTCGCCAAAAAGCAGCCGCCTTTCTGGGCCCCTCTTGATTTGGATGCCCTTCCCGTGAGACATGAGACCGCCCTTAGTTTATCCCATCTGCTCTTTCTATAGCTGTTTGATGTTCTCTCTTGTGAGACTATGACTTCCTTGGGGGCAGGGACTCTTGCCTTTCTGTATTTTCCTCTGTGCTTGGTACGGTGGCCAGCATGTAGCAGGGAATAAACTTTGGCCGGCATGCAGTAGGTGATTACTAAATTTTAGTTGATTGACCGTATCTTCTCCCCATCGCTCTTAGCGCTGGCCCTTAGGGACTGTTCTCCCACCATCTTTCCCCGTCCTCCTCCTTCACTCTCTCCTGGCCTGGGTTTGAATCCCAACTGCGTCACTACCTGCCCCCACGATCCTGCAGAAGTCTGTCTTCTCTCTTGAGTCTCCTTGTCTGTCAGTGAGGAGATCGTGTGTCCTCTGGTCTAACAGTCCATGTTCCACGGGCCCTGCCCGGCTGACAGGTTATTCTCCTGTCCCCAGATCCAGCTCTTCTCAGCGCCCGATTTCCTCGGGGACCACGTCTCGTTTGAGGATGACCAAGCCTCTTTGCCTTCCTCCTTCCAGCCTCAGTCCTGCCGGGTCTATGGCGGCAGGTGACAGAGGGAATCCTGGGAGCGGGGAGCCCTACTCTCAGGCTGGGCCCAAGGGGCTGGTTCTGTGGGACGGGGGGAGGAGCTTCCCAGAGTTTATCCAAGACAAGTGCAGCAGAGGCAGAGCATGAGAGGAGAGACCCCCAGAGAAGGAGACTCGGTGCTCTTCCCTCCCTGCTTTCCCTGGAGCTTAATACCCATGCACAGGCCAAGCCATTCTTCCTGAGTCTGACTTCACTCCCCACTACTGAAGGGCAGGCCTGCCTGGACTGAGGGGTGCTAGAGTGGAGGCCGGCTGGGCTGCAGGCTCCGCACTGAAGGGAGCCCTTCTCTGCGCCTGAGCTGGGACCCGGCAGCCTCGGGGGGAGGCCCTCGTGGGTGCTCCAGAGGCTCAGACCAGACTGAGACGCCTCCTCCCCCCAACAGCTGGATCCTGTTTGAGGAGCCGGGATTTGAGGGGGAACAGCATGTGCTCTCAGAGGGAGAGTTCCCAACCCTTACAGCCATGGGCTGCCTGGCCTCCAGTGTCCTGAGCTCCCTGCGAAAGGTCCCCCTGGTGAGTATCCCCTCCCCTCCCAAGGTCCTGCTGCCCTCAGTAAAATGATGTCATAGATCATGCAGAGCTGGGAGTCACAAGACCTGATTCAGTCACTGGAGTCATTTCTTCTTTCTTTAGGCTCCAGTTTACCCACCTATAAAAAGAGGAGGTTGGATTAATTGAGATGTAAATTCCATTTCAATTTCAACATTCTGTTTTCTAAGGATCCTTCCCAGCTCTGACATCCCGGGTTCTAAGGGCCCTCCCAGCTCTGACCTCCCGGGTTCTAAGGGCCCTCCCAGCTCTGACATCCCGGGTTCTAAGGGCCCTCCCAGCTCTGACCTCCCGGGTTCTAAGGCCCCTCCCGGCTCTGACATCCTGGGTTCTAAGGGCCCTCCCAGCTCTGACCTCCCGGGTTCTAAGGGCCCTCCCAGCTCTGACATTCTGGGTTCTAAGGGCCCTCCCGGCTCTGACATCCTGGGTTCTAAGGGCCCTCCCAGCTCTGACCTCCCGGGTTCTAAGGGCCCTCCCAGCTCTGACCTCCCGGGTTCTAAGGGCCCTCCCAGCTCTGACCTCCCGGGTTCTAAGGGCCCTCCCAGCTCTGACCTCCCGGGTTCTAAGGGCCCTCCCAGCTCTGACCTCCCGGGTTCTAAGGGCCCTCCCAGCTCTGACCTCCCAGGTTCTAAGGGTCCTCCCGGCTCTGACATCCTGGGTTCTAAGGGCCCTCCCAGCTCGGACATTCTATAGTCTATGACTCCAGTTTTGAAGGGAGACCTACTAGGAGCAGTCTCATTCCTCACCCCCAAATTCAGGGAACCCTGTTTAGAGGAGATGGAGCTAGACCATAGACTTGGGCCAAAGTGAAGGGTGACTGAAGGAAGCCTTGTAACAGTTTGGGACTAGAGACAGGGCTTCCATTGTGAGTAAAAGCTCTGCCTGGGCCAGGGTTTAGTAGACCTTCATTCTTAGTTTTGACCAGTGACATTCTGTGTGACTATGGGCAAGTTGTCTGACCACTCTGGGACCCAGCTATCTCTTCTGTAAATACACAACCTCAACATGCAGGCATTCTGTAAATAATTACCTAGTTTTGACAAAGCCCTTCATCCTATGAAGTGTGGTATAATAAAGATGGAGCTGATGAAGATGATAGCTTGCATTTGTATAGTGCTGTAGGGCTTGGAAAGTAGACAAAGCGACTCAGTGGATAGTTCTCTAGAGCTGGAGGCATGAGTTCAAATGTAGCCTCAGACATTTACTACCTGTGTGACCCTGGGCAAGACCTTTCATCTCTATCTGCCCTGTTTCCTCATCTGTAAAATGAGATAATAATGATTTCCTCCCATGGTGATTGTGAAGATCAAATGAGATGCTATTTGTAAGCACTCAGGACTGTTTCTGGGACGTTGCAAGCCCTTAAAAAATGTTTTCTCCTTCCCTTCTTTCTGCTCACAACAACTCTGGACGATAGGTACTATTATTATCCCCATTTTACAGATAAGGAAACTGAAGCACACAGTCACGTAACTACTGTCTGGAATCAAATTTAAGTTTTACCCAGAAACACACGACTAGGGTCTGACTCTGTGCTTCCCCTTCACCAGCATTTTTCAGAGCCATCTATCTTCCTCTATGGGCTGGAGTGCTTTGAGGGAAAGGAGATTGAACTCAATGGGGAAGTCCGGAGCCTTCAAGCGGAAGGCTTCAACAACCATGTCCTGTCCATCCGGATTAAGGGGGGCGTGTGAGTCAAGGGAGCTGGTGGGTGTTGGGGGTGGGGAGGACATAGGGAAGGAAGGAGGGCAAAACCTTGGAGGGAAGTAGAGGACAAGAGGGGGAAAATGCATTTGTTGTGGGATGGAGCAGGAGGCCCCAGGAGAGAGGCTGAGGGATAGGACCCTGAGGAATGGGGGATTCCCAAACTTGGAGCATCCAAAATATTCTCCTGCTGTAGAAGTTCCCTCTCCCCTCTTAAAAATCACAGTAGCTACATCTTACCTTCCCCAAAATAGTAGGCACTGATTAAGCACCTACTGTGTACCAGGTACTGAGCACAGGGGATATAAAAAGAGACAACCCAGACTGATCCCCGTTCTCAGGCCTAGGGGAGCCATACCTGAGGCGGGGGCTTCCATTGCGATGACAAAGAGATCTGACCTCCTTCCTGCCATTTCCTTCTTCCCCGTGTGCTTCTGCCTCTGTCTCCCCACCTTGGGCACGGGTTCCCAGCTGGGTGCTGTATGAGCACAGTGACTTCCGAGGCCGCCAGTGGCTGGTGGGAAGTGCCGAGATCACCAACTGGCTGACCTACAGCGGTACACAGAGGATCGGCTCTCTCTACCCAATCAAGCAGGTTCGCCACGGGCGGGGGCCGCTGAGTCTGGTTGTCTGGGGGGGCGCTCACTGTGTCTTGGGGGGTCTTCATGAGGCGCTCCCTCGTGGCTGCGTCTCTCTTTGCCCCTGCCCCGAGATGAGTCTGGGTGCTGGTTGGGCCCCTCTGTGGGGGCTGGGCTCACAAAGGTGGGGTGGGAGATGGGCCTGGGTCCTGCTGGAGAAGGGAGGCTGGGGCTGGGGCCGACTCCAGGAAGGCAAAAGAGGAGGCCTGAGGGACCCGGGAGCTGCAGGTCTTCCTTCCTCACCTTCTCCCCTCTTCTCTTAGCGCCGAGTTTATTTCTACCTTTGGAACAATGGCCTGGGCAGGTGGCTGGCAGTGCCAGAGGATGTGGAAGATATGAAAGCCGGCAGGGTGGTGGTCTCAGAGGCCCGGGCTGGGGGCAGCTGTGTCTGGTACTATGAAGATGGACTGCTGAAGAACCTGGTGTGTGCGGGGGTGGGGGGCAAGGGGGTGGCAAGGAAGGCACTGCCCGGGCAGTGCCCAAACCCAAGAGAGCTCAGACAGAGCCAGGCCAGAACTCCCTCTTGTGGGCTTGCCCGAGCTTCTCATTACCCATGGAAAGGACCCAGGGGCTGTTGTATCGATGGGGGATGAACTTAGACCAGTGACTCCCCTCTCTGGGACTCAGGCCTCCTGTATAATGAGGGTGTTCGAGTAAATCGTCTCTAAAGTCCCTCCAGCTCTGACCTCCTGGGTTCTAAGGGCCCTCCCAGCTCTGACCTCCTGGGTTCTAAGGGCCCTCCCAGCTCTGACCTCCTGGGTTCTAAGGGCTCTCCCAGCTCTGACCTCCTGGGTTCTAAGGGCCCTCCCAGCTCTGACCTCCTGGGTTCTAAGGGCCCTCCCAGCTCTGACCTCCTGGGTTCTAAGGGCCCTCCCAGCTCTGACCTCCTGGGTTCTAAGGGCCCTCCCAGCTCTGACCTCCTGGGTTCTAAGGGCCCTCCCAGCTCTGACCTCCTGGGTTCTAAGGGCCCTCCCAGCTCTGACCTCCTGGGTTCTAAGGGCCCTCCCAGCTCTGACCTCCTGGGTTCTAAGGGCCCTCCCAGCTCTGACCTCCTGGGTTCTAAGGGCCCTCCCAGCTCTGACCTCCTGGGTTCTAAGGGCCCTCCCAGCTCTGATATCCTGGGTTCTAAGGGCCCTCCCAGCTCTGATATCCTGGGTTCTAAGGGCCCTCCCAGCTCTGACCTCCTGGGCTCATCCATTCATTTGACAAACATTTCTTACACATCTGATCTGCAGAACACTGTGCAGCATAGGAACTGGGGCCAGTATGAAGATCAGATAAGACATGGTTCCTGTTTGGGAAATCAAGCAATCTAGAGCCTTCATCAAGTGGCTACTATTTGCTAGTGACCGTGCTGACACAAGGGAGGGTGGGGGTACAAGCACAAAAGCGAAGCAGCCCCTTCCCTCCCAGAGCCGACATTCTATCGAGAGAGAGGTTCTATGCCACAAGCAATCAATGAATCAATAAGCATTTATGAAGTGCTTACTGTGTACCAGAGACCAGTATACAAAGAAGGGAAAAAACAGTCTGTCCCTCAAGGGGTTTGCATCCTTGGTGGAGATGACCCTGAAATAAGCAGGTATACACACACACTCCATAGGGAAGAAATGGAAGGCAGCCTCAGAGTGCAGGCTGGGGAGTGGGGACACGTTGGGGGGCAGGCAGGGAGGAAGAGATGCCCCTTGCAGAGATGACACAGCCAAACTCTTCATTTTGTGGTGAAGGACCCTGGGCCCCGAGACAGGAACTGGCTTGCCCACATGGGCGTTTTTTGCTGTAAGAGCTTCTTTCCGGCTGTATTCTAAGGGCTAACAGCCTTTTTCTGCCCTGAAGAAGTTGCTCCAGGTGCTAACGTTCTGGACCTGGGGTTTCTTGCAGCAGTGACTATGCTCCTTGGTGTGATTAGCTAAGGGCTCTGGGCAGGGCTGGGAGGGGGGCTTCTGCAGTTAGGCATGTGGCCGGGCAGGGCCCCAGGGGTTTGCTCAGCACGCAGAGCCTCAGGTAAAGGTGTAACTGTTTCTTGGGGGTCCAGGTGGCCCCAACAATGAGCCTGCAGGTGATCGGGCAGCCCAGCCCTGGGTCCAAGGTGGTGCTTTGGGCTGAGAGCCGCCAGCCCAGACAGACCTGGAGCATTGACCCCTCTGGGCACATCTGCAGCGAGATGTTTGAGGACAAGATCCTGGATGTGAAGGGTGAGCAGGGAGCCAGGGAGGGGCCGGGCTCTGGAGCTCATCGGCCATGGAGCCCGCCCTGCCTGACCTTCCTGTCTCCCTGCAGGTGGCCGGGGCTATGATCGGGACCATGCTGTGCTGTGGGACAGGACTGAGCACAGGCCTTCTCAGATCTGGGATGTCCAAGTGCTCTGAACTCCTTCCTCCCAGAGGGCTTGGGGAGGGGGTTGGGAACGGAGGTCTGAACTGGACCAGATGTTTGTACAGATATTGCCTTTGTAACATAAGATGTTTTATAATGTCTCTTTGGCTCTTTGTGTCGTTGAGTCCCTGTAACTAGAATTTGGAGTTTTCAGGTCAGGTTCCTCATTTTGTAAAATTCTCCATTTTCTCCCTCCTCTCTGTCCCATTCCTGCCCTCCCCACCCCCCCACCCCCCCAGCCCATTCTTTGGGTGGGAGGAAACTCTTAGGAAAAAGGGCACTCCTTTTAGCCACCAGAGGGCACACACAGAGGACAGGGGAAAGCAGGGAAGGAGAAAAGGACAGAAAGAAAGGGAAAGAGGGAGAGAAAGGGGAAGAAAGAAGAAAAGAGAAAGGATAGGGGACGAGAAAAGATGGGCAGAAAGAAGTGAGGAGAAGAAGGGGAAAGAGGGAAAAGGGGGAAAGGAAAAGAGAGGAGAAAAAGAAGAAATAAGGAAAGAGAGAAAAAGGGGGGAAAAGGAAATAAGAGAAGGGTTAAAAGAAGAAGTAAAGAAAAGGAAGAAGCGTAGCAAGAAGGGGAACAGGAGAGCTTAGTTTCTACTCTTCTCAGAGGAAAAGACTGCCTCGGCCCTGTGTGGGTGTGGGTTGAGGGGTGGGTCAGGAGATAACTGACCCAAAGCTTTCTTTCCATCCTTCTCGTTGTCAAGGGGCCCTCCATCGCATACCAATTCTCCTCTCCCCCTTGTACCAGAGGAGAAACTTCAGGATGTGGTGGGTCCTATGGGACCTAGGGCGGGTGACTGCCTCCCTCTCTTGGGAGGCCAAACCTTTGCCCTGAGAGAGAAAGCCAGGAAACCACCTGGGTGGAGAGATGAACAGAGTCTGTTTGAGGAAACTAGAGCCCCGCCAGCATGGGACAAAAGAGAAGTAGGCCCAGAGGCCAAACAGGCAGTCGTATATGGGGGGGGGGGGTTTGGGGTGAGGCAAGGGTTAGGGAGGGAAGAGAGAACCAGGCCCTAGGGGAGCCAAAGCAGGAAGGGAGGCAGGCCCTTATTCCCCAAAGGCTTAGCCTGTGAAGAACCTGATCATCTCCTCTTCCTCATTTCCCCACCCTTCTTGGGGAAGGGAGGAGGTGAGGGGACAGAGGCCGGGCTGCCAGGATGTCTCCCAGGCTCCCTCTCGGTGGGGATGGCTGTTTGGCAAGGTTCCGGGATGAGTTAGGGCTCTGGTGGGGAGGAAGATCCTGGTCCTGGGGTCAGAAAACCAGGAGCTCCAAATTCTTGACTCTGCCCCTAATTCACTATCTGACTTTGGCCAACTTCTAAAAGTTTCAAGGAAATGAGAACACTAGACTAGAAAATCTCTGAAATCCCTCCACTTCTAGCATTTTGGTGCTAGGGGGGCTGAAGGAGTCTCTGCAGGTGCCTTGCCCGCCTCTCCCCCCATCTGGAGAGTTTGGGGAAAGGGACGGGCTAGGACAGAGTGAGCCCACAAAACTGGGTGGGGGCCGGGGAGGGAAAGAGGTCTCTTTGGAGATGCTATCAGAAGGCCGCTGAGCTCCGGGTGGGGAAGAATGGGCCTAAAATGGGTCCCTGCAATGGGGGTAGGGGCGTGTCAGGAAGATCTCACACACTCTTTAATGGCTTTAATGGCTTTATTGAGACAAGCAGGTCAGTGCTTTGCTCTCTCATCACTATAACCCTTGGAGTGTGGAGTGAAATCAATCCCTGACCCTGGCTGACAGGCGCTATCCTGGGCATGGGAGCTCCTCAGGAGGCCATGGGAGGGATGCAGGGGGTGGCAGGGGTGGGCCCAGAAGAGGGAGCTTTCAAGGGCCAGTGCTGCTGGTCTCCACAGTCTCGGTCTCAGGTCTCAGTGTAGCTGGAGGAGGTAAGCGAGGACTCCGGTGAGGAGGAGGATGCTCCAGGTAAAGGGTCCGTGGAACATCTGAGATGACTGGCTCGTCGTTGGCGTTGGGGTTGCTGATGTCGGGTTGGAGGCCTGCAGAGGACGGACAAGGTTATGTAGGGGGGAGATCCAGAGCCCGAGCCCACATGCAGCTCCCCAGGACAAGAGGACATCACTATTAGCTGGACGAGAGTCCAGCTGGTGGGAGGTTCCATCCATCCCCCCTCCCCCATCTAGGCCCTCTTTGGGAAGAGGGAGAAAGCCTTCATCCTCAGATCTTCCATTTTGCTTAAGTAATGAAAAAAGACCCTGAGGGAAAATCCCTTTGGGTTCTTTTAGAAGCAAACACATTTCAAAGTGGGAAAACCCAAAGTAGAAAAAAAAAATTGGTGCTGGAGGCCCTGGGTTTGAAACCTGCCTCTCTGCCCACATAACCATGGAAAGTCACTTCTCTAAGTCTTACATTTTTATCTGTAAAATGAGAATGTTGAACTAAATGATTTCTAAGGTCCCTCACAGCTCCAGATTATAAGGAAATTTGGGAGAGAGGTCAGAGCAGAGAGACATTGGAAAGGGCAGAGTTCAAATCAATTTAACAATTAAAAAAATATATTATGTATGAGGTACTGAAAATATAAGATTAAAAAAAGTCTTCATCAAGAACTTTACATTCTACTTGGAGTGGGGAGGGATATGCCATATACATTTAGAGGTGATTAGAAGTAATTGGAGAAGAGAGAAAACTTTTATCAGTGGATAGGGGGAGAGAGAGACAGAGACAGACAGACTCTAAGAGACAGAGACAAGAGAGACAGGGGAGGGAAGGAGAGAAAGAAAGAGGAGAAGGAAGAGGAAGAGGAGGAGAAAGAGGAGGAAAAATGAGGAGGAAAGAGAGAGAGAGGAGAGAGACAGACAAGAGAGAGATGGGGGGAGGGACGGAGAAAGAAAGAAGGAAATGAGAAGGAAGAGGAGGAGGAGGAAGAAAAGGAAAGAGACATAGAGAGAGAGCATTCATAATTGGTAGATTCAGGGAAAACTTCAGGAAAGTGATACCTGAATGACTGTAAGCTTGCTTTCCATCACCATTATCTACTTAGCACAGTGTCTTAATATAATATAAATTAATAAAATAAGTGGTTATTGAAAGAAGGTAAAGATTCTGAGAGGCAGAAGGGAACAGAGAACAAGTTTTCAATAAATGCCTCCTGTGAACCAGGTACTGAGCTAAGCCCTGTACAGATAGCATCTCATTTGACCTCACATGAATGCCTTCTGGATAGGGGCTGTTATTATGTCCATTTTACAGTTGGGAAAACCGAGGCAAACAGGTTCAGTGACTTTCCCAGAATCACACGGCTCAGTTTCTGAAGGTTTGAACTCGGGTCTTCCTGACTCCAGGCTTAGTGAGAAGGACACATTGCAGAAATAGGGCACAAGGCTCTGGGGAAGGCCCGGGGCGATTGTTAAGTCACAAGGCAAGTCTATGAGAGAAGTCTGAAGAGGTCACTGGGGGCCGCCCTGGAGAGGGTCCTGCCTGCCAGACTGAGTAATTTGCACTCTATCCCAGGAGGAACCGCCCTGGGCAGCAGAACGAGTGGACATCGGAGAGAATAGAAGAGCTGCAAGGGGTCAGAGTGCACAAAAGAACATGTTGAGAAATGCCTTAATTCGCAGATGGGGAAGTTGAAGCCAAGGAAGGGGAAGTGGCTGGGATAAAGTCACATAAAGGAAGGCAGGACTCCTGCGCCTCCCAGCCGGGGGACCTTCCAGGAGAGGAGGGAGAAGCGTTCTCAGCTTCTAGTTGAGCATCCCGGCCAGTGGGAGGGAAGGGAAGAGAGCAGGGCTGGGACCCCGGAAGGCTGGGTGTGCCTTTTTCTGATAACTGCAGGTGGCATTTCCCTTTTCTGAGCCTCAGCTTCCTCATCTGCAAAACGGAGCCCCTGAACCAGAAGGTTCCTACAAGCGCCTGCAGTCTCAGTTTCTGGTCTACTGAGAGAAAAGCCAGCTGGGGCAGGGCTGAGTTATGGTTCTCTGACTTCCTACGGTATATTTTCCTATCGCTGTGGGTTACCAGGAAGTCTGATGCAAATGAGGCAGTTATACCTGTGGCAACTGGGTGGGTACCTTGGAGAGGGGGAGTATTGAGGAGGAAGTAGTTGTAAGTGAATCTATCCATCAAGTCCTGCTCGCTCCCCTACTCAACAACTGGGATAATCCTTCTTCTCTCCCCAGGAATCGGATACAATCCCATGAGGTTCAAACTGTTGGGCCTTCCAATTTAACCTTGCAGGAAGGGGGAGAGGGAGATGGAGTGAGGAAAGTATGGCGCAGTGGATAGAGGATGGGCCCTGGGGTCAGGAAATGTCATATTCCCACGTTCAAAGCCAGCCTCAGACAATTACTAGCTTTGTGACCCAGGCCGAGTCACTTAACCCTGTGTGCCTCAGTTTCCACATCTGTCAAATGAGCTGGAGAAGGAAACAGCAAACGACTCCAGCATCTTTGCCAAGGAAATGGAGTCACAAAGAGTTAACTGTGACTGAAAAATGAATCAACAACCCCTTTATGTCACAGAAATCAGATATAAAGTAAACCAATCCAAGAACTCTTTGGCCAACTGTAAGGACTCTAGCCTAGTTCCAAAGCTGCAGGGAGGAGAATCCCCCTTTTGGTTCAATACAACCGTGCAAGTTTGGTTTTCAGAGGCAGGGGAGAAGACTGAGTCTCCCTTCTCAACTAGTGTGGAACTGAAGCTGCTACTCGGGACTATTCAGTCTGGAGATTTTAACCCTCTCCTAGGCTGCCCACCTCCACTTCATCGAACTGTCTTTGGCCCTCTTGCAGATCAAAACTCCCAAATTCCAGAGATCCACCATTCTTAACCTTCCCCCGGCCCAGCAAGGATGATGGACATGGACTGTCCCTGAATCTGGGAAGCACCATATCCTACTGAACTCCCAAGGGTCTGGGGATAGATTTCAGGGGTTTATGAACTAAGCCAAAGGGGGGGGGGATCACAAAGGCCTTATTTTCACACACTGCTACTTATAATTAAACATTTCCTACAATCATTTAAAAGTCTTATTCTAAGAAGGGACTCATCAGCCCCCCAAACTGCCAAAAAGTCCAGGAAACAAAAAAAGTTAAGAACGCCTGATGGCATCCTTTGGTGTTGGAAGAAATTGTCTCTACCAACACAGGCTGTCAGCTTCTCCATAACTGAAAGCCATAGAGTCTTGCTTGAGGGTACAGAGAAGTTAAGTCAGAGAAGCAGTACTTGCACCCAGGTCTATGACATGCAATCAACAGGAAGGAAACCCAAAGGCAAAGGGTTTATCTAGTGGTCTCTTCCCATCGTGGGGTCTTTCTTTAGAGCTGCCTCTGAGGAATATTTCATCCAGAATCTGTCTTCTAAATCTCATAGGGTACTTAGCTCAACTCTTGGCATTAAAATCAGTTCCCCACCCCGCTTTGGATCCTCAGGAGGGAGGTAGGATAGTTTATATGCCCTGGGCTCCCATCTAATGGCCTGATTTCATCCCACTGTGGAGTAAATGGGCATTAACTGGGTTAGTGGGGGGGGAGTCTTTCCAGATGCCAGGCAGTAGGAAGGATTTGGGGGTTAGTTCCCTTTCTCTGGAAAAATTCCACTGAAGCTAGAAATCAGAGATGTTGAGCATCTTGGATATGATAGAACAAGGGATGCCCTTACCGCGATCTGAATCATGGCCCCAAGGCAAAGAAGGAGGAGGAGGAAGAAAGCCTTCATCTTGGAGCCTTTGTGCACAGCTGCTGTTCCTCCTGGCTGGATCTGTGAGAAGCTTTTGCCTCAGAAGAGATAGTGGTAGATATAGTTGAGGGAGGGGCATGAGCACATGGGAGGGACTATCACTGACTCCTGGTGAGGGAGCAGTTGATCATCATCATAATCATGTCCTCTAAGGTTTGCAAAGCTTGTTACAAATGTGGTCTTATCACGATCCCCGTTTCAGAAATGAGAAAAGCAGGGCCCAAGAGGTGGGGATTTGGTCGGGCTCACACAGCTGGGAAGAATGGGAGGCAGGATTCCAGTGTTCTTGGCTCCAAATTCAGCACTCTGCCCAAAATGCCAGGGGACTTTGGGATGCAGAATGGAGCCCAAAGAGGATCATTAGAACTTTGGAAAATACACTGTTGGAACTGAAAGAGACTTTAAAATATAGAATGCTAGATCTAAAAAAGGCTCTATTTTCTGACTTTTCAGAGGAAGTCAGAGTTGGAGGATCCTTAGAAACTAGTCTGTCAGAGATGGGAGGGAAATGTCAGGGCTGGGAGGGCCCTTAGAACCCAGGATGTCAGAGCTGGGAAGGGTCCTTAGAACGTGGTATATCAGAGCCAGAAGGAATTTGTTAGAACCCCTTCATTTTTCACATGAGAAACCTGGGACCCAGGAGAAGCAATGCCTTGGCCAAAGTCATATAACTATTCACTTGGAGTTACAGAATCCTAGAAGGTCAGGTCTGAGACCATTTGTTCAAGCATTTCAAACTACAGAGGGAGCAAGTGAAGTCTAGAAAAGGGTAGCACATTCCCCAAGATTACACAGCAAGTTAATGGTAAAGTTGGTTCAAGAACCTGAATATTTTGGTTCCTGGCCCAGACATCATCCATCAACAGATTTTTGGTGAAAAAGGGAGAATGCTGTTCTCCAACTGATAAATGGTCAAAGGAACAGACAATTTTCAGATGAAGAAACTGAAGTTATTTGTAGCTACATGAAAAAATGTTCCAATCACTATTGATCAGAGAAATGCAAATTAAGACAACTCTGAGACACCACTCCACACCTGTGAGATTGGCTAAGATGACAGGAAAAGACAATGATGAATGTTGGAGGGGATGTGGAAAAACTGGGACACTGACACATTGTTGGTGGAGTTGTGAAGGGATCCAGCCATTCTGGAGAGTAATTTGGAACTATGCTCAAAGGGCTATAAAACTGTGCATCCCTTTCGACCCAGCAGTGTTACTACTGGGACTGTACCTCAAAGAGATACTAAAGAAAGGAAAGGAATCTATATGTGCAAGAATGTTTGTGGCAGCCCTCTTTGTAGAGGCCAGAAACTGGAAACTGAGTGGATGCCCCTCAGTTGGAGAACGGCAGAATAAATTATGGAATATGAAAAGGGAGAATGATGGCCTGACAAATGATCAATGTGTACTAGATCCTGGTCGACTCGACTGCCAGGTAACTCGAGTTCCACTTTCATTTCTGCCACTAAATGTTTTCATTTTCTCTGCTCTAAGGACCTTTTCAGCCTTAATATGGTCTGAGATCCTTTCCAGTTCTAATGTTCTATGTTTTAAGGGTCCTCCCAATTCTGACATTCTGCGTTCTAAGCTCTTTTCCAGCTCTGTCATTCAGTGTTCTAAGTTCCTTCCCAGTCTGTATTTTAAGATCTCTCCTAGGATTGACAGTCTGTGTTTTAAAGTTCTTACCAGTTCTGAGGTTCTCTGTTCTGAGCCCGTTTCTAGCTCTAATATTCCATTTTCTAGGTTCTCTCCTGATCCCAACACTGTTTTAAAGTCCCTACTAGCATTCTGTGCTCACTGCAGGTTGATACTCTGTTAGTTTAGTGAAAGGAATGGCCCACAATGAAAGAAACTCAGTGGAATTAGCCACCCTGGGTTCAGAGTAGGAAGGGTCTCTGCAGGTACATAGACATGGAGTTGATTTATATTCCTCACTTCTTCCAAAGGGCCCTGGGACCATCCCATATAGTTTCTGCGCATTTGCCTCCTAAAGTGAAAGGACTTTTGATCAGTTCCATATCCCCTTTAGGCCCTCAGGCTTCCTTTTGATACTATCATTTGCATGTGCTTTGTATAACAAATCTAAAAACAGAAACAGAATCTCTCCACCTCCACTCATTTGAGTTGACCTGGGAAAAGATCTGAGTTTTGGGATGCCTATGTGCTTCTTTTGTGACCTCACTCTGGAGTAAGAACTGAGACTTGGGGAGGGAGGGGGAGAAAGCAGGAACAGGAAGTGGGGGTGGAAGAACCTGGGGCTGAGGGGGCTGCTTGCTCTTTGGGGAAGGAGCAACTTGGGCAGAATTAACTTAAAAACTTCATAACCTCCTTCCTCCTCCCCTAGTGAACCAAGACTCCTAAGCCTTTCCCACACAACCGGTACTTTAAGACTGAACCCAACACTTCCTTTTTAGTGTAAAAATGGGTCCATCTCTGAGTGGTTATCATCTGTGAGCTCTTAAGTATGGCCCTATTTCCTTTCCTTTGATCCAGATCTAGAGTTGAGAGGTTAGTGTTCAAAGTCCAATTCCAGTATTTACAAAAAATATGATTTTGTGCAATCACTTAACTTTCGTGAAACTTTAGTTTTCTAATTCATTAGGTCACTGGGGTATGATAATATGAGCTAACAATGATGATGATAGCTAGCATTTATATAATGCTCTCAGTGAACAGTCGATAAAGATTTATTAGGTGCCTACTATATGCCAATAACCACAATAAGTACTGAGAATACAAGAAGAGGCAAAATACAAGTTCAAGGAAGTGGCAATCTAAGGTTTGCAAGCTGCTTTACTTAGTTCGTCTCATTTCATCTTGAGTCCTCTGAGTCCCACATAAAAACATTTTTGGTATGCAGCGTTCTCCTCCGAGCTTAGCCATGCATCTCTAGTCATATTAGTGCACTCGATCTGGGGAGGACAATTGATTTCTTCTCCCTTTGATGTTCAGGGGGCAACCTGGAAAGATTTGATATCTGGTGCTGTCACTCATTAGCTGCCATCCAGCATACTTCTCACTCCCAATATCAAATTGATATCAAACAAAGAGAAAAATCCCAAAGCTCTGGGGAGAGTGGGCTCAAACTTTGAGGAACGTTGGGGCTGAGGGCTACTGGGCCCTTTAAGTCTCCCTTCACAGCGTCCCCACCAAGTTCCTTTTTAGACAGGTCACTCTCAAAAGAGCGTTTTGGCTGCTGCTGGTTAAACCACCGCTGGGACAGGTCAAGCAGGGGGCTCATCAAGGCTGGTTCTTCACCAGATTCAGCTCCTGCTGCTGTTGACTCAAGCAGTCTCAGCTAGTGACTCAGGTTGCTAAGGGGACCTCTGTTTCTTCTTCTAATCTTTTAAAGATCACAAGATCATAAGCTGATCTACCCCATCTCTAGATACTGGTTCATTGAAGATCAGGAGACAAGAAACAGGCACTGTGGTCAACAGGTTAGAGATAGGGCTTCTGCCTTTCTCCCTCGCTATAACTCTCCTCACTTGAAAACCACCAGGGAAGAAAACGAAAAGGGTGAAAGGAGGAAATGTGTGGATCCTCTCATATACAAATTAAGTCACATCCTTTCACCTTGCCCATGCATCCTTTCAGCTCTGAAGCCAGCTGGAAAATTTATTGCCGAGCCTTCCCATACATTGAAGTGGTAGAATGCAGGGGAAAAAACTGTGCATGCTCTAAAGCCTAGTCAATCATACATTATTTTATTGAGATAGGGATTTCCTAGGAAGGAAACTTTCTCTTCTAATGTAAATTAACACCTGCTCAGTGCGTTGCCTGAGTTAAGTGATCTATACAGTGGACAGTTCTCTGATTCTGGCGTCATGAAGACTTTCCTTCAAAACTGGCCTCAGACCCTTCCTAATTGTGTGATCCTGGTCAAGTCATATAAACCCTCTTTGCTTCAGTTTCCCCATCTGTAAAATGAACTGGAGAAGGAAATGGAAAACCATTCCAATATCTTTGCCAAGAAAACCCCAAATGGGATTACAAAGTCAGACATGACTGAAACAGTTGAACAACAAATTATTATTATTATTATTTGCACAGTTATGCAACCAGTATGATACTTGAACCCAGGCCTTCTTAGCTTCCAGGGCACTTCTCTATTTACTATACCCTGCTGCCTCTTGCCATAATCACAGTAGGGGCTTTATAAGTGTTCTTTGAATAGAATTGAATTCCCTGAATCTCTTCAATTTTCATTAAAAATTAATTTAAAATTTAAATTTAATTTATTAAAATTAAAATAAAAAAGTGCTAGTCTACTCTATGCCCCAATTGTTGATATTTCTTTTCCTTGAATTTCTCATCACATTTTGCCTTCTCCTCTCCTTTGTAGCTGTCACAGACTCCACCCAGGATTTAGTTATTTGTGTAAATTCCATTCCATGCCCCTTAGATTGAGAGCTGGATCTGTGTTGTATGAGTATAACTCCCACTGGGCATTTATAGGATTTCATTGTTTTGTTTCTGGTAGGCAAATTTACAGGAATTTGCCTCTCCATATTTAGCTTAGCTGGTCCTCAGATGAAAAATCTGGAATCTTGCTGGCCATATGCACTGAATAAACGTTTGTCTAGTGTCCTTGTAAAATGGAATTGTATGAAAGGTTCCAGAAGAACAATGAGGAAGCATGCTTTCTGTCTCTTGACAGAGGAAATGGATTGAGGTTGCAGGAGAAGATACTTTTCTGGCAGTCAACATAGGATTTCTTTTATTTTGATTATGAATATTTTTACAAGAGTTTTGTTTTTCCTTTTTCCACTTTAGGAGGAAGGAAGGGAAAGGAAAAGGAGAGCTAGCAATGGGAAGAAAGAAGGAAAAGAAAGAAGAAATAAAAAGGAAGGAAAGAGGAAGGAAAGAAAAGAGAAAGAGAGAAAGAGGGAGGGAGGAAAGAAGAAATGAAGGAAAGAAGGAAGGAAGGAAGGAAGAAAGAAAGAAACAAAGAAGAAAGGAGGGAAGGAAGAAAGAAAGAAGAAAAAGAAAGAAAGAAGAAAGGAAGGAAGGAAGGAAGGAAGAAAAAGAAAGGAAGAAAGAAAAAAGGAAGGAAGGAAGAGAGAAAGAAAAAGAAAGAAAGAAAGGGAGGGAGGTAGGGAGGTAAGAAGGAAGGAGGGAAGGAGGAAAGGAGGGAAGAAAGGAAAGAAGGAAGGAAGGAAGGAAGAAAGAAGAGTCATTGAAATATGTTTATGAAATCACTGAAAAAAACAAAGGAAGGCCTGAAGTCCTAGAAAAACAGATCAGATTTGAAAATAATATGTTGAATTTATTAAAAAGAAAAGCTAAACCAGAAATACACTTTTGTACAAAGCCAATGTGGGAGTTTATTTTGCTTGTCTATGCATACTTATTACAAGGTTTTTTCCTGTGGGGATTTTTTTTCTCTTTTGGGTTTGGGGGAAGGGAAGTGGTTTCTAGTGGTGTATAAGGAATCCGTTGGAGGAAAACAGAGAAATAAATGCTTATTAATTGAAAAAATAAAATTTCATTTAAAAAAGAGAAAAATAAAACTAGTGGGTTCAACCATGTGACTATTCACATTGGGCAAACCACTTTCTTTGTGGTTTAGTTAAATCTGTTAAATAAAATGAGATAATGTCAGGAAAACTATCCATAATGAGGGAAGGGCCTAAGCACCTTCTATGTACCAGGTACCATGCTCAGTTCATCACAGTAGAGCTATATAACTTCATATTCAAACCTCTGTCTCTGGAAGTGCTTGTTTTAGTTGATGCTCATTAAGAATTTTTAAGAGGGAGGTAAGGATAGTATGGAATGAATTATGAGTTTGTGCTGTGAGAAAAATCCTGGGTTTCAAGCTGAAATGACCTTATTTTAAACCCCCACTCCTTCTACCTTCTACATGGATGACCTTAACCAACTTAGTCCTTTTATGTCAAAGCATTTTAACTTGAGGACCTCAAAGACCTCTGGAAGCTCTAGATGGACATTTCTATAATCATACAGGATTGTGGTTTGGTGCCTCTGGTGATTGCTGGGTCTTGTGAGAGCGTGTAAAAGTCTGCATATTTCTGTGACAGTATGATAGGAAGTGCTTGCTGATAAATGCTTCATATCAATTATAACTGACTACATTTATGCACCTGAGAGTGGATGCATCTTCTAGCCATGTATGTGAGTGAGTGAGTATAGGTTGGGAAGGAAGGGCAAAAATATCTTCTTTTAGTTTTTATTTCCACTAAAAACCTCAAGTTTCACTTCTCTGTCTCATTCCTGTACCCATTTACACCAAGAACAATGAGACTGAGCCGGGTTTTGGGGAAGGAAAGTGGTTTTCAGTATGGTCACTGTGGCCTATAAAGAATCCCTTATAGGAAGGCTCAGGCCTGAGGACTACCTGGGAATCTGAAAAGGACCCAAGTCCTTTACCTCCCTTGTCATAAAAACAGTTTCCTGAGGCCCCCATTGTTGCCAAATTAAATTTGAAAAAAAATAACTGCTAAAAGATCAGTTTTAAGGGCCTGTGATAATAGTAGTGGTGGGAAGAGGAACAGACCTAGTTTTGAAAGAACCCCAAAATAAAATTTAACACAATTACCAACTCACATTTTCATAGAGGATTTAGCCACTACAAAATACTTTTACTGAAAACAACCCAGTGAAGGAGAGAGTAGAAGTTTTGCCATTGTAATGGTATTGGTGAGGAAACTGAGGCCCAGAGGAGTCATGTGGTTTACTTCATAACAGCAAGCATTTATCACAGCTGATTGTCTGAGGGGAAGTTTCATGGCCTTAGGCTGAGACATAACCTCACTTCTAGTGATTTCCTCTGTAAAGAGGCGGGTCTAGATGGTTCCTAAGTTGCTTTTGATCTCTGACATTTTCTTTTCTAAGGATCTCCCCCAGCTCTCACCTCCTGGGTTCTAAGGGCCCTCCCGGCTCTGACCTCCTGGGTTCTAAGGGCCCTCCCGGCTCTGACCTCCTGTGTTCTAAGGGTTCCTCCAGCTCTCACGTCGCATGTTTTCTGATCTTATTCTGATCTTATTCTGGTCGTATTTGTCTCATAATCCCCAACTCTAACATCCTTATTTTAATTGTTTTTGTATTTACCAAACATATGCATGGGTAATTTTTCTTTTCTTTTCTTTTCTTTTTTATTTAATAGCCTTTTATTTACAGGTTATATGTATGGGTAACTTTACAGCCTTGATAACTGCCAAATTTTTCACCTCTTACCCCCCACCCCCTCCCCCAGATGGCAGGATGACCAGTAGATGTTAAATATATTAAAATATAAATTAGATACACAATAAGTATACGTGACCAAAACGTTATTTTGCTGTACAAAAAGAATCAGACTCTGAAATATTGTACAATTAGCTTGTGAAGGAAATCAAAAATGCAGGTGGGCATAAATATAGGGATTGGGAATTCAATGTAATGGTTTTTAGTCATCTCCCAGAGTTCTTTCTCTGAGCGTAGCTGGTTCAGTTCATTACTGCTCCATTGGAAGTGATTTGGTTGATCTTGTTGCTGAGGATGGCCAGGTCCATCAGAACTGGTCATCATATAGTATCGTTGTTGAAGTATATGATGATCTCCTGGTTCGCTCATTTCACTCAGCATCAGTTCGTATAAGTCTCTCCAGGCCTTTCTGAAATCATCCTGTTGGTCATTTCTTACAGAACAGTAATATTCCATAGTATTCATATACCACAATTTATTCAGCCATTCTCCAACTGATGGGCATCCATTCAGTTTCCAGCTTCTGGCCACTACAAAGAGGGCTGCATGGGTAATTTTTCAACATTGACCCTTGCAAAACTTTCTGTTCTAAATTTTTCCCTCTTTCCCCCCCACCCCTTCCTCTAGATGGCAGATAGTGCAATACATGCTAAATATAACATCTTATTCTAAAAGAGGAACTTGGAGTGGAGGAGGAGAGGAGACTTGGGTGCAAACCCCATAAATGCCTAGCAACACGTACTGAGGGCAACCATCCACTAGAACCACAAGCCAGATTAGGACAAGAGCAGAGGCCTGGAGAGCCCTTATCTGTAACTATGCACTGACCACAGTGCCTCACATCCCAGCCTACCCAGACAGATTTCCTCACTGTGCCTCCCATGTGTAACTTCTGATTTCCTGTCTCGGCCATTTTGCCCAAAATGTTCTTCCCACTCTATGGCTCAAAATCCTTTTCTAGTCTGCAAAGTTCTCTGGCCCACTGGAGCTTTCCTCATTGGTGATTTCACTTCCCCCGCCACTGCCTAACAACGGAGCCTTCCTTCCTTTGGCTTCTCGTGGCACTTACTCCAGTCTCACAGAGCTTCCTCATCTGCGCTGATCCTCAGGATGGAACACAAAATTCTGGCATTCAAAGCTCCCTCCCCACTTCACCCCCATGTTTCCAATCTCCCGACTTTCTACATTTCTCCTCTATTCAGTCCGACACGGGCCCCTTTCTTGTTCCTTTCACAAAACACCCTGTTTTCTGACCGTTTAGGTGTCTTCCACACCTATGACACTACTTTATCTCTGACTTCTGGTTTCTTGGACTTCAAGTTTCAGCTAAAATTTCACTTCTACACAAAACCTTTCCCAATCCCTCTTAATTCTCGTGCCTTCCCTCTGCATTTTTCAACTTATTGAACTCAACTTATTGAGAACCCTCAACTTATTTTCAACTTAAATCGTAATTAGCTCGTTTGTACATATAATTCACATGTTTCCTCCACCACCCTGTGAGCTTTTTTTTTAACCTTTTTTTGTGTGTCCAGAGTTTAGCACAGTGACTGGGCACATTGTAGGTGCTTAATAAATGCTTGCTCTCCATCTCTCTGCTATCTAATCAATCCCATATAAACACATTTGTTTCTGTCTCTGACTTCCTTTGGGTATGGGCAAGGCGATGTGATTTTTGTTGTTCAGTCACTTTGGTATGACCTCATTCGAGATTTTCTTGGCTTGCCATTTCCTTCTGCAGCTCATTTTTACAGATGAGGAAACTGAGGCAGGCAGGGTCAAAGGATTTGCCCATGATGCTCTGAACTGCATTTGAACTTAGATGAGTCTTCCTGACTCCAGGCCAGTGACCTTTTTTTTTAAGAACATCACAATTTCACCAAAAAAAAAAAAAATAATAATAATAAGATGATAGTCATGATGCGGGTGTGGTCCCTTTAAGGACTGACTTGTTCCTTTCTTTCTGATTCCCGACCCCTCCTAGTGGATGTCATTATCAATCCAGGACCTTTGGATGTATAAACCCTGGTCCCTTTGAATTCCGATAGAGGATCGCACCCGGATCTGAGCCAACTTGGGGCCCCTCTGGCGAAATCTCCCATTATAAAAGGGGCCAAGCTGGCCCCTGGAACTGCGTCTCTTCCTTTACCTATTTCCCTAACTATACTTTAACCTTGCTTCCAAACCCAGTAAAAAGCCTCTTTTATCGATCTAGCTTTTTGGGCCAATAAATGCTTTTTTTGGGATTTGCCCGCCGCTTCTGGAACCTGCCACCAGACGCAACGAACCTCCACTCCACTTAGGCCCTGGCCCTCATCAGTCTTTCCGCGGCTCTTTCCCAGAAAGCCCCGCACCCCGTTTGCCATTTGCCAGCAGAGCCGAGACCTCCTAAGTGACTTTAATTTGCAATCCCTGATTTTTTGTGATTTGGGAGTGTCACTTTAGATTTAGTTGCTGGATATCTGCCCTTGATCACGCATGATGCCCTTTGGGATAGGGCTCTTCCGGGTATGTTTGTTTCCGGTCTCCATGGAGACATCTTCCCCACTCTCCCTTGGTCTTTGTAACCGTAGCCCTGATTGGTACGTGGTGAATTTCGGGTAAATGCTTGTTGATTGGTTGATATCATAGATATTTGATGCAGAGATATATTTTTCTATTTCATGATTTCTTTTCTTGCCCTAATTAGCTACTTTTTAACGGAAAAGGGCGCTCCTCTGCGGCAGACCCGCCCACATTAAGCGTTAGGACAAAACTTTCCAGAACTCTCACTCTCCCTGAGAGAAGGCGGAAGAAAGAGAAGGGCTGAGAAACACTATAATTGGCAGGATGCTTGTCCAATCGTCTGAGACTGAGTGCACGCTCTCGTCTCTTCAACTGTCTGAGATTTGCAATCCCACAGATGGCGCGAACCAAATTAACCAATCACATTTGAGGAAAGAAGGCTTTTTCCCACCCCCGCAGGAATACTCCGTACAGAGGGGCGTAGAAAGGAATTGATTGACAGATTTATTATCCAATCGAATTTCCCCATCCTGCCGCTACAGATTAGTCAAGACCCATTACTATGGAGTCGGGATTTGTAATTCCCGGACACTGAAATCACCAATCAGGTTTAAGGACAGAGTATTATACCCACCTTCGGTAGGCCCGTTACTAGGCGACTGCTCTAATGACCAATAAAAATCATGGAGCCCTCGGTCGCCGTGGTGACCGCGCTGATAACAAGATGGCGGTGCTGCCAGGCCGGTTCAGTGCCCTGGCGTGGTGAGTCCCCCGCCAAAGGCCTTCGCTGTCCCTAGTGACCCCCAAGCAGCCCGGTGTCCTCTCTCCCCGAGAGTCCGTTCCTGGAGCTCACAGTAGGACTGAGTGAGTCACAGAAGCGGAGTTTGGGGCGGTCTAGGGAGCTTTCTTCCTCCCCCAAGTCCTGTCTAGTAGAGACCCGAGCTCTCGTTACCATGACGACGGGTCGGATGCGCTTTGAGAAGAGGGAGTACGGGCTGCACAGAGCCGAGGAAGGGGGAGGGTTGGGGTCGCGTAGTGATGATGTCACGCCGCGATAGGAAACGTAGTGAGAAAGGGGAGACAGCCCCTGTCTTTGGGGAGCCTTTGGTCTGGTAGGAGGGACACAGCCCCTGGCCTCGGGGAGCCCCCCGACCTAGAAGGGAAGACACAGCCCCTGGCCTCGGGGAACCCACAGTATAGGAGGGGAGGCACAGCCCCTGCCCTCCGGAAGCTCCCAGTCTAGGAGGGGAAGAATAATCCCTGACTGCTGGAAGCCCTCCAGCCTGGTAGGGGATACGTAGCCCCTCCCCTCGGCGAGCCCCTGGTCCGGTGGGGGATACGTAGCCCCTCCCCTCGGCGAGCCCCTGCTCTGGTGGGGGATACGTAGCCCCTCCCCTCGGCGAGCCCCTGCTCTGGTGGGGGATACGTAGCCCCTCCCCTCGGCGAGCCCCTGCTCTGGTGGGGGATACGTAGCCCCTCCCCTCGGCGAGCCCCTGGTCCGGTGGGGGAGTCTGAGGGCAGTCCAGTCCCTCCATTCAGGGCCTTCACCCTCAGGCCTGGTCTAAGGGAGTGAGAGTCCTTACCCCTAAGAAACCAAGCACCAGCTGAGAGTAGAAGGCACCATAGCCCGAAGCCTCTGGCTCCGTGAGACAGACAGACCCGTGCGAAGACTTAAGATGCTCCTAATTGCAGAGGGGATGTAGTGAGAGTGTTCTCTGGGTAGGGACTGTGGAGGGTGCGCGCATTGGAGGAGCAAAGGGAATTTGGGGAATTCAGGTGGGGAAGGCTGCTGCCTGCCGAGGAACTGTGTGTAGGGCCATTCATTCAATATTTATTGAGCACTTTCTCTGGGTTAGGATCTGGGATACAAAGCAGAAGACCTGGTCCCTGCCCTCGATAGTCCAGCAGAGGAACAAGGCCAGTATACAAATACTCCTAACAGAAATAAGACACTAACATCACCACCTGGGCTCTGGAGCTAAAAGGAAGAGATCACGTCTGACTGGAGTGGGTGACGGGGAGGGCTTCCTGGAAGAAGCAGCTTTTGAGCTGGCTTCATTGACAAGACCATACCCTGTCACTGAGCTGTATGTTGTCTTAGAGTTGCAGCCAAAGAGAGGATGCTTTGGGTGTAAATGGGTGTGTGGAGGGAAGGGACCAGGGGAAAATTTTTTATTAAGAAATCTGTTTGATCTCTTCCTCAAAACATCCTGACCCCAAGACTTCCTGTCTGATGAGGCGATTTGTAAAACTCATTCTTTCCTTCAGCACTTTTTCACTTTTAGCTAGCTCTAGTTGTTATGACATATTCCCTAGTCCAATCCCAAATTTGTCTCTGCAACTTCAACCCATTCTGCCTTCTGGGGCCAAGAAAGACAAGTTTAATCCCTCTTCTTTTTGACCTAATTAAAGCTATTCTATATGTGTATTTTCCCCACCACCCCCACCCCTGGCCTTCCTGCCACTTAGTCCAGGTTAAACAATGAGGGGATTGTTTATCTTTGTCCTTTGTCCTTACTAAAAGGGGGCACATAAAAGACTAGAAATAATATCCAGATGTGGTCTCACCAGGCAAAAGGCGGGATTATCATGTTCTCTCATCTAATGCAGTCTATGGGCAGCTAAGCAGGGCAGTGGCTCGAGTGCCAGGCCTGAGGTCAGAAAGGTTCATCTGCTTGAGTTTATGTCCAGCTTCAGACACTAAATGTGTGACCCTGGACAAGTGATGTAGACCCCTTTGCCTTGTTTCCCCACATCTGTGACATGACACACCACTCCAGGAACTGCCAAGAAAACCCCAAATGAGGTCATGAGAATATGAAATGACTAAACAACAGCAATGCAATCTATGTTTTTAGTAGCCTCCTTGGCTACAGTGGTATAACAGACACATCTACCAGTTAACTAATCAGTAAATATTTATTGAGTGCCCACTATGTTCCAGACACAGTGCTAAGCCTTGGGGGATACAAAAAGGAGGCAAAAGACAATCCTCAACCTCAAGGAGCTCACAATCTAACAGGGAGGTGACACATAAATAACCATGGGCAGCAAGCTATGTACAGGATAAATAGAAATAATTAGCAGAGGGAAGGCACTGGAATTAAGAGGGGCTGGGGAAGGCTTCCTGTGAAAGATGAGGTTTTAGTTGGGACCTAAAGGAAGCTGGGGAGGTCAGTGGTCAGAGCAGAGGAGGGAGAGCATTTTGGTCATGGGCTATAACTTGAGGAAATGCTGGGGGCTAAGATAGAGGACCAGCCTGCCAGTTACTGAATCAAAAAGTACTTGGTGGAGAGTAGGATGTAAAAAGACTGGAAATGTAGAAGGGGACTGAGTTATGAAGGGTTCTGAATGCCAAACATTTTATATTTGATCTTGGAGGCAATAGGGAGCCATCGAGGTTTGTTGAGTAGGGTGATAGAATCAGACCTAGATTCTAGGAAAATCTCTCTATAACTGAATGAAAACTGTGAGTGAGGGAAAGACTTTAGGCAGACAGACCCACCAGCAGGTTATTGCAGTAATTGAAGCGTGATAGGAAAAGGGTCTGTACCAGGATATGGCAGAGTCATAAGAAAAAGGAGCTAATTTGAGAACTGTTGCAAGCTGGCATCTGCGGGTCCTGGCAACAACTTGGGTGAGAGATGCTGAGGAATCCAGGATGGCTTTTAGGTTGTAAGGGATTGAGAGGATGGACTTGTCCTTTACAGTAAGTGGAAAGGTAGAAGTTGGGGAGGATTTGGGGAGAAATAATGAGTTGTTTGGACATGTGGAATTTAAAATGTCTACATTGGAATCCAGTTTTGGATGTTTGAAAGGCAGTTCAAGATGTGAGATTGGACATCAGCAAAGATTGCAGCAGGAAAGGTTGAATTAACAATTGTCATATTCAGTTTGCCCTCTCTTAAGGCCTCTGGATCTTTTCAGATTAACAATCGAGCAGCTATTCTTTCTTCCCAACTTTCACTGTTGATTTTTTTTAAGCCCAAGTGTAAGACTTGATTGATTTTCATCTTTATCTTATGTTGTGTCCTTGTGTGTTAACTTGAAAAGATATCTTTTGAATTCTGTTATCAAGTGTATTAGCTTTCTCTCCTAGGTTTATGTCATCTGTACATTGGTTGAGCCTGTGGCCCATTTCTTTAATTCATCCATAAAAATGATAAACAACCCAGGGCCAAGCTGAGCACCTTGAGGTCATCTTTGTAGAACTTCCACCTTGACAATAAGTTAGCACTTTGTGTTCCATGTACTTAGCTGTCCAAACCCTTGGGTGGAAAGTGGATAAAGCATTGGGCTTGAAATTGTGACAACTTATCTTCCCGAATTCAAATCTGCTCTTAAACTTGTACTAACTGTGTAAACAGTTGCCCAGCAGGGCAAGTCACATCACTCTGTGTGCCTCAGTTTCTTCATCTGCAAAATGAACTGGAGAAGGAAATGGCAAACTACTCCAGTAGTTGCCAAGAAAATCCCAAGTAGGATCACAAAGAGTCAGACATGACTGAAAGGACTAAATAACAAAAATTTTTATCAGTTTAGCCCACTATATGGATTATAGCATAACAGGCTCCTTTTTTTCCCCACTATCTTTTGCAGTCTGTCTGAGTTCACATTTGTTGCTCCCATGATATCTGCCCATTTTCCTTTACTCTTTCCCAGCATCAGGGTTTTCTGCATTGAATCCTGTCTTTCTCATTATGTGGCCAAAATATTTAAGTTTTAGCTTCAGTGTTCTAATGATACTATGTTCTCAAATTCTTTTAGGATCAGAAATCAAACTTACTGGCTTATCCTTTGAAGATTTTCTCTCTTTTATTATTAATAATGGGACATTTTCCCTCCTGTTCTTCAATCCTTTAATACCTCTTCTGCTTTTTACATTTATTTCAGAGATTACTGACAGTGGCTCAGCAACTCCACTAGTTCTTTCAAAATCCTCTAATATAGTTAGGCTGGGTCAAATGAGTTCAACTCACCAGACACAATGAGTAGTGTTCATATTTCCCTTTGTCTCTCTGTTTCTGTTTCTGTCTCTCTCTCTCTTAATGGGCATTTCCTTATTAAAATATAGACAGTGGAGCTCAAATCTTTTATATAATCAGACAAAAAACTCATAATAATGAATCTACAAAGAAATTGCTATCATTCCTACTTGATACAGTATGGTCAGAATGTGGCAAAAAAACATGCTTAGTGGAGGCCCATGGTTGGAGGTAGTAACAAAACCCATATTAGCCATCTTTGTTTTCACCTTTCCAATTTAAGATCATTCCTCTTGGCAGAGAAAACTAGTTTAACAGCCCAGTCATCTCTCTGTTTTTGTTGTTGTTATTCTGTATACTCTAAGCAATAGTCCTGCCCCTCTCTGATCTTCCTTGTTCTTCTAATGTAACTCTAAAAACCTCTCCTTTTTGTGACCTGTAGGTTTGCTCTCCAGATTCAGCCCAGTGTAAGCATTGGCATTCCTCACATGATTCCTTAGAGAACTCTGCCAGGATTTTATTTTCATTTTCTATTATTTACCCCGTTTTCATCTTCTCTTCATGTCTTAAACATCTAAGGTGAGTGCGTAGTTGGGTCTCCATATTGGTCTTAGACAACTATTTTTCCTCATTCCTCTTCACTGGAATTGACTTTTTTTATGTGTCTTCAGAATTTCGTTCTTGCTCACTTGCTCTTCTTCCTAGACTGACTTCTCCCTGAGAATGTTAAATTCTGAGATCTTTGAATCCATTCTCCTGAAAGTTAGAATGCATATTAGACCACTCCCAGCTTTCCTCCCCCTCTTCACCATGCTCTGATCACTTTCTACCTCAGCGGCCAGTTTCTCCTGTTGAGGAGCCTCGGAGCCCAAGGAGAAATTGTCTAGTACTCCCTGCCTCCCTTGAATTCTCTGTGGTGCTCAAAGTAGTTCTATAACCTGAGAGCAGAGGAGCCGTGGGCAGGCTCCTGTAGTCTCCATCCTGCCCAACAGGGGATCATTATGCAGGATACAATGGGGCTTTGGGGTCCCCAAACACCCAACTGTGAGGTGGGGAGAAGAGCAGGAAAGGGATTAATTTGTGGAAAGAACAAAAAGGTATGGGACATTACCATCTCTCTGCACTCATTCAACGAGCAGTCATTAGACACTTATTATGAGGAAGAGCAAGGTATGAAGCAGTTCTTCCTTGCCATCGACTCTGTGACATATGTGGCGCCCTGTGATTATTGCCATTTTACAGATGGGGAAACTAGGCCCTGCAGAGGAGATGTGGAGGGACTAGTCACCTCGAGGGCCAGTGGCAGAGTCAGGACAGGAGCCCAGGCCTTCTGGTGTCCAATTTGGTGTTCTTTCCACCATCCACATGCCCTCCCTAGAGAATGTGTTGTAGGAGGACAGGAGAAAGGTGTAAGGGGCTATGAGATTGGGGGATCACAACCAGCTGTAGGGAGGCAGGCAAAGAGGCCATAGAGCCCCAAAAGACCTCAGGAAGGAAGGGGGTGTTTACTAGGTGCTGTCTGTTCAGGGCCTGTGGTAGTTGTTAGGTGTGGCAGCTTTTCCCCTGGGGGGAAGGGGAACATAACTGTCTTCAAGTGTGGAAGTGTCTTCAAGAAGTCTTCTTTTATGTGTGCATGTGTGTGTGTGTGTGTGTGTGTGTGTGTGTGTGTGTGTGTGTGTGTGTGTTGGGGACCAGAAGTGTGGTATAGAGCAGGAGTTAGAGGCTTGATGTGGGTGTAAAACACTTTTGAATTAGAGCAGCTCAAAAGGACAGAGGACTGCTCCACCATGCAGGAGGTCCCCTTCAGTTGGCAGGGGTCTAGAAGGAACCTGTTTGGGCCTGGGTTGTTCCAGGTGACCTCTGATACCAGGTGCTGCCCCTCAGAAATTCTGTGACCTGTGCCTCCAATGCCAGTAGTTGAGGGCAGAGACTTACAGCAGCAGCTGCTTCTCGGTGATGGTCGCAAAGCACAGCTGTGGGAGGGTGGTGGAGGCCCTTGCCCTGTGCCAGGGTGGTGACTGTAAATCCCTTCATGTCCCCAGGGGTTTCTTTCGGTTTGCTTTCAGGGACCTCCTGACCGATAGGATCTAGAATTAGCACCTATGAGTTCCCCTCTGGCCTCACTTTCCAAGACTCGGAGGGTGCCTCTGCAGTCAGACGTCCAGAACTCAGGGTAAGCAGCAGCCCCTGTCAGACAGCAGCCCCTATCAGGCAGCCTCGAGGCTGATGGTTGTGCTGGGGGGAGCTGGGTGTGGGTGTGGAGCACAGCCAGAGAGAATCTGTTTCCTAGGCCCCAAAAAGGTGCAAGTACTCTTCTGGGATTTCTCCTGGACCCTGTCTGGGCCTCTGTCCATGGGCTGACAGTTTTGGCCATCTATGTCTAATTGGTGGATAGATAGCCTCTGCTGGCTACCCTTCCAATGCTGAACACCCCTCCTACCTGGGAAGTTCTGTCTATGTCAGAACAGAACCCAGAAATTCACATTTGCTGATGTTGAAGAGTAACAAGAAAAGCTAATGGATCGCCGAAACCCTCCCTAGTACCTCACAAGCACCGTGACTTTTTCACAGAGCACCCAGAGATGGCCTTGGGACACTTTTCCTCTGTTGGAGATGACTGTCACTTCCCCCAGGCAGATGATAATTGTCACAAAGCATTTAACACTGGTGTGGCGCTGGATTGTTTTTCAAAGTACCTCAGTAATTGTAACCCACATTTCTATAAACCTTTACCTCTGTCTTCTCATGTAATTCAGTTAGTCACACCACACCTCCTACCCATTTTAAAGATAAAGAAACTGAGACTTAAGAGAGTCCAAATGTGTTGCCTGCATTCTGGGTCTGAAACCCAGTGTGTCTGATGCCCATCCCATTTAGTAACAGGCTTTCAGTCCCAAGCTCTCGGTGCTTGCCTAGCACTCAGCTTACTGTGTTTCCTATGCCCCGGTGCCTTTATTGTATTCTCCAAGGAAGGGAAGGAAGATGTCAATTCTCATGACTTTTACCCATAGCAGGCCTTCCTCTGGTGGAGGTCTCTAGACTTCTGACCTATTTGTTTTTGAAACTGCTTCTCAATTCTTCCCTCCCATCGTTTTGGATGTTTAAGAGCAAACCAGGGATAGGACGCCAAGTCCCCAAATGAACCCTGCTTTTGCTCCCCTCCTCCAGATTGGTGATTCCCTTGAGGTGGAGGCCCTGGCATATGCTCCCAAAGCAGAAGGAAGAAGTTAGCCTCCACCTCTCCTCAGTTCCTTTGGATCCAGAATTAGGGAGCCTGGCCTATGGGCAGGGGTGGGGATGTTGCTGACTCCCCATTTTCCCCCTGATGTGTGGCAGTTTCTAACTGGCATTTCCTTCTTGCCCCTTTGGATTTCCAGGAGGAGAGCATTATCTTCTCGGATGAAAATCTTTGGTGGTGAGTGTCAGCTCTAATTGATCTTTATCTTCTTGTCCTGGATGCTGCTTGGGGTGGAACAGATGAACAAAGTAAAAAAAAAAGGGCTGGAAACTAACAGCCCCTTCTCGATACTCCTCATGTTGGCAGGCTGGAATTGGAGAGGAAACTTCAGTTGCCACCCTTCTGCCTGAATTATTTGCCAGTTGGGCTGACTGATGCCTCTCTAGGGTTCCTTTCTTCTCCTGTCCCCGTCATGTCTCCCTTCTTCCTGTCCTCCCTCCCCTCCCACCCCAGTCCCCACCTCCACAGTCCTGTTCTCCAACATCCTGTTAGCCATCTGCAAACCACCTTCCATAGGATGATTGGATGCCCTTCCTTACAGAAATCCTTCAATCCATTCCCCTTGTTCTATTTGATCCCCCAAAGTGCCTGTTACTTCCTTGTTTTCCTCAATTCCTTGAAGCTTCTACCTCAGTCTCCTCTGATGGTCTTTTACTTCTCCAGCCTTTTGTCAGTTTGATATGGACTAGACAGGGAAACTTGCTGATTGAGTTCCTAATCCTTATTCTCCCTTCTCTTTTTGAAAGCCCCCACTGGACTCTCTGTTTTATGGTTTTCTAGCTACACTCCTGACCTTTACACACAGGGACCGTCCCTATCGTCTTTCTTCCTTCCTCCTTGTCACCTCAGTCCTTCCCAGGAGCTGGCCTCTAGGGCCTATTTCTGGCATTCCCCTCACCGACCTACCAGCATTCTCAAGAATGACTGTTTTCTTGGAACCCCTTTTAGAGATGAATGTTCACCCAATTATCCAGTGGGCTTTCCCTCTGGCCTGGTCACCCTGAGAGTTGGGTACAGCCTTTCAAAGAATTGGGACCTCATCCTCTCTTTCTTTGGAAAAACCCTTACTCCTCTTTCCTTCCCCTAACCTAACACCTTGAACCCTGAGACAGTCGGATTCCAGAGTCTGCATAATCCCTTACCTCCCTTAAAAAATCACCTCATACTCTTTGATCTACAGAAGAAGAGGATGATTTGTCAAGTGATGGACTTAGTTCAGAAGAAAGGAGTCCGGGCCCTGGCAGCAACAAAGAAAAATCCTTCCACGTGGGAAGAAGTGGTAAGAGCTCCTGGCTGCCTCCGGAGATACAAGGATAACCTCATGGGTGGTCAGAACTCTTCAGGAACCTTGACTAGTGGTCATCCTGTCTCCACTGATTGGGCATCCTGCTGAATGAATTCTTGGACAGCTCTGATTGTTAGGGAATGCTAATGTCCACCTATTGGGTGGGAAGGGTAAAGAAATAAGCACTATGTGCCAGGTACTGATTGAGTTAAGTACTTTAAAAAGAAATTTGATCCTCACCACAATCTTGGGAGGTAGATGTTATTATTATATCCATTTACAGGTGAGGAAACTGAGGCAAACAGGGTTATGTGACTTGCCCAGAGTTACACAGCTAGGAAGTATCTGAGGGTGGATTTAAACTCAAGTCTTTCTGGCTTGGTCCGTTCTAATCATTATCTCACCATTTACCTTTACCATCAGTGGGTTGAGCAGAATAAATCTGATTTTTTTTTTCTACATGAAGAGTAAAAGTGACCACTTGTAGAAGATTTCTGGGGATTTAGCCTCCTATGTCTATCTGCTTCTTCATCTCCTTGGGATGAAGGACCTGGAGATTTCGAGAGGGGACTTGGTGATACTAGTAGCAGGGTTTAGGATGGGAGTGTTTGAGACAGATGTGGCTCTGTGCAGGACTTGGGAAGGAACTGGGAAGCCCAACATAACTCCTAATCGATGCAGACATACTTGCTGCAGCTTTGGTCCAGTTACACAGTTGGGCCTCTGTGTATCCCAGAACTATTCAGTGTCTGATGGAAGATAAAGGAAACAGATATTATCCCTGGCACAGGATAGGGGGACATCTATCCAAGTGGCCAGGCAAACTTCTCTGGCACTTGTAGTGAAATTGGTCATATTGAATATGAAAGCACTAGAGGGTGCTTTCTTGGGGGGCAAGACACGATGAGGTATGGGGCTCAACAGCTCACCACCTTGTTTCCTGTAAGTTCTGAGCAAAGTACCCTAGGAAGCTTTGTTGTGTCTGGATCCCACCCTTTAAATAGAGCCTTGGTTCTATTTCTTTGCCTTCTAAATGGAATATTAGCCTCTAAAAGAAAGCTAGAAGTTAGGCTGTGGATGTGGGGAGGCAGCTACTGAAGTCCAAACAATCAGGGCTTTCTTGTGCCAGGGCCACCAGGAAAGACAGCACCTCAAAACAGGGAGAAGTCTATGCTGCTGGCATTTTGGAGGGTAGCTCCCAGGAGGAAAAAGAAGACCAAAAGTCTTGTTGGGTCACCCAGATGTGGGGCTTAAGGGTTCCTCAGTACTTTCCCCTGTGTGACTTGTGGTCCCCCATTGCTGGAGGTGTTTCCCCAGACAAATCCTTTGTGTATTGGGTCATGCTACTGGGCTACAGGAGGTCTGAGTCAGAGAGGGAACACTGCAGCCTTTAGCAGGGCAAGAAGAAGCCACAATTGAAGTCTGAGCCTGAGCTGTTCATTAAACCTACCTCCATGGAAAGTACAATTGGTGTTTGGGCTCAGAGAATTCAAAACGGAATAAAAATAAGCTAGCCTTTTTTTGTTAATATTTTATTTTTCCAAATATATGTAAAGATAGTTTTCAACATTCATTTTTGTAAGACTTTGCGTTTCTAACTTTTCTCTTTCCCTCCCTTCTCTTCTCCTCCCCAAAACAATAAGCAATCAGATATAGGTTAAATATGTGCAATCCTTTTAAATATAGTTCCATATTTGTCATGTTGTACGAGAAAAATTAGACCAAAAGGAAAGAGGTCACAAGAAAGAAAAAAATAACAAAGAAACAAACAAAAAAGTGAAAATACTATGCTTCAATCCACATTCAGTCTCCATAGTTCTCTCTCTGGGTGTGGATGACTTTTTCCATCCCAAATCTATTGGAATTACTTTGAATCACCACATTGAAAAAAGCCAAGTCCCTCACAGTTGATAATCATATAATCTTGTTGTTACTGTATATAATGTTCTTCTGGTTCTTAAGCTATACAACCATCTTGGGCAGGGGGCAGAAGTTATGATTTCTCTTTATTTTTCAGAGGAGACATGACAGATTCTCCACTTGAGAAACTTATCATGTAGTGAGGGAAAAGACACAGATACTAATAACTATATTTCTGTTAGTTGCTAAGTGCCCTCCCAGGATTCTCCTGTCCAGATCCAGAGCTAAGATTAGCTATGTCTATAGTTCAGATAAGGACTTCATAACTGTTATTGATGTTTACTTTGTGATGAGGTGTCTGGGAGTACCAGCAATTTGTCCACAGATCCTACCCTCACAATTGCTTACATATCATGATGATCAAAGGGGGAAGTAACTCCATAGCAAGCCCTTGGAGGAGACCTCAGCTCTAACTCTACACACTCAGGCCTTTTCCAGAATACTGTTGAGGACCAGAACTCTCAGGTTTCACAAGCAATCCCTATACCCCATCACTGTCTTTGTGCTCTAAGTATACCATACCATATTTGTCAGACCAGGGCAGTTCTATAGGTCTCTGGCCACTTTCAGACAACCTTACATATACTCACGCCTTGGAATGGCCATCACTTTCCTTTGCAATCTTCCCTATAATAGCAAGGGTTGAGACAGAAATATCCCTATAAGTACAACCCAGTTGTGTTTGTTTCCTTCTTAGCCTTGTAGCATCCCAAGTTTCTGACAGATACAAGAGAGTATTAAGTGTAAAAAAGAGATGGAGGCCCAATGAATGCGATGAGACATTTGTGGCAAGAGAAGTCATTTTCATCTGGGCAGTTTCTGAGAAGGCTTTATGGAGGATGTAGCAACTGAGTTACACCTTGCATGAGGATATGAGCTTTGAGTGGGAGGCCCATTTCAGATATGGGGGATCTTGTGTGTAAAGACAGAGACATGAGAAAGGGCAGAACAATCTGTAATGTAGAAACCTGGATAGGCTGGTTAGGTTATGGAGGGCCCTGAATTCCAATGTCATGAATTTATCCTTTGTTGGACAATGGAAGGATGTGAAAGATTTTTGAGTCAAAGGATGATATAGTCTGAATTGGGAAGATTGTTAGGGCAACAGTGTGAAGGATAGGTGGGGGAAAAGAAACTGGAAGCAGTAAGACCAGTTTGAAGACAATCAATAGTCTAAGAAGAAACAGAGACTAGACTCATGATTTCCTCAATATTTCCTGATAAATGCCACTTCTTTGAGATCTGCTTAAACCACTCTGAGGATTAATGATTTCCCAGTGTCATGCAGCCAGTATATGACACTCAAGTATGCTCTCTATTCATTGAGTCTTGCTGCCTCTCGCGGTTGAGGCAAGAAGAGATTTAAAAATCTCCACAAATGTGGCTGGAGGAGAAATGGACAAGAAGAAATGGACAGGTTCACTTGAATGCAGGACAGGAGGTAGGAAGAAGTGGGTGTATGGATGGAGAAGATTGGTGGGTTTGGATTAAAGGCACTCTGGGACCTTCATGTCTCATGGCAAAGGCAAGATACAGTGCCAAGAAAGGAAAGACAAGTATAGATTACTAAAGTACAGGGGGGGAAGCTGGAGAAAAGAGAGGTGACTGATTAAATCTTGGATGAAATTAGTCAAGGAAAGCTCCAGGGAGCATTGAGCCAAGTTTAGAAGGGGAAGGGAAGAAAAAGGGAGGTGACAGTCCTACTTACTGTGTTCTGACCTTGTCAGGCAGCAATTGGAGAATTACAGATACAGTATTCAGGAGTGAGATTGGTCAAGTGGGTGGGAGCTTGAAGCCAGGCCAGGCCCATATGCGTTAAAAGGAACTTAGTATCATGAAAAGCACTAGCTTTGGAGGCTGAAGACCCCAGTTCAAGTCCCTGCTCTTTTACTTAGCTGTTTAATTGTAGTTAAGCAGAGCCTCAGTTTCCTCATCTGTAAATTGGGTAACAATTCCTGCAAGGCAGGTATAGCACTTTTGTGTTATAGAAATATGAATTAATTAATATTGAAATTATAGAATATAACATCAGTGGTGGGAGGAGTGGTGTCTGCAGCCTTGATGCCATGTTAGAAAGCCCTCTGATGCTCATTCTGCTTGACCTCAGATAGGAGAATGAAGCTAGAAGCACCGGGAAGACAGTTTGGTTCTCTTTAAAGCAGTTTTCTGTACCAATGGGGGCTGTTCAATATGGAGTAGGCTCCTCCCCGTTATCTTTTAGGGCATCCCGGGACACCTAACAGCCATTGGTCTAAGACTGAGAGATGGGATTCCTGCTTCATATTTGTTAGCAGATTGCCCTAAAGTCCCCTTTAGTGCTGAGATTCTTTGATTCTTGGTGGATTGGGTATTCCAGAGATAGCTGAAATTTCAGGAAGCCCTAATGAATAAAGGCTCGGTTGTAGATTTGGACACCCCTGAGGCAGAGCTGAGGGTATGGAGCCTACTAGAAGATGGGGGTCTTGAAGTTTAGCCTGAGATTCCCAGGTCAAGGTTCTTTCCACTTGATTAGCAAGATTTGGGTCATTTGGGATAGATGAAGGATCATTTAAGTAGTGAAGGGTCTAGTCATGGAGATAGGCAGGTCAAGGGCATAGGGGTATCAGTCAGGACCCAGAAGTTAAACTAGGTGTAGAAGGATTTCAGGAGCTGGGAGAATCAGGTCTTAGGCAGTCAATAGGTAGTTCATGTCCAGGTTGGGCATTCAGGGGGCAATTACTGGCAGTGGTTAATTGAGGTCAGGATGGGGAGGTCATTCAAAAGCTGGACAAACTCTCTGAAACCTTAGCAACTTGGTGGAATTGGGAGGATAAGGATCCATTCATTTGGTAAACCCATGGGCCCCCACCTCAGTTCTTTAAGCTGTGGCCTTAAGTCATTTTTTGTTAGGGTCCCTGCCCCCCGATATGGGCTTGGTCTCCTCTTTGGTGAAGAGGTTAAATGAACTGGAACAAAAGGTGAAGACGCAGGCTGAAGAAATCAACCTCAAGGTACAAGGTACTGGGCCCAGGCTGAACCAGCTGCTGTCTGCCGGGCCATGGGGGATTCCAGATGAGGCTACAGAGGCATTCAGCCCCTGTAGCAGCCCCAACACATCCCCATGGCAGCCCCGCAGTTCAGTGGGAGGCTTGGGCATCTTTCCTTTGCTTTCTCCTGGGGTGTTGGGGATCTAGGGCTCCAGGACTGAGCCATGGCAACAGGGTTCCAACAGCTTTGTTCTGCCACTCATTCTGGAATCTCAGTTTTTATACTTGGGGCCGGGAAGGAATACAATAGCGACTTCCCAGAGGCACCGTTCCCAGCTTCCCGAGTGCCAGGAACCGGTCTGGGGCTGATGTTGGTGCCTTGGTACTGCAGGACCAGTGGATCAAAACCCTCAAGTTGAAAATCAAAAACCTGCAGCCAGGAGAAGGTAATAGAATTCTCTGGCCAGAGTCCTGGCCTGTCTAGCTTCCCCTCCCATTCCCAACTCCAACCCCAGTCCTGGTAAAGAGAGACGCCATCCCTGCCTTGTGGAACTGCCGGGTGGGACGGGAGCCTGCATACACAAACCTGCAATGGCCAATGGGGAACAATATGAGCATTGTGTGGAGGAGAGATTAGACGTGTCTGCTTGGCAGCAGAGTAGTGAGAAGTTGTCAAGGCAGCTGCAGGCTCCATGTGGGCAAGTCTCCTCTTAGGGCCTTCCAAAGGTAGAGCAGGCTTCCTTGGGAGACAGATTTGCCCTCATTGAAAGTCCCCAAGTAGAGGGTCGATAACTCACTTGTCAGGAATAAAATTATAAGGAGGATTCTTGGTCAGATGGGAGGTAACTGGAAGCTCAGACCTGGAGCAGGAGGTTGGGGGGGTAGGGTTGGGATGGAGAGGAGTACTGGAGCAGGCAGCTGGGGAGGAGCACTGAGGTGTGACCATGGGGACAGGGCATTCTACAAGTCTCTCCTGACTTCGCTCAGAAGCATAAGTGCTACACACTTAGAAAAACAACTTATAGAAGATTATGTATCTTAAGGCTTCAAAATATTATTAAATTTCGAGATAACCACTGTCTTGTTCTATATGTTGCTCTAGTTCATTTTTAATTTTGTATACACTTTTATCAGCTGTGACTCAGTGACTGAATGATTACATTTGCAAGCTGGGCCTTCAGAAGATCCTAAGAATGAGGTTTTGACACAGACATTATAATTTTAATGTTACCCACAAGAAGTCTAATGGAACTAGATCAGGTGACCCACATGGTCAAGTGAGAAGACGTCCTGTAGGGATCAGTCAGTCCCAGAAAGTGCCCTCCCTAAACTGTCATGCATAATGCATAAACACATACTGCCTTGATTTGTTAAGATTAAAATTTTATTATTCAAAATTCACAAAATGGATACATTGAAAGACATTTAAGTAACTAAACTTGAAATTTTTGAGGGGTTATGTAAGTTTGTAGCATATTTCTGAAGTTTCTAAGACTTAAAACCACTAAGATTTTGGAAACACCCTGTATGAGGAGGTGGCAGTATTCTAATCACTGAGGAATGATCCAGCGGGGTGAATCAATGGTTGGAGAGAAGTCTTTTGAAGTGGGTCAGGTAACCAGACTATATTCGTCATCCTCAGAAGAAGTCTAAGTGAAAGCTGCCTGGAGACATTATCATTTAAGATTCACACAGTCTATTTAGAATGTCCTCTCTCCTCTTTGTTGTCATCTCTCCAGGTTACTGCTGCAATTTACTCAATTATGTTATTAGTTATTTTACAGACTTTTCATTGCAACTCCTAACATAACCTTCTGGGACTTAGGTGTACTTATTCAGGAACCATTTAGCACACTGACTTCTTAAGTCCTCCTTTTCAAGAACCGCCTCTACTCTATTTGGCCACACATCTGGATTAGCTTCACTCATTTCCCAAATTACACTGCTTCTAAGATCGAAATCTTCAAAGTCCATAACATTTCCTCCAAGATCACAACCTCCTATTTCTCTACTCATTCTCATGCACACGAGACCTATTTCCTTTTTACCCATATCATGACCTCTGACACCTCCACCCATCTCTGATCTCCTAGTCCCCATCCCCTGTTTTTTTTTTTTTTTCTTCTTTTTTTTGCTGAGGTAATTGGGGTTAAGTGACTTGTCCAGGGTTACACAGGTAGGAAGTGTATTTGGTTTCACTTTTGATGTCCTTTTAATGCCATTTAATATGATAGCTCCTTTGGTGCCTGGTCAAGTGTTAGAATGTTTCACTAGAATCCCTTACCCTCCTCTCAGTTAGCTCTTCTTGGCCTGGAAATCTTGTAATAATCACTTCCTGAGCTCTCTGCTCCTGTCCTGGGATTTGTGAAGCTATCCAGAGAAAAATTCAGAATCAGACATTTGTGTCATTTTTCAGCTGAGCCTTTGCTGTACTTTAAATTTCTGCCTTTCCCAACTCATTTCATTTGCCACAGTATCTGTTCTTTAAATCAACCAGACATTCATGGAGGCAGAAAAACCACAATAAGGTGCTGGCCCTCAAGAACTTTCATGCCCCTTGGGCAGTTTTGTTAGAGGCCTGGAGTTTAGGAGAGATACTGGGGCTGGCTACACAGAACTGGGAATTATCTACATAGAGATGATAACTGAGCTCAGGGTGCTAATGAGGTTACCAGGCAAGAGTGGCCTGAGAGAGACAGAGATAAACATGCACACAGAGGAGAAGAAAGAGAGAGAGAAAAAGAGGGAGGGAGGGAGGAAAAGAGAAAGAGGGAGAGGGAATGAGAAAGAAAGGGAGAGAGGGAAAGAGAGAGAGAGAAATAGAAGAGGCCCAGCACAAAGTTTACAGCAGAAAGCCACCTACTTCTCTGAGAAATCTTAGCCCCTCTTCTTGAAATTTCTGAGTATCATCAACTATCCTTTCCTCCTCCCTTCTGGTCACAGAAAAGATGCTCCTGCACCTTCTTTACTTACTCTCCCACAACTACCAATACCCTTTTTGTTGGCAAATCTTGATAGTCTTTCCTCAGGCTTCATCTTCTTGAACTTTCTGCTACATTTACTACATTACATCCCTTCTTAGGTTCTTTGCTCTGGATTTTCATGCTCTCTCCTGATTCTCCTCCCCTTCTAATTCCTCTTCTCCAGGCTCCTTTGCTTTCACCATTGTTCCTCTGTCTTCTTCATTGATTCCCCATCCTCTTCCCAACTCCTTAAGCCCTTTCATTTATTCCTCTGGCACTTGCTGGTCCTTTTATGCACATGGCTCCCTTCAGTGTCCCAGCCCTAATCTAACTACTGAACTCCAGACCCACGTTTCTATTGGCCATCAGGGCAAGGACATTTCAGCATCTTTTTACTACCTCAAAACTCAGTGTAACCAGATTTCCCCCATAAGTCAGTTGCTATTTCTGACTTAACATTTCTGTGTTTGGCACTGCCAGTCACCCCATCTCCCAGGTTTGGGTCTTGGGGTTATCTTTGACTTCACTCTCCCTGAGTGCTCATGTATAGTTAGTTACCAAATTCTCTCTATTACATCAGCTCTCTCCTATTTCATTTGCTTTTACCCAAGTAGTAAATATATATATATATATATATATATATGTATCACTCACAAGATGATTTCAACAGCAAACTCCTATTACTTTCGAAACCTGTTCTATGTCCCCTCGTTCCCTTCTCTATTTTATTCTTTCACTTTCCAAAGGAACTTTACTAACAGTAACTGCCCCTGGGATAAATTGAGTTGGGGGATGGGAGTATGGTCTGATTATTTTATGCTGGGTGCCAGGGCAGCCCATCCCCCAAGACTGGCAGTGACAGCCTAAAGACAGTCAGGTTAGGTTTGGGACCTCTGACTGCTTCAGGGAAGAACCTTGCCCTTCTTTGGGGGAGATTTCATTTGCTAGGTTCGGTATATAGATCTGATCATGTCACTCCTTTATTAAATAATCTTTAGGGGCTATGTCTGGTGCCTACTGAATAATGTTTAACTGCTTTACCTTGCATCTGAGGCCCTCTACAATTTGGACCCACACTCACCCCTTTCCAGCTGAATTTCATATTAAGGCCTATCATGAACTTTGCATGCCATTCAAATTGGACCAATCTCTGTCCTGTGAATATACCCTGTGATTTCCCACCTCCATACTACTGCTCATGATGTTCTTTATACCTCGAGGGCCCTGCAATCTCCTCTTTCCATGTTGAATTTCTATTCACACATTAAGGTGGACCCTAAATGGTGCTTTTTTCAAAAAAGTTGTCCCTGAGCCCACTATGGGTTATTAACGATCTTTTACCTTAGAGCACTCTTACCTCACAGAGCACTCTTCTCTAACACTTCTCTCTAACATACCTAAGACACAATGTTGTGTTTTATAGTTCAGTGTATTTCTTATCCACGTCTCTCTGAAATTTCATATTCAACCCAAGACTTGGTCCATAGTAATCATTTAATCTTGATTGTGTGAAGGATTGACTCAGCAGAAAGTAAAGAATACATGACTAGCAGGATTAGTTCGCCCCCAAATTTGTGAAAGGTGATGTGAAATTCTGGGGTTTGTATACAATCTCATTCCAGATTGTGCCTGACCCTCGAAGGTGTCTCCTTGGGCAGCACTTGAAGGCCCAATGGTTGGTCAAGGAGGCCACCCTGAGCCCTGCATCTCTGCTTTGGGGACCTCCTGAACCCAACCTATCTTTTTCAGAAGATCAAAAAAATTCAACTAATACAGAAGAACTGGAAGCCAAGTGTCAGCACCTTCAGAAACAGGTCCATGAGATGGAGGTGAGACAGATAAAGGGGAGAATGGGACAGGACCCTGAAAGGAGGAGGCTTTGGGGCATCTCCCAGTTGGGGGTCAAGGACCATAGGGGTCTTTTTCACTCGCCTTCCCACCTATCTATCACTCCCAATAGACCTTCCTGTCGTCACTCATTCACATAATATTCAAATTCTAGGGGCTGATGCTACCTGTGCGATCTCTTTATCTCAATTTCTTTATGTGTAAAATGATGGTTGGACTAATTTTAAGTTCCCTTTCATCTCTAACCCTGTGAAACTATGAAAGAGCTCCTAACTTGGCTTCTTATGCCCTGTGTCTGCCTGTGCCATGACTGATGCTTATGTAAATGTGCGCTGTCACCATCACCAGCATTCTCAGAAACCCCCCCTGGAGAAGACTCTGCCTTTTGCCTTGGTCACAGTTTAGCCAGAAGGAAGCAGTAAGCTATGGAGGAAATGACCTGGATCTTAAGAGTCTTAGAGTCAGAGAGTCTGGACTCAAATGCTGGTCCCAAGACTTTTGAGCTCTGTGATGAAGGCGAGCCACTGAGCATCTCTAAAATGTCCATGCTTGGGAAAAGCAGCTCACTGGGATAAGGGAGGCCGCTCTATGTCAGCCTTCCCATGATGGTTACCACCTTCTCACTTCCACAAATAATTGCCTGATGAAGTCAGTGCCTAGTTGCCAGTGTCACAGCCTAGTTTAGAGCCAGGAAGACCAAGCTCCAGACCTCAGCCCAGGCTGCAACATCAGCAGACTCCTCTTGAGGCTAAAACAGCCTTCACCTTGCCTTTCACATCTCATTTCCTTGTGCCACATTCAGCCCAGGAGCACATGTCCTATTTAAACCCATGGCCTGTGGCTTCTGGCAGTACCCCTCGCTGATGAGTGGAGTTGGTTGGGGGAGCAGAAGCGGTCTTTGGGATAATAGGAGGGAGGCCAAGCCTAGTCCTAAAATAGTGTGCTCCCTCCCACCCCTTCTTCCTTCCCTGTTTATGTGTCTGCGCTAGAACTCGGGATAGGGGGATAGGAGACTTGGACTTGATTCTCAGCTCTGTGCAAAATTCTAACCTGTTCTATGATCTTGAGCAAATCACTCCTTGCTGGCCTCCGTTTCCTTAGCTGTGAGAATGGAGAGTCTGACTAGATGATCTTTAAGGGCCTTCCCAACTAGTCATAACAGCTTATATTATTATACTTTTTAAAAATCATTTACAGGGTGAATGCATCCTTTTTAAAAATCTGATCTTCAGATCTAGGTAGATCAAGCATTGGTATTCCCATTTCACAGATGAGAAAACTGAGGCTCTGAATGAAGTGACTTGCCCTAGATAACACACTTAGAAAGTCAGAGGCAGGAACTGAACCCAAGTCTTTTGGCTTTTCTACCAAGCCACACTCAGTGCCTCAGCTCTGAAGGTCCCTACTGAAACAGGATGGATGCTGAGACTTCACAGCTCTGGCCTTGATTCTGCTGAGAAGTTGTTATTGAATCATGATATCGGTGACCTTCACTGTCCCTTCCCTTCTTGGTGTCTCCTGAGAAAGAAGCTTAACTAATGACAATCTTCCTGTGTCCTTTTCCTGTTCAGCGATTTCTGAACGACTATGGACTGGAGTGGGTGGGAGAACCATCGGAAACTGAGATGGAGATGGAAACGGACTTAGAGGCTGAGAAGTGGACGCTCAAGAAAACCTGGAAGCCAGGTAGAGTGGGGCCCGTTCCCTGACTCCAAGAAAGGGGACCTTTGGGCAGGACATGAGCTCCAGCATGTCTGTGAAAAGAGGGAGCTGGATCCTTAAGATACCTTCTAGCTCAGTGATCCTGCCACCTCTGAAATCCTCTCAGAGCTTCTATTCTAGACTCTCAATCCCTCCCATGTCTGTAGTCCCGCCATCTCTGAAGTCCTCCCAGCTCTACTGTTCTAGATTCTCAACCCCTTCCAGCTCTGTGATCCTTTGCCTCTGAAGTCCTCCCAGTGCTTCTATTCTAGGTTCTCAGTCCCTTCCAACTCTATGATCCTGCCACTTCTGAGGTCTTCCCAATGCTTCTATTCTAGATTCTCCATCTCTTTCACCTCTATGGTCTTGCTGCTTCTGAGGTCCTCCTAGCACTTCTCTTCTAGATTCTAATCCCTTCCAGCTCTGTGATCCTTCTGTCTCTGAAGTCCTCCCAGCTATATTCCTCTAGCTTTTCAATTCCTTCTAGTTCTGCAATCCTGACAGTTCTGAAGTCCTCCCAGTGCTTCTATTTTAGTTTTTCAGTCTCTTCTAGTTCTACGATCCCACCAGTTCTGAAGTCCTCCCGGAGCTTCTCTTCTAGATTCTCAATTCCTTCTAGTTCTGTGATACTGCCAATCCTGAAGTCCTACCAGCGCTTCTATTCTAGGTTCTCAATCTCTTCTAGTGCTATGATCCTGCCAGTTCTGAAGTCCTCCCAATGCTTCTAAATTCTCAATCTCTTCTTGTTCTGCAATCCTGCCAGTTCTGAAGTCTTCCTAGTGCTTCTATTCTAGGTTCTCCTTTCCAGCTCTGTGATCCTTCTACCTCTGAAGTCCTCCTAGGGCTTCTATTCCAGGTTCTCAATCCCTTCCAGTTCAGTGATCCTGCCAGCTCTGAGGTCCTCCCAGTGCTTCTATTCTAGATTTTTAATCCCTTCCAGCTATGCAATTCTGCCACCACTGAGATCCTTCTGACTCTTCTAGATTCTCAATCCTTTCTAGCTCAGCGATCCTGCTGCCTCTGAGGTCTTTCCAGAGCTTTTCTTCTAGATTTTCAATCCCTTCTAGCTCTGTGATCCTGCTGCCCCTGAGGTCCTCCCAGTGTTTCTCTTCTAAATTCTCAATCCCTTCCAGCTCAGTGATCCTGCCGCCTCTAAGGTCCTCTCAGTCCTTCTTTTCTAGATTTTCAATCCCTTCCAGTTCTGAGATCCTTCTGCCTCTGAAGTCCTCCCAGTGCTTCTATTCTAGGTTCTCAATCCCTTCCAGCTCAGCGATCCTGCCACCTCTGAGGTCCTCCCAGTGTTTCTCTTCTAGATTTTTAATCCCTTCCAGCTTTGTGATTCTGCCACCTCTGAGTTCTATTCTAGATTTTCAGTCCCTTGTAATTCTGCAATCCTGCTGCTTCTAAGGTCCTCCCAGTGCTTCTCTTCTAGATTCTCAATCTCTTCCAGCTAAGTGATCCTTCTGCCTCTGAAGACCTCCCAGCGCTTCTATTCTAGGTTCTCAATCCCTTCCAGCTCAGTGATCCTGCAGCCTCTGAAGTCCTCCCAATGCTTCTCTTCTAAATTCTTAATCCCCTCCAGCTCTGTGATACTGCAGTTCTGAAATCCTCTCTGTTATTCTAGATTCTCAATCCCTTCCAAGCTCTCAGGTTGTGAGCTATCTTCCAGCGTTGATACTCCATAGTCAGAGTTCTGTCCTAGCACCGATGTTCTGTGCTTGGCAATGAGTCCTTGCTTTATTTTCAGGCTCTTCAGTTTGTGTGTGGCTTTAAGTCAATATTTCTTGCCCATCATATGCTGTATTCTCATCACTCATGTGCTATTCCTTCTGTAAATCCTCTTTCTCTCTCAGCTACCATCCTTTTTTCCATCCTTTGTCCCTGTACTCAGAACTCACATTTACCTCTAAAAATTCTTTTTTATGATTATGAAATTTACAAATATCAACTATTTGTCCCTAGACAGAGAACAGAAGAAGAGGATTGCATAGAAAACCATGAATTTTCATTTTGTATTGTTGTTTTAAAAAAATAAATTTCAGAGTTATCATGTTAGTTCCAAAACTGCTCTGCTTGGCAGTATCTCTTTTTGGGTTTCCTTCTGCTTTCTTCTATTTAGTTTTTAAAAGCGATTCATTAAAGCTTCTTTGCTTTCTTGGTTTTTTTTTTTTTTTAAAGGATCATTATCATTATCCTCTTCTCATACTTCCCTTCCCCCAAATAAAAGCCCGACCCTGGAATAAATAAATGTAATAATTCAAAAGAAATCCACACATGTGCCTGCTGTGTCTGAAAATATAGGTATCATCTTACATCTGAGTCCTGTAGCTATTTGCCAAGAGATGGAAAGCATGATTTGTTATTAATCTCATGGAGTCATGATTTGTTTTTGTATTAATCAGGATTTTAAAGTCTTTCACAGTTGTTTTCCTTTAACAGTGTTGTAGAATATAAATTGTTCAAATTTTGTCCACTTAGTATCATTCACACAAGTCCTTTGAGGCTTCTCCGATTCTGTCCTTTTTTAGCAGTTTTATAGGGCTATTGCCCCATATTCATATGCCATAATTTATTTAGCTAATCCCCAATTGATGGACATCTACTTTATTTTCCAGTTCTTTGTTCCTACAAAAATTGCTGCTATAAATCAATATATACTTTTTACACATGGGTCCTGTCCCTCTTTGGAGTATAGTCCTTGTCATGATATCACTGGGCATTGAGTATGCAGAGTTGAAGTATTTTTTGAATATAGTTCCAAATTGAATTCCAGAAAGTCTAGATTTCTCAGTCCCATGGCAGTGCCTTTGTGTGCCTGTCCTCCCCAAGCTTCTCTGACAACTGTTATTTTTCCTTTTTTGGTCATCTTTATCAGTAGAATGGTTTTGAGGTAGAACCTCAGAAGGATGTTGTTGGGTTTGTTTTCTTAACTTTATTTTTTTATTCTGAATTGAAAGCAAAAAGAAAAAAAAAGCTTTTCCATCTACACAACAAAATAACAGAGAATTGTATCTGAAGTCATGAATTATCATTTTATGCTGCTCGATTTTTAAAAATAAGATATAATACATTTTCATACTTTAGTTTAAACATCATCCTGTTTGTGCTTTCTTATGAACTTCCTTCTGTTCTCTTCTGTGTATTTGAACAAATGTTTCAGAAGCCTTTTTTTTTTTACATCATTTTTGCTATCAGGAAGCCTCCCTTCTGTTTTCCACTCCAAGTCAAAAATAGAGAACAAACCTTGTAACAAGTATAATGAAACAAAACATCCACACAAGTGACCTTGCCTCTCTCTCCTCCCTTACCCTCTAAGATCCTCCTCTCCTTTCTCAACCGTCCTCTCTCCTCATTTGAGAGCATGAAAAAAGCAAAGCCCATTACCAACATTTATAGTCAATCAAAACAAATGTCTACATTGGCTGTGATCCCCCAAAATAGTTGTCTCATTCTGAATTCTGAAAAACTTCACTTCTCTATTAGGAGGTGAATAACAGATGTCTTTATTAGCCCTCTGAAATTCTGGTTGGTCATTATACTGATAGGCGTTCAACACAATAGTTTACCAGCACATTTATGTTCCATAATTTGTTAGGCCATTCACTGATTCATGGGCACTCCCTTGGATTCCTGACCATCGCCACTTCAGAAAGAGCTATAATTATTTTTGTATATTCCTTGGAGTTTTGCTTAGGATTCATCTCTCCCTTGATCATTCATTCCCTTCTTATCTTTCCCCTTTCTCTCCTATTTTCCTCTTGAGTAAAATAAATGTGTGTATTTCACTCATGTGCGTGTGTGTGTGTATTCTTCCTTCTTTAAATCAGTTCAGATGAGAATGAGGTTCCTGCTATGCCCTCTTCTTTGTTTACATAGATGTCTACTTAATTCATCCTGATTATGTGAAATAATTATCCCTTTCCTTCCTTTCCCTTCTACTCTCTTCTCCTTTTTCCCATTCTTAAAACTATTGAGAGTTAAAAGAACCACTTCCCAAGACTTGTCTAATTTGATTTCCTCTATGAATTCTCATGATGATGACACATGTAGTGTCCTAGTTAAATACAAGCAGTTAGTCCTTTATAATTTTCCATCATCTTGCCTTTTTAGGCTTCTTTTCACTCCTATGTTTAACTTTTTTTTGTTGAGGTAGTTGGGGTTAGGTGACTTGCTCAGGGTCACACAACTAGGAAGTATTAAGTGTCTGAGGTCACATTTGAACTCAGTTCCTCCTGACTTCAGGGCTGGTGCTCTATCCACTGTACCACCTAGCTGCCCCACTGTGTTTAATTTTCTTTTCTTTTTTTTTTCTTTATCTTAAATTTATTATTTTATTTTTTATTATAACTTTTTATTGACAGAGCCCATGCCTGGGTAATTTTTTTACAATATTGTCCCTTGCACTCATATCTGTTCCATGTGTTTAACTTTCAAAGTTTCTTTGAAGCTTTAGTCTTTCCATCATGAATGGTTTAGAAGATCCTTATTTTATTAATAATCTATATTTTCTTCTTTAGAGATTATATATTCAAGTTATTTTTGGCTACAGGCCTATATCCTTTTCCTTCTGGAATATTATATTTCACGTTCTCTGGTACTTTATCGTGATGGCTATTATATTTGATCTAGACTGTGGTTCCTTAGTATTGAATTCTTTCTGTTTACAGATTTTTTTTTTTAAATCTGAAAGCTCTGAGTTTTGACTATGTTGTTCCCAAGAGTTTTTATTTGGAGGTTTCATCTAGAAGGTGATTGGTAGATTCTATTTCTACTTTTCTTTCTGGTTCTAAGAGATCTGGCCAATTTTCTTCTAAGACTTTTTGAAACAGGATGTCTAGATTTTTTTTTTTTTTTTTTTTTTTGAGTCATGGTATGTAGATAATTCAACAATTTTAAAATCTTTCCTTCTTGATCTATTTTTTAGATTAGTTGTTTTTACTATGAGATCCATTTTCTTCTTTTTTCCAGCCTTTTGATTTTGTTTTAACATTTCTTGTTGCCTGATGAAGTCACTGACTTCTATTTGATTGATTCAAATCTTTAGGAAGTTTGTGGCTTGGGTAAGGTTTTTGAACCTTTTATGCTGTTAATTCCTTTTCTAATTCTTCCATTTTTCTTTCTTTTAATTTTTTTGCAACTTTTTTTTTCAGGCACTTATCTCATTTATTAAGAAATAATTATTTTTTAACCTTCCAAGCTGTGTTTTTCTCTTATAGATGTTTTGAAATCATTCTTTTCTTCTTTGTTTGTTTTTTGAGTATATAGCTCATAATAATTTAAAATAGCTTTTTTTTTTGGGGGGTGGAGCTTATTTTTCTAACCTCCTTCCTGGCTAGGGGTTTGTAGTTAGGACTGAGTTCTATATCAATTCTGGAGGGAAGGCCTGGGATAGCGCCATTGCTACTTTCTGGCAGTATTGAGTGTTGTGTTGTTATGAGATCTCAGGCATAGTCTGGGAAACTGCAGACTTCTGGTGTTCCCTAAGTAATCTCATCCAGGGCAAAATGTCTGACCTCAGTTTAGATCTGAACAAGAGAAGTACTGGGCTCCTCCTCTTGTCATCCAATTTAGAAAGATCTGTGGGTTCAAAATGGAAGAATTTTAAGTTTCCCCTTTAGTCTGGGTTTCCTGCTTTGGTTATTTGGTAGACTGGCCTAGATGTGAGAAGTGAGATTCTGCTCTGAACCTGGGAACTAAGCCACACTACTGTGACTACTGCTGCTGGCTTCTGAACTTTCTCCTTTCTCAGTACACTGCCCAGGTCCTCCTTTCCTGGCAGCTCCACTCTGGCCCCACTGGGCACAGGTCCCTTCCTCACTTTGCTCTGGATCTGAGACCTAGAATCCTGGGCTAGTGCCCTGGTCTCCTTTTGGATTTGGGTGCAGCTTCTCCTTGAGTGCTAGAAGGCCCTGTGCTCCTACCCCAATCCTGTTCTCAGTAACCACAATCCTGCCTCTCTTTACTTATCTAGGTGGGACAAGAGACTCACTGTGACTTTTTTTTCCTATATTTCTCTGTCAGGATTGGTCTGGTGTATTTTATAGCTGGATTTTGAGGAACTGTAGACTTCTCTTGAGCTACCTCATCAAGTCATATTTCTCAACATTCTCTGAAATCATTTCATCATGTATTACACAGTTCAGCATATTCAGATACCACAATTTGGTCAGCCATTCCTTAGTTGATAGACAATTCTTTAATTTCTTTTTTTTCCTTTTAATCCCCTACCCCTCCTCATTTTAGGATCAAGAAGTTTGTTTTGCTTTGGATTATTCTCTCTTTGCTAATAACCTCCAGCCCCAATCCCTGCTTATTTCCTTATTGAGCTTGATAGAGTTCTACAACAAGCAGTATGTATGTATATACAAGTAAGGTGTGTAAAGTGTATTCTGCCATTTTTTTGGTTCAGATAACAGTGAACTTTATCAGAATTCCCGCTCCCTCCACTCCTTTCTCTATGTTAATATACTCTATTTTTCACATACCTCAATTATAAAACATAGCAAGTTCTTTTTCCCTTCCTTCTGCACAAGGTTATACCTTTTACCTTTCCTTTCTTTTCTCCCCTTAGAAAAGAACTAATTCACCCATAGGTCCTCTCCTTTTATTATTCAACTCCCTTAATACCCTTTGAAGACATTAAGATTCTGAGGGGATATTTATTTCTTTTTCTTACTAGAATATTAGCAATGAATAAGGTCTGTTCCAGTTGCTCAAAAAAAGCTTACTTTTCTTCATTTCTCTTGACTCTTGAGTTTTGTATTTCTAAGTTCCTACAAGTTCTAGTCTCTTCATCAGTTTGCTTGAAAGTTCTCTATTTCATCAAAGAAACACTATTTTTTAAAACTCTTGTAGGATTTCTACTCAGCTTTTTAAAATAAGTTATTCTTGATTGTGAGCCTATATCATTTGCCTTTTGGAATACTGTATTTCAAAAGATTTCTTTTCATTTATAATAAAAAAAACTGTCATTTATAGTAAAAGAAGATCATGGTACTTGAACTTCTTTCTGCCTTCTTGAAGAATTTTGTTTTGATATAGATTGACTCTGGATTTTGACTATGACATTCCTGGGATGTCTTTTGTGGTTTCTTTCAAGAGATAAATAGGGGAGTTTTTTCTTTTATTTTGTACTTAGATTTTATTATATCCAAGCAGTTTTCATGTATGATTTTTTGAAATATAGTGCCCAGGCCTTAAAAAATTTTTTTAAATAAAAAAATCATCCTTTAGCAGTTTGAGTGGAAAGGAATCATAATAGTTAACACTGTCGTTGTAATTATTTTGGCACAGTCTAATTATGAGCAACCAATCTTTATATTTATTAAGGTTAGTCTTTATTTCTATAAGGACTGTCTTAACAATTGTGTTAATTTAATTCCTGTGTGTCTTAGTGCTGGACTCAGAGATATTTTATATATTTTGTAGTTATTTTCTATGGATTTCCTGCTAGATTTTGTTAACAATATACCAAAAGACCAATATTTTTGTGGCTTTATTTTTATTATCATGTTGTTTTTACTGAAATTTGTTTCATTTTAATTTTTAGTTGAGGCTCTAAACTTCTCTACATAAACTTTCATTCATCTGCAAAAGAGTGTTCATTCCCCACACACTTATTACCTATTTGTTAATATTTTATTCAGTATTTTTGTGTTGATATTTATTAACAATTTTGTTGTTGTTGTTGTTGTTGATATTGTGTTGATATTTATTAGCAATATTACCTTGCAGTTTTATTTTTTTTGTTCTATCTAACCCTGCTTTTGGTGCCAGGACCATATTTATTTCATAGAAGGAATTTTTCAGGATCCATTTTTCTTGATTTTTGTAAACAATTTATGTAATATTAGAATTAAGTGTTCTTTGAATGTTTGAGAGTATTCATTTATAAATCTATCTGGTTGTATGAGGTTTTTTTTTAATTCTTTTTTTTGGCTTGTTATCTCCTCCCCCTACTTCCCCATGATTAGGTTAGACAAATTCTCTATTTTATATGTGTGTGTGTATACACATATGTATAGTATTAATATTATTTCATTATCAATGGTACAAGGGTAGCTTTTCTTTTTATTTCTTGTCACAAATCTGTTTTTTATAGTTACTTTGTCTGAGATCATAATTATCTCTCATTTTTAAAAAAAACACTTCAAGCAAAATAAATTCTCCAGTGTCTCAGTTTAACTCTGACAATTTATATCTTAAATTTTTCTGGTAAACATATTGTTCTGTCCTATGACTTTCCTTTATTCTATGGGTGTATTCAATCCTTTAACATTCACTCTTTGAACTGGTGCATATGAGTTATTTTTGCCTTGTGTGTCCCATTTTTAGCTTGTTTAACTGCTTGTTTAAATACGTTATAATTGCAAAGATTTCTTCTTATTTTTATCATTTCTTCTCATTGGTGTTGACTTTAACTTTTGTTTTACTGGTCAGATTGCATAAACAATTATTCAGAAATGACTTCTATATCTTAACCTTAACCCTCCAAACCCTAAAAAGCTCATTCCCCATCTATACCAAATGGTTTATTATATGTTAAAGTAGTTGGTGTTATATTTTATGGCTACTCTGTGTTTACTGTACTTTGTGCTTTCCAACTTTGTTCTTGAAGAAAATATTCATGATATAGGCACGAGGCCTCTCTGTAGTCTACAAGTCCTTTGGTGTCTTCTTTATTCACCTTTCCTGGAAGAGTTTGGGAACTATCCTTCTATGTAAATGCAATTTTGTTTGTATCAATCAACTTATAGTGTACAATATCCATTTTAAAACAATATAAGAGTGTTTTTTTTACTGATAGTAAAGCAGCCTGACACTTTAGTCTTTTTGTTAAGAGAAAAGATGGATATTTCCTTTAAAAGCATGTCCAGTGTTATTGCTGTTTTCTAAAATCTGACTTCCATCATTATTTAGTGTAATTCAAACTTCATTTGTAGTGAGTGTGTTCATAATGGAACATTACTTATCAGACTATTTGTCTTTGGGAAAAGATTTCAAATGTAGAATACAACTAAATTAGTGTATATATGCCTAATAAACATATGATTCTTTATAACCTGTCCCATTTTCTGCCACTCTTCTCTTGTTAAGAGCTGAATAAGTGGACTAAAAGTACACAGGACTGAGAACTGTATTTTGATTTGTTTCCTGGATTGTAGAGAGAAGCAGCAGCATGATGTAGTAAATAGAGTAATTGGCTTAGATTCTGGAAACTCTGGGTTCACATCCTGAGCTGTGTGACCACAGGCTAGTTGCAGCTCCCTAAGACTTATTGATTTAATTATGAAAGGGATTGGTGGAAAGAGTTCTCATATCATGAATTCCTTGTGCTGATGAAATCCCAGATCCTTGGAGGAAGTGGGGGTTGTTAACCATCTGGTGGCAGCCATGCTGCTGGTAAGGAATCTCTTGGCTAAGCTGGCCCTTGTAATGGGCCCAGCAGGTCACTAGGACCGGAGGGAAGTCAGCTTCGAAGAGGCTCATCTGAAGCCTTTGGAGGAATAGGGCTTCTAAATTCTCTAAGGTTGATGACACCCTGGGAGGTAGCAGGTGCACTTAGTATTCTCCCCATTTGAAAGGAGAGGAAACTGAGACTTAGAAAGATGAAGTGACCTTGCCAGATGTCATCACCAGGGTCCGCCCTGGCCTGTATGCCCCCACGTTTCCTAATTGTGTCCATTATTATTTCCCTTGCATCACCCTGAGGAGCACCTCGTAATCATAAAATGTTTGTAATGATGGTTGGGGTGCAGCTTGACCTGGGTGGATCCCAAGGGGCACGAATCCTGTGACCTTTCTGGGTGCCAGGAGCCCCAGGAATTGGTTCTGTCCCATGCCCCGTGGCCCACACAAGAAGCTCTCCTGGAAAGGGGACCACAACTCATCTCATGGCCCACTGGGTAGTCAGACCCATGAAAAGGTGGCGTACTTTTCGAAGGATCATGGCCCCTCAAGGACCCTTTGGTTCCTAGGAGAATCCACAGTGCCCGCTCCCACAGTGGACTTTGATGAGCTGCTGGAGAACCTACGAGATCTCAGTCTGTTGGCTGGCGAAGGGCAGTCCTTGGTACACACCTCATCCAGCATGGCGGTGCTCAAGACCCCGGAGCCAGTCCCCCTGACATTGTATCAGAATGGGATCATCATGTTCAATGGGCCCTTCCGCCCCTTCTCAGATGTCTCCACACAGGTAAGGGGCCCAGGGGGCAGGGAGGGGGAGGGCCCAGCTGGCCGGGCTTCCCGTCACTAGCCCGCCACTGATCCTTCCTGTGGTCTTGGACATGTGAACATGGTCATGGGCTGTGAAATGGGGAGGGCTGGACAGAACCCTCTTAGATGGCCTGAAGCTGTGACATCATGGCTTTGCATAGTCTGGGGGAAGCTTGGGGGAAGGTAGAGGGTAATAAGGGAGACGAGTAGTTCACACGAGAACGCACCTGTCCTCATGAATCCCACAATCCAGTGGAGAGCAAAACTTAAATGCGGATGATGGTGATATGCCATAATCTATTCCGAGTGCTGCCCGAGCTCTCAGAGAAGGGTGGGAGGGAATCAGGATGTCCTTCCTGGAGGTGGGCAGCTTTGAGCTGGGCTGGAAACTCTGAGAGGCCACCAGTCAAAAGAGGACTTGGTTGTCACTGGTAAAAGCCTGAGCAAAGTCAGCTGGGGAGGGAGTGCAGGGGTATGGGGGGTAAGGGCCACTTCACTTTGGGCACACCAAACAGAGATACATACATACATATATATGTGTATATATATATATATTATATATATATATACATATATATGAGATATTCACCTACCATGTCCAGCACATCATGCCATTTTCTTTTTCTTGCTTTTTTTCTTTTTGAGGCAATTGGGGTTAAGTGACTTGCCCAGGGTCACACAGCTAGGAAGTATTTTGAAGGCAGATTTGAACTCAGGTCCTCCTGACTTCAGGACTGGTGCTCTATCCATTGTACCACCTAGCTGCCCCAACAGACTGGTCCAGTTTCTCTCAAAATATGTTTCAGACGCAAAAATGTCTAATCCAACAACCTTTTTTTTTTTTTTTTTTTTGCTGAGGCAATTGGGGCTGTGACTTGCTCAGGGTCACACAGCCAGGAGGTATTAAGTATATGAGACCAGATTTGAACTCAGGTCCTCCTGACTTCAGGACTGGTGCTCTATCCATTGTACCACCTAGCTGCCCCAACAGACTGGTCCAGTTTCTCTCAAAATATGTTTCAGGCTAAAAATGTCTAATCCAACAACCTTTTTTTTTTTTTTTTTTTGCTGAGGCAATTGGGGCTGTGACTTGCTCAGGGTCACACAGCCAGGAGGTATTAAGTATATGAGACCAGATTTGAACTCAGGTCCTCCTGACTTCAGAGCCGGTGATCTATCCACTACATCCCCATGCCATTTTCAAGAAGTAGACAAATGTCTGAGTGACCAGAAAGGGTAAAGGTTTTGCTCAGAGGTCAGGAGGTAGCTATTGTGACTGCTGTCCTCCAAGAATCAGCCCCTTCCCAAACACTTGGCTCCCAGAGAATGAGTCTGTTTGGCTACAACGGCTTCTGAAAATCCCTTACTAAAGTGTGGGGGAGAGGAAAAGTCACAGGTCCCTCAAGTTTAAAGAAGGGGACCTCCTCTCCCAGCCAGTGTAAGTAAGAGAGGTGGTTTGTGCCCCAAAGAAGCAGAGGCTGCTGGTGGGTGGTGGAGGTAGGGGATGCACCTTCCTGTGACTACCAGATATGCCCTTTCCCTGCGGTACTGAGGGTGGTCTCTGTCTTCAACTCTGGCTGATGGGTGACTCTTAGTGCCCTCATGACAGTGACCATCTTCCCCCCGGACATCCCATGAGGGCTTCCAGCCCCTCGAATAACCCTGAAAAGGTTATGTCTGAAAAGACATGTGGAAATAACCCAAAGGGGAAGCTGGCAGGGCTGGGCCTCTGGGACCTTGGTGTTCCCCAGCTCCGCAGGGACTATGGGTGGGCGTGGAGGAGGGAGGGAAGCGGTCTTGTTGATGCAGTGGAGCTCGATTCCCTCCAACCTCCTGCCTTCGGCCTGTCTTCCCTGCAGCAGTGCATCCAGGATATCCTAGATGGCTTCTTCCCTTCGGAGCTGAAGAAAATCTACCCCAGTGGAGTCCCTTTCCAGGTAAGGGAGCGTCTAGGACACAAAAGTCTCCCTGCCTCGACTTCACTCCAGGGCTTGGGGGGGCCGGAGGAGTTAGACGCAAGAAAAGCACATGGCCCCAAACTCCCATCTGGGACCGGGGGACCCTGCTTGCCCTTGGGGAGCTCCCCATTCTGACAAGTCCTTAGGGTGCAGCCAAGGCACAAAAGCCAAGGGAAGGTTTCAGGGCAGGAGCATGGGAATGGCACGAGCCGGCTGTTTGGGAGATCCTCCTGGAGGACGACCGCCTGGAGGCCCTCCCCTGGGGAGAGACCAGAGGCCTCTCCTGGCCTCTGCTGGGCAGGCAGGGAGAGCCCCCTGCTGGTCATACAGAGGGAAGGCTGCAGCCCTAAGTGCGGGTCCTGAGCCAGGTACGGAGGTCTCTGCCGCAAGAAACTTCGTTTGGGAAGAGTCTGGTCTGGGAATGAAACTCACCAAGCAGAAGGCGGAAGGGAAAGAGGCCGGGGTGGGGAGGGCTGGGGAGGGGAGGAAGTGGGACCGGCCACTTTCTCTGTGGGCTTGTTGCCTTTCCAGTAACCTGAGGGGGTTGCACCAGATGACCTCCTGGATCTGAGTTAAAAAATAGAGCCAACAGAAGTGAAGCTCTGGGTGGGGATCTCCCTCCACCACCACCCCCAAGGCAACTGGGGTCAAGTGACATGTCCAGGTTCACACAGTAAATATTGTGTCTAAAGCTGAATTTGAACTCCGGTGGTCCTGACTTCAGGGCCAATGCTCTCACCACTGCCCATCTAGCTGCCTCAGTAATGATCCCTTTCCAAAAGCTTTTATATACACACTTTCCAATTGCTCAGCACTGGCCAAGACAGAGGTGGAAAAGATGCTTTTATGGAGCTTACCATCGGTTCTGGGCAGGGGAAGTCATTTGAAGAAAAGGGCCAAGCTCAGAGTTGAGGGGCTGTGAAAGAGGCTGGCTATCAGGGAAGTCAGCCAGGGGGACTGTAGGAGGCAGAGTGAGGCTGGGAATAAGGAAGCAAGTCCACTGCATGCCTGAAAAAGGGCAACCCAAGGCTGTGGGTATTTGGGTACCATGGGAGACAGTGTAGATACAACTTCCCACAGCTCTTTTCTTCATGGAGATTACAGTTTATCAAAGACATAGAGAATAATCTAAATAAAAAGGTGGGCAGGTGGTTCAGTGGGTAGTGCACTGGGCCTGGAATCGGGAAGACCCAAGTGAAAATCCTGCATCAGACACTAGCTATGTGATCCTGGACTGTTACTTAACCTCAGCTATCCTTAATCCGACATCTATGCCAAGAAAATCCCATGGGCAGTCTTGCTGTGCCATGGGATAGTCTGGGGGGTCATAAAGAGCTAGATATGAATGAACAACAGAGCAGGCTTCCGCTTGACTATTCACAGGGAGCTTTCCCTCCATCATCTCTGTGTGTTGTGATGATTGTCTCTATGTTAGGAACAGAATTTCTGGGAGCTAGTGATAGAATAATGAGCCCAAATCACTGTTCATGACTGATGTTCACTTGGAGAAAGGGCAGAGACAGAGTGGGGCCCACTTCAGGCGTGGGCCAGAGAAGAAAAGTGCAGCCATGACAGGAGGGTGTTGGAGAGGAGCAGCCTCAGGCCCTCATGGGAGAGTACAAAGAGCATTGGACTTGGTGCAGAAGATCTAGGCTTTTCAATTTGGAACTGTGCCCAAAGGGCTGTCAAACTGTGCATACCTTTGATCCAGCAGTGTTTCTACTGGGCCTATATTCCAAAGAGATAAAAGAGAAAAGGACCCACATGTGCAAAAATGTTTGTGGCGGCCCTTTTGTAGTAACAAGGAACTGGAAACCAAGTGGATGCCCATCAGTTGGGGAATGGCTGAATAAATTGTGGTATATGTTATGGAATATTATTGTTCTATAAGAAACAATCAGCAGGATGGTTTCCAAAAGGCCTGGAGAGACTTACATGAACTGATGCTGTGTGAAGTGAGCAGAACTGGGAGAACATTGTACACGGAAACAGCAAAATTTTATGATGGATCAATTCTGATGGATGTGGTTCTTTTCAACAATGAGATGATTCAAGACAATTCCAATAGATTTGGAAAGGAAAGTGCCAAACACATCCAGAGAGAACTATGGAGACTGAATGTGAATCAACACATAGTATTTTTATCTTTTGTTGTTTTTTCCTTATTTTTTCCTGGTTTTTTTTTTTTTGTTTTTTTTTTTTTTTGCAGCACACTGAATATGGAAATATGTTTAGAAAAACAGCACATTTCAACCTATATCTGATTGCTTGCTGTCTTGGGGAAGGGGATAGGGAGAGGAGAGGGAGAAAAATTTGGAACACAAGGTTTTGCAAAGACAAATATTGAAAAAGATTTTTACGTATATTCAGAAAAATAAACTATCAAAAAAAAAAAAAAAAAAAAAAGGATCTAGGCTCTTGAGCCCTGCTCAAACTGGCCTTATCTCTCAGGAATGTCACTGCTTTGACTTTTATTGTTCTACAGAGGCCCCACAGTGTGGTGGGAAAGCTGGTGAACTTGACATGTCACCTCGAGTTCAAATCCCAGCTCTGTGACTCACTAGTTCAGGGACTTTGGGCAATTCACTTCTGTGAATTTCATTTTCTTCATCCATAAAATGGGAATAACTGCACTTGAAGAACCTACCTCTGAGTTATTAGCACTTTAGTCCTCAATTTTGTCATCTCCAAAATAGATATAGATAATACTTGCTCCCAGAGCTACTGGGGGGCTAGCACTTTGTTAAGTGCCACAGAAATGCGATTACTATTGTTTGTGACCCCTTTTCTGTTTAGACTTGCTGGAAACCAGGGAGGGGGAAGATGGAAGGCCTAGATCATCTCTCAGGATTTGGCTGCTATGGGACCCAAGGGGAGGATAGCTACCACCCATATCTCCTGCCAAAGAAGTTTGTGTCTGTACAGCTACTCCCTCTTTCCCAACTTCTTCCTTGTCTTCCTCAGGTGACAGACCTGCGCAGTGTGGTCTACCAGGAGAAGCAGCTCCCTAAGGTCTTCTCAGGCCCTGGATATGTGACAGGAACACCGAATTCTAAGGAGACCAAGAAGCTGAATGACCAGTCAGCTGCAGGTGAGCCTCTGGCAGGGAGGGGAGCAGCCGAGTGCTGAGGGCAACTTTACTGGAGGCAAGCATTGATGGGGACTTTGGGAAGCCTGGAGGTGCCATCCCTGACAGATCAGAGAGGCAGCCTGCTTATTCCCTTCTGCTGTAGAGCACCTCTTCTTGCTGGGAGGGGCCCACACAGTACTCCAGCTACTTGAAGGCAGTCATCGTGTCCTCCTCAAATCTTCTCCAGGCCAAACACCCCCAGTTGCAGGAACTGGCCCTTACCCTGTGTCCCTTCCTTTCCATCCTTTCTAAAATGTGGTGCCCCGAGGGGTCAAGTGTCCCCACGTGGCCTGTTTGGAGCCACCCGTTTGGAATGGACAGTCACTCACTGTTCCTCGCAGACCCCATCTTGTCCACATGACTCGTTGGCTGCCTTTCCAAGCTGCCTGGCCCGGTCCTGTGCACAGCTGATTTTACTATAAATGTAGACCTTGGAATTGATCCCTATCAGTTTGATAAGCCTTTGGTCTAGACCTTCACCTAAATCACTGGTGACCCTGTCGAACTGCAGAAATCCTGGGACAGATGTCATGCCTAAACTCCATCCCTCTAACTTTGCCAGAGAACCCCCTTCCTTTTGTGGGGAACACCTTCCCCCAAACTTCCACAATCACCAAAGAGCAGTTTCTGAAAAAGCTTCCTAAGTTTGTGATCCGCCATGGGGAAGTGATTGAAGTTCGGGAACCTATCCGGGAAACACTGGAGGTGAGTGCCAGCCGCCCTCCGGCAGCGGTCCCTGTAGCAAGGGGGCTGGGACACTCCTCCCGACTTGGGCGGCCACTGGCCCACCATTCAGTGAGAGGAACAGCGCCAATACCCATAATTCCCAGGGTAGGAACCGGTACCAGAGTGGGAGGGCTGATTCTGGATCCCTCTGGGGACCCTCCTAGAACAGTTTCTCTGATTTCTGTAGCCCGAGGTCTTGAGCTAGAACTAAATCACCACGGGGTAAAAATCCATATCTGGGCCCTGGCATGACCTGTGGAGAGGGGGGAGAGAGACGCCCCCTCCCTTAAGTTTTCCTGGAGCTGGGCCAGCCTCAGCTCTTCTCCCCTTCCAATCTTCACCCGATTGTTCTCACTAATCCTCCCTTTTCTGGGGCACAGCATCTTCTTCCTAACCCGGCCTGTCCCGGGCTCCCTGCGGAGGGACTGTGCCCTCCCCCCCCCAGTCTGTGGGTTCCCTGATTCTGGGGCGCTCTGTGGGCACCCCCGGTGGGGGAGGAGTTGCCTCCAGCGAGACTTTTGGGTTTTCCATTGTAGACAGTGGGGCTTCTGACACTCCTCTGAGCACAAGCGGGGAGGGGGGGGGGGGGGGGGGGAACTCTAGTGTCAGGGCCAAGGTTTTGCTTCCTTGCCTCAAAGGGCTGCACAGGGCCCCAGGAGATCTTGGTGGAGACTGAGAGGTGAGAAATTGGGACGGGGCAGCCTGGGGCTGGGGGGAGGTCCCCTAGGTGGGCTGGGTGGGGGTGGGAGAGGCTGCTGGGACCAGTCCCAAAGCCCCTGCAGCCCTGGGCCCCAGGGTGACGGGCCTGAGGCCCCCAGGCTGAGGCAGTCGTCCACGGAGATTCCCACCACCACTCTCCGGATCAAGTCCGAGAACGGGGAGCAAACGTTCGTGCTCCCCATGTCGCCTCTGGACACCATCGGGGACATCAGGCGCTACCTTGCCCAGGCCAGGTCAGCGCCTCCCCTCCCCATTCTCCAGCAAGCCTGCCGGACGAGCTGCCCCTCCTTGCCCCCCTCCCCAGCTGGGGGGACCTGCTGCCCTTCCCACCCCAACCTGCCACTTAGAGCGGGGAAGGTGCGGCTAGGAGGGAACGGCCAGATGAAGTGTCAATGGCGGAGCCACCACCTGAGCACGGGTCTATTTACTCTAAGCGGGGACGGGGGTGTGTGGCGGTCTGTTTACTCTAAGGGCCCCCTCCCCATTCATCGGCAGTCTGCGCCGTCCCCACGCGCAGGCCAAGGCCGCCCCGCCCCTCTAACCCGACCCCTCTCGCCTCAGGAACATGGACCCAGCCACGTTTGAAATCTTCACCGTCTTCCCACCCACCGTGTACACAGATGATTCAAAGACGCTGCAGGCCTGTGGGCTGGTGCCCAATGCCATCCTGCTGCTTCGGCCCCCCAGGACTCCACACCCAGTTCCCAGTCTCTAATAAAATCACATTTCCCCTTCCACATTGGGGACTCTGACAGGCTTGGTCTGTGCATCCTCTCTGCTCCCAAGCAGGCCCCGCCGGCCCGCAGCTGGCTCCTCGGGGAAGAGGTGGGGCCCGCAGCTGGCCGGGGGAGGAGGACAGAGCCCACAGCTGGGGGATGGAGGGCGGAGCCCGGCCTCGGCCCCATTCACTTCTTTCGAGATCGCAACCGAACTTGGCCAAGAGGAGGAGAACGGGGCCAAAGGGGAAGGCGTGGCCCCGGCCAAAGAGTAAGCGGGAAGGTGTGGCCCGGCGGCGGCGGAAGGTGCGAGCCAACCAGACCTCCACCCCCGCGGACACGATACCTCAAACCGGGCGCAGTCAGGGGACTACAACTCCCACCGACGCAGGCGCCCGGGCTGACGGGCAGGTCCGCGTACAGAGGCAGGTGCACACCCAGGCAGAGTGGTGGGCACAAGCCACTCAAACACAGGAGCAAGACCCAAGGCTGCAACTACCCCCCCTCCAGGGACGGGCACTGCCTCAGGAGCCCACCAGAGGCGGAAGAAACGCGTGGGGACGGGCCTTCCCTGGGGCCACCCCAAAGGACCACTCGCAAACTGGCTCCAAGCCAAATGGAACGTAACATTTAATCGCCCCTCAGTAACCGAGGCCACGGAAGAACAAGAGCCGTGGCCGGTCACCAACAGGCCCCAGGTGGCCGCCTTTGGGAGGGATAGCAGCAGGAGGGAGGATCCCTCCCGGGAAACCCGGCGCAGACGGAGGAATGGGGGAGGGGGGACACAGATACTTGGGCCAGTTTCTAGGGCCGATGGGCAGGGAATGTAAGGCAAGGGGATGGAGTGCTGGGGGTCCAGGAGTCAGAAAGGGAAAAGAGGCAGAGGATCCCTGGAGGTCGGGGCAGGACTACAAGCACATGTGGGTACGGGCAGGGGGGGGTCTGGAAGTGGAACCCGGATATACAGTACAGGTCAAGAAGTTGGTCCCAGGATCCTTCGTGGCTGGGAGTGGGAATGTTGGTCAGTCTATGGGGCTGGGGGGGTGTCAGTCCAGCTTCAGGAACTCCTGCAGGGTGTCCTGTTCCACAGCCTCCACAAAGAGCTCATAGTCCTGGGGAAGAAAGGGCACCCTGAGCGCTCGGAGCTCCTGCCCGTCTCCACACCCCCACAGCCCAGCCGGGAGGCCCTTACCCCACAGTATTTGTTCCCGTTGCATATCTGGGGAGGGATGGCCTTGGGGTCCCCAGCCAGGGTCCTCATCTCCTCCCGAAGGGCGTTGTCCTGGGAGATATCCACCAGTTCGTACTGGATCCGCTTACCATCCAGGATGCGGGTCACCTCACTCTGCTGGGACTTGATCTAGGGGAAACCAAGAGGGAAGGACAGCGGGGCACTGAGCCGGGAGGGGGAAGCCACAGCGGGGGAGGTGGTTCGGAGGGGCCGAGCTGTGGAGGTGCGCGGCTGCGGCTCCGGGAGCAAGAGCCTCCAACAAGGCTCGGGGCGGGGACTCGGAAGGATGGAGCAGGGGGCGTCCAAGGCCAGCCCACGTCTGGGGGGGAGGAAGGTCGGGGGAGCTCCCGGGCAAGCTGGGGAGGGGCCGGGTCACGGGATGGGGAGCGTCGGAGAGATGGGGAATCAGAGCCGGGGGAGGGCGGCACTGGGCCGGAGCCCCCCACCCCGCCTCGCCCCTGGGAAGGCCCGGCCCCGCGGTCCGCGGGCAGCGCCCGGGTGCAGGAGGAAGGCTGGGGGTCCCGGCTTCCCGGGTCCCGCAGCCGCCCGGGACAAGCGGCCCCGCCCCGCCCCCTCTTTCTTTCTCCGCCCCGCCCCCTCTTTCTTTGGCTGCTCACCTCCCGGGAACCGGTGACCGAGGTGCTGTAGACCCGGAGGCCGCTCATGCTGGGGCCGGGCCGGGCGGACGCGCGGGGGTGCGAAAGGAGGGCCACTCCGGGGCTGCGCGGGCCGGGCCGGGCCGGACAGACGGTCGGACGCACGAGCTGAGCGAGCAGCGGCAGCAGCAGCAGCGGGAGCAGGAGAGGCGGAGGAGGCGGCGGCCGCGCGGCCTTCGGGAGGGGTTTCCTTCCTGCCCCGCCCCGTGAGTCAGTGGCGCTGGGCACCAATGGGCGGGCCCAGAGGCGGCCGGGGGAGCGGCCTCCCCTCCAGCCTCCGCGGCGGGGGCGGGGAGACGGGGTCGCGCGCTCGGCCTGGACCCCCTTGCAGCGGGTGGCCTGGATGCGTGGGCTCCCCGAGCCCCGGGCCTGACCGGGGGAATGGGATGTTAGGGGCAAGGCCGGGCCGGCCCTCCTCCTCCCCGCTGCGCGCTTTCCCAGTTTCCTGCCTCCAGCCGGGGGCCGGACACTCCGAGACGACAGCTGGGCTTCTGCAATCCGGGCCTCCCTGTGGGCCCCGGCCGTCTCCCGAGGAGGTAGCAGCCCCAGGTGGCGAGAGGCCCTGGGGCCCCCGAGGCACTGCCGGAGCCCCCTTCCCCCGACCCCCCCCAACACCCCGGCCCGTCCCTGGTCATCTCCGGGGGACTCATGTCGGTTCCCTGCTGGGACAGTTGGGGGGATAGGAGACAATTATAAAACTTGGGCAGCCGGTTAAATCTTTTTATTTTGTAATCAAAATAATACAAACCAGTCAATATAACAATATAACAAAGATTCATATAAATACTTTGTGCTTATAAACTTAAGAGGAATAACAGCCCTGAGCTCTGCACTGGCTCCCGGCCCCCGGTGAGGACAGCCTCACCTGGCTTGGAGAAAGGATGCTCGGGGACCAGGAGAGGGGGCAGCCTCAGGGGCATGAGCAGCTTTCCCCAAACATCCTATAAATGAAACTAAACCGGTGGAGGAGCATTCCCCAAAGGCTCACTGGCCTCCAGACTGCTGGGGGCAGCAGGGACCTGCACAACGGGGTGCTATGGGCCAGCCCTAATCACCCCGTTCTCTCCACCACAGGCCAACGCCTGGGACCTGAACACGATGCCGCATAAAGATGAGAAAGACGGGCTTGATCCAAGGCTTCCCCAACCGTAGAACAAAAACCAAAATGGGCCCTGGGCCCAAACTCAAATCCAACTGACCAGTAACTAAAAAAGTCAACACGTTAACAGCTATAAAATCTAGAACCCAAGGGGCCAAGGCCTGTGCGAGCATTCGTGGCAAGCAGTTTCCACGGGAGCCACCCCTCTCAGGCCTTCCCTCAAGGGGCAGGGAAGGAAGGAGAGCCCCACAGCCAGGCAAAGTGGCCAGAAAAAGGGGGCAGGGAGGACTGTGGAAGGATGGGAAGACCAGCTGCACCATCCCTGAACAAACCAAATGGGCCTAGGCACTCATCCAAGCTGACCAGTAACTAAAAGTCATTACATTAACAGCATAAATCTAGAACAGGGGCCAAAGTGATGGGCTTGTTGAGCAGTTCCATGGTGGTCCACCCTCTCAGCCTTCCCAAGGTGATCAGGAGGGGATGAGCTCCCAGCAGAGAATGGCCAGTTAGGGGCATGGGAGGCTGAGGAAGGATGAGAAATTACAGGCACCTCTCAGGACAAGCCTCAGCGCCTGCTTCATCCCACAAAGACCATGAGACACTGTTGAGATTGCTGGTCACACCATCAGAGAGTGGATCTGATGCTTCCAGATACTCCCATGGTGAGAAATAGCTAGACATATCATTCTAAAGACCAGAACACTGAGGAGAAGAAGCATGAGAAGTGTGTCTGGGCACCAGTCCTGGGTATGGGGGTGGGATATGTGAGGGCAATCACAGCAAGGGCCTAAGGAGCTCAACCTCTACTGAATGCTGTGGGCAAAACAGCCTAAAGAGATTCTGGTCCCCATCTGCAAGGACGGGGCTCTGACAAGGCAACAGGCCAGGCTTCTCTGTGGCCTGAGGACAGGACAGGGTTTTCCTGGGCAGCAGGTTGTACCTTGGGAAGGCCAGTTAATGATTAACTCACCCTCTTCATCACTACCCAGGGGCACAAATCAGAACTGGCAAGTGCCAATAAACATGTTCCTGAAGGACAAGATACATCCTCAGCAGGGGGCTTTCTAAATCATTCACCGACCCCTCACAGCAATCAAGAGGCAGTGCTGGCCTGGCCTTCCCTCCCTCTATTTCCTAGGTCCTCATTGGGTGATACAGTTGTCTCCCATGTCCTGGGCGTATCTGTCAGACATGGTGGTACGTATTTCCTCAATGTCACGATGCAACTGCCTGACTTCTTCTAGCTTCCTGATGATCACATCTGGCTTCTGCAAATCTGGCTCAGTCGGGAGGTGGGATGTAGCTGGGGAGGAAAAGTTCATCAAGTGGGCTTATTGGGAAAAGCATGCCTTAAGACTCCCACAACCTTGGAACACAGCTCTTCAAGGGCCAACTTATCCCTACACACGAGTCTGGGTCCATTTTGGACCAGACAAATCAACATTTATTTAGAACATGTTTTTGTGCAAGGATTTTAAGTTCCTCAAGGAGGCTAAAGTGGAAGTGTTGCCCTCAGAAGCTAAAGGCCTGTGATCCTGCTGGGTGACCTGGGTCTGAAGCTCTTTATACAATGCCCCTCCTCAGGGCTGCTGGGAGAGAAGGGCCTTGGAAACCACAAAGGGTAGGCATGGCTGTGGCTCTAGATACTTGGTACACATGGATGACTGTGATGACCATGACTGGGCTGAAAGGTCTGACTGGCAGCTCCCTTCTAGTCCTGGGTGGCCTAATGAGGGTCATTTCCTGTACAAGGCCCCAGCACCCTCCCTGGCCCTGAGACTTACAATGGATGCCCAGGAGAAGGGACAGGTTGGGGTCTCGTCCCTGGGCCCTCTGGGTCACGATACTGCAGACAGCCTGGAGATCATGCAAGCAGTTGCCCAGCTCCTGGTGCAGCTCGTGAACCAGTTGGGCTGTGTCTGAAGAGGGCAAAGAAGCTGGCTGGGCCTGGCGAAGATGCTCCTGAAGGGTTAGGTTCTTCTCAATCAGGTCCTGGTTCTGCACTGAAAGCTGAACATACAAGGCAAACCATGGTGAAATCTAGGCTGGGGGAGGGCAGACATGTGGCTCTGAGTCAGCAGCAAGCAGCAGGGCCCTGGGCTGGGCCCCCAGAGAGCAGGGTCTGACTCGATCCTCCCACCTGCCTGCTAAGGGAGGATTTCTCTGTGAAATCTTGGCCTACCACAGGGGACCTGAGTCACTAGCCTGAAGGTTCCTATTTGGGAACCAGAGAAGTTATTCTCCACCCCTTGGAAACACATCTGCAGCTAGTGCCTCGGCCAACACTGTTAGCCAGGCCATTAGAGAAGCCTGAACACATACAAGTGAAATCTGAGGAGAACAAAACCTCCGCTGGAGATACTGGTTTCAATCTTTCTCCTTCACCCTAACAAGAGTGGCTCTGGGCCAGGTTGGCTGGGCCCCATCTCTTGTGAGGGAGGTGATGAAAACAGGCAGCAGGAGGAGCAGCACTGAGATGACCAACATGGATAGCCCAGGTCTCCATTCCCGGTGACCATCAGCTTGTCACTTCACATCAGGGCTCCAGTCTTCCCATCTGGAGACTGGCAGCAAGGTGGCTCAGGGGACAGTTCAGATTCAGCCTCCCACTTACTAGCTGTGAGACCCTGAGCAGGTAACTTGAACTTTTGCTTAGCTAATCCATAAGGAGAAGGAAATGGCAAACCACTTTGTATCTTTGGTAAGAAAACCTGACCTGAGGTCACAAGTCAGACATGACCCAAACCCAGAAGGCATTAACAGGATAGTCATGGGATCTTTTGAGTAGCAAAGAATCTTCGATTAGCTCTTTAGAGCCCCCTCCTACTTCTGATACTTGGATTCTGCCCTCTTGAATTAACTGGAATGCCAATTAACTGGCTAAGTACAGCTCAACCCATCCTTCACTGAACACTGGACCTGTGAAGGATGGCAGCCTCATTCCACTAAACTCTCTCGGATGTTCTCTGGGGAGATGCTCAGCAGATTTTTTTCTCCCCAAGTACCCCCCCCCCAACTTTAGCCCCAACTCAGGGTTGAGCCCAGTTAAAGAACTTTTCACCCATTACTTAGCGTGTTGTGTGTGTGTGTGATCCACTGAACAGTGGAAGGGAGTGATCCCTAAAACAGAAGTGTAGGGGTCAGCCTGGATTCTCAGTAATCCTAACTGGTCTGCAACACAGACTTCCTGGCCTCTAAGACCCCTCTGAAACTACTGACACTGAAAGGCCCCAGACTCTCATCCTTTTCTCACCTCCTTTACTGCCAAGCGCAGCTGCTCCAAGGCATTTTCCCTCTTCTTGGCCTCCTCCTTCAGAGCTTGACCAGCTCCTTCTTCTTGAGCCACTTCCGCCTCTAATTTCTGAGGGCCACCAAAGGGAGTGGAGAGAACCAAGAATTACAAGCCAGCAAGCCACAACTGATGCTGTGTCAGCCAATTTCCTACCCTACTAGTTTGATAATTTTATTCAAACACCATAGAAAGCCAGGTAACTGATGGAATGGGAAGATCAAACAAAGCTTCAGGAAAATTTGAACTCAAGCCCTGAAGGACAAGTTTGTTTTCAAAAGGTCAAGGTGGCAACAAAGAGGAAAAAGAGAAAGACATTCTCTATATAGTGAATATGGGCAAAGGCCTGCTGGAACTGAGAGAGCCAGAGTGAGATATGGGGAAAGGCAAGCAGCCATTGGATTTCAGAGCTGGAAGGGGCCTTAGACACCAGCTAATCCAATCCTCAGTAATTCAAAAAGGAGCCAGATGTGAATTGTGACAAAGACAGAAACCAGGAAGCCTGAACCCCAGATATCAGCTTTGCTGGCTGCCCCAACACCCCGTTGGCTCTTACTCAGCTTATGAGCCGCTAAAATACAGATCTTTATTCAAATCAAAGCTTGAACCCAAGAGGACGTCTTTACATTGAATAAAGTTAAGTGATTCAAACCAATTTCAGAGGTGTTGCCCATTATCTGTGATCAAAGCCCAAATCATCTGTCAGCAAACCACCTTCCACTTTAGTGTCTGCTACAAATTCAAAAAGCAGGGATCTATGCTTTTATCCAAGACACTGATAACCACATTAAACAGTTTAGAGCAAAGGAGGAACCTCTGAGGCACTCCTCAGATGATCTGGGTCCCTCCAGTCTAGTAACCCTGTCAAAAAAGGAGAGTGTGTTAGTCTGACATGATGAAGTAATAGTGATTCTGAAATCACAACTTTCTAGATGTTCACAATGCATTTTTAAAAATATACGTTCTGAAATAACTCTAAGAGCCCATGTCAAATTGCCTGACATAGAAATGCTGCAGCCCTTCCTTCCTCCCCTTTTAAATTAGGACAGCTAACATTCTCCTCTCTTATTCCTCTTGCTCTTGTCCTCCACACACTTTCAAAGGTCTTTGACCATGGGACACCATCACAGCTGCCAGTTTTTTCAGTGCCTTAGGATAGTTTTCCTGGGTTTGCTCTCTTGCCATATTTCTACTTATCTTGGGTTTCAATATTCATTAGCCATTTTGACCAGAATTCAGTATGCATAAAGGAGAAGAAGTAAGAGGAGAAAAGGCTGAAAAAACTTCACACTCACGTGGATATTTTTATGAGATACTGTGGGTCCCCTAATTAATCATCTGCTAGCCAACTACATCTCTGAATTTAGTAAGGCTAGTCTCTGGGCAGACAAAATCTTCACCGCCTGTGCTCCATGTCTTTTCAGCTATATAAGATATGTCACCATCTGTGCCTGGCTGCTATTGCTTTAAAGAACCTCAGGGTAGGGGCAGCTAGGGGCACAGTGGAGTGAGCACCAGCCCTGAAGTCAGGAGGACCCGAGTTCAAATATGACCTTGGACACTTAACATATCCTGGCTATGTGACCCTTAGCAAGTCATTTAACCCCAACTGCCTCAGCAAAAAACAAACAAAAAACCCCTCAGGGTCACTTTCTCAACATTTCTTAACTAGGCATCCAATGAAGGAGGATGATAGTGAAGATTAAATATCCAGATTTTCTCAAATACAGGCTGCTCTCTCAAATCAGTCATACCCCTTAAATTGAGTTCTCTTTGAAAGGGAGAATAAGTATGTTTATACTCAACCAGTAAGCATTTATTAAAGCACCTAATATGTGCCGACGATTGTGCTATACCAAGAATAGCACGAATTATAGGTCATACAAGGATTTTATGCAAGCCAATTCTGAGAAGGATGGGGATATTAGGTGGGTGGCAAGCACAAGATGTACTTGGATCAATATAACACAAATAAGATCTTTTGTAAAGACCTAGGTCAACTATCTAGAATAGAATTATATGGTTTTGAGTCCCAAAGAGGAAATTAGACCTCATAACAAAACCGGTACATTATAAGTTAATGCTTTAAAACAATCGAAAGGGGCAGTCTTGTTACCTGATTAATTTTCTATGATGCCTCTTAGAAGCTAAATATAAATAGCCCAGACCACACAAGGACAAAGGGGCACAGCAGGCTTTTAAAGTAGATGCTAGGATTATTAATTGCAATTCTATTACATGATGGGTAGAAGACAGGAAATTTTTCCTATAGAAACATACCTCTGAAAAATACACAAAGACCAGCTTTACACACAACTTCTAGAACATATCCAGGAGATTAAGTGAAGTCACACTAAGGCCATGTAAAGATCTGGCCCCTTTGTAGGATCTAGGTCCTGCTTACCTTCACTTGTGAACACAACTGGTCTATTTTCTTCTGTTGCTTATCCACAATCTAAAAGACAAAGAAAGCAGAAGAAAAAGTCAGGGCTTATTTTCCCACAGATGAATTTGCAGTATCAAACATCAGCAGTATATTCACCAGCCCCACTGTGTTCCATGTTTTGGTTGACCAGACAGCTGAAATTTGGGGTTGTGAATTCTAACAGAAGTTCTGAGAGTGGGGATTATATTTCTATATATTTGTCCCTTTAGGGATTAGCACAGTTCTTGGCACATAGCAGGTACTCCCTATATGCCTGTTTAGTGGCTCAGTTCAATGGGGAGCTAACCAAAGGAATAGAAAAAGTGCTGGCCTTGTATTCAGAAGACATGGGTTTCAGAGAGAATTCCAAATTTATTATGTGTCTGTGGGAAAATCCCTTAATCTCTGTCTCAGTTTTCTCACTTACAAAATGGAGATCATATTATTTGTTTTCCCTACAACAGGTTCATTGTGAGAAAAGTAAACAACATAAAATGACTCATTATTTTGTGTGTTGGGTACCAGCTAAACCAGGGCTTGGTGGCAACTGCTGCCTTAGCCTAACTAAGAATGGTTTTTATATTTTTAAAATCAAGTTTTATGGTATTTAAAAATGTAAAAATTGTGATTAACTTGCAGATCGTACAAAACAAAAGTGGCATGTTGCATTTGGTCCTGTGTTTTGTAATTTGCTGACCCCGGGTCTAAACATTATAGATGAATACTACTGATAGGAAAGGGACGTTGACAAGCAATGTTTCAGTGCAAGATCACCAATAATCCGGGGAGAAGAAATCCCTGTTAAGGTATAGTGGCCTGAAAAAAATCTGGGGTTCATGAGATAGATGTGCCCTTCATCAGGTTTGTACTTCACTTATTAAGTGCCCACGACAGGCAAGGTACTGAGCTTGGTTCTGGGGATAAAAAGCTTTTTAAAAAATTCCCAATTAAAGAGTCTGTGTGCTGGGGAAATAGGGAGTAGGGAAAATATCACACTGATCAGTCAAGATGAAGTCAAGGAGGAGAAAGAATGAACAACTGATATTTGGGGGCAAAATCAGGAAAAGTTTCCCATACAAGTTACCGAAGATGAACTTTGAGGTAAGCTAGGTATTCTAAAAGGCAAAGGAGGCTGGTTTAGGGTGAGAGATAGTCTATATAAAACCTGGAGAGAGGAGAGGAACCATCAAGTTTGGGTAACAGCTGGCTAGAATATACATGTGTGACAGGGAGTAGTTGGAAATAAAAGGTAGAAAAGATAAGTGGGAGCCAGACTGAATGTTTGCATTTTATCCTTTTTATTTTATTTTGTATTTTTGTGCATTGTATTTTAAATGCAATGGAAGATTTTTAGAGCTGAGATCTATGTTTTAGAAATAGTAATTTGGCAGCTATGTGGAGAATGGATTGGAGGAAGACCTTTGTCTTTCTAATAGAGAAATCCACTAGGAAGCTACTGAAATAGAGCAGACAAGAGATGATAAGAATATGAACTAGCATAATAGCTGTGGGGAAGATAGAGGATATTGTAAAGGTAGAATTGATGAAACATGGCAACTGATTGGACTTAAAAGTGAGGGAGAAGGAAGAGGAAAGAATGCTATAATGATATGTAAATGAGGCACTACAGAGTCAAACAGCCTCCTTTACTTTCCCACTCCTTTATAAGGCTTAGCACATAGTAGACACTTCCATCAACATTTACTGTCAATTGAAGTATGTTTACTTGAGTGAATTTCTTGGTTAACCGAAGTTTCCTTTAGAGTAGCAAAACTTTTAAATCTTTTGAATGGAAATCTAAGTGACTTTAGATTACTGTGTCATTTAAATTCTTGAATTTGCTGTTTATAATCAAAAGACAATCGAAAGGGTGAGATAGACAACGCAATGGGTCTGAATTCAGAAGACCCAGGATTCAAGTCCCATCACTGCTCCAAACTTGTTTCTTTTAAAATGACAACTATGTCTTCTCTGGTTATTGAGAGTAAAGGAGCTCCATAAATTTTAAAGTTCCATGTAAATGTCAGCTACTCTTAGCAGTATTTGTCCATCACATCCCAAATCCCAAATACTTTGCCCTGTCTGCCCATGTTTTTCCTGGACCATCCACCTTCTGTCCTTTATTTGGAGGTTCCTCCATACAAATGATCCAAGTCTACCTCTCCTTTTCTCTATATTCTCTCTTTCAAGAATCTCAAGATGATCATGTCTATTCAGGTGAATCCCAAATCTACTGACTCTTAATCTCCCCTCTTGAATTTGAGTCCCTCATCACCAACTGTCAGCTAATCACCTCCATACCTGTATGTCAACAGCACTCTTAAATTCAAGCTATCCTAAATTTTTATTTTTATACTAAGCAGCAAGCAAGAGAATCAAAAAAATGCCAGCATCTGGAAGAAGCTTAGAGATCATCTAGTGATACTCTCAAAGGCAGAAATATTTAATAATTATACCATTATTTTTAGTTCTATTGTGAAGGATAAACAAATTATCAGGTGCTTCTTTAAGACAGATCCTGGAGCTTGATAAAAATGTTTGCCATATAAAAATATCAGATAAGATGTATCCTGTTGGGATACATACTACATGCAATTCATACTTACTTGTCAAAATCAAGCTTGGGGGAGGCAAAAATTAGTACCAGCTAAGAATACCTTAATTCCAACTCATAAATGATTAGAGGCAACAATGTAAATCTAGAGAAAAATATTAATTAGCAGCAATTTAGTAGTCAGGTGGCCACTGGTCATTTACTGCTATTACCAACCTTCAGTGGAACCTCTCTGCTCTTCAGTTTGTCTCCTATTCTGCAAAAAGCTATTAAATCAGTCAACTTAGCATAATAGCATTATGTAAATCAGTAGTGGTAGACATACTAAACTATGAGAACTGAGAAGGAGCTTTAGTTTCAGGGCTGTAGCTATCCACTTTGGCTAGCCAGAGAGTCTTATTTTTTTGTCCTTCCTGGTTACCCAAATGAGAGGAGTCTCCTTTATATAAGTGGAAATATTACTATACACCATATTTTTTAAAATCACAAAAGAAAGCAGTTCCTCTTCTGAATCACATTTTGAAAAAACAAAGCATTAGATTGAAGAGCTGTAAAATGCTTTAACCCAAATGAGAAAATCAGCTGCTCTGGTAGCCAGGTACAGGACAGCTCCAATCACTGACCTTCCCTGTAGCTCTCCCTCCCTTCCCATTAGACCAGGGTACACATTATCAGTCACCTTCCTGAGGCAATCACACTCTTTCTGCAAAGATTCAGTCTCTACTTTGGGGCTTTCCACCTGTTGAATCAGGCTTCCTCCACTGGCCTTCTGTGAAGATTGTTTATCTTGCAAACTGAAAAACAAAGTGCCTCAACAGGTTATCCCGTCCACGAGCCAGCCTCCTGCCCAGACAACTCTCTATTTTTAGAGTAAACAGAGCCCAGGCTCTTTCACTCCCCTCTCCTCCATCCCTCTCTTTCCAGTTCACTCAGGTGCTGTACTGGGGCTGTTATGGGGATTTAGATGTCCACCATCCCACCACGAAGTAGGCAGGAACAACCAGAGGGTTCAATAACTAGGGAGCCAGGTGCCACCTCCCAAGTCATCCTTCCCTTAGGTGCTGAGGTCATTGTTATTTTGTTCCTAAAAGCCTACTGTGGGAGTTGAAAACCATCCCAGGGTGGGGCTCTTTACCTGTGTACAGTGGAGAGGAGTTCCTGCTCTCTCTGTTTCAGGCTCTCAAGTTGGGATTCCCGGTCTGTGCAGCCTGCCCGGGCCTCTCCCAGCTTTCTCTCCAAGTCCGTCACTAGCTCCTGCAGGTCTGAGTTTTTCAGTTCCAATTCCCGGAGCTAGAGACAGAAAGCCAGGCTCAGATCCAACAAGTTGGGAGTGTTCATCCCCCAGAGACCTCAAGGTGCTTTCAATCCAACCACCAACCAGCAACCCAGGACTTTGAACACGGTGGACATGGAATTTTCCTTTAAGGAAGCACAGAGGCTTGAGAGGTAGCAAGATGGAGGGAAAAGAACAATGCAATGGGAGGCAGAAGAGAGAAGTTTGCATTCTAGCTGTGCTACTACTCGTGTGACTTTCTTCAAGTTATTTGACTTTGTGGGCCTTAAGTTTCCTTCTCTGTAAAATGAAGGAATTAGATTAGATTTCTCAGGTCCTTCCCCCACTCCAGAGCCTCTCAGCTTCCTGGGTGTCCCCATCTTCCCCTCACAGCTGTGTCAGATACTCTTTCTACCTTGTGGCTCTGCTTCTGATGATCCTCCCTGGTGGGCAGGTCAGCCAGGTAGCGCTCTAGGGTCTCAATACGCTGCTGTTTCTCACGGTTCTGCTCCGATTCCTTCTGACATTTCTTTTTTAGATTATTAATGTGTTTATCCCGTCCCTTGACCTATGTGAAGGGAAGTCACTCGTCTGTTTTTGTTGACTCAAAGTCTGATTCCATCAGACCCTGAACGCCAACTTTCTTTCTCCAAACAATCTTTTCCCTTTGGCAATTACAAACTTTGCAACCAGTACCTTTTCCCTTGGGACTCAGGATGACATTGCACTTCGATAAAGGCAGAGAACATGAGAAAGATTAACTGGTTATTTGAGATTGGGGTACAGAGATTTAAAATGCCAGTACTTTTCAAACAAGGAAAGAAGATCATCAATCCTTCATTTCCCCAAAAGTTAGATGCATTTCCTGCCAGAGGCATTAATCTTGTCCATTTCACCTGAGTGGATTAGTAACATGTTTCTTCTCCCCCCCCCCCCCCCTCCAAAAAAAAAAAAAAAAACATTCAGTTACAAAAATAAATGAATCACTGGAAAAGGCAACTTCTCCTTAGAAAATCTAAATTAAAAAAGCCCACAGTAGCAGAGAGGAGACTTGATTTAAGACCTGGCCTTAACATAGATGTGACTTTGAAAAGATTATTTTATTTATCTTCCTCAGTTTCCTCATCTGTAAAATGGGGCTAAAAATGTTTACACTAACCATTTAAAGCACTATAATGAAAAAAGTACTCTGTTAACCAGAGAGTACTATAAACAGTTTTCTTATTTTCAGAAAATACAACCAAAAGGGAAGGGAAAAAAAAAAAAGAGAGAGAGAGAGCTCAGTGAAATGGAAACAGACACAGTGATTTCAGAGGAAGCACCTGATAAGATTAGAGAGGAAGACATGAGCAAAGACTGACTCAGTAATGAGCTGATGGCACTGTCTCAGGCGAAACTATCACTATTTATACCTGAAAAGCTGTTTGGTAACAGCTCCTCTTTAATGCTTAATGGTTTACAAAGCACTAGGGGCATAATACACCTACATACTAAGAAAGCAGTCATTATTTACCCTTCTTTACGGGAGGAAACTGAAGGTCAGAGAAGGGAGGATGCCAAACTTTGGCCATACAGCCACTCAGAAAGAACCAGGTCCTGAGCCAGTCTCCTGCCTCAAGGCTCTTTTTCCTACTCTCTACTGCTATGTAAGAATACAGGTGTGGATCAGAGAACAGAGCCAGCTGTGTTCTTAAATTATCCTTTGGGACAATCAGAAGTACTGGGGCAAGGATTCTAAACTCTCTTAATTGTAACTTCATTTTTTAGTCCACAGGATAAAGAAAATCAAGCAATTCGAACCCTGAGTGTGTTTGCACTCCTGGATACTTTGAAGAATGGTGTAACTGCTCTTCACTTCTGCCAGCTGGCAAGGTTCAAGGGAATGGGGGAGTGAACAGTGGGAAATGCCCGTGTTACTCCTTTATTTCCTTTGGGGTAGGTAACTAGTGAAGAACAGGCAACTGGTGTTGATGAGTAGCAGCAAGCCCAGCCCAGAAGCCTTCCAGCTCTCGTCCTGGCCCCCAGCCCTGGCTCGTCTCTGACTGACCCCAGAGCCTCTCCCACCCCCACTCACCCTTTCTTCTTGCTTCTTCCCTTCTTCTGAATGTTTCTGCAGCGCCACCCTGAGGGACTCCCGGATGAGCTGTGCATCCACTTCTGAGGCAGACAGTTTCTTTTCAAGCTCTAACTTTTCTTTACTGAGAGCCTCTGTCTTCTGAGCAAACTGTGCTCGGAGGAAAGTGTTCTCTCGCTGCAGCTCCTGCCAGAGATGCCTTCATTGTGACCAGTAGCTCGGTCCCTGGCTTCAAGTAAACCCCCCCTACACACACTCCCTCCCCCCTACACCCTTAGATAATTTAACTGCTAAAGAATCCCTTCACAGGAAAATATTTATAGAAGGCACCTTTAAAGATCATCTAGTTCTCCCTTTCTCATTTGAGAGGTGAGCAGCTGAGGCCTAAGGAAACAAAAAGGGCTGTCCAAGGTCGTACAGTGAGCAAACAGAACTGGGCTCCAAGTCACTGTGGACAAAGCTTGGTGGAAAAACCAAGTCTGGTAAGTAGGTAACAGAGTTCAAAGGGTCCTGGCACATAGGCAGGTGGACCAGCCTCTACCCTGACCTCCATCCGCTGGGAATTTGGCGGAGTGGAAAGAATACTGGATTAGCAGCAGAACTTGGAACCAGAAGGACCCACAGAGGCCATTGCGCCTGACTTGCAACCTTGAGAAGCCAAGAGCCTTTCCATGGTCACACAAGTGGGAGTGGGACACAGCCCCAACTCTGCCGCTCTCACTTCCAGAACTTCAGAACAATCCTCTCCCTCAGCGAGACCATTCCTTCACCCTTACCGCACAGAGCCCAGCACACAGCTGACTCCTTTCTCAACAATATTTTATCTCCTTTCCCAACATAACATAAAAGAAAGTTGGGGGAGGAAAGTCAATCAGACTGAGTCTCAAAAATCCCCTTTTCTAGTTCTATGGTATTCTATTATGGGAATTGGGGATGCTATTCTAAATGCTTTGTCCCCTCACTCCTAAAGTGAAGATATTGGCTAAAAGCCAATATCTAGTAGATACTGGCAATACTGTAATAATATTTAATACTTTTACAATACTAAACACTAAGATGATATCTAATACTTTTTTATCCATCAATGTTGAGTAATAAAGTCTGAGTTGAACTCTTTGCTATGACCCATATATGCTTTCTAACCTCTTGGGTCCTCATGCTTTTGCTCAGTTCCTCCCACCCAGAATTCCCTGGTGTAATTTCTACTCATCACTCAAAGCCCAGTTCCTGAATCCTGGTAAAAACCTCCCTTCTGGGAGCTGTACTTTGTATTTTCTCCTAATGCACTTTCAAATTTTACTACATATTATGGTAGACTGAAGTACACACACATGTGTGTGTGTCTTCCCTATTGTACTCAAAGGTGTGCAAAGTGATATGTTTATTGTCTGATGTATGTCACTAGGTCCTTACAAACACAAATCCCCATTTGTGATGAGAAAACTGAGATGAGGTAAAGCTATTATGCCTGTGGGTATAATGGTAGGTTAGGATTTGAGCCCAAGTCTCTCCAGACTTGAAACCCCAAGTGTTGTTTTCATTATGTCATACTGCCTCACCATAATGTGAGCTGTTTAAGGGCAGTTATTATATTTTATCTTTGTAACAACTTTCCCCTTACACACACACACACACGCGCACACACACACACAAACACACACACACACACACACACACACATGACTGAGAGCACCCCTACAACAATGCCTTGATCGGCAGTGCTTACTTGCAGTCTCAGCATGCAGACATCCCCATAGTGGGCAGGGTGGCCCAACAGAGCACTGTGGACTTGAAGCTCACTTTCACGGACTTTCTGTTCCAATTGAGAGATATGCTGCCTCTGCCTGCAAAGAGCCAGCAAAGTTAACCTGGGCACACATCAAAGCAACCTTCTTGAGTAACAGTCTGCCTGAAATTGGAGCCTTCCCTTTCACTAGGCAGATAGGCACAATCGGTCCTATTTAACTGCGATGAGAATCTCAAGGTCTGGGCTGATGATAGAGGAAAGGAAGAAGGAAATAGATTTCTGGGGGAAGGGACAAATAATTAAAGATGAGTTAAGTTGTCTACACAAAGGACTTCTTATCAGTCTCAAAAAGACACACAAGAACAGGCTAGTTATTAAAGTAGCTCTTTTGCCCCTAGGCAATAAGAACTCAGAGGCAAACATGATAAAATAGCAAGTTATATGTTTGAATGAGCATCCCCCTCTTCCCTCTACCCTTACTTGTTAATAAGAATATCCTTTTCCTTCAGGAGGTTCTCGTTGCTGTTCAGGATGCCCACCCACTGGGCTGGCTCCAGGGCTGGCAGAGATGAAGCATAAGCCGAGGGGTGGTGGCAAGTAGCTCCATTCTGGAGCTGAAAGACAGGCAGGTCATGGTAAGTGGCTTAATGTCTCTACTAAGAACCCTTCAGGGCCTCTCCTAACCATCCAAAATGAAGTATAAACTTACATCCCAGAATTCAAAGCCTTCCATAATCAGTCTCCTCTTTCCAGACATTTCTCATTGGAAGGAAGGCACTTTTAGTCCAAGCCCTACTTGGAGAGCAATGATATCCAGGAAAGGTTTTTTTTAAAAGCCTCTGCTTGAACATCTTCTACTGAGGTGGGGATTCCCCACCTACCAAGACAACCCAGTTCCATATCTGGACATCAAATTATAGGAAGGAACCAACTGGGTGGTGTAGTGAATAGAGCACCAGCCTGGAAACAAGAGGACTTGCATTCAAATCCAGCCTCAGACACTCACTAGCTGGGTGACTCCAGACAAGATGCTTAATTCTGATTGCCTCAAAAAAAAAAAAAAAAAAAAAGGAAGATTCCGTGCCCTTCCCTGCGCCCCCTATAATAAGCCAGAATCTCTCTCTCAGCAACTTCTATCCACTCTTCTAATTCTGCCTTCTGATGCCAAAGAGAAAAAGTCCAATTCTTTTTCCACTATAGCTCCTGAAACATTAGAACCGATCAAGTAATCAATAAGCATTTATTAAGAACCTACCTTATGAAGAAAGCTATCATGTTTCTCTTAAGCCTTAACTAGCCTTATGTCCTTTGAATACTCACACAACAGACTCTGGTGGCTTCCTCATTCTGGTCATCCACCTGAGGACAGGCTCCAGCCCGTCACTCTTCCTCCTCTAAGTCTAAGTGACATTCCAGTCAAACCTGACTGGCTCTTCTCACCATATTCTACATCCTCTCCAAGGCTCTGTTCTCACTACCCGTACTAGTTCCCACGACCTTCAGAAAGGGCTCTTCACTGTGCTGAACTCCTGCCTTTCTTTCAAGGCCTGACTTCTCCATAAAACCTTTCCATATCTCACAGATGGACAGTGACTTCTTTCTCCAATCTCTCAGTGCACATGATTTAGGTCTATGCTTTGTATTCCACGGATCTGTGCCTTATTCCATCTTCTGTTCTCCCACGCCCAAACAGTGCATTTAGATAGATAGCTGAGGTCCTTATTAAGCTCACTGAACTGAAATGACAGAAGGGCTGTGACAGGCACCTGGTCACTGGACAGCATGATCTTCAGCTGAGCTCTGTTTTGACTGGGCCTGGGAGAACCCTGTGTTTATTGACTAATTTTAGCTCTCTTTCAGGATTGGAAGAACTCATGAGGGAGGCTCTGCCTGCAAGCTATATACTCCCCTATCCCAAGCTCTAAGGAAAGGTCAGTTAGGCTTTATCTGGTAACAGAGACAAAGTACACAGCTGAGTTAGTTCTTTTCATCAGGGGGCTAAGAATTCCTCTTCCTACCACCCCTACTCACTCCAATGGAGGAAGCAGAGAACTGGAAAAACACCACGGATGTGAAGTCTGGAAAAATGGGTTCAAATTTGAGATTCTATTCACACTAGTTGTGTGACCTTGGCTAAGTTCAAGTCTTGGTTTCCTTATTTATAAAATGAGACTTAACAACTCCTGCCTTTCCAGCTTACAAGGATGTTGGAAGAATCAAATCAGATAGTTAAAAACTTTGAGGACAATATGGTACATATATCTATATACACACTCATAGCATCATCATTCAGCAGCACTTGGAATTTCTCTGAAATAGAAGCTTTTTTGTGTTTCTCCTATTAACTTTCTTTTCTTATAAACTGCTTCTATGTATTAAAGACCAGTGGTCTCATGATGTTCCTTTGTCCAATACCATATCTCCATGATAAGTAAATTTTTCCTCCTTTTTTGATTATTCTAGATCAACTTTAAGTACTCAAGGCAAAACCTAAATAATTCTAGGTGCACAATACCTATCACCCCAATGCCCCTTAATAAATCAATGCTCAAGAATGACCAACGTAACATTGTATCTCCAATGATGCCCATTTTTAACATGCTTTAATATTTACCAAGTATTTTTCTTGCCAAAACCCTCTGTACTAGGTATAAATCAGTCTTTAGAAGGGACCTAAGAGATCCACTAATCCAACTCCCTTATTTGACAGATAAACCAAGAGCTAGAAGGGAAAAGCAGCCCAAAGTCACATAGCTAGTAAGTGGCAGAAGCAGAATTCAATCATTACTCTTACCACTCCAAATCCAGTGCTCTTTCTACATGCCATCAGTAAGTAGTGCAACTTAAGATTTCCCCCATCTTACAGATGAGACAACCAGAGTTAGTGAGTGTCAAATGATTTCTCCCCAGGCTAGCTAGGAGGTGGCAGTGACAGGACTTTTAAACTCAAGTCTCTTGTCTGAAAGTCCAATGTTTTCACTACACCAGGTTTTATTATATAATAAGAAAAGGGATGTTTACCTTCATTTGTTCCATCTGTAACCGAATTGACTCCAGCTGCTGTCGGCATGAGCTGAGTTCACAAGATTGTTCCTGGGAATGCCAAGCATCAGGGCCTTGAAGCCATCCCTGTGACTGGAGAGGCTTTGGGAAGCCAGATGCTGCCTGAAGCAGCCCACCAGCAACGGCATGGGCTCCATTTCGTTCACATCCAGCCCCAACACCTGGGGCCTTCTTAGTCTCGGGCAGCACCTTATACAACTCCTTGCCTGTCTCAGCTGCTGGATTCTGCAGGTGGAATCGGTAGTAGGGATCTGAATACAGTGTTTCCATCAGTACTGACTGGTTGAGAGTTGTCTCCATGTTGGGAGTATCAAACTTCGTCATCTCCTCTTCCCTTTCATGGCCCAAAGCAGGAAACCAGGACTGTTCAATTCCATTTTCTCCAGGAGTTCCACAGAGGTACATGAGATCCCTAGGCAGGCCTGGAGACCTTTTCATAGTGCTGAGGTCTCCATTCCGGGGCAGTCCCGAAGTTTCAGACAATCCCGACACAGGCAGTTTGGAGGAAAGAAGCCCCGTGTGGGTGGAAGTTGGCTTGACTGGAGAGGTCCCCAAAGTAGATGGCATCACATGGGCTGTAGGAATGGTTACTTGGCTTTTGATGGGCTGGAAGGATGAGCTGCCACTAGAGCTGCAAAACTCTGGAGAAAGAAGAGCCTTCTATAAGCCAGGAAAAAAGCATCAAGCTTTCCCAAGTTCAGCTGCTGTAGAGAAAGGGACATCAGCTTAGAAGAGTGGCGTGAGTTCCAGGAGTTCAACTGCTATTTGCCAAGATAAACCCACAAAAGGCAGCACTGGCTGTTTCTAGAGCCACATCTCCAGGCCTTCCTCTTAAAGTTATATTCTATTCCCTGTCCCCCCAGAGATGGCATTTTCTTAGTCAAGAAATTAAGGCTACTAAGGATCCTAAAAGGAGAAAAGAATTAGTTCCTCTCACAGATCAGCAACCACTCCAGCAAAAAGAAATTTTCCCTGGCACAAGTACCACATAATTACCCCAGTGACTTTTGCCATTCCTAAATGAATTTGAGTATGAAACAACTATCCTAGGGGGGAAAAATGAAGTCTTTGTCTCCTTCAGTGTTCAGATCAGCAAGGGGACATGGTGCCTGAGCAATTGACTGTCCCGGTTCACACACCCCAAACCTGGCTTCACATGGAAATGCAAAGTTATTCTTAGTAACTCTCAGGTTTCACTCCGGCAACACTGAAGCACACTGTGTTTTTAATTTTACTTGCTTGCCCATTGTCAATGCACAAGATTCTATGGTCATGATTTTAATCTTTTCCTTATATCATTCCTGATCCCAGTTGATCTTCTGGATATCTGAATATTTATTTCACTTAATCTCTGGTTCTGTTTCTATGTACAGAAAAAGAATGGGATGGATTTAGCAATCTCTAAGGTTCCTAAGATCTCTAATATCTAAATATTCTATGTATTCTTTAGCCTGGAAGATTAATGAGGCCATGAGTACTATCTTCAAACATCTAAAAGATAATATAAAAGAAAAATAAGGTTTCACTAGACCTTAGAATGACAAAGTTATATTCAATCAGTGTGAAGTTACACAGAAGTTTGATTTGGTATAAACAAAAAGTATAAACTTTGGTATAAACAAATAAATGGTATTTTGATTTGGTATAAACAAAAAGTAGTCAAAAAGAGGGAGATAGGGTGGAAGATAAAGAATGAGATGCCTTGGGAAGTAAAAAATTCCCAGGCATTGGAGATATCCAAAAGAAGACACTGTCTGGGAATTTCATGGCTCAGGTAAGAATGTGACTAGATGATTTCTAAAGGTAATCAGCACTTAAGTTCCCTAAGACTATTCATTATACACATAAACCTAAAAAAAAACAACTGACTTTTAATATTCTAGGTAGCTCAAAACTAACAGTAGTAGAGGAAATAAATTTTTTTAAAAAGAAATACCTGAAAAGATACCAAATCCATTATTAACATTTTTGAAAGACTACTATATCTTTTCAATCAATCAGTATTCCTTGAGCCAATACTACTTAAGACATTAAAAGAGAGATCTAAAAGGACTAAGTTGAAATCTCTGCCTACTAGGAAACTGCAATTATTCTCATTTGAGAGAAAGCAAGTAAAGAAAAAAGAGAGCAACAAGAGTTATTATATACGCCAACACAATCCCCTGAATTAGTCCATCATCACTCAGTAATTTGTCCTCCTTTGAGCTTCATATTATTCTTATTTACACCCAATCACAATCCTGATAACTGTTGTCTATAGAATCCTAAACCACCTCTACTTTCCCCACATCCCACTCCTTGTTAATCCTTTTCCTTTCTCATTATGATTTATTATGACACCTGGCTCACTATTTTTTTCTCCTCCCCAAGTCCTCTTCTAATACTAGGAGACTTCAGTTCCCTCTCAACCCATTCACTTCCCATGAGCTCCATGGGAGCTCCCATTCTAATTCTCCATCTCAGCCACACACAAAGATCTTGCCACCACACCTTCCCCATTCAAGAATTCCAAAATCCCTCTAAACAAACAAAACCTATTAGCTTTCCACTAATCTCTCTGTCTTCCTTTACAAAATCCTACTCTTTGTCCACACTGTGGACATTTCTCTCCCAAGGCCCAGCATTAGCCACTCTCTTCTCTTGTCCACATCTTGGTCCTTTGGTGAACCAAGTCAACTGCACAGTCTCCCTTTCCTGAATCCTTATCATTTTGCCTTACTGATTATGCCCCACCACCAAGGCTCATCCTTCAATCTCTCCCACCATTTGCTGCCTTTGCTCCTATACACATGCCACTCACTTAAAGGAGTAAAATCACACAACTGTTCTGCCTGGGTCCATTACAAAATGAGGCTAAACAATCTCACCTGGGTCCTTACTGTCCTACCACACTTCCCTTATCAGCTCCCTCTCCCTCTCCCCTGCAGCAATTCTAAACCTTTTCATGCTTTCTCAGACCACTGAGTGGCCTCCTCCCCACAATACCAAGAACTTTGCTTCTTATTTTACAGAAAACATTCAGGCCATGTGCTGTGAACTCCCTCTTCCTCATCTATCACTCAGATGTTTTCTGACTCTCTCCTCCCTCACTCTTTATTCCTAATCCCTCTACCTGCTCAGCAACCCCTCCCAATCCCATCTCCAACACATTTCCCCCCCCTTCCCCCTCCCACTCTATCCCTTCTTTTCAATCTGTCCCTGACCATTGGCTCACTCACTACCAACATGCCCACATCTCCTCTATCCTTCCATTCTTATTATCCTGTCTTGTCTTTGGAAGCTAAACTCCCCACAAAGTCTGTCCACAATAGGCACCTCCTCTCCCTTTCTAATTAACCCTTTACAATTTGGCTTTCAATCACATCATTCCACTGAAAATGCCCTCTCCAAGTTACTAAATCTCTTAGTTACCAAATCCAGCAGCTGTTTCTCAATCTTCACTGACCTTGATCTCTCTGCAGTCTATGGCAGACTGCAGAAGTTTCCCTCTTCTCTACTTGGATACTCTCTTACAGGATATCAGTCTCTCCTAGTTCTCCTCCTACCTATCTACCTGTCCACCACTCCTCATTCTCCTGGGCTGGATCTGCTCCTATATCATGCCCTCCAATCATCAATGTCCTTCACAAGGTTCTGTCCCAAGCCTCTTTTTTCCTCTACACTGCTTCACTTGGTGATCTCATCAGTTCCCATGGATTTAATTACTATCTCTATACTAATGATCTACCTACCCTGCACTAATCCCTCTGCTGATCTTCAATCTCTCATTTCCAACTGCCTTTCAGATATCTCAAATTGTATGGCCAATTGATATCTTAAAATTCAGTTCACTCAGAATTGAGGTCATTAACTTTCCCTCTAAATTCTCCCCCTCTTCCCTCTTCCTGTCAAAAGCACCATCATCCTCCCAGTCCTCCAGGCTTACAATCTAGAAATCATTCTCAACTCTTCACTATCTCACCCCCATATCAGCCTGCACTATCAGAGCAAAACCTTCATTACTTCAAACCTGGACTACTTTCAATAGTCTCTTGCTAAGTCTGCTTACCTCACATCTCTCCCTACTAAGGTGAGTTTCCAAGAGTACAGCTCCAATCATCACAATACATATTCTCTTCTCTCTCTCGTCTATTCCTGACTCTCAAACTGGTGACACTGGCCATATATAGGTCACTCTTACTCTTGCCTACAGACATTTTCTGTAACTTCCCCGATGGCTGAAATGTTCTCCCTCTCAACTCTGCCTACTGGCTTCTTTTCAGTCTCAACTAAAAATCCCATTTTTTACAGGAAGGCTTTCCCAACTCCTCTTACTTCTAGTGCTTTCCTTCTGTCAATTATTTTCCATATAGTTTGTTTCTGGATTTGCTTGTTGATTCTCCCATTAGATTGTCAGCTCCTTGATTTTCTTTGACTTTTTTGATATCTTTATGGCTTAGCTCAGTGCCTAGTACACAGGAGGCACTTAATAAACGCTTACTAACTGATTGAATTACCCTCCAGTTTTGGAAATTGATTGGATGCCCATCCGTTAAAGATAAGTTATGGTTTGGAATGTAACGGAATATTTTTTAAGAAATGATGAGCAGACTAATTTTAGAAAAGCCTAGAAAAACATGAACTGATGCCGAGTTAAGTGAGCAGAACTAAGGAAACATTTTACACAGCAACAACAAGATTATGTGATGACTAACTGTGATGGACTTTTCTTCTTTCAACAATGAGATGATTTAAGGCAGTTCCAATAGACCTGTGATGGAAAGAACTGCACAGGTTTAACTTGGATTGCTTGTTGTCTTGGGGAAGGTGTAGAGGGAGTAGAGAAAAATTTAGAGCACAAGGTTTCATAAATGTGAAAACTGAAGACTATTTTTGTATGTATTTGGAAAAATAAAATACTATAAAAAAGAAAAAAAAATTTCTAGTTTTCCCAGGATTATTCCGGTTATACCATCCTACCTGACAGCCATGCTGCTTCCCCTCTCCCCCGCAAAAATCCTGTAACCTAGAAAGCTATATTTTATTTTACTCAGTGAATTATATAGATAGGACATCTGGGGAAAATCCACTCTACCCAGATTTATTGTTTTTCTATGGATGAAAAAAAGACACTTTTCCACATCTCACAACTAGAGATCCATATTTTCATTTCAAGGCAATACAGTATTTAAATGAATAATAAAGAGAGCTATATTTTATAGGCATGAAGAACAAAAGAAGAAAAAATGCCATGGAAAGCATAATGGGAAAAGCCTCAAGGATAACATAGGATTGTGAGTAGACCATGAAGGATAGACACAGTCTGAGAAAGGAATAATGAACATTTCATAGAAAAGGAAAGAAAAAGGAGGGAAACAACTTGAGAAAAGGCACAGTGGTGGGAATGAGCAGATAGCAAGGATACTAGCATGGCTGGAGGAGAGGGTTTGTTATAGATAGCAGCAGGAACTATCTGTTTAACCCAGGAGTTTGAGCCTTGTCCTCTCAGAGCAGGAAACCACTAGAGGTCACTGAGCAAGGAACTCAGAAGTACTATATAAATGTAAGCTATGATTACTATTTTTCTACTAAAGTCTTTCTCTGCTGTGACATGGGTGAGTGACCCTGAGCTCTCAAGGACATACCAGTCAATATAAACTTTGGCAGCTCCAACTAAGCTGGAGCTCTGAATCTAAGCCCACTGACAGACTGCAAGTCTGTATTACAAGAATCAGTTCAGAGAAGATTGGCAACTAGGTGCTGCATTATTTTTGGTAACAGCAATTCACAAAAACTCCCTACTCAGGAAAGACAAGGTTGTATCTTCATTGGTAGGCAGTCCCCTAAATCAAAAAAGCTACAGATCTTTGGAATACTATTAATTATGACACAAAATGAAAAACCAGTATTTTTAAAAAATTATTTACTTATTATCACTGAGAGAGACAGAGAGATCAACGAGGAGGTTACTGCAATAGTTCAGGTATCACAGGCGAAGCCCAAGAGCCAGATAAGGCCTGTAAAATCATTTGATTTGGCCCTGCCAAGGCCACAGCAGGTGACAATAACCTTGAGTTCTTTTAAAGTTGATAATTTTGTATGGTCCTCGAATGATGTTATAAATATCCAAATGGCCTTTGACAGAAAAAAAGGTTCCTTATCCCAAGTTATCAAGTGAAACTGGATTAGGATTATGGCAATGAAATGGAGAGCTGGATGTGAGACATTTTGAAGAAACAAACTTGGTATATGATTAGACTGGCTTTATGAACACTCTAAACCACAAGACTACAATCTTTAAAAGGCAGTACAATGTTAGCAATCTCATTAACAATTCAAACTTACCTTCAGCGATGTCGGAACACGATGTGCCGATGGCTGTGTCAGCCACACTTGAGCAGCGGCTGAAGTGGCTTCTGTATGGCTCTGAGACTGGGGTCTGCCATTCGGTCCCCAGGGAACTGCCCTTCTGAACCAAATTGGAATCTGAAACAAGTGCCACTACCCACCTTTAGTGTACTCCCAGTATTTCTTTGACTCACTGACATCATTTAGCAAAAATCACCCCTAAACCCACACTGTAAATTAAATCATAAGCCAACAGCTCACCTTTTCATAGCTGTTCCAGCTATCTGGAACTGCCTAATTTCAAAATAAGATCAAATATTTATCTTGTTTTTGTTCTGTGCCCAAGACCATGCTGGAGCTATGAAGAATATTAAAGAAATAGATGACCCATTGGGAACTTACAGTCTAGTAAAGACTCAATAAATACATACAAATGTGAAACAGCAAACTGATATCTGAATTATTACAATATGCAAATATATACATTATACATATTCAATATGATTAAATGCAAAAAATATGCAATCAATAGGAATTTGGAAAAAGGAAAGATCATTATGACTTGGAATTAAAGTGGCATAATGTAGTGAAAACAGAATTGGAATGTGGAATGAGGAGACCAGGTTTGAATCCTGGTTGCAATGTTCATTAACTGTGTGATCCTAAGCAATTTATAACTCGTTTCTTGAATCTGTGAAATGGGTAATTTTACTATATTATCAAAAGGGTGGTATGAAGAAAGATCTTAGGGGCAGCTATCCTACTGTAGATAGATAGAACACCAATCCTGAAGTCAGAAGGACCTGAGTTCAAATCTGACCTTAGACATTTAACCCTTCCTAGGTAAGTGACCCTAGGCAAGAACTTAACCCAAAATGCCTCAGCAAAAAATAATAAGATCTTTATAAACTTATAGCACTATACATGCAAATATGATTATTCAGAAGAGGTTTTATACAACTTTTTAGCTGGACCTTGAAGGAGAGAGAGGATGTGGTTGGGCAGAAGTAATGAGAAAACTTCTCCATGTGATGATAGGGCAAAAGCATGAGATAATGGGATAGTGAAGAGAGTTCTAATGCAGAAAAAAAAATAGAAAAGAAATCATTGGGGCCAGGTTCTAGAGGATCTAGAAAGCTAGTCTGAAGAGTTTATATTTTGTTTAGAGCTCTTGGAAAACATGCTGAATAGAAAACTGACATTGAATTCATTTCAAATAGTCAGTAAACATCTACATTAGGAGAGTGCAGGGCTCCCTGCTAGGCACTGGGGCTACAAAAATGAATACCAAAAAATCCCTGCCCTTTCAAGGAGCTTACTCTCTATTGCAGGAATGTAGTATATACAGGTTAAATACAAGGTGGAAGATCCATGTTTTAGGAGATTAAGCTTTAGAAATTCAATTTTTGAACCATCAACCAATCAACAAAGCATTCAGGAGCCTACTATGTGCCAATAAACGTGCTAGGTGCAAAGGATACAAAGAAAAAGATTAAAATTTAAGACTGAAAGGGATCTTAAGGGTCAATTAATTCAAAATCTCCATTTCAGAGTTATGAAAGTAGGCTCCTTTAACTACCATGGAGCCAGAGCCAGAGCCAGACCCAGACCAGAACTCACGCTTCCTAATGTAGAGGCTCAGAAACCCTCTTTCTTCAACATCACATTGCCTTTGCCATCACCAGTTTTAGTCTGGGCCGATTAGAATGCTATTTTGACCTTGACGAAAGGTGGTATGTCAGAGTACATAGAGGAATGGTTTGGAGCAGTTAAGACTTGGGTTCAATCTGAGTCAGCCTGGCTCTGAGGCAGTCTTAGGTAAGTCAGAGAAGTTGATGATCTAAATCAAGACAGGGAGGTTCTACACACTGGGTATACTTTATACCACTGGAATCCCAAATATGAATTTCAAAAAAGATAGTCAAGAAAATTTTAACCAAGAGCAGACAACAAAATACTAGGATCCTAATCAGTTATGTCATAAGCTGCCCTCTCAATTCTAAGCAGACACAATCCCCACATCATGCAAGTGGATCAAATATACACACATCTAGAGAAGCCATTTGGCCCAACTCCCTCATTTAAGAGGAGTAAACTGTGACTCAGGGCTTTGGCAGTGACTTGGGCAAAGTCACGGCACAAGCAGGGACTCTGAACCAAGTCTTCTCACTGCCCCATCAGCTCTTTCTCTTCTGGTCCAATGGCTGATAATTAGGGTAAATTTAAGTCTCCTAGTCTATCTCAATCTCCCCCACCTCCCAACCAAGCCGCAAAACTGAGGCCTAATAAAGATTTCAGGATGATTAGGGTTCTAATCTGAGATATAGGAAATTATCTTTCCCCTCAAAACCTTATGTAACAATTAACTTATACTTTTGTTCATTTTTATATTAAAAGTATTTGGGTGCATTACATTCTCCCTATTATAAATCCTCGAGGGGAGATGTATATATGAGTAAAAATTCATATCTTATAATGCCCCAAGGTTTTACCAAGTACTTTCTCATTAAAAACCCTGTGAAGGAGACAGAACAAGCAGTATTAGTCTCATAATACAGATAAGGGGCCCTGAAGTTTTGGAAAATGAACCAACTTGTCCTACAATCACAGAGCTAATAAGGTGCAGTTCAAATCATATATATATATATATATATATATATATATATATATATATATATATATTTAGCTAGGTGACCTTCAGCAAGTTATCCAACCTCTTAACCTTAGTTTCTTCATCTGTAAAATGGAGATTAAAAAAATGAGCTAACAAGCATGAAGTGCTTTGCAAATCTTCCCATACTGCCTGTCTGTCTTGTCATTTTAAATCCTTTATCCTTCCCATCCTCTGTACATAGCAGAGGCTGAAGGAAGGTGAATTAAGCTGGATGTGCCAAGCAGAATTTCAGCATAAATCACCTTAGTCTAACACTGTTTTCCACATTAATACCCTTCAGCCACCACTTCTCACCAAAATGAAACACAAAAGAATCATTCAAAAAGCCATTTTACAGAAGGAAAACTTTAGTCTAGGGAGATTAATGACTTGCTTAATTACAAGTAATTGTAGTTGGAGGAGGTTTAATTGGTGAAGGGAAAGAACACAACCTATTCAAGGGTAAGGTTCAGGGAGATCAGAAATCAGTCAGTCAGTCAGCCTAAAGCACAGAATGTGGGGGAAAGAATAGTATGTAAAAAGCCCAGAAAGATGAGTTGGATTTTATTGAAAGGCTTTTAATGGAAGAGTTTATATTTGGGTTTAGAAACAAAGGAGCAGGGGTAGGTAGCTGGCACATGGAAAGAGTATGGGCCCTGAAGTCAGAAGGACCCGTGTTCAAATCTGACCATGGCACAACACTTCCTATCTTAACCCCAACTACTTCCCCAAAAAGAAGCAATTGGCTTTTTCTGAGTCTAGAAGCAAATGGAATTATAAAGTCTTAGGAATTTAGTAGCCATGTGGAGAGCAGGTTGGATAAGGGGAGGTCTGAACTGTAGCCAGTCTATTTACCTCCATGCCTATCTCTTCTTTCAATCAAATAGTCTAATGAATGCCAACGTTTGCCACAAGGGTGCATCCATGACGTTTTATTGAATTTAGGTAAAGGGAATACAGTGTTGGTGCTGAGGTCATGAAGTGCACAAATCATTAATAGTAAATGATCATTGTTGTTAATGTTTCCAACTCTGTTCCTCCCAAGGACTCCCTGCCATATGTGGTAGTCTGAGACTAGCCTAGCATTAAAGTCACCCAGAATTATAAGCTTGTCCTCTTTTGGCACATTGATAACTATCTCCAGGTCTTCATAAGATTTTTTTTTAAACCTCATCAGGATTTGTCTTGGTGGGGGGCATAGGCTTTGATGATGGTAAGAAGACCAATTAGGAGGCTACTTCAATAGTTCAAGAAAAAGAGGAGCAGGGTCTGAACTGGGGTGGTGGTAGAAGGTCATGAAGGTAGAAAGGTCAAAGATGAGATTGTAAAATTGAGTGCCTGGGAAGAAACCAGGAAGTTAGGAATAGGATTGGGTTGAGAAGGAAGATAATGAGTTTCATTTTGTCCATGTCTTTTAAAGTTGTCTTTTTGTTCATACACATACATGCCTACATGCACATGCATATTTACTTATATGTAAAAATGATTTGAAAGCAAGATTTTTCTTTATTATCTTAGGCCACACCAACACCATAAGGACCCTCAAATGAGCATGAGCCATAGAAAGATGAAGTGACCAAAAATTAAATTTTTTTTTTTTTAAAAGAAGTTAATGAATGAAATTTCAATAGCACTTGAACAAAAATGAAAAAGAAAAAAAAAAAAAAAAGGAAAAGATCCAAATACAACATCACACATATAACATTCTGTTAATTAATTTGTTGTTAACACCGAGGCTCATCTCAAGCTCATTCCTGCCCATTGTAATACTGTCTCTTAGCTCTTTGCGTGCCCTTTTCACACACTTTTGCATCATTTTATATTCTTGACAAATTACCTTATTTGACTACAAGCTCCACAAGGTATTGGAGGGTATTTAAAACAAAATAAAAACCTCTACAGAAAGTAGATACTTTTTATTGAATTACACAGCTATGTTGTCAGAAGAGGCACTTATCTAAACAACTGCATTTCCCTTTTGGAATGTGGCATATGAGCTTTCATAAGCAACTCTGCAAAATTCATAAATAGAAGAGGGGGTGCTTTAAGAACTAAATTCCCACATCTCCAATGACGCCACCAGAATACATTGGCATCCAACTGGAATTTGGATCTTGTGGGACAGGAGACAATGGGCAGCCCATATGACTGCAAAAACAACAAAGAATACAGTAATTAATCATGCTATTTTCTTTCTCACATAATTCTATATGCTTCTCCCCTCCTTCTTAAGTACCTGTTTGCTATTTCAGATAATTATCATGTTAAGAAACCACAACTGTTTGTTCCATCCTCTATATATATACATGTCAATATCCATTCAGACTTGGTTTTCTATAGATAATAATTCACTTCAAACATTATTACTTTTTAAAAATTTTAACACCTCAGTGAATTATGTCTTTTTTCTTTCTTACTTCAAAGAGGGAGGGAGGGAAAGAAGGAAGGAGGAAGGGAGGGAAGGAAAGAGGGAGGGAAGGAAGGAGGGAGGGAGGGAAACAGGGAAGGAAGGAAGGATGGAAGAAAAGAAGAAGGAAGGAAGGAAGGGAGAGGGGGAAGGAAGGAAAGAAGGAAGGGAAGAAAGGAGGGGAGGGAGAGAAGAAGGAAGGAAGGGGGGGAGGGAGAGAGGGAAAAAATATAGCCAGTGTTGGGATTTGACAGAGAAAAATTTGTAATACTTACCCGATGGACTGGTTTGAGAAATCCTCCCTGCCAGGTACTTTTCTTGCACAGCCATTTTGGGAGATGCAATCAGCTGGGGAATTAATCAACAATCAATGAATTTAGCTAATATCTTTTAAATCATTATGATCAAATCCACACTGAAAGCTTGTCCCCTTTTCCTCAAGAATATTCAAACCCAGGGTTACACTTCCTTCCCTAAAAGACAATTTCATTTGAGCACAGCACTTTCTCCACTGCTTCTTTTGGAAAAAGGGGAAAACAAAGCAGTAGTCAAATGTATTTGTAATTATGTAATGTAATTTGTATATTGTAATTACAATACAATTACATTACAATGTAATTTGCAATAAAAATGTAATTTGTCAAATAACAACAGATCACACTTACTTAAAGTTTTCTTGGCAGAGATAGATACTGGAGTAATTTGTCATTTCCCTCTCTAGCTCATTTTACAGATGAGAAACTGAGGCACACTGGGTAAAATAACTTGATCAGTGTCACACAGCTAGTGTTTGAGGCCTAATCTGAACTCATGAAGATGAGTCTTTCTGATTTCAAGCCCACTATACTATCCATTGCACCATCTAGCTGCTCTTTGATTCCATGGACCATCTTAAATTACCTAATGGATGTCACAAAATATTCAGTAAAATAGTTTATTTTATCTTTGTAGTTTTTGTAGTGAGGGATGATGACTCTCAATACAGATGACAAAGAATTTTAGTGTAGTACAAACACTGGTTGTTATCCCTCATTCTGGAAGAAAACTAAACAACATCACTATTTAGAATCAAGTTACAGTGTGTCCAACTGCGACTGAACAATTCCAGCTCAGAATGCCTCACCACAGGTGGGACAACATTTGGGATGGATTCTCTAAATTTGCACATCTGGAGTTTGTTTGTTCACAGAGCACAGCACTTTCATTGATGCAGGCATACTATGCTGGCGAGTTCTTTGCCAGCATCTCTCATGTCATACAATCAATTCCAAAGTTCTTCAAAAAGTCCTAGAGTATCCTTGTTTTGCTTCTTCTGACCACCACACAAGTACATGTCTTGTATGAATTCTCCATAAAATAGTCTTTTAGGCATCTTTAGTGAAATGTCTGGATTTTGGTTATAATATTCCTAAAATCTTCCCTTGGGGAACTAGGGGGAAGGAGGTGTCTTCCAGAGATGACTAATGGACTTTTTCTTTCTTTTTCTTCTTTTTTTTTTTTTTACCTGTTACTCTGCCCTCTGGTTCAAATGGATCTAGGTAGTTTTCATTTATGAATTCTTGAAATATAATATTCAGGCTTTTTTGGGGGGAGGACGGAAGGCCATGGTTTTCAGGGACTCCAATGACTTAAAATCTCTCTCCTTAACCTGATAGCCAGATTTTTTTTTTTTTTTTTTTTTTTTTTTTTTTTTTGGTGTGAGGCATGCTCAGGGTCACACAGAAGCTCTAAATGTCTGATGCTGGATTTGAACTCAGGTCCTCCTGACTCCAGGGCAGATATTTTATTTTTGCACTATCTTGCTGCCCCTTCATTTTTTATACTGGATATAGAAAATTTCTTATATTTTAAAAAATCTTTTCAAATTCTAATTTTCCTGCTGTTTCATAGACATTGATCTATTTTAGTTTTCAGGGAGTGTTATCAAACAAGGTTTACCACTTTCTCTTTTATTTTTCTTTCAATTCTTCCCTTTAGCATTTTTATTACACATTTTTTCTTGATTCCTATAGATATCCATGTAGCCCTGGTAGAAAATCCATTTTTTCCTTTTAGTCTGTGTTTGCAGTCATTACAAAATTATTCATTTGTAAGAAATCTTTAGATCTATAATTTTTTATTGTAGCTTTCCGTCAGCTCTTCTAGAGTAGTTAACAATTCCTGCCAAAAATTTCTATGTCCACAGAGCAGGCCTACTTGGATCTGTGAGATTTAGACCTTCAATGCAGTCTTATGTCTTTTATGATCACAGTGCCTGGGCAATTGGGATATCCCTTTTTTGAGCACTGGTTGGTGATGTTCCCTGAGGCTTTCAAGGTCCTAATCTCAAGGTATTCAGGGGGCTGGCAGGAGCCACTTTTATCTCCTCTGGATACAGAGCCTTACAGGTTACACATTTCTGGCCTGTCTCTACTCATGATAGAATTATTTGCCTGTGCTGAAGCAAGCAAGCAATGATAGCACCAGATTAGCTAGCAGTCTCTTTTTCCATTACTCACTGGCTTCTGGCTGGTTTTTTGTATAGTTCCAGGGTAGAAGTCACTGTAATTTCTCAATGAATTCAACCTGGTACAAGTTTTAGATTTTTGCCACAATAGCATAAAGCTGAGCAGTCTGCTCCTGCTCAGGAAGTTATCTTTACAAGAAGTGTGATATACAATAACATGCTTAAATTTTTTTTTTTAAAGTAAGTTTACTCTTAAGAATAAGGAGCTTAATTGCCAAGACCTTTGAACATCATCTTTCAGCACAGTGCTCTAATTCTAATACAGATATCATCTAGTCTAAAAGCATTTCATACTCTTATGTACTCATAATTCTACTTGACATACAGATCTGTGACTGTTTCCTTTAAAGACGTTAATTGCTACCCTTCCACATCTTAATGGATAATCTTCATGAGTTGCAATGGTCCTCTCAACAATCCACCTCATGGCTAACTTTCTAGGACAGGACTTCACTTTTTAGATGATGGATACTCAGCTTATTGTTGGGAATGCTTGTACTCAAACTCATTCTAGCTTTGTATGACTTAGTTGAGCTTGGATAAATTATCTCTCTGTAGCTTTTAACGTCAAGTTGCCTCAATGTCATAATTTATGTACACATTTATGTACATGTTATTGCCTATGTGTATATAGATACATACATACATATATATATATATATATATATATATATATAATCGCTTGGATAAATTATCTCTCTGTAGCTTTTAACAGTCAAGTTGCCTCAATGTCATAATTTATGTACACATTTATGTACATGTTATTGCCTATGTGTATATAGATACATAATATATATATATAAAATCACATATATTTTAAGATTCTTGAAAGCAGGAGCCATGTCTTATCTGCATTCATCCCCTCAGCACTGAGCAGAGTACATTATACATAGTAGGCACTGTACCCTTCAGTCCAACATGGTAACAAAAAACAACCAATTAATATAGGATCCCTTTGTGGAAGCTAAAGGGTCACAAATAGGAATCCTCATGATCTAGCCATAAAGAATGATACTATAAACAAATGAGAAAATAGGATAGTTTATCTTTCAGATTTGTGGAGAAGGAAGGAATTTGTAACCAAAGAAGAACTGGAGATCATTATTAATCATAAAATAATTCTGATTATATTAAAAAGTTTTTGTACAAACAAAACTAATGCAGACAGGATTAGAAGGGAAGCAATAAACTGGGAAAACATTTTTACATCCAAAGGATCTGATAAAGGTCTCATTTCTAAAATATACAGAGAACTGACTCAGATTTATAATAGTTCAAGTCATTTTCCAATTGATAAATGGTCAAAGGTTATGAACAATTTTCAGATGAAGAAATTGAAATTATTTGTAGCCACATGAAAAGGTGCTCCAAATCACTATTGATCAGAAAAATGCAAATTAAGACAACTCTGAGATACCACTACACACCTGTCACATTGGCTAAGATGACAGGAAAAGATAATGACTAATGTTGGAGGGGATGTGAGAAAACTAGGACTGATACATTGTTGGTGGAATTGTGAACAGATCCAATCATTCTGGAGAGCGATTTGAAGCTATGCTCAAAAAGTTGTCAAACTGTGCATATCCTTTGATCCAGTAGTGTCACTACTGGGTTTATATCCCAAAGAGATACTAAAGAAGGGAAAGGGACCCACATGTGCAAAAATGCTTGTGGCAGCCCTCTTTGTAGTGGCCAGAAACTGGAAACTGACCAGATGCCCATCAGTTGGAGAATGGCTGAATAAGTTATGGTATATGAATGTTAAGGAATATTATTGTTCTGTAAGAAATGACCAGCAGGATGAATACAGAGAGGCTTGGAGAAACTTACATGAACTGATACTAAGTGAAATGAGCAGAACCAGGAGATCATTATATACCTCAACAATGATATTGTATGAGGATGTATTCTGATGGAAGTGGATTTCTTTGACAAAGAGAAGATCTAACTCAGTTTCAATTGCTCAATGATGGACAGAAGCAGCTACACCCAAAGAAAGAACACTGGGAAATGAATGTAAACTGTTTGCATTTTTGGTTTTCTTCCCAGGTTATTTTTACCTTCTGAATCCAATTCTCCCTGTGCAACAAGAGAACTGTTCAGTTCTGCACATATATATTGTATCTAGGATATACTGAGACATATTTAACATATATAGGACTGCTTGCCATCTGGGGGTGGGGGTGGAGGGAGAGGGGAAAAATTGGAACAGAAGTGAGTGCAAGGGATAATGTTGTAAAAAATTACCCTAGCATGGGTTCTGTCAATAAAAAGTTATAATTTAAAAAAAAAAAAAAAAAAAAAAAGAAATGACCAGCAGGATGAATACAGACAGGCCTGGAGAGACTTATATGAACTGTTGCTGGGTGAAGTGAGCAGGACGAGGAGATCATTATACACAGCAACAAGAAGATTATACAACGAACAATTCTGCTGGATACAGCACTTCTCAGCAATGAGATGATTCACACCAGTTCCAATTGTTCAGTGATGAAGAGAGCCCTCTGCACCAGAGAGAGAACCATGGGAACAGAGTGTGGAACACAACATGGCATTCTCACTCTCTCTGTTGTCATTTGCGTGCATTTTGTTTTCTTTCTCAATTTTTCTTTTTCTTCCTTCTTAATCTGATTTTTCTTGCGCAACAAGATAACTGTATGAAGATGTATACATATACTGGATCTAACATGTATTTTAACATATTTAACATGTATTGTACTACCTGCCAGCTAGGGGAGGGGGTGGGAGAAAGGAGGGGAAATTTTGCAATAAAAGGTTATGCAAGAGTCAATGTTGGAAAAATTACTCATGCATATGCTTTCTAAATAAGAAGCTTCAATTAAAAAAAAAGACCAAAAAACAAACAAACAAAGAAAAAGAAAACCAAATAGGAACCCTGAGGAGCAAATGGAGGAGTTCAGGGACAACTCATCTCTAAGACATAGGCCTCAGAGGAGAAATTAACCCTAAGAGAAAAAACAAGCAGCTTATCACGGTTTTAACAATGTACTTTACTGCCCTCTGCAGTTTTCTCCTAATCAATACACCCATGATCTTCAACAGCCTCTGTATAGAGATATACCACCACCTACTGAAATTCCAGTTGACTACACTGACAGAAAAAATGGTGTAATTCAGCATCTGGAACAGAGCATTCTGGAGTAGGAGAGCTAAGTTGGCTCTCCAACTCCTTTTGTACAAAATCCAGTACTTTTTGCTTTACTGCTATCCCTTTTTTTCCCCCTGAGGCAACTGGGGTTAAGTGACATACCCAGGGTCACACAGCTAGTTAGTGCTAAGTTTTTGAGACCAGATTTGAACCCAGGTCCTCCTGACTTCAGGGCTGGTGCTCTACCTACTGAGCCACTTAGCTGCCTCTACTGCTATCCTTAAATACTGTCATTCATAATTAGTACCGGCCCTCAACACCTCTTAATGAACTACTGCTGTGCTTTAAGTCTCTTTCTAAAGCACACACCCTGACCATGTCAAGCCTCAAAACCTATCAAATCTGGTGGCTCCCTATTAACACCAGGATCAAATCATCCACCTCGCATTTAAGGCCTTCTTACCCGGCTCCTTCCAACCTTTCCCATATTATTTACTTTATTTTATTCCTCCCAAGCTCCATAATACAAATACTTTTTTGTACTGGCTGTCCCCAGGCCTAGAATGTTCCTTCTCATCACTTGCCCCCTCTAGGTTCTTTGGTTCCCTTCAAGATTCAGCTCTTCATTCACTTTCCACAGGCAGCCTTTCCAAGTTCCTTGTGGACGTTCCCTTCTCCTCCCTTCCCTCTGAAATTATCTTTCATTTAGACAATTTTGACTGTTCTTAGTCTTCCTTGGCTATCATGTCTGCTAACTCTCCTGTGCTCCCCAAGCTTCTGTGGCAGGCCTTCTTGCTCTCTGTATACTCTTGGTAAGCTTATCGGTTTCTACAGGTTCAATCCAGTATATCTCACATTTTTAATTGCTACAGTTCTAACTAGTTATTTCTAATTTGATGTCCCAGAAACCAATCTTCAGATTGCTCAGGTAAACAAGGCAGCTGCCACCAGATTGCTGGGCCTGGAGTTAGGAAGAAGTGAGTTAAAATCCAGCCCCAGATAGTTTCTGACTATGTGATCCAGAGCAAGTTTCCTCAAATGTAAAATGGGAATAAGAAGAGCACCTAAAATATGTGGAAAAACTGGGACACTAATGCATTGTTGGTGGAGTTGTGATATGATCCAAGCATTCTGGAGAGCAGTTTGGCACTATGCGCCCAAAGGCCTATAAAACTGTGCATTCCCTTTGACCCAGCAGTGCTATCATTGGGTCTGTATCCCAAAGAGATTATAAAGGAGGGAAAAAGACTCACATGTGCAAAAATGTTTGTAGTAGCTCTTTTTGTGGTGGCAAATAATTGGAAAATTAGTAGATGCCTATCAACTGGGTTGTGATACAAAGGTAATGGAACATTATTTTCTTTAAAAAATGACGAACAAGCTGATTTTAGAAAGGCCTGGAAAGATTTACATGAACTGATGCTGAGTGAAACAAAGAGAACCAGGAATACATTGTACACAGTAACAGCAAGATTATGTGAAGATCAATTATGAAAGAGTTGGTTCTTCTCAGTGGTTCAGTGACCCAATGCAATCCCAATAGACTTTGGACAGAAAATGCCATATGCATCCAGAAAGAACTATGGAGATTGATGTTGCAGTGAATAGAGTGCCTAGCTTGGAGTCAGGAAGAGTCATCTTTCCAAGTTCAAATCTGGCCTCAAATACTCACTAGTTATGTGACCTTGGACAAATCACTTAACCCTATTTACCTTAGTTTCTGAATCTGTAAAATGAGCTGGAGAAGAAAATGACCAATTACTCCATTATCTTTGCCAAGAAAACTCCAAATGGGGTTACAAAGAGTCAGACGTAACTGAAATGACTGAACCACACAGATAAGCAGCTGCCAAATATTTCTATTTCTACCTTCATAACCTCCCACATATTCAAAACCCTTGTCTCCACTTACCCAGCTACCACCTAATTCAGATCCCCATTACTGCTCATCTAGATTATTACAACAGCATCCTGCTTAGACTCCTTCCTTCAGGTCTCTCACTACTCAAACCCATTCTATTGTTGTCAAAGTAATCCTTAAGCACAAACCTGACCATGTGACTCCTTTACTTAACCAACTCCCGTGACTCCTAATGCCTCTAGAATGAGACAAAACTTTAGCTTTTAAAGTTCTAGAGTCTAGAAGCTAGGTGGTGTAGTGGATAGAACACCAGCCCTGAAATTCAAATCTGATTCCAGACACTTAACACCTCCTCAATGTGTGCTCCCATTCTAACTCTCCACCTCAGCCACACACAAAGATCTTGCCATCACACCTTCCCATTCAAGAATTGCAAAATCCCCTTAAACAAACAAAACCAATTAGCTTTCCACTAATCTCTCTGCCTTCCTTTACAAAATCCTACTCTTTGTCCACACTGACACCTCTCGATTCTCTCCCAAACCATCTGCCCAGCATTAGCCACTCTCCTCTGGTCCACTTCTTGGTCCTTTGGTGAACCAAGTCGACTGCACACTGTCTCCCTTTTCTTGAATCCTTAAGAACCCTTATCATTTTGCCTTACTGATTATGCCCACCACCAAGGCTCATCCTTGAATCTCTCCCACCATTTACTACCTTTGCTCCTATACACATGCCACTTAAAGAGTAAAAATCACACAACTGTTCTGCCTGGGTCCATTACAAATTTAGGTTAAACAATCTCACTTGAGTGCTTATTGTCCTACCAAACCTCCCTTATCAGCTCACTATCCCTCTTCTTTGAGAAATCTAAATTAGTATATTCATTATACACATCATCTTGATAATTCTAAAAATCATAATAATGTTTTCTCAATGTCTTCTAAACCTTTTCATCCTCATTCATGGTTCCTCCTCCCCACAATACCGAGAACTTTGCCTCTTATTTTACAGAAAACATTCAGATCATGTACTGTGAACTCCCTCTTCCTCATCTATCACTCAGATACCTTCTGACTCTTTCCTCCCTCATTCCTGGCTCACATGAAGTGACCTTACTCCTAACCCCTCTACCTGCTCAGCAACCCCATCCCATCCCATCTCCAACACATTGCCCCCTGTTATCCCCAGTTTATCACTTTTCTTTCTTTTTTTTTAAATAGTATTTTTTCTAAATACATGCAAAAAGATAGTTTTCAACATTCACCTTTGCAAACCTTCTGTTCCAAATTTTTCTCCCTCTTCTTCACCCTGCCCCCCAAGACAGCAAGCAATGATATAGGTTAAACATGTGTAATTCTTCTAAACATATTTCCATATTCTCATACTGTACAAGAAAAATCAGATCAAAAGGGAGAAAATACAAGAAAGAAAAAAAAGCAAACAAGGACAACAATCAAAAAAAAGGTGAAAAATACTATGCTTTGATCCACATTCAGCATCCAAAGTTCTCTCTCTGGATGTGGATGGCACTTTCTATCAGAAGTTTATTGAAATTTCCTTGAAATCATTTACATACTCTTGTTACTGTGTACTATGTTCTCCTGGTTCTGCTCACTTCACTTAAAATCAATTCATGTCTTTGCAGACTTTTATGAAAATAAGTGCTTATTTTCAATCTGTCCCTGTCTAATGGCTCATTCTCTACTGTTGACAAGTAAACCCCTATATCTTTTTAACCTGAAAAAAACCTTCCCTTGATTTTTCCATTCCTATCAGCTTATCTTCTGTCCTTTGTAGCTAAACTCCCACAATGTCCACTTCCTCTCCTTTCACTCTCTACTTAACTCTTTACAATTTATTTTCTCATTTTATCATTCCACTGAAAATACTCTCTCAAAAATTATTAATAATCTCTCATTTGCTAAATCCAATAGCTTTTTCTCAATCCTCATTTTCCTTGACCTCTCTGCAGTCTGACAAAGTTGTTCCCCCCTCTTAAAATACTCTTTTTTCAGAACACCACTCTCTCCCAGTTCTCCTATCTATCTGATCACCACTCTTTCCCAGTCTCCTTTACTGAATTTTCATCTAGGTATCCCTTAGAATTCTGTCCTGGGACCTCTTTTTTTCTCCCTCTCTACTACATCATTTGGAGATTTCATCAGTTCCTATGGATCTGAATTGCCATTTTTTGCTGATGATTCTCAAAATCTACCTACTATGTGGCTAATGTCTCTATATAGACATCCAATGTCTCATTTCCAACTCCCTTTCAGATATCTCAAACTGGAGATCCAGAAGACATCTAGAAAATCAACATGTCCAAAAAGGAATTCATTATGTTTTCCTCTAAATCCTCCCCATTTTCTATTTTCCCTATTACTGTTGAGAACAGTATCTTTTCAGTCCCTCAGAAGCACAACTTAGGCGTTCTTTTGGAGTCCTCACTATCTCTCCCCATATTGCCAGGTTGCCAAGGCTCATTGATTTCACTTTGCAGCATCTCTTGATTATACCCCTTCCTCATGACTTCATGCCTAGGCGACTGAAATAAGTGTGCCAGCCTCAAGTCTCTCCCCACTCCAAACCATCTTCCCTTCAGCTACTGAAATGATTCTCCTAAAGAACAAGTTAGACCCTATCATCTTCTCCCCATCATCTCTACCCACTAAAGTCTAATGGTCCCTTATCACCTACAGGATTAAATACAAAATCCTTTGTTTGGCATTGAGAAAACATTATTGTGATTTTCATAATTATCAAGATGATGTGTATAATGAATATACTAATTTAGATTTCTCAAAGTTGTCTTTTCTGGCCTAGGAGGCAGTCTTATCATGCAGTTTGAATGATCAATCGATTCTTGACAATGCTCTCCTGTGTATGTTAAATGAAGTGAATAGAAGCTGTAGAACCTGTTCCACTCATAGAACTCTAGTCCCGTCCCCCACCAAGTGATGACCCTGTGATTTCAAACAATCATTTGTGAACTGTTCCCACAGGACTGCAGAACATCCATTGTGTCCTGGATTCATGGGCTTGTCATGGGAAAGCATTCAGGTCCTGAAACTGACTGTATTGTATCCTCCTTCTCCCTCCGTTCCCATTTACGATTTGTATATATAATCTCTATCTTTCCTGCAATAAAGGAGGTTTCCTGCCCAGGATTTGGAAACTTCCAGTTTGCAAACTGTATTCCTTACTCTGAAAATGATTTAATTACACTTGTTCTCTAACACCTCTGCTTTGTATGGCGCCAGTTGTCCACTGTTTAGAGAACAAGATGGCATTTATGATTTAGGCGCCTGCTACTTATCCAGTCTTCTTATTCCTCACACTCCTCCACAGTCTCTGATGCAGCAACACTGAACTGCCTGTTGTTCCACTAAGACATCTCTCATCTCCAGAAATTTTCTCTGGCTTTCTCCAAACCTGAAATGCTTTTTCTCATCTCCTCTTGGATTTTAAATTTCAACTAAAATCTGATCTTCTATACGAAGTCTTTTCTAAACCCTCTTAAATTTTAGTGCCTTCCTTCTGTTAATTGCTTTTTATCCTGTATATAGTCAGGGTTTTTTAAATGCTTATTTGCTTGTTGTCTACTCTATCAAACTATGAGATCCTTGAGTGTAAGGGTTATCTTTTTGTATCCCTAGCACTTAGCACAGTGCCTGGCACATAATAAGTACTTAATGTTTACTAACTGTACTTATGTTGTATGTTTTCCTATATACTCATTTTCACCCTCATTAGAATATAAGGTGTGAATGAGAATTATTTAATCCTTTGTACTTGTGTCCCTAGCACATAGTAGACAATAAATACACTTTCTTAAATTTCATCACAAAAGATAGATTTTCCACAGGTTTAAAGTAATAGGTCTGAAAGCCCTAAATATTTGCAGAACTCCACATAGAATATATCAGACTGCATTAGACCAAATAGGAAGTTCCTCCCAGATTAAGGGCTTCTCCTTATGTTAGGATGCAAGGACATCCTAATTAGTAATAGCCTCTAAGCACTTCTACAGATTCACCAAATCCTTTGAAGTCAGGGCCCAACTTTGCTCTTGTATTAGTATCTGTAATGAGTAGCACAATGCTTTGCACAAAGTGTAACGGTTATCTTTTTGTATCCCTAGCACTTAGCATAGTGCCTGCCACATAAATACTTTAATACTTTTTAATTCATTTAAGGATCCGGGGAGTCTGAACCAATCCAGGGAAAATAGGTTTAGACTAGATGAGATAGGATCACCAGAAACAATTCTGTGTTTTTGTTAATAACATTTGAGCTTTGCAATGAGTTTGTTTTGGGTTGCTTTTCCTATTAATCATTTAATACAAGTTATTTTCTTTAATTCAACTTCTCAAGTGGTCAAAGAAAAAAAGAGCTTTCCTTCCTTATGAGGTTGAGATTTGGAAAGATGCAGGTCATAATAATTCATGTTTCTTAGTACTTTGGAGTTTACAAAGAACTTTCTTTATAACAACTTTGTGAAATATGTTCAACATGTCCAAAACTAAATTCATTATCTTTTTTCTCCAAATGCTTCCCTCTTCCCAACTTTTCTAATACTATTTTGGGCACTACTATCCTCTCATCTGGATGATGTGAAACCTAGTGTCACTCTTAACTCTATAATCACTGAAAAAAAACCCATATTTATCTGTTGTCAAGCTTACCTTTATAAATCTCTCAAGTACACCCCCCCTCTCTTTGCTATGACACTGTCACCACCTGGGACAGGTCATCTCAAGCCTAGACCATTCCAAGAGCTGCTGGATGGTCTTCCTACCTCCATTTTCTCCCATCCTCTATTCAGCTATTCTTCCTAACATTAGAAAGATCAAACTGATCTTTCACAAATCAAACTATGTCAAACTACAGCTACTCTCCCAGTAGCTGCCCATAACTTCCAGCATCAGTTATGAAATCCTGATTGGCTTTTAAGGACTTCTACAACCTGGTCTCTTCCTACATTTCCAGTCTTTTCCATATTACTCCCTTCCACCTATGCTGTGATCTAGTGATACTGGCCGCCTAACTATTCCTCAATCAAGTGCTCCCTCTCTCCATACCTTTTCACTGGTTGCCTTCCATACCTGTACTTCTCTTCCTCCTCAATAAACAACAAGCTTCTTTGATTTCCTTCAGGTCCCGGCTAAAGTCCCACCTTCTGCAAAAAGTCTTTCCCAAACCTCCTTATTTCCAGTGCCCTCCCGGTAAGACTGCCTCTAGATCTCATTCATATATAGTAGTTTACATGTTTTCTCCCCATTCAGCTGAGAGCTCCTTGAAAGCAGGGCCTGCAGAATGACAGGGAAAGATAATGGGGAATGTTGGAGGGGATGCGGGAAAACAGGGACACTGATACATGGCTGGTGGAATTGTGAACACATCCAGCCATTCTGGAGAGCAATTTGGAACTATGCTCAAAAAGTTATCAAACTGTGCATACCCTTTGATCCAGCAGTGTTACTACTGGGCTTATCCCAAAGAGATAATAAAGAAGGGAAAGGGACCTGTATGTGCCAAAATGTTTGTGGCAGCCCTGTTTGTAGTGGCCAGAAGCTGGAAAATGAATGGATGCCCATCAATTGGAGAATGGTTGAGTAAATTGTGGTATATGAATGTTATGGAATATTATTGTTCTGTAAGAAATGACCAACAGAACAAATACAGAGAGGATTGGCGAGACTTACATGAACTGATGCTGAGCGAAATGAGCAGAACCAGGAAATCATTATATACCTCAACAACGATACTGTATGAGGATGTATTCTGATGGAAGTGGATTTCTTCAACAAAGACAAGATCTAACTTAGTTTCAATTGATCAAGGATGGACAGAAGCAGCTACACCCAAAGAAAGAACACTAGGAAATGAATGTAAACTGCTTACATTTTTGTTCTTCTTCCCGGGTTATTTATACCTTCTAAATCCAATTCTCCCTGAGCAACAAGAGAACTGTTCGGTTCTGCACACATATATTGTATCCAAGATCTATTGTCACCTATTTAACATGTATAGGACTGCTTGCCATCTTGGGGAGAGGGTGGAGGGAGGGAGGGGAAAAATCGGAACAGAAGTGAGTACAAGGGATAATGTTGTAAAAAATACCCAGATATGGGTTCTGGCAATAAAAAGTTATAAAAAAAAAAAAGAAAAGAAAAGAAAGCAGAGCCTGGTTTTTCTAACACAAACACTTGGCACCTGGAACTTAACAGGTGAGTAATAAATGACTGATGACTGGACTTGAAATAAATGGTACAAGGATTACTATCTTCATTCTACAGATGAGAAAACTGACAAGGTTGTCATTTCCATAGGATCACACAACTAAAGAAATCTGAACCAAAATTCTAAACCACTCTGATATTCAACATAGGACTCAAAAAAATTCCATTACTTGTAAGGTTCCCTCCAGCTTTAATATTCCACGAGCCTGAGCAGATCAGAGAAAATAGTGGCCATTAACCCCTCATGATCCAAAGACAGGTGAGGGATCTGTTAAGACACTAAAAGTTTTAGGGGAAGCGGATTCGGGTTCTGATTCCTCCTTTACCGAAAGCAAGTCCTGGACTTTACTTGGAACCCCACCCCTTGAGAGATCTTTGTGTCACACCACCCTCTGCAGCTGCTAAGAGGATGGCACTGCAGACAGAAGGGATTTAGAGGGAGACACAAGCGGTTGTGACACAGTGGCAGAAGGAATCTCACACTATCGCACCCTTTTCGACATCTTGACTATTCATAAGCCACCCCCGGATCTATCCCCGAGCGTTACCTTTCCCCAAAGTAAGTTTAGAGCTACACAAGACGAGTGTAAGAGAGCACGGGGAGGGATTTCTGATCCTCATTTTCCTAGAGCACCGTTTGGTCGCCATCATCTCCCTTTCCTCCTCCTGCGCGTCAGATTTCCCCTTCCAGAATGTGAGCTCTTTAACGCCCCGGTCACCTTCACCTTTCCGTTCCCAGCCCCTAGCAAGGAACCTCCGCAGGACGGCACCGAATAAAGGGTTAGGGAAAGAATTAGCGTCCGAGACTTAGGAGAACAGGAGTAAACGTATCCTTTGGCGAGAGGGCAAGCGAAAAGTCGCTCCAAGCGCAGGGCGGGCAACGGAAAACGAGCGAGCCGGAGGCCAGGGGCCGCGTCCTTGACCATCCCTCCCCAGCAGGGGATCAACTTGCATTATACCGAACAGAATGTGAAGGCGATCGGGGGAGCCAAGAGGGAGAGAAAAGGCATTCTGGGGGGGGGGGGAGGCGGCAAAAACGGGGACAAAGTAGGCCAGGACTCCTAACTCAGGTGACCTGGCACTACTCCGCGCCTCAGTTTCCCTAACTGAAAAAAGGTGGGGGAGGGGAGGGTGATGTCAGACGATCCCTAAGCTCTGGCAGAGTATGATAAGCCATCAAGCTTTTCCTTAAGGAGGTTGGCGGAGCTCGGGATTTGGCTGGAAAGGGGGACGGTGCCACCAAAAGGGAGAAAACATTTGGTGGCGTTCCTGGCTCTGCGCATGCGCCCGGTCTTTCGCCCTCCTCCCGGCTCGACGGGGTTCCTAGGGACCCGAGGCTTAGGCAAGGACAGCGAAGGCGGCTGAGAGGAGTCAGTTCCGAGGGAGACGCCCCCTCTAAGGAAGGATACTCACCGAGGGTCCGGGCAAGAGCAGCTCCAGTACGGGAGAGACAGACGCTCTCCGAGAGACGCCGCGTTCTCCGCTCCAACGGCCGTTACAGCTCCACAAGACCGCGCCTCAGAGAGCGCGCGCCGCCCCGCCCCGCCCCTCTCCGCTAGCCTCCGGCCAATAGCAAGGCGGAAGCTTCTCCTTCGCCCCGCCCCCGGCCGCGGCGCGTTCTGCTTGGCCGCGGGAGCAAGGTCGGGCGGGGAAGAAAACAAACGCTTTTTCCTCAAGCTGGCCCCAACCGCTTCTCGTAGCAGATGAGCTTCCCCCGTCTTAGCCATGAGACGGTTGGAGATTTGGGACCGGATTCGCACAGGTAGAGGCTGTGATCCTGATAGCAACGATGGCGCCCAATTAATAAAGCACCTCGTCGGAATAATGACAACGTCCAGGGAATAAAGCACTTGAAAGTCTCTCCCCACCGTGTCAGGGCGAATATTGGCCCAGATGTATAATTAATGCAATTGAGGGTCAGTATCCGCAACCTTATCCAGAGCCTTGCCGTGCTCAGCCTTTCATAAATGCGCGGAGGACTCTGGGACCCGTTGTTGCTGTTCAGGCGGCTCCCACTCTTCCTGAGCCCGTGGACCCCAACAGCACCCAGGCCCTTCTACCCCCCACTCGCGTTCCTTGTTCCCGCGACGCCGTCCCTCCGCCATCCCCTTTTCTATCTCCCTTCTTCCCCGACACCAAGGGCCTCCCCAACGAGGCCCGTCTCCTCGTTACGCGACCAGAGCATCCGCGCTCCAGCCCTCATCTTGCGGCGAGTGCATTTCTTTAACGATTGACTGCTTCGGCCTTGCTGCCCCAGGGACTCCCAGAATCCTCCAGCACCACAGCGCATCATTCTGCGAGGCTCGGCTGCTTTTTGCAATCCAGCTCCCACAGCCGCGCGGTGCTACTAGAAGAAACAGCCTGACCACGCCCCTTTGTCGCGCAAGGGGACGTCCTGCTTCGGCGCGCGGCCTACGTTCGCCGCCCGCGGCCTACGTTCGCCGCCCGCGGCCTACGTTCGCCGCCCGCGGCCTACGTTCGCCGCCCGCGGCCTACGTTCGCCGCGGCTTCCCTTCGGAGGAGCGGCCGAGCCTCTTTTAATCTCATGGCCGCAGGCGCTGTCCGCGGGGGTCTTTGACCCGAGAATACAGAATCCGATGCGGCTTCCATTTCTTCTATCTGTTCACGGAACCAGGCACCAAGAGCCTAGGCGCTTAATGATGCTGTTGGTGCGCGCTTCAAACTCTCCTCTGCTACCTTCATCAGGAGCTTTCTTGATCCGCCCCACTTTGGGCCATCAAAGTGGTATCATCTGCCCATCCGAGACTGGGGATCTTTCTCCCCCAGACCCTGATTCTGGCCTTTGATTCGTTCAGCCTAGTGAGGTGCCACATCTGCACGAGGCAGGTGATTTGCCTAGAATCCCCAAAGCTAATGAAGAAGACAAGAGAGACGCGGCGTCTGTTGGGAGCGTCGCAGGAGAGTATTAATGCACCATCGGTCTTGCTGTTCTGCAAAGCAACTAGGGACTATGCCTCAAGAGCTGTTCATTGTGCACATCCTTTGACTATTTATATCACTGATAGACCTCGATTCCCAAAGAGAGCAAAGAAAGAAAAGGCCCATATATACAAAAATGTTTTATAGCAGGGTTTTTTGGGGTTTTTTTGCAGTGACAAAGAACTAGAAACTATAAGAGTATCCATCACTGACTGGTACATGGATGTAGTGGAATAGCACGGCATCGTGGAGAAAGCCTTGAACTTGAAAGGCAAATTCAAATCTGGCTTCAGATATTTACTAGCTTCCGACCCCCGGCAAATCACCTGTCTGAATTCCTTCATTTGTGAAAGGGGGATAAGAACGTCTACTTCTCAGGGTTGTTGTGAGGATCAGAAGACATCCCATTTGTAAAGCGCATAAATGTTGTCCTTTATTAACTACTAATATTGTTACCATAAGAAATGATGAAAGGGACAATTTTCACAAAACAAAACAGGAATACTTGAATAAAACTGATGAAGAATGAAGTGAGCAGACCCAAGAGAACAATTTCTAAGACAATATTATAAAAATTTTGAAAAACTTTAGAACCTGATTAAATGCAACGACCAGCTACTATTCCACAAGACTCAATGATGAAGCCTGCTTTCCACATTCTAAGAGGGAGGAGAAGTGATGCCTTAAGAGTGCAGAATGAGACAATTTTTTTTTAAGACAAACAATTGTGGGGGTTTGTCTTGCTTGATTCTATATATTCATCACAAGAATTGTTTTTTTTTTTTTTTTAAATGGGGGAGAGATGGGAGAGAAAGTAAGTAGACTTTTGTTTATTGAGAAGAAGAGTGATTAAATTTTTTTAGAGTACTTTCCTATTCCGATGAAGAGGTTTTGGGACTCTTGATTGGATTTCTAGTGCAGTGGGACATGGCATTTCCTTCCCTTCCCCCTTATCCTCATCTCCCAGTAGCAGTGGTGACTCACAACTTAAGTTAATCATGGGGAAAATTTGGACTTGCCTAGGTAAGCTCAAGGTTGCCTTTTTGTATGTGTTTGTGTTTATTTTCCCCCTCTGAAGCCACATCAACAACAACAAAATACCAAGAACCAAACATTTCCAGTCCTGACAGTTGTCTCCTAAGTTCAAGAGAAAGAAGTGGATTTAATATAAGATGAAGAGAGTCTTCAAGGCACTTCAATGGCACTGGAGCTGAATATTGAAGAAAGATGAGAATTCTAGAAAGGCATAGATGAAGAAAGAGCATATTCCAGCAGCTAGGAATTACTGAAGCTATTATATGAAAGTGAGAGAAAGAATGTATAATATAGAACACAGCTAGTGGTCAGGTTTGTACAAAACATATATCATGTGTGAAGGGTAATGCAAAAAATCAAAATCTTAGAGCTGAAAGAGGTCTCTGAGATCATCTACCACACATCAGAGCAGTGACCATTCAACCTGGGTTTGGATGGAGACCTTTAATGAGAATGTAACCCTTTCTACTTTTGGATAGAGCCAATGGTTAGAAAGTATTTCCTTCTGTGGAGCCAAAATGTGTACAATAGGCATTTTCCATTCCATTTATCTGGGAATATTAAGAACAAGTTTAATCTTGCTACCATATAACAAGCCTTTAAATACTAATATTCAATTATCATATTCCCACTGATTCTCCTCTGCTCCAGGCTTAAAATCCCAATGACTTCAATACTTATATGACATGGCATTAAGGGGCCTGGTTACCATCCTGGTCATTCACCACTCTCTACTTTACCAATGTCCTTTCTACAGTGTAGGAACTAAATTCAATGAGCTCTGACCAGGACAGAATGATTACTTTCTTAGTACGGTCTCTCTTAGCCGACCCTAAGGTTGCATTTATATTTTTGACTGCCATATCATGAAGTCGATTCCTATGGGACTCATAATCCACTAAAAACCTTAGGTCTCTGGAAGGTGGATGAATTGCTATCTAATCATACCTCTACCCATCTTGTATTTGTGAAGCTGATATTCTAACCTAAATATAAAAAGTTATATTATTAAAATTCATCTTCTTAGAATTTAAACCATGCTGCTAACCTGTTAAGTTTTTGGATTCTGACATCCCGAGTGTTAGTTGTTTATCTCAGGTTTGTAAGACTTGCAGAGTTGAAGGGTATAACAATTATGCCTTCATCTAGGTCCTAGAGCACTCCAGCAAAAGCTTTCTCCAAATAGACTCATTAATGCTTATTTTTTGGTACCACTCATTCCATCCCACTCAATGAAATAATATGATTTTGTTAAATGCCTTTCTGAAATCTAGGCAAATGATATTGTTTGTGGCTGTTGTTTTTCACTTTAAAAGTACTTTATTAAACACTTCACGTTTCCTAATAGATCATGAAGAAGACTAAACAAATAAGTAAATATTTGACTTTTTGGTCTACTTATTAGAAAATGGAGATGATCTCTTCACAGTTCAGAGAGAAAATAAAGTTACTGATTTTTCAGGAGGAGTCCAGACAGAATTCTCAATAGTATATCAAAAAAATATATATCAGCAAATGATATTTTTGACATTTTGTTGATTTTCTGATCTTGGAAAAAAACATGTTTAGCAAATATTGGATTGCTTGCTGTCTAAAGGAGGGGGGTGGAAGGGAGGGAGGGAGAAAAACTTGGAACACAGGGTTTTGTAAGGTTGAAGGTTAAAACTACCTTTGCATATATTTGAAAACAACAAAGCTATTATTTTTTTAAAATTAAAAAGAAAAGAATTGTGTAAAAAAAAGAAATTCAGTTAGTCTGAACCTATTTTAGTTAGCATGACCTATTTTTGATGATGTTATCCTGCTTCTTTGGAACCACTGTGGTCACAAACCATCTCCTTAATAATATGTTCCAGAATTTCTCCAGAAATCAGATTTAAACTTACTAGCATAGAGTTTTCAGACTCCACTTTTCCATTTGAAAAAAAAAATCAGGATAATAATCATCCTTTTCCAATCCGGTGTCAAATAAGATTCTCTTATTCTCCACAAACTTTTAAAGGTCATTGAAAGTCAGCTATTTAGTCAACAAGATTTTATTAAGCACCTGCTTATGGGCCAGTTATGTTTATAAATGCTAATGAAAACTGTATTTTTATTAGCACTTATAAACAGCTTTAACTCCTTATGAACTTGAATGCTCTTGAGATTCTTACAGGATCACTCTGTGCCTCCAAATTCAGTCTTCATCTCCTGTTCTTGCTTCCATTTTCTCTTAGTGTGTTTTTAAGATAGGGCAATCATTTCTTCTTGACTCCAGATGGGTCTCTTTTTCTTATCAGAATTGTCAGATTTGTTTACCTTTGCTTCTTGAAAATTGCATTCTTAAGAGCTTCCTATCTCTGCCTTGCTAACTTTAGCTGTAGAAGTTTAGAACTTGGGAACCTCCCTTTCCTTTTTCTGAATGCTTTGAAATCCCTTCCAAAATTTGTGGTTCAAATGAGCCTATGACATTTTCCTCTTTCGTTATCTTAACTACTGTTGAAATAACCATTCCTTGTCAACATTCCCATATTTACTTTAGCTACAGCTCTTCTTTGGTGGTGAAAATCAGGTCTAGAATAGAAATTCCCCTTGTTGCCTTTTTTTTTTTTTTTTTTTTGAGTATTATCATTAAGCCAAGTCAAAAAATTAAGTCTGGATTGTCTAAGTCTCTCATCATCACTGTGACATGCCTCCATTTGAAACATGATGTGTCTACAACTTCATGTATTTTTTCTGGCTCAGTGGTCTATAATATATGCCAGTGACAATATCCTTCCTATTTCTGCCTTCACTAATAATAAAGCTAATGTTAACTACATTTATATCAAGTTTATGATGTATAGACACTGGACTAAGTATTTTACAATTATTTCCTTATTTGATTTTCTTCACAATTCTGGAAAGCAATGATAAAATAGTAATAACATTTACATAGCATCTACTATATGTCAGGCATTGTATTAAGGGCTTTGCAATTATTATCTCATTTAATCCTCTGGACAACCCAGAATGGTCTTGTTATCCCCATTTTACAGATGAGGAAACTGAGGTAAACAGAAGCTAAGTGATTTCTCCAAGGTCACACAGTTAGTAAATGTCATTTAGACCAAATTTGAAATTAGGTCTTTCTCACTCTGGTTCTTAGCTTTATTTTTAATAAATCTTCTTAATAGATGCTGCTGCTATGTTCCCCCCCCCCCCACTCCAGCTTTAATCTGATTCTACTAATCAATAACTATCAATGACCAGGGGCCATGTATGACCTCTTCCTCCTCAGCAGCCATAGTAGCACTTTGAAAAGACTTTGAAAAGAAAGTTCTTAGCATTCCTCAGCTAATAAACTCCAATTTACCCTGTCTATACCTTAAATATATGTAGCTCTTTGCATGTTGTCTCTCCCATTAGACTGTGAGTTTCTTGAGAATAAGGACTATTTTTGTTTTTCTTTGTATCCTCAACCCTTAGCTCAGCACCTAAAACTTAATAGGTGCTTAATAAATGTTTATTGACCGACTGTCCATCTTTTCCACTTATCAACTTTAATAATCATAGCTAACATTTATATAGTACTTACTATGTGCCAGGAACTATGGTAAGTACTTTACAATTATTATCTCATTTGATCCTTACAACAACTCTCAGAGATGGGTGCTATGATTATCCCCATTTTACAGATGGGGAAACTAAAGTAAACAAAAGTCAAGTGGCTTGCCCAGGGTTACACAGTGTCCGAGTTCACATTTGAACTCAGGTCTTTCTGACTCTAAGCCTGGCACACCATTCACTGTGCCACCTAACTTAAAGCCCTTCTGATGACATTTGCACAAGTTAAGGCAAACAGATCATTTGGAATCAGTCTCAGCATTTTTAATGTTGGGCAGAGTAGATAAAGATAGAAATAATAAGAGGCATGTAATAGCTGAAATTCTCTGAAGTTTCAGGTGAATTATGAGTTCTTAATTTGATGTACTTCTATTGTTAAGAATCATAAGCCTAGCTGGTTTTTACCGAATGAATTAGTTATTGGAAAAGCAAATTTAGGAGATTGCACTAAATTGTATTAAGTCTTATTATTGGCAGATTTTATCAAAATTACCTAGGGTTCTCTGCAAGTGACTTGGAACCAAAGAAGCAAAATTTAGGAGGAACCCCCTTTAGAACTTCCCTCTACTTCAGAATGTGCAAAAAAGATTTTTCCAAGGGACTGTATGACTCCTTGAATCAGCTGGGACTCAAGATGAAATATGCTAATTACAAGGACATTGGGAATGGGTTATTAGGATACAAGAAAATAATGTTCTTTAACAGTAATGATCACCATTATTTTACTTCAGCTTTTTGTTTCTGGTGTTGTTTGCTGAGTTTTCTTGGTTACCTTAGTTACATGAAAATCTCCCTGAATCCTCCAAATAGTTTGAAATTCTCACTTGAAATTGAGAAGTTGGCTTACAATGAGTCCATCTCCTTTCTCTAGATTGAGGTAGGTTCTGTAACTCAAAAGACTTTATATATATATATATACACACACATACATACATAGCTATAGATAGATAGATAGATATAGATGTTTAGATATTTTTACTACAACTCAGGGAAGGACTTGTGCTATGATTAATCAATCTTGCTGTTTTTGCTTTTACCTGTTAAAAGAAATTGTTAGAAGCCTACATAAGATTTAATGAATTATAGTAGAAACACAATTACTTCCCCCAGATGACCCCTAGTGGAACCCCTCTTCTTGATTCACTTGGCTACAGGAAAATGGCCTGCTAGCCATTCTTGATAAATGGGATCTTATTGCCCTGCTTTATTTTTCTTTTTAGATTTTGCCTTAGTTGCAATGCTAAAATCTGTTCTAGACTACCCACAGAAAAGCTTTTGGAAATATGCATTGCTGATAATAACTATGTTAAAAAATCTTATAGAATTACTTATAGATAAGTGATCCATAACAGATATATTTACCATTAATCAAAGAGGAGGATTGAGAAGATTAAATTGATTCTATTTGGTATCATTGAAAAGACTTTGTATAATTTCATAGGTCATATTTCTTTGTCTTTGAATTAAGTTTGGAAGCTTATAGATTCAGAAGTTCAGTCTTCCACTCTAAATTTAAAAGTTCAATTTCTCTATAAATCACTTTAATTAAAACATATCCACTATCTCTGTGCCACAGGTTGTCCTTGTATAATCAAAAGAAATCTTACCTATATTTTATTAGTTATCCTTGCAGAAGGACCATATCGATCAGAATTTCCTTAATAAAGTAGAAGGGGTTATTGCTAGCTCCACATTCCCAATTTCCAGCCAATCATATTGTTTCCCACATTTCTGATGCTTCTGACTTTGTAATCAATCATATTGTCTACCACATCTAAGATGCTTTTGACTCTGTAACCAATAATATTGTTTTCTCCAATTATGATACTGTCTTCTGATTGGGGGATGCTTTACCTTTTGTCTATAACTTATCACCCTCTTTCAGGGTCTGGCCGAGGAGGCTGAGACCCAATTTATTGTCAAATTCATGCTTTGCTGATAAATTGATCATGCTTGGAATTATGCCTCAGTTTACTTTAGTTTCAGTTGACACACTCCAAGGAAATACCCAAGAGAAGATGAGTAATCCTCAGATTGAATATAACAAGCCATTAGTCACTACAGCTGTCTCTCTCTCTGTTCTTTAGACAATAAAGCCAAGACTCAGAGAAGGAGTAGATTATTCTAATTTCACCCAATAGGAATTAAGTATATCTTTTTTATTCCAACCCCAGCCCAGACAGGGTTAAAAGCATTTCCCACTATGGTGGGAGTCCATAGTTTTTATTGATTGTGTCCTGAAATGTGCTTTCAAGCAATTGTGGGATTCTCTGGCCATGTATCCTAGAGATAAGTGGAGTAACTGAGATGGGGAAACCCTGATACTGATTAACTTGGAAAGACTGGCGCTCTCTCTAGCTACCAACTTAGAAGACACAGACATTCCACTTCTAAGTTACATGGGTTTATTTCCTAATAGATCCTTGGAAAAGGATGGTAGGGAAGTGGGAATCTCATGCCAGCATCCAACTGATCACCACCAGGAGAAAGAATGTCAGCCAAATCCTCATAGGTCCTAGAGAAAGGAAGAAATAAAAGGCTGCAAACCAGAAATGGAAAATCTACGGTGGAAGGGGCTTTAAACTCAGAATATTAGAAATGGGAGAGACCTGAAGATATAGTCCTCAATCGTACTGTCAAAGCTGGGTTCAGGGAATCAACTTTGTAAGTAAGGAATCTAGGTACAACTTGGCAACAAGTTCATAGAAAAAGAAATCTAGTTTTTTATGGGTTCATAGAGCAGAGGCAACCAAAAAATCCAACCTAGCTTGGTACAGTATCCTGAGTGAACCAGTCAGATCATATCTGAAGTACTGTGTGTCTGTTCAGGGTGCCACATTTTAGGAAGGTCAATGAAAGGGTGGAGATTGTCCAGGTTGGTGAGGGCACTGGAGACCATGCTGTAAGAGGATTACTTCAAACTTAAATATCTTCATAAATTTGCAGAGAGAGAAGATTGGATCTCTTTGAACCTAAAGAACTGGACTAACTTGGAATGGATCTGGATAAGGAAAACATTCCTACTATTTAAAGCTATCTCAGATGCCTCAGGATAGCCACTTATTGGGGATATTGTTGAAGGAACTCCTGCACAAATATGGGTTTAGCTAGATGTCTCCTGAAGTCCCTTCTGCCTCTCAGAATCTGAGACTTTGGGAACTGACTTGCCCAAAGTCATTCAGCTAGATGTTAGCATAGCTGAACAAAAACATGGATTCTGGCTCCATATAAGTCCTTTATCCTTTGGAATAGCTGCTAATGAGCCATTCATTCATTTCCATGTAAGGAAGGAGAGGGAAGAGAAGGGTTACCAGAGAGTGTAGACTACCTGTTTTGAATGCAGGCTATACATATGTAGAATGGCATTGAGAGCATGATGCCCTAGTATTTGCTGCTCCCATTACCTGAATATTTTTTTTATAATTCAAAAAATTATATTTTTAATTGAAGCTTTTTATTTTCAAAATGTATGCAAGGATAATTTTTCAACATTGACCCTTGTAAAACCTTGTATTCCAATTTCCTCCCCCCTTCCCTCCACCTCCTTCTAGGGATGGCAAGTAATCCAAAATATGTTAAACATACTAGAATATTTTTAATCTAGGAATCCAATTACCCCATCCTTTGAGGGCCTTTTTCTTTAGGGTAGGGAAAAAATAAGAGGCTATGGAAGGACGCTGAAGACAAGAACAGGATCCCCGGAGGACATCTATTTCTCCTCCTTTCTGTCCCAGTTCACATACCTATCTCTCTCCCATCCAATGTTTTCTGATTATTTTCCTAGTCAGAAAAATCTTGGCCATTGTCAGTAGAGGAAACAAAATCCAAACAGTTTGAATTACTTTTTCAGAGTTATATAGAAAAGAAATGGGACCAGGATCAAGTGACTCTGGCTCTTAATTTGAGACTTAAGCTTTAAGACCTTTGTTGAAACACCAGAATTGGACCAGAAAATATTTATTACTGACCTGTTGGGGCCCTGTTGTGGGAAGGATCAGAATCTGAAAGCATAAGAATTGAGGGATTGATCACGTTCAGATAATATGGGTTTTTACCCTCCAGCCTCTTACTTTCTAGCCAGACTTGGAAAAATAAGAATCCCAGGGAGGGTACAGGAAGGGGGAAGAAGGGAAAGGGGTATTTCAGTGAGTCTGAAATTAAACTCATCATCTTCCTCCCTCTTTGGCCACCAAAAAAAACCCAAAACAAACAAACCCCAAACCCATGTCTTCTTATTTCTGTTAATGTTGCTGCCATCTTTCCAGTCACTCAAGCTCAACAACTGAGCTCAGTTTTGCCTCTTGACTCTCCCTCATTCCTAATTTTTTTTCCTGAGGTAATTGGGATTAAGTGACTTGCCCAGGGTCACTTAACTAATAAGGAAGGGTTATGTATCTGAGATCACATTTGAACTCAGGTCCTCCTGACTTCAGGGATGGTGCTCTATCCACTCCTCCATGTAGCTGCCCCTGCCTCATTCCTATTAATTCTCCTTCAGATCCTAATAATTCTTTTTCCTTAGCATCTTTCCAATATGTCCCTTCCTCTTTACTGACACTGTCCATTTGCTTAGCTCAAGCCTCCATAGCCTTCTAGCTGGATACCAGTCTACCTTTCCAGGGTTGTTTTTCCCTTATACTCTTCTTTCCAGTTCAGCGGTCCTCTTAGCTCTTCTCTTACCTTGTCCATCATTCTCCTGAAGGGACATTCACATTGGCCTGATCCCATGGTAAAGGTGTCCAGCCTCAGCATCTTTTTGTCTTTTGAGATTCTTGTTCTTTTTGGAGGGCTTAGCTTGGTGGGAAGCTTTCCATGAATCTTACTCTGATTCCCCGCAGATCAAAGTGATCATCTCCTCAGGTTTGTTTGTTTTTTTAATTATCTTTTTGTCTGGATTTCTCCTTTATCCTGTTCAGATGCTATTTTGTATCATATTTACTTTTGTAAATGTTGCAGTCCTCTTAAGCTATAAGCCCCTTTAAGACAGAGACTGTCTAATATTTTGTCTTCCTATGACAAGATGTTTTGTTCAATGGAATTGTAAAGTTGGAGACTCAGTGAGGAGAATGAGGAAGTTCAGACATGGAGCTGTAGGCTCAAATAGAGACACTACATGGCAGGAGAGATATGAGGCTTCAGGAATCTTTTTCTGCAAGTACTGGTGGTCTGGGTATGTCAATGCCATTGGTAAACTAAGGATAATATCAGTTGCTTCCTGACCATGGGTCACAATGGCCACCAAAGTACATTGTATTCCAGTTCCTAGCACAGTGTTTGGTAAACAGCAGTCACTTATTGAATTTAATATAATTGTTGAATTATTACCTTGGAACCGGACTGGCCCATATGTTAGCCAACCACTCCCATTCTTGTTCTGGTATTTCAGCTCAACCCACTTCCTCTGTTTCTGGTGCATCCTAGTACAGTTCTGTAGAAGACATAAGAAAGGAGAGATTGGGAATAGTCTCCTCTTCCTTCCTCTGATCCAAGCAAGCCCTCCTCCTAGAGATATTTGGTCAAAACCCCAAGCAGCCCACCCCCTTCTACTGACCCCTGTGGTCTCACCAATACGTGAGAACCCTGTTCCTACAAGCCTTTACTTTTTTTAATCATAATATTTCTAGTCCCTCAGAGATTTGCCATTATGAGCTTCTGGGTCTTATACCCCCCATTGGGGTATGGTGACATTGGTGACATGACCAATCTCTTAGAGAACAGTCTGTCCCATGGAAATCCCAGCTCCCTTGTCCCGTTGTGCTGGACACGATCAAGTCCTGCTATTTAAAGGTTGCCCAGCCCTACTCAGGGTTCCTTCTCTGCCCCCGTCTCCCGGGGGCTCAGATCAGCTCACAGGTTGGCAGGAGCTCTTTCCCAGCTTGTCACACAGTGTCACATGGCTGTGGTAATATAAGACATCGCTGGAGAAGAAACGGAACGCACGGAAGGCCAGCTTCACTTTCAAGGAATCCCCAGTTGTGTTTGGCTGCATGAGTAACTTGTCACTGACTGGGCAGCTGCGGGGAGAAGCATCGGAGGACACTGTCAGGAGCACTGGTTCTGGGCTCCAGGTCCTGATCTAAGACAAACTTGATGTAGTCAAGTCCCTTCTCCTCTATGAGTCTCAGTTTCCTCATCTGTAAAATGAGCTGTTTGGACCAAATAATCTCACAGATCCTTTCCTGGCCCAAATTATAATCTGCCTCAAATTCAGTACTGGCTGACATTCACTTGGATATGAAAACAGGGGTCCTGCCCAAAAAAATCGATAGGGATGCAAGTATAGTATGATAGGATTTAGAAGGGACCTAAAATCTCCCCATTTTAAAGAAGGAAAAACTGAGTCACCTTTCATTTGAGCTGAGGCTCTTAGAGACCCCTCTTCAGAAGAAGTAGGCGCTATGACTAAATGTCTGTAACTGCTGTAACTGTTCTTCTTCCCCCTCCCCTGCTGCCATAGTTCCCCTCTCAAACCATCCAATGGGACAGGAGCAGGAGGAGATAGTTCTCAGGGAGCCTAAGTACAACTTTCAGATCAGCCCAATGGCTCCCACTGCCCAGCCCTCTGTTAGGATGAAAGTCAAACATCAATGCAGCTTGGTACTGTCCAGATAAGCAACCCAGAGCTGGACCTGATCTCTCTAATTCACAGACACCTGTCGTATGGATTCATAGGCAACATGGTCTGTGACTGGTCACACAGACCCTCCTGAGTGCACGTGTACCTGTGCACTTATACACACACACACACACACACACACACACACACACACATACACACACATGCACATGTACACACACACAAGAAGGAACAATGCAGCAAGGGCACTACTGTCCCTCCTGAGAAGGGAGAATCAATAGAGAATCCTGGGTTGAATTTTGGCTCTCTTGCTTACTCCCTGACTTCTTTAGATCTCAATTTCCTCCTTTGTAAAATGAAGGGGCTTGTACTAGATTAGGGGTGTCAAACCCAAACAGAAACTGGATCATTAAACCATATATAAGGACCCCTTAAGGATGCATACTGACCTAGAAAACTATAAATTGATACTTATTTCTCTTGTATTTTTATTAAATATTTCCCAAATACTTTTCAGTCTGTTTCTTGCTTTATTTCTGAGTACTGTGGACCAAATGCAACAGGTGTTTGACAACTCTGGTGTAGATAACCTATACTGTCTTGTCTAGCTCTAATACCCAAGATCCCAAGCCTAATTAAGACTTCCCTGATACACCAACCAGTCATTTTTGCATTGTAAGTCCTGTAAGTCCCCCATTGTAAATATCTATGGGATCAGCTACCACTCCCTTTAGACAGCTGCAGGACAGCAGAGATCTCTTAGAGAATGCTCCCTTCTGTTTTGGCCTGAGGCATCCTGAATTTTCTCCATTACAACTCATATCCAAGACTTACAATCTCCCAATTCTCAGTCTCTGAAGCTAGGGAGGAGACTTGAGGAAAGAAAAGGTCTTACCTCTGTTGCACAAAGTAGTAGGTACTCTCAGGGGCTGAAGGCCCAGAAGCGTTGATGCTGGCAAAGAAAGCATTGACCACCAGAACAAACCGTTCTGGATCAGCATTGGTGGCTTCTAGGGCCACATATAATGTTGTGTTGAGGGCCACAGGCTGGTCCACAAGCAAGGAAGAGTACTGGGCGTCAGTGAAAAAGGACAAGGTGATGGTGGATTCTCCAGTGCCTACAACATGGATTTTGGAGTGTCTTGGGAAGGGACAGAAAGAAGAAGGGAGTGAGGAGAGAGCCTTGAATTCTATTTTGCTCTTACTGGAAAACATCCAATCTATAGGGATGTGAAGGGAACAAGATAAGAGTTTTTCAGCTTCTTAGCTCCAGCCCTTAATCTTAGGGAAAATGTGGACCAAACCATAGCACCCCAGTAATCCCTGGGGTTACTCCTAGATTTTCATCAATACTGCTAAGCTTCACGGTTTCATTTGAAGAAAAGCACTTCTCTTGCCCTAACAATTTGGAAACTTATTCTGAGACTTGGGGCAGGAACCAGACATAAAGATAGCATTCATGAGGAGCTGATTCTCACTGCTCTGGCTTAGTGATAACAGAAAATATGGGAAGGGGAGAGACACAAACATATACTACTGGAGAGCCCTGGAGATAGAGGACAAAACTTACAGTGAGGGAGCCATCTGTGGGGGTTCCTTCTGGCTCACATTTACTACCAATGGGTACACACAACTGAAGGTGATATCAGTGGAACCTTTGGAGATCTCAGAACCATGAGAGACTGGAGGGAGCTGGACAGTTAGAGAATATACAGCATGGCTTGTATTGGTCTAGAATGAAAAGCACAAGAGAACAATATTTAGATAGAAGAAAATTTAGACTATCAGAGCACAAAGGGATCTTTTAGATACTGAATGTCAGGGCTAGAAGGGGCCTTAGAACATAAAATGTCAAAACTGAGAATCAAAGCTAGAAGACCCGAAAGAGACCAAAGGAGAGCTGAGGATAAAAAACTTTAGAATTGAAAGAGGCTTATGACAGAGTAAGTCAGAGTGGAAGAAAATTCAGAACATAGATTGGTAGATTTGGAAGCAGCTTTAGAATGTAGAGCAAGAGTTACGTAAGTACCTGGAAGCGATGAAGCAAGACAAATATAAAATAAGAGCTCTGGAGGAAAGAGTTGGAAGGCTTATAAACAGCTGAGAAGAGAAAATGGTAAACCCTATATTACAACAAAATCAAAAGATTGGGAAAAAATGTAAAATATCAAAAAAATGAGTGAGCCAGAAAATGGGAAGGAGAGAGAATTTAAGAATTATTGGATTCCTTGAAAACCAAGGTCTGGGATACTATTTTCCAAAAAATTGTAAATTAAAACAGCCAGGATCTATTAGAAACATTGGACAACATCACTTGGGGAATGGTTGAATAAGTTATGGTATAAGTTACTATTGCTCTAAAAGGAATGATGAGCAAGATGATTTCAGAAAAGCCTGTAAAGACTTACATGAACTAATGCTGACTGAAATGAGTAGAACATCGTATGCAAGCAAGAATATGTGTTGATCAACTATGCTAGACTTAGCAAAGCAATTCCAAGAAACTTTGGGTGGAAAATGCCATCCATATCCATAGAAAGAACTATGAAGACTGAATTCAGATTGAAGCACACTATTTTCACTTTTTTTCTTCTTTTTTCCTTTCTAGTTGTTATGATTTTTATCTTCCAACATGACTAATATGGAAATAAGTTAAAAAAAAAAAAAAAGGATGTACATGTGTAACCTAAAAAAAATTTTTTTTTAAATAAAAGAAAAGAATACTGATGAATTCCTAAAAGAAACCACAAAAAGGTTGTTGAGCCACCCAAGCACAAAAAAATCTAAGGGAAGCTATTAGAAAAAAACCAGAACGAAAGAAGTAAAGCAAGGAAGGAGAATATAGACATGGGGTAAACAGAAGCTAATCGAAAGAGTCAGAAATATAATAACTGTTTGACTTTGCAAAGACATGAAGCTCTTTAAACCTCACCTTTTTCATTTGTAAAAGGAGGGAACTAAAAGGAGGGAATTGGATCAGTTGAAATCATTTGCAGTTCTAAGTCTGTGATCCAATTACTCAGATTATTTTGAGAGCTGATTGAGACTCTGATAGTCTTAGTCCTACAGGGCCCAGGATCTAGTCCTAGCATCAGTCATTTGGCTTCCTTGAGCAGGTCACTTGACCTAAACCTCAGTTTCTGCATTTGTAGAATGCCAGTTATGTAGGATCAAAGATTTAATATTAGAAGGGGCTTTGGAGATCATTTGAGGCTCAAAATATGGGGGGAAATTGTAAGTTTTAACATTAAGTGGTCCTATATTTAAATTACACTAGTGCCAACTCCTAGTGGTGGAGAAGGGATGGGTCAAAGAATAGATGATGGTCATTTTATATAAACATATAATTAAATAATGAGACCCAGAAAATCATCTCAGTTAAGCGATAATATATAATATAATACTTAAAGGGATATTGTCCTTTATGTTCTTTATTTAAAAATAAGTTTTAGTTTATTATTTTTTGTTTGTGAGCAATTGTATTCTTAAAAAACAACAATGGTGAGTGCCTTCAGGGGCATATCTTTGATTTTCTGATTTTTTTCACATTCCAAATTTTTCATGGGCCTGCGCCATCACCCAAAAGAGGGGCCCCACATCATAATTATAACTAACAACCAGTAAGCAATACTAGAAGGGCAGAGGATTCAGAGAGGATGATACTGTGACTTCTTCAGGATATGTCCTAATCCCTCCAACCACAATGCCAAGGTCATGAAGGAAATGTTCATCTACCCTAGGAGAGTTCCTAGACTAGTGTGGCCTTCCCTTAAGGAACCTTGAGCCTAGAAGCATAAACTGAAACTAGGATTGGATAATGGTGGTGGGACTGTGTCTAAGGCCCACTCTTTCTCCCCCCCAATCCCTGCCAAACCAGGTCTGATCCTTCCCCTTATTTCTAGAGAAGACGACAAGGTGGGGACTCACAGAAAGCTTAAGTCCACATGTGTTCTCATTTCTCTTCATCACGAAGGTGATGGTTCTCCAACCACGAACGATCTTGCTGACCCCAGAACATCCTGGAAAGAGGGCATCTCCTTGGACCCAGCCATGTTTTTTCAGGAAGCATTGGCTGAGGGATACTTCAATCTCCCAAGGTCGGCAAAAAAGGGCCACTGTCACATTATTCACTTCTGAAAAAGGAGAGAGGGGAAGGTGACCCCAGTGACCTAAGTAGGGGATGGTATTAGGTAGAGTATTAGGGATCTAAATTCTATACAGATGATTTGACAAATGCTCTAATCAATAACACAAACTCTGTGTCCCAATTAAGGTTGTTCCAATATAACTTGGGCTTTCTGGACTGAACACTTGTGTTCACGCAAAGACTGGATCCTAACTTAGTAGATTGGCATTCATTTGTTCAATAGAGACAAAGAGTCAGCAAAGTGAATAGAGCACTGGACTCTGTAGTTAGGAAAGCCTGAGTTCAAATCCAGTTTCAGACACTGATTTATTGTATGATCTTGAACAAGTCAATTCAATTAATTTTGGTTCTGTTTTTCCATAGTCCCTTATCATACATCATTTTTATTGCATCATGATCTGAAAAGGATGCATTTAATGTTTCTGCCTTTCTGGAATTGATTATAATATTTTTATGCCTTAATATATGGTCAATTTTTGTGTAAGTGCCACATATCACTGAGAAAAAGGTATGTTTCTATTTCCAATTTTCTTGAGAGATCTATCATACCTAGTTTTCCTAAAATTCTATTCACCTCCTTAACTTCTTTCTTGTTTATACAATTTATCCAATTCTGAGCAGGAGGTTGAGGAAAAATGGTTAAGTAATCGTTGTTGTTGTTCAATCATATCCAGTTCTTCATGATCCCACTTAGGGCTTTCTTGGCAAAGATAGTGGAGTTCATTTTATAGATGAAAAGACTCAAGAAAGAGGATTAAGTGACTTGCCCAGACTCACAGAGATAGTAATTGAGGTCAGATTTGAACTCAGATCTTCCTAATTCCAGGCCTGCTATTCTATCCATTGTACCTCTTACTTACTGGAAATAAATAAGTACCTTCATGTGGCAGGATGCAAGAGAAAGAGCCCTCGATCTGGTTAGGGTCAGAGAACATAATTTCAAATCCAGACTCTGATGCTTACTCACATCTGGGTACCCTTGAACAATTCCTATTGCTGACATGAATATTATATGAACTGAACATAAAGGTGTTTAGAGTACGTTTCATAATTAACTCAGCTGATCCTCATCACATGGGGAGAGGGCCAGGATAATAGCTAATATTATTAACTATTAATATTATATTATAATAATATAATAATTATAAAATAGGTGATATTATTATTATTATTCTAGATATTTTACTGACTTAGAAAAAAACACAAACCCTACAAAAATTCAAAGAGATCACAGAGCTAGGGAGCATTCAAGGTGGGATTCAGGTCTTCTCTCAGCCCTGGGTCCAGCTGGACCCAAGATAGGCAGGTCTTAATCTCTGCTTATCTGTACAATAAAAAGATTGAACTATGCTCTCCAAAATCCCTTCCCAACTTTCAGTTCTATGATCTTATGGCAAGTTTGTCATCAGCCCCAAAGGAAACCAAAATCATTTCTAAAAAAAATTGATCAAAATTTTTCTTCCTGTCCCAACATCTCAAAGACCTCAATTCAGTCCCTTGCTTCACTCATTCACTGAGGGATAGCTGATGGAAAACTATGGCTTTGTTTTTCCTGATGTCATCTGCAAGGGCCCTGATTTATCCTCAATTTCCATTGATGGCTTTCCCTTAATTATTACCAAAATCCCTCTGGGAGCCTGTTGATGTTTCTAAACTGTCTTAGCTCCTGAGGGAGTATAGAGAAGAGATCCTGGATTTGAAGCTGGGGTAGAATCCTGTTTTCTGCTTTTCTTCCCACTTCCAACTTTGCCTGTTGAATTCTTAATTACATTATGGGTTCAGCTCAGGAATCACATTCTCCATGAAACCTTCCCCAAATCCTGAACTGGAAGTGATTTTTACCTCATCTGATCTCATAGCAATCTATATTCCTCATAGTGCCTATCATTTTCTAATTTATATTATACTCAAGTTCATAGCTGACCTCCTCAGTTACCTACTGTTTTACATACAGTGAAAGATTAATAAATATTTGCAGAATAAAGGAATGTCTTAGAATCAATCAGAAGGCTTGGACTTGAAACCCAGCTCAGCCATTTATTGAGTCAAGGTCAGTCATGGCCACAAGGTCACTCATAACAAGCCTCAATAAATAAAACTTTTTTTTTTTCTTCCTGAGGCAATTGGGGTTAAGTGACTTACCCAGGGTCACAAGCTAGGAAGTATTAAGTGTCTGAGGTCAGATTTGAACTTGGGTCCTCCTGATTTCAGGGCTGGTGCTCTATGCACTGAGCCACCTAGTTGCCCCTAAATATAATCATTTTGAGATAGAATTCTCTATATGACAATACCTACCTCTTAGAGTCAGAGTTTATCTGAAATAATACATGAAATTCCTTTGTAATTTATGATTTGAAAGTGCCATACAAATTTGAGTTGGCATTACTAAGTAAAACCAATAAAGTTTTTCCTCCTCTTACCCTATAAAGCAACATGGCCATTGATTAATCCTGAATTTACTTCTTTCTGAATTACAGAGTCCTTTCATTCTGTTTATCCTCATTTTCCCTCACATTTGTGATTTGTCCAATTTTGATTATCCTGGCCCTAAAATCTTTTAGCATTAGACTTTTAGCGGTCTACTTGGTAGAGAGGGTAGGAAGAAGGAGATTGAAAATTATAAATTAAGATATGCTGAATTCATGAATGATGTAGATAATCCACTCCTAATTTTAGCTAATTTTAGAATTAGCCAGGCTCATCTTGTTGCCCTGAGACAGACCACCACTCCCTTTTTCTTAAACACACACACACACACACACAACTTGTGGTCACAAAAGTTTCATATTTACCTGGGTGAGCATAGTAGCTGCTATTGCATATACAGTTTTTCTCTAGGGTGGTGCTAGGGTATTCATCTGAGGCACAGGGACTGCCCATCTCTGGCAAAGAACTACTGGCCACAGGCATAATGGGGAATGAATTTGTCCCAGAGGAACGGGCACTGAGTGTTGTAGTGGTAAGCGATGCTGTACGATTTATAGCCACCCTAGTATCGACTGTCAGATTCACAGAACCTATGGGTGTGTGCATGATGGTCCCTCCTTTGGTCTGAGACCCAGAGATCATTGTGGCTACTGAAAAAATCGTGTCCTTCATTGTGTCTGCTATTGTTGGAACTGTGGTCCCAGCTTTGGTTTCAGATGTAGTCATCATCCCCAAGGTCTCAGCACTGGTGGTTGTTTTTTGGGGGTAAGTGGGTGTAACATCAGCTGTCTCTTTCAGGGACTCAGTTACTGTCATTGAAGTCAGGGATGTAGCATTGGTTGTCTCAAGACTAGAACTCTTTTTGATAGATGGAAACCGGTTCTTTGTGGTGATTGTTGTTAAGGTTACAGATAGAGGATTAGTCTTAGACATGATGGTCTTTGTTGGTCCATTTATCTCAGCACGGGTGGTTGTCCACATAGAGTGTGGGGGAATACCTGTAGGGGTCCCTTCTATGGTCTTAGATACAGATTCACCTTCCTTCACTATGGAGGCAGCTGTCGTTGAAGTTAGAGTTGGAAATGTTCCCTCTGAGCTTTTAAGCAGAGAATTTATCACAGCTGTTGTTTGAATCAAGCCTTGTTCTTTTGTGGCAACTGTAGTTGAGGCTATGGGTCTAACTTTGATCATCCCATTAACCTTGTCTGAGGCTCCCTTGGTTGTTGATGAATCTGTGTTCTCAGAAGTTACGGGGACCATTGAGGTTATAAGTGTAGCTTTTGTCTCAGGTACAGCATTCTCATTAGTTATTCTCCTGCCACTTGTGTTGGCTGCTTCCATGAGCTGCGTAGATGCAGGCTGAGTAGTCTCCATCTTGTTTTTGGATATAGAGCTCACTGTAATGTTTGATGGAACCACGTCCTGCCTGGTTGTGGCGACTACAGTGGAGGATGAGCTTGTAGTAAAACTCCCTTCTTGGTTATCAGCCATGGGTGTCGTCATATAAGTGGCTGTCCCATTAGTGGTGATCGCTGTTGAGGCTGTTGTTGTAGTCATCCCAGTAGTTGCAAGAGTCGTGGTTACCCCAGTGCTGCTGGTTTGTAGGACTGAGTTACATGATATGCCAGGACCAGTAGATTGATCCATTTGCTGATCATGCTGATCTGGAGGATAGAGATATAAATCTAATATTATTCCCTTAGCTTTGGCATGGAGGAAAAAAAAGAAAGGAGAAGGAGGAAGTGGAGAGAGAGAAAGAAAGAGAGAGAGAAACAGAGAGAGAGAGGGAGGAGAGAGACAGAGAGAGAGGAGAGACAGAGAGAGAAACAGAGAGAGAGAGAGAGAGAGAGAGAGAGAGAGAGAGAGAGAAACAGAAAGAGAAACAGAGAGACAGAGAGAGAGAGAGAGAAACAGAGAAACAGAGAGACAGAGAGAGAGACAGAGAGAGGAGAAACAGAGAGAGAGAGAAGAAGAGAGAAGACAGAATATACAGAGAGACAGAGACAGGCAGAGAGACAGAGAGATAGAGAGAGACTTAAAACTCAAATCTGACCCCAAGGCAATTACTTTTATGGAGATTTGAAAGAGAAAGTATGTACTGCTTTTGTTCCCCAGAGTAGCAATGGATATTAACTAGCTTTCTAATTCTGTGAGGAATGATACCAAATATATATATATATATATATATATATATATATATATATATATATATATCCCCACTCCCAAGAGACACATGATATTTTGCAATTCATTTCAATTAAATAAGTAATGAAATATTAATTATTATTATATTATATTATATGGCATATATTATATAATAAAACAATAATTTATAATGAATGATTTAATTATTGAATTATTGAACTGAATAATACAAATTAATTATGAATAAATAATGAATGATTAAATAATAAATAGTAAATTTATTAAATGCCTACTATGTGCTGGGTAATAAACACTGCAAAGGCATTGTTTCCATCTTCCTGCCCAACAGGGGGCACTGGGGTCTATGCCTGGGAAACAGTATACTCAGTGAGAACGTCTCTGGAAGGAAGGAAAAGGAATGCATCTAAGTCCCTGCACCCTCCTCAGGTCCCTGTCTGCCCAATGCTCTAGGTTGCAGGGGTCCTCAAACTTTTTAAATAGGGGGCCAGTTCACTGTCCCTCAGACTGTTGGAGGACCGGACTATAGTAAAATCAAAAACTTTGTTTTGTGGCCTTTAAATAAAGAAACTTCATGGCCCTGGGTGAGGGGGATAAACGTCCTCAGCTGCTGCATCTGGCCTGCGGGCCGTAGTTTGAGGACCCCTGCTCTAGGGAGTCCTAGCCCACTGAAATCCAAAATCCAAATTAGTAAAGAATATCCAGAAAGGAGGAGATAGCCAGAGACCAAATGACAAGGAAGACAAATCCACTGGAAAGGGACAAACAAGCAGAATCAAAGTGATGATATAGCCATCCCTTTGCCTGCTGTTAGTTGGTCTCGGTATTCCTAATACAAAATGAGAAACCTAAATGGACATTAGTCTTAAAAGCTAACAGGAAAAGCAGGGATCATCAAGACTACTGAGACCTAGATTAATAGGAAAGGTTGGTACACTGTAGGGTTGGGAGGGGAGGAGAAGGTACTCACCAGCAGTTTCAGAGGCTAAGGTCAGCTGTAGCAGCAGCAGTAGCAAACTCCCCAAAAGCTGTCTCTCCATGACTCAACTGGATTGAAAAAGACAGCAAGCCTAAGCCTGAGAAAGCTGGCCCAACACCTGGGCACAAAACAGGAAACTTTGGGACAGGAAGCACAGGGAATGAAGCTCTGCCAGCTGTTGACTTTAAGCCCTCCACTCTCAATACCTCCTCCAGGCAGAACCTATGATATTGTCAGGTCCAGGAAATGGAGGAAGGGATGGGCAAAGGGTGGCAGGTGGAGTTTCATGTCAGTGGCAAACATTGTGCACCTGGGGAGTCTTTCACTGGTAACTGCATCCCAGAGGCAGCTGTCATTGGCAGCAGGAGCCACAGCTGTGTGATCAAGAAGGCTGACATCTGACCTTGGCTCTCCATCCCCAGGGTACATCAGAGAAAGAGATGCTGGGGATCATGGACAGAGTGTTGGGGATACCTTCAAAGATCATGGATCCTTTGGCATTCTGTGAAGGCTAGAAACCACCCCAGAAGAGTGTCTTTTAATGCATTAAATAAGATCCAAGATCAATAATATTATACATATAATAATAATAATAAACTAAAGATAAAAAGAAAACCGATTATATTATAATACAGGTACCAAAATATTTTTAAAACAAAAATTCATAGACTCCAGGTCAAGAATCCCTGACCTGTAACAATCTTTTATTTATTAAAAATCTTTGGACTGAAATCCAGAAAGGAGATTAAGAATCAGTAAATCTCAGAGGTTACTTAGTCCAACCCCTATCTGAAAAGGAATCCCCTTTACATCAATTCAATTAAGCAAACATTTATTAACCCGTTCCTAAGTGCCAGGCTCTGGGCCAGATATTATGGATCCAAAAACAAAAATGAGACAATCCCTGTCCTAAAGGAATCTTTCTAGAGCAATACAATCAGTCAGTAAGTAAATGCAAAATGACTGTCAGAAGAGAGAAAGCACTAATGAGAAAGCACTCATAGGAGGCTTCTTGGAGATGGGTCACCTAAGCTGTTGTTTATCTTTTGTTGTTGAAGAGGAGCAGGACATCAGGGAGGTGATGTCATGACATGCAAGTGAATTGGATTTAAGAGGGGGAGGGCTGGGCAAGGTCACCTGCCTCATTTTCTCCAAGGACCTGAGCTAAATCTAGGAAGAAGGATTTTCTGAAAGGGAGAAGAGGAGGAAGGTTATTTCATCATGAAGGACAAATGAATGCCCAGTGTTGAGAGATGAAATGTCAAGTTTGGGGAGCAGCCAGCTGTCCAGTTTGGAATACAAAAGGTAGGAAGAATAGGAATTCAAAATATGGCTTAAAAGATTAAAGCAAGGTTGTGAAAGCCTTTAAAAGCCAGACTGAGAAGTTAGTCTTTTATTTTAGGAGGCTAGAGGAAGGAGAATGAGCATTTATTAAGCTTTTACTGTGTGCCAGACACTGTGTTTAGTACTTTGCAGATCTCTCCCTTGGTCCTCACAACAACCCTGGAAGGTAGGTGCTATTATTATTATCCTCATTTTACTATTTTTATTAATTGTTTTATTTTTCCGGTTATATATGTATATTAACTTTTTAAATACATATTTCTTTTATGAATCACGTAGAAAAATCAGAATTAAAAAAACAGAAAAAAGTAAACATAGCATATAGTGATTTACATTCAATCTTCATGGTTCTCTTTCTGGATACAGATGGCATTTTCTATCCAAAGTTTATTGGGATTACCTTGGATCACTGAGAAGAACCAAGTCTTTCATAGTTGATCATTGCACAATCTTGCTGTTACTGTGGACAGTATGTATTCCTGGTTCTGCTTGTTTTGTTCAATATCAGTTCGTGTAAATCTTCTCAGGCCTTTCTAAAGTCAGCTTGTTCATCATTTTTCACAGAATAATAATATTCTTATTGTTCTGTAAGAAACGACCAACAGGAGTGGAATTGTGAATACATCCAGCCATTCTGGAGAACGATTTGGAACTATACTCAAAAAGTTATCAAACTGTGTATACCCTTTGACCCAGGAGTGTTACTACTGGGCTTATATCCCAAAGAGATCTTAAAGAAGGGAAAGAGACCTGTATGTGCAAGAATGTTTGTGGCAGCCCTTTTTGTAGTAGCTAGAAACTGGAAATTGAATGGATGCCCATCAATTGGAGAATGGCTGAATAAGTTAGGGTATAATTCATATTATTTTGATAGAATTGGTTTTCTTCATAATCTTATGGATTTTATTTGATTTTTATCCTCCCTAGGTTTAAAAGCACCCCCTCCCCATATAATATATATATGAAGAAACATAATTCTTTTTTGGGTTCTGTAAATTCTCACTGGGTGGGGACCCATTTCGTGTTACTTTTTGGGTTAGATTATTTATTTACTTGAGTGTCCTCCTCTGAAGATGAACCCCGGTCTTACCAATTCCCATAGTATGTTTCAGTGCTGGAGTTCTTTCTTCTTTGCTGGCTCATTTTTTTTTTTTTAAATAAAGAGATATAAGTGTAACCACCTCTAATCAAGAGGGGTGGTGGTGCCTCAAACTTTCCTTCAGCTCTTTCCTCTGATCTAGAACCCTAAACTAAGAGCCTCTCCCTCCAACAAGGGCCCACAGCCAGCAGTGTCACTGCCCCACTGGTTCTGCACACTCACCAGATGCTGGTGGTAACACCTTCTGGTCCAGGGCAAGATCCTGCAGCACAGCTGGACTGGTGTTCCTAATCAGCTGAGATTTCCCCCCTCAGTCTTCCTGAACTCACACTCTGCAAAGTCTGGGAAGTGAAAGTTTCTGCTGAGGCTCCTGCCACACCTAGCTAGCCCCAAGGCTCCCCACTTGGTGTTTCTGTGGAGCTAACCTGGAGGTGTTTGCACATCACATAGGTTAATCCTTGGATCTATCTTCAGATTTTCTCCTGGTTGTATCAGGAGAATGCCAGTTCTGTCCCAAGTCTTCCTGATTTTTCATGAGTCTATGTTTGCCCTGAGGCACAAATTTGTTCCATTTGTGGGAGAAATCGGAAGAGCATGAAATTTACCAACCTGCTCCACCATTTCCCAGAATCATCCCCCAAAACACTTTTCTGAGAAGGGATCCATAGATTTTACTAGAATGTCAACATGGATGTGACACAAGTGAAGAATCCCTGTCCTAGGGAAATAGGGAATCATTGGAGACTTGAGCTTCAGAATAGTTAGTTACCTAGAAGGGCATTTCATCCATGAAGTAGAGATAACGGCAGACAGAGAACACCAACCTAGGGAGGATAGATTTTTCTGCCCCGGTTCACCAAGCTACAGCAATTTATAATAACCGACAATCTATGATACTGACTGGATGTCTCATCTTTGTCTACTCTGGGTCCTCCTGCTCTAGAATCTGGGTCATCTTATCTCTTCCAGTCTTGATCGCTAATAGAAGTGTCTTAACCAACAATTGCTGCCATCCAGTTGCCCTAGTTCCAAAGTCAACTGCTGCTCAACCACATACCATATGGGAAACCCCCATCTGATTGCCACAGCTCCCCAGTCCTAGCAAAATGGACAAGGGCAACCCAAGGAAAATGGAACCCTACAGTCCTTTTTGTAGTGGCAAGAAACTGGAAACTGAGTGGATGCCCATCAATTGGAGAATGGCTGAATAAATATATAAATGTTATGGAATATTATTATTCTATAAGAAACAATCAGCAGGATGATTTTTAGAGAGGATTGGAGAGACTTACGTGAACTAATGCTAAGTGAAATGAGCAGAAACAGAAGATCATTGTACATGGCAACAAGATTACATGATGATCAATTCTGATGGACGTGGCTCTTTCCAACAATGAGATGATTCAGATCAGTTCCAATAATCTTGTGATGGAGAGAGCCATCTGCATTCCAAGAGAGAGGACTGTTGGAACTGTGTGGACCACAACATAGCACTTTCACTCTTTTTATTGTTGCTTGATTGCATTTTTTCTTTCTCAGTTTTTTTTTCCTTCTTGATCTGATTTTTCTTATGTTAGCAAGATAGCTATATAAATATACATACATATATTGAATTTAATATATATTTTAACATATTTAACATGTATTGGATTATCTGCCATCTAGGGGAGGAGGTTGGGGGGGGAAGAAGGGGAAGATTTGGAACAGAAGGTTTTGCAAGGGTCAGTGTTAAATTACTCATGCATATGTTTTATGAATAAAAAGTTAAAAAAAAAAAAAGGAAAAGAGAACCCTAGACCTGTACTTTAGATATAGGGGACATCTTATGCAAAGACACTTGGGAGGAGATGAAATGTTGAACTGGGGCAACAGCGAATGGGTTAGTTTAGTTGGAAAGTCATATTCATGAAGGGGACTGAAAGATGTTGCAAATGTAGACTAAAGTCAAAGTCTTATGTTGAATTGGCTTTATTGTTCAGTGAAATGATCAATATAATTTTAAGACTACTTTCCAGAAGAACAGAAAAGATGAGTAAACTTTAACTACAATCATTATCTAAGGAAAAGTGAATAAGAAAGAATGGAAAAATAATACACATGATGATTTAGAGGGAAAGAATAAAAAAGTGTTTTGACAAATTATGTTGACTCTCATTAGTTTAAAGGTAAATAATTGGTAACATTTGATTGTGTTTATGTTTAGTGTTAAGGTTCAAGTAAACCACATAAAAACAACAATAAGTAATATATATACACATATATATGTATATGTTGTCACACAATATACTCATACCACTACAAGAAATGAAAAGCTTTAAAAATAAAAACATTCAAAGAAGAAATAAAAACCAAATGGGAATAGAATGATGTACAAGTTGTTGCCATCATCTTGCGGGCTACTGCTGTGGTCCTGAAGATGCTCTGTAGTGAGACTACAAAAGACAAGTTAATATCCTCAAATTTTTATTCAAGTATAAAATGGATTATTTTGTCTCTTTGGGCAGTACAGAAAACAATTAAATTTAAGTACTTTTATATGCTAGATAATGAAATACCCTTATCTGACCATAATTCATTGTCTTTTCACCTGTCCCTTTGCCTTCCTTTACTTTACCCCACTCTATCCATATCAGGACTTCCAATCCCTGGACCACTCAATTCTCTCTCAAGACATTTTCATAGTAGTTTGGAACTATGCTCAAAAAGTTATCAAACTGTGCATACCCTTTGATCCAGCAGTGTTACTACTGGGATTATATCCCAAAGAGATTATAAAGAAGGGAAAGGGACCTGTATGTGCACGAATGTTTGTGGCAGCCCTTTTTGTAGTGGCTAGAAACTGGAAACTGAATGGATGTCCATCAGTTGGAGAATGGCTGAATAAATTGTGGTATATGAAAATTATGGAATATTACTGTTCTGTAAGAAATGACCAACAGGATGATTTCAGAAAGGCCTGGAGAGACTTAACGAACTGATGCTGAGTGAAATGAGCAGGACCAGGAGATCATTATATACTTCAACAACAATACTAGATGATGACCAGTTCTGATGGATCAGGCCATCCTCAGCAACGAGATCAACCAAATCATTTCTAATGGAGCAGTAATGAACTGAACTAGCTATACCCAGAAAAAGAACTCTGGGAGATGACTAAAAACCATTACATTGAATTCCCAATCCCTATATTTATGCCCACCTGCATTTTTGATTTCCTTCACAAGCTAATTGTACAATAATTCAGAGTCTGATTCTTTTTGTACAGCAAAATAATGTTTTGGTCATGTATACTTATTATGTATCTAAGTTATATTTTAATATATTTAACATCTACTGGTCATCCTGCCATTTAGGGGGGGTGGGAGGGGGTAAGAGGTGAAAAATTGGAACAAGAGGTTTGGCAATTGTTAATGTTGTAAAGTTACCCATGTATATATCCTGTAAATAAAAGGCTATTAAAAAAAAAAAAGACATTTTCATAGTACGTATCCATTCTCTCCTCTCCTCTCTATCTTGATTCTTTGATGAACCAATTAAACTGTGCTCTATCCCCTCACTCTTGAATCCCTACCCCTCTTCTCATATTACTGATTACACTCAACCAAACTTCAATCTTGGATTACTCCCACCATTTTTCACCTTTATACCTATACATAGTTACCAAAAAAGTTAGAGAAAATCATGCAACTGTTCTGTCTGATTGGGTTAGTCAAACTCTTTTTTTTTTTTTTTTTTTGCTGGGCAATTGAGGTTAAGTAACTTGCCCAGGATCACATAACTAAGAAGTGTTAAGTAAAGTCAAACTCTTAAAGATTTCAAATACTAAGAAGTTTATGTTTTATCCTAAGGGCAATAGAAAACCATTGAAGATTATTTCTTTAACAAAAGGAAGGTTTATTAGATTTTTAATTATTATTTATATTATTATATTATATTACTTATCTTCTTTCTTTCTTAGATTTATTAGAAGTTACAGACAAAAGGAAGGGATACAATAGACACCAGGAATGGCAAATATGAAATAAAGTTGGGAGAGCATATAGTTAAAAAAGGAAAAAGACAATTAACCATGAGAAAGGAAATACTCTATGAAGTAAGAGAAAGCCATTGTCTGACAGGTTAGATTGACCAGAGTTACAGTAAGGAGAATGGCGCCATTAGGAGGAAAGCGCTAAAAGGGAGAGAAAGAAAGTACCTCATAGTGGGCTTAGTCCTGAATAGAACTCAGCAAAGATTTTCATCATAAATAGATCTATTATAGGGGAAAAAAATATCTTGGCGATTTCCCAGGTATAAAGGCTCAAACTCAAGAGGGAGAGAGTATCAAGGAGAGGAAGTGCCAGGAAGCTCAAAGGTGACCCAGACCCATCTAAAGATATGCTAATCAATCTCTCAAAAGGCTGCTTGAAGATTCTCAGTTTGGGGAACAGACAATGGGGTTTGCTAAAGGGTCCCTTCTGAGATAGTATGAGAATTATCTAATAGAAGTATGTGATAAAAGCTTGTGAAGATTACTTAGAAAGCCGATTCTGGCAACTGTATAGGTGAATTAGAGAACAGGGGCTTGAAACAGAAAGATGGATCAATCGGGAGGATTTTATAATCCAGATCAGTAGTGGAAAACTCAAATAGAAACAGGAGCCACTAACCTGTACATAAGGATCCCTGTGCGTGCATATCAATTTAGAAAACTATGTATTGGTGTTATCTAAATTTTATATTTTATTTAGTTAAATGTACATTTACATTTACAATTACATTTTTATTATTATTTTTATTTTTTCCCAAAATATGTAGAAAGTTAATTGTGCCGTATGTACTCCCTGTTCTAGTATTAAATAAACTTCTCTTCCCTTTACACCTATTTCATCTTCCAGAATATTCTTGACCATTCTGTCCCTTACTATTGTATTTTTTTCAATTTGTCTTTGTCTCCACCTTATCCACCTCCCCACAATTTCTATATAAATTAGGCCAATATTTCTCATCGCTACTTCCAAATGCTTCGACTGCTTACTTCAAAAATGCTTTTCGACCGACTCAGATCCATTATTCAGAAATTTCCCTTTTGAGTTGTGCTCCATCAATTCATATCATCTTATTGAAATCCTTGTTGTCTATTTATCCCCTAGTCATTTCCCCTCCTTTCTCAATGTAATGTGCACATGTCATGCCCTCTTTCAGATTACTGCTTATCTCAAGGCCTGGGAGGATGAAGATGATTTGTGGGAAAAGAAATCCTTGTCCTTGTCTCACCTCAGGCTTGAGGAAGTGAGAAACCTTATAAATAGGAAGGACAAGAATTAGTTGCCTCTATTTCCCTCTGTTGTTTTTAAGGGTATGCACAGTTTGAGAACTCTTTGGGCCCTCTGTTTTTAAAACTAGAGCTTTCTAGTCACCTTGCATAGTACCAGTAGTCAATTGTCCCTATAACCACACAGACTCTAGAGTCTTGATTGTTAGGCTATGGCTACCACATGAGGCCTGACTCCACACCTGCCAGTGATCAGGAGCATGGGAATAAGGGCCTAATTCATGAATAGTTCATCTTTAAATGATTCCCAGAAATCAAGCAAAGATGAAAGGATGTGCTGCTATTAAAAATTCTATAAGTCCTACTGATTTCTTTTGTTGCCCTTTGTAGTGGTCTTCCATTCATTGAGACAAGGTCTCAGACATTGCACATTTTCCTTTAATACTTTCTATGAGCTGGATTTGGGGACTGTCCTGCCACATCTTACAGTATCCCAAAGAACTGGAAATGGAAAATGGAAGAACATTTAGGGAGGATTTTTGGGCATAGCTAATTCCATTTAGGAAAACTTTTTTTCCATTTTTTTTCATTTTTTTCCATTTTAAATTGTGTTCAGTAAACTTTGTGTTTCAGTAAATTTTGTAGCTACAATTATGTCCTGTGTATTGTGAATCTAGGGAGGGGGGGAAAGGAAGGTCTTATCTGAAAGAAGAGATCCAATTATGAGGAGCTGGCTCTATGGTCATATATTTAAGAGTTTTTAAAATGCTGAATAATATGGCATATCATCTCCTGACTGACTTCCAAACCTGACTAGCCTGAATTGTAAAGTGCTCGGTGCCACCACTGGTAACTATACATCCTGATATTGGAAGGGAAAGAATAAATTATTTATTCACTGTGGTCTTTGGGACTTCCTCCCAACCATGTACCTAAAAAGATTTTGATTAGATCATTTGACTTTTGTTTGGTTAGATTGACATTTAGTGGACAAATCAGATATTGCACTCCCTCTTTGGATAAATAATATAGTAACACACTACTCTTCTGGAGGTTGAACTGTAGCTGCCTCAGGTGCCAAAGGTCATACATGTAGAGTGTCAAATATTATATACACAGATACTAAATATCTGGTTCTTAGTTTTCTTCTTTACCCCAACCTCTGTACTCAAACAAAGAGATTTCAATATAGGTACATTAATGTCAGCAAGTCAATTAAAGCTCTATGGTCATGATTCAGAACCCTAACATTTCTTTCTTCATCATAACCATCTATTTGTCCATCTCACCTTTGTCTTTGCTTTTCCTAAACCTATTCTCACTAATTTAGAAAGAGAAATTCCACAATGCAATAAAGTTTTTGGGTTTTGTTTTTGTTTTTGTTTCTTTTTGCAATTCCCATAATTGAATAAAGTTTTCTTGCAAGAAAGAAATTGAACTAGAATCACAATTGACTAGAAAGGGAACTAACTGAGCTAGTTTTAGAATTGAATTACAAGATAGAGTCAGTGTGGTTCAATCAATGCCTAAAATTTCTCTCTTTGACTCCCAGAGAAGATTAGCCCCCTTTCTTATGAATCACTTATTAATACTTGAACCAGTTTAAGATTTTCAGGAATTAATTTGGAGCATATTTTAACATATACTTTAATGGCCTAAGACAATTTTCAATGCATAGGGTAACCATTTGGCTATGGTGACTAACCTACTCTTATCCTGTAGCAAGTAAACCAGATAGAGGGATCCCACCATGGACAAATCCAGGTTACAGATCATATCTTAGAGTAACTAATTTGAGAGGGGAGATTTAACATAAACACCATGAAACAAAAGGCTAAAGCAAAATTATGATAATGATCAGTATTAAATAACATCAAATCTCTTTGCATTCTAGTTACCAATTTTCAATGTCCGTTTAATCAGTTTATTTTGTCTTGACTTCCAGATGTTCCATGTAATGATCCAGTTCCTAAAAATAGCTTCTTTTGAGCATTCTCAGGTCAGTTCTGAAGGGGGTTCTGTTTCTTTGGTTCAGAATCACTTGTGGAGGTTCTTAGATAATTCTGTAAAAATCTAATAGTAACAAAATTAATTACAACTTATTGCATCTTCCTAAATTTGGTTTTCCAGTAACAAGTTTATGAAATGAAAACCAGCTCAATTCTTATGATACTATTAACAACAGAGCTATAAGAAGAATATCAAAATAACCCATAATTCATCTAAAACTTTAGAGAAGTTGTTGTTTCTATCTTCACCTAAACCATGTGCCTAATATGGTCAATGCTATCAACAAGCTGAGGGAAGAATTTTTTTTTTAAAGTGGGGTCTAATTTGTAAATTATACCCTTCTGTCTTTCAAAATTATCAGATAGATACTTTAAAATTGGAAAATAATTTTGGTTTCTTTACAATTATAAGTGCAATTTTATATGTAAAATCTTTAATCCAATTTTAAGAAGTTACTACTAAAACATAAAACTTGAATTTCTGTATCAGATACATTTGGAAATCAATATATACACATGCACCTAGTTCTTAGAGAAAACAGTCTATCCCTTTGATCTAGTAGGGTCTCTACTGGGACTGTATCTCAAAGAGATCATGAAAAAGGGGATAGGACCCACATGTGCAAATGTTTGTAGCAGCCCTTTTTGTAGTGGCAGGGAACTAGAAACTGAGTGGATGCCCACAACTGATTAAGTTGTGGTATATGAATATCATGGAATATTATTGTTTTATAAGAAATGACAAGCAGGTAAATTTCAGAAAAACCTGGAAAGATTTATATGACCTGATGCTAAGTGGAGTAGAACCAAGAGAACATTGTACATAACAACAAGAAGATTACATGATGATCAGCTATGATAAGCTTAGCTTTTTTCAGCAATGCAGTGATTCAAGGCAATAAACTTGTGCTGAAAGAGCCATCCACATTGAGAGAGAGAACTATGGAGACTGAATGTGGTTCAAAGCATAGTATTTTTACCTTTTTGTTGTTTGCTTGTTTTTTTCTTGTGTTTTTTTCCCCTTTTGATCTGATTTTTCTTGCACAGCATGATGAATATAAAAATACATTTAGAAGAATTGCTCATGTTTAACCTATATTGGATTGCTTGCTCTCTAGGAGAAGGGGGGAGGGGAGGAGGAAGAAAATATTTGGAACACATGTTATAGTTGGTGTAGTGAATAGAGCGCCAGTCTTGAAGTCAGGAGGACAAGTCTCTTAACCTCAATTGTCTCAGCAAAAAAGCCAAAACAAAACAATAAAAACAAAGATGAATGTTGAAAACTATCTTTGCATGTATTTGGAAAAAGAAAGAACTAGTATTAAAAAAAAAAGAAAATGGTCTAATCTTGTTGCTTTCTCAAAATTTATGATTTCATCTAATTAGAAAACTTTTACTTTATGTCTTTGATTTATTACTTTGTCTAATTCCCTCTCTTCCCCATATCTCAGGAGGATATGATCACTGTGATTACTCTGATTACTAATGCAGATTAAAATCATAAAATTTTTCATACCTACCTCCTATTATGGTAACTCAGAGATGGTCCAGAATCAAATCTATTAATTAATAGATTTAGTATTGTACTTACAAAACTTCTGTTCACCTGCCTTGATTAAAATTTGCTATGAAAGGAAAAGGAAGGACATAGTTATAACAAGGGCATGAGGCTGCTATTTGGAGCCTCAAGAAAAAAGTTTGGAGCCTTGGGGAAACCAGGATGGGGAAACGTTATGAATACTAACTGTCAGTTTAACGGCATATTCTTCCCCTCATTTCATGCCAAAAGAAATGTTTCCTGAGAAGGAATCCTTTGGTATTGTACTATTATCCATCATTTCCTTAAAGGAAGTTTCTCTTTGGGATTTTACTATTACTAGAGCCCATCATTCACTTAAAAAAGAATATGTCTTAATCCATCATTAAAGGGATAATCTTTTCCCTCAACAATGTAAAGGCAAATATCTTAGCTTGGAAGAATTGAAATTGAGAGGGGAATCTGACTTTAGAGGGTACAAAGAATTCCCATGATAAAAAGGGAGTTTTTCTGAAAGTTTGATATCTTTCGAGGTCAGTCTTCATTCAGTCTAGCTTGGGTCATCAAAAACTTGTGATAAGTGAAATCTGAAATAACTGAGGAAACAAAGGTTCAAGTGAAATCTAAAATAACAGAAAACAAAGGTTCAAGCTTCCAGGCATATCAATATTAAGCAATGCAAGCCAACTGCATAACAAATTGGGACCAGCACTCTTCAGCTTGGCACTGGATCCCAATACGGATGGTGACAAACTTTTATGCATTAAAAGAAAACAATTAACAGGATATAAACCAGGACGCAAGATTAGGTCATCTGATTTCTAATTGGAAAAAAGATTAGGGACTTTTTCCATTTGAAAAGGGGAGAGTGAACAGGTACAGTCCCCTAAAATCAGCAAAAGAGACATCCTACTCCCCAAGTGTCTGTATTCAATCAAAGGAACTTGATTGACTGACCAGTATGGGGCCAGTTTTCAGATAAGATATATGCATTGCTTGAGATGTGTAATTGTGAGAAAATTCCCTGTGTCAGTCTTCAGATCCCACTGGTTTCTGGTCAGTCTAACCTAGGTCCTTAGTTAGGGGTTTCTAAGCAACACAAAGAGGTGGTCCAGCTTCCCAGCCACACAGGGCTAAATTCAAACAATTTAATAAAGTTTTCTCACAATTCTCATAACTGAATAAAGTTTTTTCACAAGACAGTAATTGGACTAGACTCACAATTAAATAAAAAGGAAACTAAGCTAGCTCCATCATTGAGTCTATGTGCTTTAGTCACTTCTACTACACTTGAGTGCCTCTATATCAGCCCCTATTCTCTCCTTATGCTTCAGTCTCTGACATAAAGGGAACTAGCCCCCATCCTTACTAAAGCCAAGTCTTCTACTTGTGCCCTTGATTGCATATCTCTAATTTCATCCAAGAACTTGCCCCTCCTCCCCCTCTTCTCTCTCTCTCCCCTTCCTTTTCTTCCTCTCTCCCTCGTTCATCTCATCTTTATCCATTACTGCTTCTCTGTTATTTACACACACTAGTATATTCCATCCTAAAAAAGCCTCCCTTCACCTTGCTATTCCCTAAGGTTATTATCTTATATTACTCCCTTGCTCTATTTCACAGCAAAACTGCGAAAACATGGTGAAATTTAGCAATGAAAAGATCAATGGTAACAGCTTCACTATGAGGTCAGAAATCAGATTGCAAGAGGATGAGAAGTGAATGAGAGGGAAGAAAGCAAATAACCTTGTGAGTTTTGCTGTGTATTTTGTCTATCCCTCTTAACCTCTTTGCAATTTCTGAAATGTTGGTCTCCCCTTCCCTCCTCTCATTTCATCATATTGCTTTTTTCCTGGTTCTCCTCCTACCTATCTGATCACTACTTTCTTTGAGGAATCATCATCCATTTCTTACCCCATAGCTATAGGTGTTTCCAAGACTCTATCATGGACTCTATTCTATTTTCTCTTGACAGACCTCTCTCAGTAATCTCAGGTTCAAAAAGCATCTTCATGCAGGTGATTTTCAAATCTATATACTGAGGTCTAATTTTACTCCTGAATTGCAGTCTGATGTCACAAAATCCCTTCTGGAAGTCTCCACCTAGATAGCTCCATGGCATGCCAAGATCAATATATCCAAACCAGAACTTATCTTTCCACCTGAACTTATTCTTTCTATAAATTTTCCCATTTCTGTGAATGAAAAAATCATCTTTCCAGTCTCAGATTCTTCCCCACCTTCCTGCCTATTCTCCCCATAATCAAAGAGTTGCCAAGTATGGACTCCTAAAGAGGCATGATTAGACTAGATAGCCTTTCAGAGCTCTGGTTTTGAGACTCTGAGTTGAAAAGTGAGTTAATGCTAAGTAAGTGGAAGCAGAAAATGTAGACAACTCCTTATAAGAGTCTGGTGGTGAAAAGAATAGAAGATGAGGGATTAAAGGAATGGGAGGATGAAGGAAGTATTTTAAAAATAATGCTTGCGTCAGACTCCCTTCTGACCCAAAAGGGCTATGCAAACTTTGGTTTAAACTTCTAATGGCTTCATCCATCCAAATGGAAAGGGCATAAGGGTGGCCATTAATTCCCCTACAAGCCTCATAGGCAAACAAAACATCAAATAAGGTTTATATAGTATAGCAGAGAACCATTGAAAGGTCCCATAGCTCACAGAACAGACAAAACTATTATGATTTAGAGTAATATTCTTAGAGTAATATTTTAAGGGTAGATCACCATCAACAACATGGAAGACCCTGGGATTGCTAGAAAGGCAAGCAGTCATCCATCCTTTTTTAGGGACCTACACAATCCATGTCTGCCTTTAATTGTGTCCCCTATAAGGGAAAAGAATTAAGGATCCTTTAGCTGGAGAATCAAGAGATTCCATTCTCCAGACAAGGCTCTTTTCAACAATGAGGTGATTCAGGCCAATTCCAATGGATCCAATGGATCCAGAAAGAGGACTGTGGGGACTAAATGTGGATCACAGCATAGTATTTTCATCTTTTTTGTTATGTGCTTGCTTTTTTTCTTTCTCATTTTTTTTTCCTTTTTGATCTGATTTTTCTTGTGCAACATGATAAATGTGGAAATATGTATAGAAGAATTGCACATGTTTGAACTATATTGAATTGCTTGCTGTCTAGGGGAGGGGGAGAAGAGAGGGGAAAAATTTGAAACACAAGGTTTTGCAAGCATGCATATTGAAAATTACCTTTGCATATATTTTGAAAATAAAAAGCTATTTTTAAAAAAGAGAGAGACTACATCCTTTTGGGACCTGGTCCCCAGAAATGTGAACTTTCATAGAATTATAGCCGGGAGAATCAGAGTTTTGGAAGTAAAAGGGATCTTAGATATATTTTAATCTCAACCTGTTTTTATTTTTTGTTTTAAATGTTTGCTTTTCAAAAAACATGTTACTTCCCAATAATCTCTATCCCTCCACAGGATAAAACTCTTCCACAAATCCTTTGGGTTCTAACAAATAAAAATTGTTAAGTAAATTAACTCATCCAAAACCAAGTCATCACAAGGTCATTTCCTTTACTCACCTCTAAATTAGGCCTCCATACCCTTTACTCCCCCCTCCACTTACCATTTCTCCACTTCCTTTATATGAATTGTCTCCCCTGCTTAGCATGTAAGCTCCCTAAAGGTAGGATTATCTCACCTTTGTGTTTATAGCTCCAGTGCTAAACCCATCATAAACTCTTCCCATTCATTCCTTCATTCCTAAATCAATCCTTCTACTTTTACCCTGATCCCCTTTCCTCATTTGTCTTAAAATGACAGCTGCAAGAAAAGACACTACAATTTGCAGTCTGGAGAAGTGGCAAATATCTGCTGAGAAAAAAAATGAATAGCAATGATACAGATCTTGATTCAAAGAATCACAGGCTTAACCTGAAAGGGACTTAGTCCAGCTGCCTTACTTAAAGGATCTAATCCAACCCTCTCATTTTACAGATGGAGAAATTGAGTCCAATAAAAATTAAGTCACTTACCTTAAAGTCTCCAAAGCAGTAAGTAGCAGAGCTGGGATCTCTAAAGCAAGTAGTTTTTTCCTTTATATGTGCCCCTCACACCTCAGGCCATGGCTTATCCCACAGGATGGTGAAGGGGAACAGAGCAGACAGACACTCACCTCAAAACACTCCACTTTATTCTTAATCCTATGCACCCTGAAAGTTCAGAGCCAAACTCTGAGGTGCCCCATTTAGCAATGAGAATTTACACTTCCTGGAGCTGGATCCATTTCATAGTGCCTATTATCTCCCCATCTCCATCCTAAAACAGCTTTTCTCTCCAGCCCCCCACACCAGACTGTTCTCTTCAGACCCAAGACCTCACACCAGGTCCAGGCTCTTTCACTGACCCTTCTCCTTGGTATCTGGTGGAGTGGGGAATTGGGGGTGGGACCCAGGTATCCTGCCCCCCCACTTCTGGGCCTCTGTGCCCATCTTCTGAGGAAGAAATTGACTGTTGGAGCAGCAGCCGCCATCCCAGGATGAGGGAGCTGGAGGGTAGGAAGAACAGGAGGGACTTTCCGAGGTCATGCCCAATCCGCAGGCAGATCCAGGAGGTTGGGATGAAGGGTACAGCTGCTCTTGCCCTGGGTCCTGCCCTTTCATCGATTCTTCTTAAGGTTCCCATAGAGACTGTCTTCTTCCAGAAGCTGAAGAACCAGAGAGGGTTTGTGTGGGTAGTCACCTCATCCACTCTCTCTCCCTACTCCACCCCCATTGCCCTGGTCTCCTAAAGCCAATAGACGCCATCACAAAGACAGCTGGAACAGACCTTAGAGATGATCTAGCCCAACTGACTCAACCTAAAGACTAGGAAACTGAGGCCCAGGGAGGGACAGATGCCTCTAAGGCCAAATACTGAATATCAGAACTGGGATAGAAGTAGTAGTTTTCCTTTCCAACTCCAGCACTCTTTCAAGGATAACTTTTTTTCTTCAACCTGTCTTAATGTGTCTTATTGGGCACAAATCCAATTTTCCAGTCTTCCCAGAGTTTCCCACCCTTACAAATACCATCTTGGGGGCAGCTAAGTGGTGCAGTGGATAGAGCACCAGTCCTTAAGGCAAGAGGAACTGAGTTCAAATCTGTTCTCAGACACTTAACACTTCCTAGCTATTTGACCCTGGGGCAAGTCACTAAACCCCCATTGCCTCAGAAAAAAAAAAGTCACCTGGTAACATAACAAATAACTGCTTCTAAATTGCTTCACTTAAAGCTTTCCAATGCTCAGAAAATCGAGACTATGTAATAACTTGGGCCAAATCATTGAAACTGTTTCCTCATCTGTAAAACGGGGATGGGGTTTGTTGGGGATGCTGCTCTCTAAAATCTCCTAAATCTATAGGCTCATTTTTGGGAGATTCTCTTCCCACAAGGATCCAACACAATTTGCCATACTACCGTGGATTTGAGGAGGAGGGCGTCCCCAAATCAGGAAGCCTACCCACTTTTTCTTTGTTTATAAGGCTGGAGAGAATATCTTGACTCTGCACCGAGGTTGCGCTCTCGCCTGAAAAGGTCCGGCTCCGCTTCCGCAGCATCTCTTCTTCCTGCTCCTGGTTGAAGCGGATGGAGCGAACCTCTTCCACGATCCTAGAGGAATAGGAATGGGGATGGCGGTGGGCGTGGGGCCGGGAACCGGAGAAAAAAGGGCGAGGGAGTCAGAAAAAGGACTTAAGAGAGGCCGGGCCTAGCACACTTCTCTGCTAACAAAGGAGGCTTGCGACTAGGGGAGGGAGTGGGGAGAAGGGAGGGGGAAAAATTAGAACTCAACATTTTGTAAAGGTGGATGCTGAAAATTACCCATGAATATATTTTGAAATTAAAGGCTTTAATTTTGAAAGAAAGGAAGGGAGGGAAGAAGGAAGAAAGGAAGGAGGGAGGGAGGGAGGTTTGGGGCAGAACCAACTCGATCTAGTAAAATTCATCCAGATTGCCAGCTTAACGATCTAAAAGAATTCCAGCGCAGTGGATGGAGCACCAGCTCTGAAGAAAGGAGGACCGGAGTTTAAATCTGGCCTCAGACAAACTTAACACTTCCTAGCTGTGTGACCCAGGGCAAATCACTTAACCCCAATTGCCTCAGGAAAAAAAAAATTTCTCTCCTTCCACCCAGCCATCGGCACACCCCTATCCCATGCGCCCCCTGCCCTTCTTAGAGGAGCCCTCCTTCTACCTGCAGGAGTCTCTACTTAACTCCCTACAGACTTGCCCCTTTTCTCCTAGGTTAACTTCCCCCATCTCTTCTCCCAAAGTCATCTCCACTACTACCCTCTCCCCTTTCCCTCCCCTGGCCGTCTTCCCCTCTGGATGGCCCTCCAAGTTGAAGACTCTCCTCCTAGCTGGGTTCCCGCCCTACAGAGCCCGGGTTCTCCGTCCCCACCCACTCACCCCGGTTTCTTCCAGGTCCCCCCCCCCCCCCCCCAATCCCGGGCCTACTTGTTGAGCTCCTCCCGGATCTCCTTGTAGGCCTGTAGGTTCTCCTGGATGCCTTCGAGCACAAGACAGAAATTGTCGCAGGTGTTCTCGTTGAGGTTCTGCATGGGTCCCCCAGCCAGCGGCTCCTGCTTTGGGGCCCCTCCCCAATCTGCCAGGCATTCCCTACAGTGCACTAGCTGAAGCTCTGGTTTCTCATCGCTCGTGTAATCATCTTTGGTCACCTAAGCATAACACAATCACAACACACATTTCTGTAGTGTCTCTTTCTTTCCCGAAGCCCTTTGGAAGTAGGCGGGACGGTGGTGAATTTTCTGCCCATTTTAGAAGTGTGGAAACTGAGGTGTAGGGAGAAGAGGAGGTCACGAAAATCACCGAGGCTGGAAGGAACCTCATACAACCCCTACCATAATCAGGAGTCCTCCCAACGGTATCCTAGATCTGTGGTCATCCAGCCTCAGCTGGGGCAGTCAGGGAGAAGGAGTTTCAATAAGTGCCGGGCAACCTCATTCACTTTGGGATAACTGATTGTTAGGAAGTTTTTTTTTTTCTTTCTATTAAGTCAAATTCAAAGTCTTTATTACGTTTTACCTGCTAATCCTAGTTCTGCCTATGGACACACACCTAGCAAAGTTAATCCCTTTTCAAAATGGTGACATTTCAAATGCTTGAACAAAATTATATCCCTAACTACCCGCCATCTAGGGGAGGGGGTGGAGGGAAGGAGAGGAAAAGTTGGAACAGAAGTTTTTGCAAGAGTCGATGTTGAAAAATTACCCATGCATATGTTTTGTCAACAAAAAGCTATAATAAAAAAAAATTATGTCCCTAATACAATTTCCCTAGATTATACCTCAATTCCCAGTTTTTTCTGCCTCTCCCAGTAATAATAATAATAGTACCTTAAAATTTGCAAAATACTTCATAGATAGTATCCCATCTGATCTTCTGGTCAACATTAAGAGGTAGGTACTAGGTACTATTATTATCTTCATTTTACAGATAAAGAAAATGGGGAATATCGAGGTCAACAACTGACAAACGTCTGAGGCAGGATTTCAATTCAGGTTTTTTTCTCACCTATACTCTATCCACTGCTCTACCTAACTGCCTTTAGAATATACATCTATATTTGGCATGATCTCTAGATTCCATGATATCCTGGCTGCCTTTTGGATAAATACTTCCTCCCATTTATGCCCTCATCCAAATCAGTGAGAAAATGTTGAAGAGCAGAGTTAAAGATAAAACCCTGGGACGATCTATTAGGTACTTCCTCCAAGTTGATTACTGTGATACTCTGAAGAATCTATGATCTCACCAGTGGGGGCACTCCCTCCAATGGTACAGATAGACAGATACTACCTATATATCCATGAGTACTCATCATGTCAACTCCTGTTCAGGTTGTCTCATAACTTCTTTTCAGGAGTTCCATCCAATCTACTACTTCCTTGCAGGAGTTGTACTTAATCTACTATCTACTAGATCACCCAGATACCAAAATGTCCATTGGTTATTCCTCAGTCTTGCCATGTGACTTGCCTTCTCTGGTCATGGATCTCAATAATAATGTCTTTTATTCTTCTTCTCCTATAAAATTTATTATTGGCAATAAATTCCAGCTAACTCAGCTCTACCATGTACTTTTCTATTGCCCTTCAGGTATCCCACAAATTAAATTCTTTGAAAATTGTGGTATATGATTTGCAGCCATCTAGTAACACTGGAAGATGATGTTTAATTTTTTGGAGTTATTAATAGTACTGCAGTTTTTAAATGCAATCTACCTCTCCCTTATTCCCCCACACCTTTCCTTCTTTTCTTTCTTTCCTTCTTTTCCATTCAGAGTCAATCCTGTTCATTCATTGTCCATCTGCAACTTCAGTTCAAAAGGAATACCCAAATAGATCAGCTCTACAGGCTGACCTGCAGAGCAAACAATAGAGATTTTTCATCTACTTGGTTTTTTTCTAGTGGGTAATAGACTGAATTCCTAAATTCATTTCTAACCCTTCATCTTATAGATTAAAACACTGAGACCTGGAGATAAGTGATTTGAATAAGGTCACACAACTACCTAGTAGGAGTAGGGGATTTTAAGTCTCAGTCCCAATGCTTTGACCACAATACCAGACTTCCTCTCAGGTCCTACCTCTTTAGAAGTTCCCCTATCCTCTGCCAGATCTTACCCCTAAAGGTTCAGAATGTAAACTCTTTGAAAAATGAGACCCATTGGAAAATGAAGACTCTCATCATTCTTAGACCCTCCAGCCTTCAGAACCCTTTTTCAGGACCCACAACTCTGATTCCTAGTACTTTGGTTCCTGACTCCAGGGAGTAGTGATTTGCTTATGGAGAGCCCTTGTTAACCCCAGGACGGGGCCCATTGATCAATGATCATCACTTACCTCCAGGATGGTGAAAGCAGTCACCTCCTGCTGCTGCTCCCGTTCTCTCTCCTTCATCATCTCTTCCAGGTTCGTGGTCACGACAACCACCAACAGGTTAATGCCGATGAAGGCACCAAGGGTGATGAAGACGGCAAAGTAAACAGCACCCCCGATCTCTAGCCCGTATTCCCTATTATCCATCCTGGAGACAGCAGGGACCCCTCATCACCTTGTGCCCCTTCCCTGAGTAAGAGACTGGAGATTCTGCTGTGCCTAAGGTTGGGGAGGTGTAGAGAGCCGGAACTCTGGAGAAGTATACTTGAAACAAGGTGTTAACTCAGTGGAAATGGTAAGATAACAGTTCTCTAGTTCATATATATACTTAGTATTTAGCATGGTGATGTAAGGGTTCTCTACTTCACACATACTCAGTATACTGTAATGATGTAATTGTATTAGGATATTTAAACTGGGGACAAAGTCAGACTCTGAGGGAGACTGGTTGAGAGTGTCAGACTGCTGGTGGAGACTGGGTCAGACTATGACAGACACAGACCGTGTAAGAGACAATAAAGACTTTGGACTCTATTCTTGTCCATTCTTGTGTCTATCCTGCTGAGACCAAGGCCCTTCCAGAGAAAGCTAGCTCAAACATTACAGGGAGGGCCAAAAGAACTCAGGAGGTTGGTCTAACTTGATGAGGGGAGAGAAAATACTGAAAATAGCTTGGGCTTATGTCATACCACAGTCAGGTTCAAAATGAATTGTCATCTAAATATAAGGGTCATATCATAAAAAAAAAAAAGAGGGGAAAAAATGGAGTTACCTTGCATAAATATGTCTAGGTAAAAAATTTCTAACTAAACAGGCAATAGATATAATTAGAGAGAATGAAATGGACAATTTTGATTATGTAAAACTGAAGTAATTTTGTGTGAACAAAAGCAATTCAACTATAATTAGAAGAAAAACAGTTAATTAGGAAAAAGTCTTTTCATATATATCTTTGGTAAAAATTTGATATACAAGATGTATTGTGAATTGATTTTTTAAAAGTAACATATACAAAATAAGAACCACTCTCTAATAGATAAATTTAAATTACTGATAGTCATATAAAAAAATGTCCAGATACAACTTAGAGAAATAAGAAAGTACTCTGAGTCCTCACCTGATACTTGTCATCCTGGCAAAGATGACAAGATAGAAAAAAGGTAAATATTGGAGGGGCTGTGGGAAGATAGACACACTAATGTGATGGAACTATGAAATAGTCCAATGGTTTTGGGGGAAAACACCTTAGAATTATACTAAAAAAGTAACAAAATTGTATGTACCCTCTAACCCAGCAGTACCATTTACTAGACATCTACCCCAAGGAAATTAAAAAAAAAAAGAGGGGAAGATCTTATATGTACAAAAAATATTAATTATTTTTTGTAGTAGCAAAGCACTAGAAGAAAAATACGCACCTATCAGTTAGGAAATGGCTTAACAAATTGTGGTTAATGAATGTAATAGAATATATTGCTATGTTGTCAAATAATGAACATAGAGAATTCAGAGAAACTTGGGAAGGCTTGTATGAACTGCTGCATAACAAGGTAAGCACGACCTGGAGAATAATTTACATAATGATCTTAATGAAGTAAAGGAAAAACAATATTGAAAGACCTTTGAGCAGTACAGTGTATTCTTATGATCATTGGTAAATTTTTTAATCTCTCTGAAGCTCAATTAGGGGTTAGACTAAATAACCTCTGAGGAACCTGCCAGCCCAAATCTATGTTCCTATTATTCTAGAAGGACTGATGTACTTAGAAGGCCTGTCTTCCACCTCTGAGCAGAGAGATGGTTGCTTAGAGGAACAGAATGAGGTATGCATTTCCATGGCCAATGTATGGATGTATTTTGCTTGGTTGCATTTATTTGTTACAAGGAAAGGGTTTTTTTTGGGGGGGAGGGGGTTTGGGCCAGGAAAAGAGTGTGTGTGTATGTGTGTGTGTACGCAAGTGGGGAGGTGATGGTAATATAAAAAGCATTAATAAAATATTTTTAAAAGAAAATAGTTTAGACATTAAGATAAAGTGGTTCATATACCAATAGAAATTATGCAATGGATTGAAAATAAAATAACTAGTAATGAAATGGATTATCCTCCCAATTGGAAAAGAAAAAAAAGGTTATAGGCCTGAAAGAAATTGAATAAGATTCCTTCATTCCTTGGAAACTAGATATTTAAATGACAAATGAAGGACGTCTTGGCTTTGCTTTTCCTTCAAGTTTTATTCCCTTGTCCTGAAGGGTACCTTAGTCCTAGTCTATGGTTGTAGCATTCTTTCACTATCTACAACATGGCAGAACCCCTGTAATCATGTTGGAGATAAACTTTAGCTCCCCAATAAAAAGCCTCTCATCTTGCCTTCATGAGAAATGCCTTATTTCCTCCACATTGGAAGTTCCCAATTCTCCTTATCAGCAGTCTCTTTTCCCCCCTATGAAAAGCATCCCCCTTTCCCATTTGGAGCCTTCCTATCTGATTTCCCATAAGATGCACCTCTTCCTCCAATCAAAGATTCTCTTACCATCCTCCCTCACGTCACATTAGAAGCCTTTCATCATAGCTTGTAGGATGTTTCTTAGAGATTTTGGGCAAGGCTCAATCCCATTTCACATCTCAGAGGGGCCCATTACTTTACTCACTGAAATTCCTGATAGATGTCGACCCAGCCATCCTGAGTGATGCAGATGAAGAGTGTATAAAGGGCTACTTTCATATTCTGGAAATGTTTAGGGACCATGGAGCCAAAGAGGGTGACTCCAAAAACAGAGAAAACCTACAAGGATGAAAGGATTTGGAGCTGGAAGGTACCCAGAGACCATCTGCTCCAAACCCTCCACTTTAAAGAATCCAAAACTCAGAGAAAGTTACAGTAACGTGTTTGTGTGATGATTTAGGTTCACAAAACCCTTGGGAGACAGGTAATATAAGCACTGCTACATCCATTTTGTAGATGGGGAAAGGGAGATTCCAAGAAGGAAGGAGATTTGTCTTATGTCATCGTTAATGTCATATCAGGGATTTGCACTCATGTTTCTTGACCTTAAAGGCAGTGCTCTCTCCAGGGATTAGGGCCAGCAATGATTTTAGAAAGGAAGGCAGGGAAAGGGTCACAGGGTGGGAGAAGGTTCCCCAAGAAGGCCCCAAGGAAGGGACTGACCAACATGAAGAAGAGGATGAGTGCCATGATGTTGGCCATGTCAGGAATAGATTGTATAATGACACGGAGAATCCGGGCCAGGGGCTCCACTGCCATGCATACATGCACCAATCTCAATGCCCTGAAGAGGGGAGAGGGGAAGATCAATCAGGTTCTTCCATCCTCTCCTTACTCCCTCCCAGACATAGTCCCCACTCACTCCATTCCATTCTCCCTGGGGTGGCCAAATAAACAAGTGCTCTTCAGCTTCTGGATTCCCCCTCCCATTTATTTACTAGCCTATATATAGCCTATTCTTATTGCCCCCCCCCCCTCCCCACAGGTGTCCCACGTCATCTGCCTTCTCTGAAGCCCTAGTCTGTAGAGCAGCAACTCTGGCTTAGGGAGACAGGCTGGCACTTTCACATCACCTACCTCAAGGTGTAAACGATAGCAATAGCACTGAACACTTCGAAGAAGAGGCTCAGCACCAGCACCAAGACGATTATAAAGTTGAGTATGTTCCATCCATCCTGGCAGGGGGAGGGGGCAGGAGTTGGTGATCAGAAGCAATCATCTAAGACTCAGCTTCCCTGCTTCTCAACAGATGTATTATCACTGACCCAATTCTCTATACCACCACAAGCAGCACCAGCCAGTGCTCCATGCTGCCATGATCCACAATGTTAAGTCCCATTAACTCCCTTGGGGAGGGCATTAAAGTTTCGATAACCATTGAGAAGATGGACCACCTACTCCCAAATATTTATATAGAACCAGAAGCAGGAAAAAAAGCATTGGAAGCCATTCCCCAAATAATAGTCGAAGGATATGAACAGATGAAGAAATTAAAGCCATTTCTAGTCATATGAAAAAATTCTCTAAAACACTACTGATTAGAGTCTGATTCTTTTTGTACAGCAAAATAATGTTTTGGTCATGTATACTTATTGTGTATCTAAGTTATATTTTAATATATTTAACATCTACTGGTCATCCTGCCATTTAGGGGAGGGGGTGGTGGGGGGTAAGAGGTGAAAAATTGGAACAAGAGGTTTGGCAATTGTTAATGCTGTAAAGTTACCCATGTATATATCCTGTAAATAAAAGGCTATTAAATTAAAAAAATAAATAAAACACTACTGATTAGAGAAATGCAAATTAAGACAACTCTGAGGTACTACTTCACACCTCTTAGATTGGCTAAGATCACAAGAAAAACGATAAATGTTGGAGGGGATGTGGGAAAAGTGGTGCACTAATACATTTTTGGTGGGGTTGTGAACTGATCCAGCCATTCTGGAGAGCAATTTGGAACTATGCCCAACAGTGAATCTACTGGATATGTATTCCAACAAGATCATAAAAAAAGGGGAAAAAACCCACATGTGCAAAAATGTTTGTGGTAGCCCTTTTTGTAGTGACAAGGAACTGGAAACTGAGTGGATGCCCATCAGTTGGAGAATGGCTGAATAAGTTATGGTATATGAATGTTATGGAATATTATTTTCTATAAGAAATAATCAACAGGCTGATTTCAGAAAAGGCTGCAAAGACGTAGATGAACTGACACTAAGTAAAATGAGTAGAACCAAGGGAACATTGTATACAGTAACAAGAAAATTATGTGGTATCAAATGTGATGGACTCGGCTCTTTTCAACAAAGAGGTGATTCAAGGTAATTTCAATAGACTTGGGATGGAAATCTATGTGCTTCCAGAAAGAGGACTATGGAGATGGAATGTGGACTATAGCATATTTTTATCTTTTTTATTTGTTTGCATATTTTTTCTTTCTCATTTTTCCCCTTTTGATGTGATTTTTTTCTTGGACAGTGTGATAAATGTGGAAATATGTTTAGAAGAATTGCACATGTTTAACCTATATTGGATTACTTGCTCTCTAGGAGAGGGGGAAAGAGGGGAAGGAGAAAATTTGGAACACAAGGTTTAGCAAGGGAGAATGTTGAAAATTATCTTTGCATGTATTTTGAAAAACAAAAAGCTACTATTATTTTAAAAATAAAATTAAAAAGGGATAATTTTTTAAAAAGGAAAAAGATTTAGGTCAGACAAAGAAGATGCTCAGGATCCTCAAAGCAGTGAACATAATAACCCCATCATCACATCCTTATGGGTCTGTTCTACCCAGCCTCGTGAAACCCTGCACAGAGACAGAGGAAAGGGTGACAAAATACATATGAAATTCCAATCCATTCTCTATTCGGCTGTCAAAGTGATCTGCAAGTGCAGATCTGACCTTGTCATCCATCTAGTCTATAAATTCCAATGACTCCCTATCACTTCCAGGAGCAAAATCCTCTTAAAGTCTTGACTTTTAAAGTCTGCATTTTATTTTAATTCTACCTTTCCAGTTTTCCTATGCCTTACTTCCTTATCCCCAACTCTGTGACCCAGGAACCTGTCCTCCTGGCTGTTTCTCAAAAAATATACTCCATCTCAGCACTCTGTGCCATACCTCATATCTGGAATGCTCTTTCTCTGGATCTGCAAACCTCTGATTTGCTTCAAGTCCCAGCCAAAATTCCATTTTCTACAAGAAGTCTTCCTCAATCTCCTTAACATTAGTTCTTACTCCCTCTCCCTTTTCCTCTCCATTCCCTATTTTCTCCCTACTTTCTTTCCTCTCTCCCTTTCCTTCCTTCCCTGCTTCCCCTCTGTCTTTGTATATCTGTTTCTGTGTCTCTAGCTTTCTTTCATTTTCCCCCTTTCTCTCCTTTTCTCCCCTCTTTCCCCTTTCTCCTTCTCCCATACCTCTCTCTCCTCCCTCCCTCCCTTTCTCCCTTTTCTCTTTTCTTTCTTCTCCTCTGGCCCTGTTCATTTTCTCCTCTCTCCCTCCTCTTCCCTCCCTCTTCCTCCATCTCTCCCTCTCCCTCTCTCTGTTCCTCCATCTCTCCCTCTCCTTCTCCCCCCTCTTTCTCCCTCCCTCTCTCTCCTCTCTCTCTCTCTCTGTTCTTTCTTGGTTCTCTTTGTGTAGTGTGTGTGTGTGTGTGTGTGTGTGTGTATGTATGTGTGTGTTTTGCCTCTCTCCCTTCCCCTCCCCTCTCTTCTTCTCCCCCCTTTCTCCTCTTCCCTCCCTTCCTCTTTCTGTCTCTGTCTCCCCCCTTTCCTTTTCCTCCTCCTTCTCCTTCTCCTCTTCCTCCTCCTTCCTCTCCCTGCCTCTCCTCTCATTTTCAATTTATCCTTATTTGTAGATAGTTCTTTGCGTGTTGTCTTCCCAGTTAGACTGAATTCCTTGAGAGCAGGACCAGTTTCTTTGCCTTTCATTATATTCCCAACTCTTAGTACAGTGCTTAGCATATAGAAGCACTTAAATATTTGTGGTCTAGAAATTGTCTTGACTTTCTAGAGAATGATGGAGACAGTAGTTGAAAACATGAACTACCCAGAAGTGTTGATGTTCCTTGATTATACCACTGTCTTTAGGAAAATTCCAGAAGAACATGAAGAAAGAGTAATAAAATGGCTAGAAGAAAATGGTCCGAATTTCCAACTGACAAATGCCTCTTTTGTATAGCCCTTATCTAACTTGTGGGTTACACAGATTTGCAACAAAATTTGACTACTAAGCCAGAGAAATCAAAAGCACATCCACAGAATCTTTAAGATCTATAGACTTTTTTAGGATTTGGTGGATATTATCTCAAATTTGTTTTTTAAAAGACTACTTTAAAAATAAAATATAATAAATCAAATCTATTTTATAAATAACAAACATGAAATTAATATGGAATATAATAAATGTTAAATATAAATATGTGTAAAAATAAATATACATAAAAATAATATAAACTTGACAAATGTAGAAATATGTTTAGAAAAATTGCACATATTTAGCCTATATTGGATTAAAGTTAAGTCATACATTGGGCAAGCATGCTGAACTTAGAAAGTTCAAATCCCATCTCAGACACTTAATAGCTATGTGACCCTGGTTAAATCAATTCACCTCTGTCTGCCACAGTTTTCTCATCTGTAAAATGAGCACATGTTTCATAAGGTTAATGTGAGGGACAAATGAGATAATATATGTAAAGTTCTATGTAAGTACTGAGTAGCTGTACCACTTAGCTACTAGTCTGGAACCAGGAAGATTCATCAATGAGTTCAAATTTGGTCTCAGACACTAGCTATGTGACCTTCAGCAAGTCACTTTATCCTGTTTGCCTCAGTTTCCTCATCTGTAAAATGAGCTAGAGATGGAAATGGCAAACCCTTCCAGGCTCTTTGCCAAGAAAACCCCAAACAGGGTCATGAAGAGTCAGATTTGGCTGAAAAATGACTGAACATCATCATCATATAAATACTAGCTGTAATAATGACTACTGCTTCATAAGGTATGCAAAAGGTATCCCTTAATCAGGATACTTACTAAGAAATTGTGAGAGATTTAGTTCTCAGACTTCCTGAAAAAACTACTCCAGAGTTTGTCAGTTGGGGAATGGTCGAATAAGTTATAGTATTTGAATATAATGGAATATTATTGTTGTATAAGAAAAGATGAGGATGCTGATTTTCAGGAAAGATTTACATGAGCTGATGCTGAGTGAAGTGAGCAGAACCTAGAGAACATTGTACATAATAACAAGAAGATTATGTGATGATCAATTGTGATGGACTTGGCTCTTTTCAACAATGAGGTGATTCAAGGCAATTCCAATAGACTTATGATGGATGGAAAGTATCATCTGCATTAAGAGAGAGAACTATGGAGACTGAATATGGATATCAAAGCATATGTTCATCTTTTTATTGTTTGCTTGTTTTTTTCCTTTTGTGTTTTTTTCTCTTTAGACCCAATTTTTCAAGCACAGTATGATGAATATGAAAATGTTTAGAAGAATTGCACATGTTTAATCTATATCAGATCGCTTGCAATCTTGGGGAGAGCAGAGGAAAGAGAAAAAATTTAGAACACAAGGCTCTGCAAAAATGAATGTTGAAATCTTTGCATGAATCTAGAAAAATAAAATACTCTTGAATTTTTTAAAAAGAAAACTACTCCAAGTCAAGGCCTCCAACAGAGGAGGTAGCATTTTGCCAAGAACACTCGGGGTTCTTGGGGCCCATTAGGGGCAAGGCAGAAACTTTAACAGCAGCTGCTCAAGGACAGGTTAGCATAAACTGCCATCAAAAACAGCGCTATCATTCTCAAGACGACCTTTAGCTTGAAATATTTCAATTACATATATTGTGATGAATATGTTAGGGACAGGGAACCAGAGCAAAGTGGAAACAACATGTAGTTTTCCTAGAGCATGAACACATGGGAAATAGCATTTTCATGGGAAATGATACCAGCCAGTTTATACTCCACCTGCTAATGTTTGACTGTGATCCATATGCTTTGGAGTCCCTAAGAGTGGAGAGATTGTTGATACAATATTTCTCAAGTGAGAGAGGAGCTACAGTTTCAGCCCGGAAGAGTTGTGTAATGCTTGTGGTCAATACCCCCAACAAAGAGACAGCATTTTGCCAAGGAGTCTCGGGGTTCTTGGGACTCACAAGTTAAAAAATCAGTGGCAAGTTACCCCACACTGGAGAGACTGGGCAGCTCGCTGTTGTCAGAACAGTTCCTAAAACTGGTGGAAGCTACATCAAAACAATTCATTGCAATCATTATTTAGTTGCTCTCCCTGATGAGCCTCCTTTCTGGAGGAGTTTTTACACATGTAGCCAGCTGGTAATGCTACTAACTTTCCCACACACTGTATGCATTTTTCTTTTGCCTGATATTGCATATGCTCATAGATACATGTGTTAATTGTTGTATAATTTGAGTGCTTCTGTTTTTACAATGTTCTTTTTCATGTTTCTTTGCATTTATATCATGCACATGGAGATCACTGAATGTGCTCCTATGGGTCTAGACTTACACCCTGCCCTTCTCTCCCCAGTATGGGGAAAAGGAGCAATTTTCTCAGCTTTGACAGTTGTCCTATCATTGATACCCGCTGAGGTATAGATGGGACGGTATGGTTTTCAGGATCCTTACCATCCTGATGATCCTCCTTCAGATGTGCTCTGATTTGTCAGTGTTCTTTCAAAAATATGGCTCCATCAATACCTGAAAACATGGTCCATCAACTGGGTAATGGCAGAACAAATTGCAACGTATGGATGTTATGAAATAGCATTGAGCTATAAGAAATGAAGAAAGAAATGGTCTCAGAGAAAGCTGAGAATATTTGTGTGAATTGATGCAGAGGGGAGTGAATAGAACCAGGAGAACAATTTATATAATAATCACAACAATAAAGACAAAAACTTTTTTCCCCCTGAGGCAATTGGGGTTAAGTGACTCGCCCAGGGTCACACAGCTAGGAAGTATTAAATGTCTGAGATCAGATTTGAACTCAGGTCCTCCTGACTTCAGGGCTGGTGTTCTATCCAAGTGCCACCTAGCTGCCCCCAGACAAAAACTTTTAAAAACTTAAGATCTCTGATTAAAATAATGACCAACTGTGATTCCAGAAGATCAGTGATGAAACATATTACCCACCTCTAGACAGAGAGAGGATAGATTCAAGAAACACTCACTCTATAAATATTATCTCATTTAATCCTCACTACTACCCTGGGAGGTAGATGTTGTCTCTGTTTTGTGTTGAGGGAACTGAGGCAGGCAGAGGTTTGTGCTTTGCCCAGGGTCACACATCTAGGAAGTATCTAAGACTGGCTTTGAAGTCAGACTTTCCTGACTCCAGGCCTGGCACTCTATCCACTGTGTCACCTAGTTGTAAATAAATAAAAATATGGCACTTAGAACAAACCAAATAGTCTGACCAGGAAAGAGAATAGCAAAATCATCCCTTTCCTTGATGTAAAAACTAGACTTGTCTTCATACAAAGAAGGACTGGTCAAAGAGGCTGAATCAGGAGAAGATAGTTATGGAGGGCAAGGAAGCAGAGAATTCCCAGAAATGGGAGTAGTAACAGTACCAGATACTTCAAAGACAGGGAAGACAGGAATGAGGAAAGGCCCCTGGATTTGATGAGTCAGAGATTATCTGAGGAAGCAGTTTTCTCCGAGGATGAGTTGGTCTCAGCTACACAGACATATAAATGAGGCATTTAGAGACACCCACATGTTATTTTTCAGTCACATATAAACAGATACATTCACCCCTTTGTACTCTCCTTCCCACAGATATGACAACACACAGACATAGACACCAACAGATATTCTGAACGCACAAACACAGACAAAAAGACATAATTACACATACACAAACACATCCCAAAGATGGCCAGACAGATACCACAAATTGACAGACAATCCCATCCCCAGAGAAAGCCCCACATACAAGCACATACCATTCTGATAGAGGACACACCCCTCCCCACAGTACATACAGCCCAAATATAGATAAGTACGGCTGTATAGTCACACACACACACACACACACACACACACACACACTCAGATCTTCATAAGCAAGCGGGCTGGTATGGAATGTCAGAAAGACCATCTGATGATCAATTCTGATTTTCAACAATGAGATGATCCAGGTCAGGTCAACTCCAATGGTCTTGTGATGAAAAGAGCCATCTGCACCCAGAGAGAGGACTATGGGAAATGGATCACAACAAGCATTTTCACTCTTTTTGTTGTTGTTTGCTTACATTTTGTTTTTTCTCATTTTTTTCCTTTTTGATCTGATATTTCTTGTGCAGCATGATTAAGGTAGAAATATGTATAGAAGAATTGCAAGTGTTTAACATATATTGGATTACTTTCTATCTAGGGTAAGGGTAAGGGAGGGGAGGGAAAAAACATGGAACACATGGTTTTGCAAGGGTGAATGTTGAAAAGTGTCTATGCATATGTTTTGAAAATAAAAGAACTTTAATAATAATAATAAAGAAAAAAAAGAAAGACTATCTGAAAGGCATTTTTCTGAAATTGGATTTAACTCAGACAGTCTTCGTACAACTGGCAATCAGTAAGTTTCAACAACCTCTACCTTCTCATTAGAGAGTCCATCCACAGACATTTAAACACACACACAATACACACACACACAATACACACACACACACACACACACACACACACACACACACACACACCCTACACCTATCTCAGACAAACAGAACCCCTACCAACAGAAAAATAAAACATGGACAAACTGATCATTTCTCTCTGTCTCTGTCTGACTTCCTTCTCCCTCCTTTTTTCTAACTCTGTCTTTATCTCTTTCTATCAGGCACGCGCGCGCACACACACACACACACACACACACACACACAATCTACACTCCATAAATATTTATACATAGATATATGTATATCCTGCCAACTGACACACATACACACAGCTATATAGATCCCCTCCCCCAGCTCTAATGGACAGATGGACACAGAGAGATATACAGCTTCCTCTCCACACACAGACATAAAGGCACTCACCTTTTAGAAAGACACAGAGACACTCATCAGATACTCTCACACAGCACTCCCCAGGCAGATATCTACCCACAGACATCACCCCTCTGAGAGAGTTGTAGCCCATCCCACTAAAGATGGACACACATCCATTCCAAACCATAGAGACAGATGCCTACTCACACCCTTGCCCATGTACTCAAGTCTCACAAAGAAGCCTTCAGCAGAATTCAAGACGTATAGGAGCAGAAGCATGGTGGAGCAGGGAGCATGTTTGGGGGCTGGAGGAACAGGACTGAAATCACCTTCCAGAAGATCCAGAATCCATTAAACCAGCCGAGCAGAACCTCACACAAGAGAATTGTAAGCACAATGTCATCTATAGCAGAGAATAACTCATAGTGTTGCTACATGGGAGTAAGAGAAAAAGAGAGAGAGAGAATGTATCAGTTGGACAGGCCTGAGAGTAAGGAGAGATGTGGCTCTGGGCTTCAAGGGTGGGGAGCAACAGGAGAGGGGGTGACAAGAGGGTCTGGATGGGGTGAATGAGGAGAAAAGAGGGAGGATATCTCTAGTCATCCCCACTTCCTCCCTCCACTATAGGCATCTTAAAACTCGGTCTTAGAGGGGCAGCTAGGTGGCAAAGTGGATAGAGTACTGGCTCTGAACCCTAAGTCACTTATCCCTGATTATCCCTCTCCCCCTAAGAAAAAAACCAATTGAATTCTAAGCAGCATAGTATAGGACAAGGAATAATAGACTTGGACTCATAGAACCTGGATTCAAATCCCAACTCTTCTACTTACTATCTCTTGACCAGGTCACAGAAATTTCTGGGCATCAGTTTCTCTATCTATAAAATGATTGAAGTAGATAGGCTTCTCTTTCTAGTGTCATATCTATGATCCTTGTGCTAGAAAAGAACTCAGAGCTCACTGGGTCTAACCCCTTCCCTCCCCATTTAACAGATGAGATTAAAGAGGCTAGACACAGACTAAGAGATTTGCTTGTGATCACATAACTAATAAGAAACAGAGCCCAGGTTGGAATCCCCAAATCCAACGATTTCCTCCTAGATTCTCTCTTCCCTGAAACTACTCTCCTAGCTTCAAGCATCCTCTCTAAGCAAACGTTTCCCGAATTCTGACCCAATCCCAATTACTTTTTGAGCTCCAAACAAGCGTGCATCTCCAATAACCCATGAGAAACCTTCACAATTCAACCCGCGGAGCCTAAGCTGAACTCATCACCTTCCACAATTCCATTTTCGAATTTGATTTTCCAATTTCTATCTATGACACTATTATTGAAATCTCCTCACTTTAGAAACCCATTTTTTGGCTCCAACCCCATCCCCAAATCTGACTTTCCTATTTCTATCTATGACGTTATTACTACAGTCTCCCAACTTTAGAAACCCACTTTTGGTTCTTCCTTCCTATTCACCACCCTCTCCTCCAGCCTCCATCATCATGAACAGGTTATCTCCTGCTCTTCTCAAGTGTTACTCAGTCTTCTCCTTGACCTACTCCTCCTTGACACATGTTAAACTTTTAGGCAAAAGGGGTGTCCATAAATGTTTCTAACAACTGACTTTCTGGAAGAAGAAAAAGCCAAAATAAACAATTAAAGTCCAATCCAAATTATTCACATTTTCTCCATCACTTTCTTAATTCTACACAAACAACAAAACAAGAAATCAAGCCCTAATTTATTTATTTGGCATGAAGGTTCACACTGAAATTTGAAGAATTGGTCTGTTTTGTGTTTATTGAACTCCGCTCTAGAACACTCCTACCTTCAAACCAGTTTCTCCATTCCTTCTTCCCTCTTATTAAGGGAAGAAACTGGCATTTGTGGTTGGAGAAGCACAGCAAGAGGTTAGTCAAAGTTCCCAGTGGGTAAAAGAGAGCGGCCCCTGATATTTGCAGTAACCTTGGTAGTTTTATTTTAAGACCAGATGGCAGTCAGAAAAAACTGGGATCAAATTCAGTTTCTGAGACAGTCTCTGGGTGACCAAAGGCATTTAATCTTTCAGTATCCCAGGCAACTGGGCAGCATCATAAGTTACAGGTTGGTTCCAACCTGCACTGATAAGTTTTTCCACATTGGGAGTTCTCCATACCTGTGAAATCACAAATCCAGACAAAAACAAAAATATTGTAGTCATGGTATCTGAAAGGAGAAATAGGAAGGAGAAGAGGAATAAGTGTCCTTTGTTGCTGGAACTGCCAGACACTGGTGAAAAAAGTTAGCCATCAAAAGGTCATGGGGCTTGAAAACTAAGAGCATCAGATCAGAACAGCCAGAGGACAAACTTGGGGTACCAATAAACAAATGTTTCAGCCCCAACTGGAGCTTGGATTGGCTAATTAATACATGCTAGTGATATTATAATGAGGGCAAACGAGAAAAATGGAACATCCAACATTTATGTCCAACTGTTGTCTGAGGACAAGGGAGGTAACTTATTCATTGTCATGCTCACGCTCTTTCCAAGTGACAGAGCCAAGATCTGAAGCTCAGCCATCTGAGTTCAAACCCTGTTTTCTTCTCACTCCACCATACTGCCTTTTGGTCTTTTCAAATCCAATCTATTGCTCATGGTTCACCTCAGAGTCCATCTTCCCCAGGAGGCCCTCTCTGATGACTGCCCTAAAATTGGGCCTAATAGTGGCTGTGGACCTCTCGCTGGCCACGTGCACTTAGCACTTAGTACAGAATTCACACACCTCAGTCTTGTCTCTCTTATGGAATAGGGAATTCCTAGTAAATAAGAACAGATGTAGCGTTCTCTTTGCTCTTCTCTCCCAAGATTTAGCCAAGGACAGTAGACACAGAAAATGCTCGGTGAAATCGTTGGTAGGTGAGAGGATGGGAAATGGGTAGATTTAGAGATTTATCCATCAGTGAATGAATTAGAGAAGGAGGGATGAATGGAGAGAAAAAGAAATGAAAAATGATTGGTGAAGGGATGAAAGAAGGAGAGTTAGAGGAAAGAATGGGTAGGGAGAAATGAAAAGATGGATTGGGAGGAATTAATTGGAGAGGAATGGATACAAGGTTGAATGAATTGGGAAAGGTAGAATGGAAAGATGAAGGATGAATGAGGGATGGTGATGGGAGAAATAGATGATAACATAGTTGGGGATGGATATATGGAGGGCTCAGTGGAGGATGAGAAAAAGTAATGAATGGGGAAGGTATGGGTGAAAAGATAAGACAGATGAGAGAAAAATGGATGATTATGGCAATGGATGAATGATTATGGCAAAGGATGGATGAAAAGATATTATATTTGGGAAAAGAGATAAGTGGAAAGAAATAGGGAAAGATGGAGTAATGAATAGATGATGAGAGAGAAGGATGGATGGATGGAGAGAAGATGCTATGGATGGGAGGAATGGATGGGAATTAAAGACAAAAAAATAGGTGCTATATAGGAATGGAAAGAAATGGAATAATGGAATAAGCATTTATTAAATGTGCCAGGAACCGAACTAAGCATTTTTTTTTACAAAATTGATCTCTTACTTTATTCTCACAACAACTCTGGGAGATAGGTACTATTATTATCCCCATTTTACAGATGGGGAAACTGAGGTAGACAGAAGTGAAGTGACTTGCCCAGGTTCAGACAGCTGGTAAGTGTCTGAGGCAGAATTTGAACTCTGTTCTTCCTGACTCTAAGCCCAGTGTTGTATCCACGATGCCACCTTGGGTCCTCATCAGGAGAGGGATGGATAGGGGATGGAGAAAAGAGGAAGATCCTGGCTGGGGGGGAGGGTCAGAAGCAGGGACCTCGGTCCCACCTGGCCAAGGTAAATGTTAGTGCGGGCAGCGATGGTGATGGCGTTGGCCACCAGAAGCAGGGCCAGTAGCATCTGGAAGGCCGGATGTCGCAGGAGCTGCTTGATATACATGTAAGTGATGAACTCCTGCATGTCCCAGGCATCCTGGGGAGGGGGAGAGCAGAGACATCACTGTGAGGGGGACGGACAGCCACACCATCACAAGGGAGCCCTGGGCAGAGGTTCCCAGGGAGGGAACCCTGGGGGTCCCATGGGGGTAGGAGGGGGCTGCAAGGGACGGAGTGTCACTGCAGAAGAAAGGGACCGCTGGGGTGGGAGGGGAAATGTCAGTGTGGGGCTCCTGGCCACTTCAACCAAGGCCTTACTCTGCTAATTGTGACTTCATGACGATTGATAAGCACTTTTTCCTCTGGCCTTCCATAGGAATCTCGCAAGTTTCCACCAGTCTAAAGGAGGAAAGGGGGGAGGGGGCTTCACTCAGTATCAGAATGCCAGGGGAGACCCCCTTCCCACAGGGGGGGTCTTCCAGACTTCTCTCCTTCTTACCTCCCTCCTTTGTTTCTCCTTCTTTCTCTTAATCTCTCCCTCTTCCCCCAACCCAGGACGTCCAGCCTGAGGTGTCAGGATCACTTACCCTAAAAAAATTCACAGGCCTTCTTTGATCCTTTTGGTCCCAATGTGTCCATTCGGCTCCATTCACGTTCATCGTTCCAGCCTGGCCCAACGCCCAACCTTCACAGAATCCCGATTCCAAGAATTCTAAGCCAGCCTTTCTTGACCACCTCACAAAAGGAACCATGTGACCATGTGCATTCCAAACTCTCCAAGACCCCCCCTTCCAAGCCACAGACCTGTCTGGAGGGATATAAGGCATCTCGGAAGTTGGGGACACCCAGATCAAGACAACTCAGAATACCAAGGGACTTGTTACCCTAGAACCTCCTGGATCCAGAGCCACATTTGAAGAAAATAGAGGAGGTCCCTGCATCTTATAAGGCTCGGAGAATAAACATGATATTCCATCTAGAGCTAGAGATAGAATCTTCTATCTTGAGAGAGAGTTCATTTGATCTACCATCTCTTTTATTTTTAAATGGAGAAAATGTCTGCTGTGCATCTAGAAGCTCTTCTACATTTCTACCTTTCTGCTTTTAAATCTTTCTTCCATGTCACTTCTCTAACACTATAACCACTCAGCAGCTCAGGCCTCAGCCACTGCAATAGCCAGCCAGTTAGTTTCCCTCTCTAGTCCATCTTCAGCCTAATCGCGAAAGTAAGTGATCTTCCTTCTGACCACCTGGCAGAAATACGTACGGTCAAAGACCAAGGTCAACCAGATTGTAGCCTTCCTGATTCAAGTTCATGGCCAGGTTGCTAGGGAAGACTGGACCTCAAGAAAGTCAAAAAGGCCTTTGACTCCATTATGGATCATTCCTTGTTCTAATCTTTTCAGGATCTAGCCCACCTCCCAAAGACAGTCAAACCATAATTCAATTCAGTTCAGAAAATATTTATTATCAGAAATATCAGAATTTAATTTAATATCAGAAATAATTTATTAAGCTAGGCACTGTGCTAAGTGCTAGAGATACAAAATAACAAAGAAGAAAAGCAATTCCTGCTTCAAGGGATTTATAATTTAATGAGGGGGAGGACAATATACAAAAGGAAGCTGAAAAGTATGGGGGATGGGGCCATGGGCCTGATATTCTGAAGAGTTGAAACAAAACAGAGCTGCTGCTGGAAAATAGAGAGCTGCCTGGAAAGTCTTGAAATATCCAGTAAGGAAGGCTTTATTTCAATCATATCCAATCTTCATGACCCTATTTGAAGATTTCTTGGCAATAATACTGGAGTGATTTGTCATTTCTTTCTCTAGCTCATTTTACAGATGAGGAAATGGAGGCATCTGAATTCATGAAGATGAGTCTTCCCGATTCCAAGTCCAATGATCTATTCACATTTAGCTGTCCAAGGATGGCTTGGGGTGGGGGAGGATTTTATTGCTCCATGCTTTAATCTTGAAATCAGAGGGAAGAAGCAACTAAGGGTGTTAAAAAGCTATTGAGTATTTAAAATGAGTCAGTCAGCATGATGGTGACATTTTAGGTGATTCCCCTTATCCTGGGAAGTCAGAATGATCTGTTGACAAAAAGAGGGAGTTACCTTAGACTCTTATCTTGGAAGACTATGTATGGACCACCTGAAGAAAGGGAGAACACACTCTTCACCTGAAGCATTTATTATGTCAGGCTAAGAATACAAAGAAAGACAAAAACTTCATCTTTGAGTTCAAGAGACACATTCTAATGGGGGAGACAATATGCAATCACTTCTGTGATAATATAGTCTATATTTATATATAATTATATGTTATAAGATAGTCTTTAATATAATCGTGCATAATGTTTTTGTAATGTAAAATTCTATTAACATATTAGATGTTAATATATAATATATGGTATAATGGTATAATATGGTATGGTATATAATATAATATGGTATATAATGGTATAATAATAATATATAATATATGGTATAATGGTATATGGGAGATAATCTCAGAGGGGAGGTATTGGTGGAGTCGGGGAAGGGGACTTGGAAAAGCATCTTACAAAAGGTAGATTTTAACAAAGTCTTCAAGTAAACCTGGAAGTAGATGAGAAGGGAGAATATCCCAGAGCCCTCCAGATGTCCAGGATAGCTTGTGAAAAAGAACTGAGTCTGGGGCCACTAGGTGGTGCAATAGCTAGAGCATTAGCCTTGGAATCAGGAGGACTCATGTTCAAATGCTGTCTCAGAGACACTTGACACTTAGCTATATGATGCTGGGCAAGTCATTTAACCACTAGTGCCTTCCTCCTTTCTTCCTCCCTCCCCCCCAAAAAAGAAACTGAATCTCTCCCCAAACCAAAAATAAATGTAACAAAATTATAAAGATCAAATGGCTTGGAATGAAGAAATATGATAAACTACCAGTAATCTTTGAGGAAGTGGAAGGTCCACAGGTGTTACATATTGCACCTGTTCTTAGATTTTTTCAGTATATCCATCAGTAGTGCTGGCTTCTTCCTCTTTAAAAATATAATTTGTCATTTAGGATGGCTCTCTAAGAAGGGGAAGGAAGAGAAGGGGTATATTGGATACTATGATGATGTAAGAAACAAAGCATCAATAAAAACTTATTAAAAGAAAAGGAAAAAAGGCGCTGAGTTGAGAGATGGAACATTATGTTTAAGGAACAAGATGAAGGCCGGAGTAGCTCAATTGTAAAATATAGGAAGGGAAGTATGAAAAGGCAGAAAGGTAGGAAGGAACCAGATTATAAAGACTTTAAAAGCCACAAATGGGGGTTTTATGATTTTGATCCCAAAGATAATAGGGAGCCACTGGAGAATATTGATTAGGGAGGGAATATGATTAGACCCACACTCTAGGATAATCACTTTAGCAGCTAAGTAGAAGATGGACTGGACTGGGAGAAGACAGAGCAGGGAAAGTGAGGATCTGTCCCAGAATGGCAGCTGTCTCAGAAGACAAAAGGAAATATATTCCAAAACCCTGAAGATAACAAGATTTGGCAGCAAATTGGATGTGGATGGGGATGAGGGCAGTTAATGGAAATGAGGAAATGATGTGACCTTCTCCCAGAGAGGCGGTTAGGGATCTTGTAGACGGAATTCACATATTTCTAGGCTGAGCATTAGATAGACTGGATGGCCTCAAAGGGTCTCAACTCTATCCATGCTTTGTAAGGACTTACTGATGGGAAGAGAAGATGCACAGAACAGTGGGAGGAGCTGGGGCTGGGGCACTTAACCCATCATCGCTTTACCAGGTCTTTTTTCCTTTGTTACCACCTGGGTTTTTCCTAGGATCACTGGAGTTTCAGAGATGGAGAGACCTTTACAGATAGAGAAGTCTGAAAAGACTGATTTGGGAAATAAGCAACTTAATTAAGAGGGTGGTGTTTGAGTGTATTAGAGTAAGGACTTAGTATAGCTTAAAACATAGTTTGTCCAGCTATATGGTATTTTCATGTTGGTCTGAAATTGAAGTTAGGGGCCTCAGAAAAGACTGACTTGTGTAATAAAGCAACTAATTAAGAGGGTGATGTTTGAGTGTAATAGCGTAAGGACTTGTATAGCTTAAAACATAGTTTGTCTATATCAGCCTCTGCCAGGAAAGGAATACAGTAGAAAATGCTGAACCTGAATACTGAATTGAATTATAGATCTACCGCTTCATATCTGTGTGATCTTGGGAGAGTTATATACCTCAGCTCTGAGCATTTTCTCTGATTATCCACCATGTCTTTAATACTCTCCCTTTTCCCCTTCCCACCCTGGTTTTAACTAAAATTCTACCTGTTATAGGAAGCCCTCTCTAACTCCTCTTAATTCCACTATTAATTATTTCCTGTTTATTGTGTGGGAAGTTGTCTTAGCAAAACTCAAACCTGTTAAAGACCCTAACTTAAGAAGGTCACTATCTCCCACTTCATCTGGGGACATTTCCAGTTATCCTAATCCATATCTGGCTATTGGACCCAGATGGCTCTGGAGGAGAAAGTGAGGCTGGTGGCCTTGTATTGTTCTAATCTCCTCAATTCATCAACTTACTCATTTTTACGACCTATTCCTCTATCCTACCATTACCACACATGGAGAAGTGTGTCTATTTTTCATTCTTGCTCTCTTCTTAATTGTTTGCAGTCTGACTTCTGGCCTAATTGTCAAACTGAGATTGCTCTCCTTAGAGTTACCAGGATTTCCTTTCTTTTTCTTTTGAGAATTAAAAAAAATTCTTTTTTTATTGTTATATTTGAGTTCCAAGCTGTTTCCCTCCCTTCCTCCCAATCACACAATGGAAAAAAACCACCATTTAACAGAGATAGATATATAAATATTCTTATGTGTGAAGATCGTGTATTTTAAAATCAGCACGAGACAGGAATTCAGGTTAGGGGAAAATAGTCAGTCTTTATTCTCAGTGAAGAAAGATCGGAGGTGGAAAAGAATCGGCGATAGCAATGTGTGCAGCTGAGTCAAGAAGCTAGCTTGACCAGCAGCCACACAACCAGCAGCTTGGAGTCTTCCTGTCTCTCTCTCTGCCTCCACCCACCAAAATCGTCATTTCCTATACAACACATCAGGACTTGCACGGAGAGTGGGCAGGGACCATTCTTTATCCAATCATGTATATTAATAGAGTATAGCCCAATTACTATCTAGCCTCACGAACTTGGGACCTCAGTGCATCAGTTCAAACCTCAGCCCATTACATCTCCCGCTTTCTTTTATTTTAGAGCACAGGTGGTCATGCCATCCCTGACTCCTCAGGGAGGTCAGAGCCCCCAAGGGGAGGTGATCACAGCCTTCCTAACTTCTCAGGGAAGGAGGTGAAAGCACCGAAAAGGAGGTGATCACAGCCTCCCTGACTTCTCAGAAAAGGCGGTGAAAGCACTAAAAAGGAGATGATCACGCCCTACCTGACATCTCAGGAAGGGAGATGAAAAGCACCAAAGGGAAATGGGGGTTGCTAGCGGGTTTCTGGGCTGAAGGGTCTTATTATGCACAAACCCATCAGCATGGGAGGTATTACACAAGCACATAGCAATAACGCAGAGGCTATTAGGGATGACCCTCCCCTCAGTCAGTGCAGGCTCGATGTGGTGTAACAAACATGAATTGTACACGCAAGTAGCGGAATAGCAAACAATATAAATCAACATGGTGTTGGAAAAGATCACCAGAAGTCCTAGAAGGTGGGTATGTAAACAACAGTCACACATACACCTTCTTCAGCAGCCAAGAGATAGTCCAAAACCAATCTATTGTCCATTGTTTCACATGTCAGGGAATCCAATGATCCCCCTGAGTTTTTGAAGTCCTGCAAAAGTCTTTTTATGTGTTAGGGAATCCAATGATTCCAGCAGATTTTGAAGTGTTGTAACAGTCTTATCATTTCTCAGAGAATCCAATGATTCCTGAGAGTTTTCAAGTCCTATGTCTCAGAGAATCCAATGATTCCTGAGGGTTTTCGAGTCCTATGGCTCAGAGAATCCAATGATTCCTGAGGGTTTTGAAGTCCAACAATCTTTGATGTCCATGAGTCAAACGCCATAACTGCCACGCTCTTTCAATGGTGAGCACAATCAGCAACAGCACCACCCGATATTTCTTGGGTCTTCTCCTTTGTTTCAAAGGTCTGCTCCGTCTCTCTGCGATGGACAAGGCGAATATGGCTCGTTGGCACCCATCTGATTCCTTCTCCACCTGTAGAGATACAAGCAAACCCTCTCCCCAAAGCAGTTAGCCTATCTGGTCCTTTCCATTCACCACTTTCTGGGTCTCTCCACATCACCTGGCGATTATCTAAAGATAGTGGAGCTGCTCGCACTGGACACTGACCTTCCGGTGGGTTATAAAACCTGTCTGCCGGAGCCAGTGCATCTTTGTCAAAAATCAAGAAGTTAATAGTATAAAGAGCTAGATTTAGAAGTTCTCTAGGGTTACCTGTGGCCTGCCTCCACCCACCAAAATCGTCATTTCCTATACAACACATCAGGACTTGCACGGAGAGTGGGCAGGGACCATTCTTTATCCAATCATGTATATTAATAGAGTATATAGCCCAATTACTATCTAGCCTCACGTACTTGGGACCTCAGTGCATCAGCTCAAACCTCAGCCCATTACACTTATGCATATATGTATACATATATATAACTTATTTAAAACCATACTATTTATACTTCTATTAATTATTTCTCTGGACGTGGATAGCATCTTCTTTCACAGGTCTTTTGTAGTTTATTTGAATGTTCACATTACTCAAAGAAGTTTAGTTGTTTAGTTATTCTTTGAACAATCTTGCTGTTATTGTATTCAACCTTCTTTTGGTTCCGTTTATTTCTCCATTTTATGCAGGTCTTTCTATGTTTTCCTATAATCAACTTGCTTATCATTTTTTTTACAGCATAGTAGTATTCCATCATAACCATATACCACAACTTATTCAGCAATTCCCCCAATTGATAGGCATCCCCTCTATTATTCCAATATCATTGTCAAGAAAACCCCAAATGAGGTCACTGTCAGACATGACCAAATAAAAAATTAAAGTAGAAAGTTACAAATATATTTCCAAACTAAGAGCATAACTCTCCATCTTGGTCCTTGAGAAGAATGGGCTCAAACCTAAAACAATTGCTCTGAGACATTCCTTCCATTAAGTTCACCTCTGGGTGTGGCATAGTTAGTGAGCACATCACTTCCTAACTTACAGGAAAAACAGCTATTGGTTGATTCACCACTGGGCAGGTCAAAGTAGATTACTCCTCCAAAATGGATTATAGCCTGCCAGGGCCCAAGTTATACAACATATACTTGTAGAGGAACCCAGTCAGAATGATGGTGTGATTTTCTCCCCATTCATTTAGCAGCACATGTATTGAAAAGAGCAGATAATGGAAATGATCCAAAGCTGAGACTCGGCAAGGCAAAAAAGGAGATTAGGGACTCTGGTGATCAGGACAGTGTAGAGTTGAATTGGTTTGCCAAGGGAGCAAACTGAGGAAAAGAGAGAGTGGCTGGTACAAGGCAGATAACCTGAAGAAAAATTGAGGGGTCAAGATATTGGAGGTCATGGTACGTATAGAGAGTAGAGTTTTGCAAGAGAAGGCAGAGAGAGAGAGGTAGGAAGCCAACAAGTTATGGTCAAAAGAGCTCTGGAATTCTTGACATGGAAGTGATACGTTGGTGATGGCCAGAACAAGGGTATGCTCCTCATTGGGTGTGGTTGTGGTGGGTAGAGGAGTAGCTCATGGGAGGTGAGTGGCTCCAGTACTTGAGGGAGCAACAATTATACTTAAGTCCCCTAGTATAAAGGCAGGACTTGGGACTTATGACTGGAATATAGCTGCAAAAGAATGTCTTTTTCAAAAGAAACAATATAGATAAAAGGAAGTTTCAGTAATATTTTATGTGGATAAGATATTGTCATGTAAGGAAATCCAACCATCTAAGTAAGGACAAAGGAAAGTGGACAGAAAAGCAATACACTTACATAACTATAGCACATACATAAACAACTTGTTATTGTGTGCAGATGTTTCCTCGCCACTTTAGTGTAACTCTGCTTTAATTATAACACAGGTTGTCACACCCTCAGGGTGCTGGTGAACCAAACCAGATGCATCAGCAGAGATCCCTTGGACTGCAGGGTCTTATACCTCGCCCAGGGTTCCCCACTTATCTGTGACCCTCTACAAATGTCTACAGAAATCTCAGTGTGAGATAAATTGGTCTCAAGCCCAAAGAGGCTTCTTGGAAATGCTCATAAAAGATTTCAAAAGGCAAATGAGAGAAGTAGAAGAAAAAATGAGAAAAGAAATAAAAAGGTATGCATAAGACAGTCAAAGTTTGAAAAAGGAAGGGAAAAAATTGAACTCCTTAAACAGTAGAATAAACCAAATAGGAAAAGAGATACAAAAGAAAACTGAAGAAAATCACATTAAAAATTAGAACAGGGCAAATGGAAGCTAATGACTTTGTGAAACAGAATCAGTCAAACTAAAAAGAATGAAAAAATGGAAGAAAATGTGAAATACCTCATTGGTAAAAAAACAGCCAACCTGGAAAACAGATCCAGAAGAGACAATTTAAACATCATTGACCTACCTGAAAGCCATGAACAACAACAACAAAAAGAGCTTGGATAGCCTTCTATAAGAGGTCATTAAGGAAAAACTTCCTCAATACTCTAGAAACAAAGGGGGAAATACTCATTGAAAGAATCGATCCATCACCTCTGGAAAGATTTCACAAGGAAAATCTCAAGGATCATTGTTGCAAAATCATAATCTCAAGGGGAAAATACTGCAAGCTACCAGAACAATTGAATCAATGTCCAACTTGACCAAGAGTACACTAGTGTGTCCCCCTTCCAGCCATAATTTCAACATTATTTTCATCTTTTGTTACCTTTGTCGTTTTTTGGGGTGTGAGACGAAATCTCAGAGCTGTTCTGATCTGCACTTCTAATTATTAATTTGAACTAATAATTAATAATTCGTGGTTCTTTTAGGATTGTTTATATCCTTTGTCTCCACTGGAGAACAGCTTAGTTTTTTATATTTGTGTCAATTCTCTAAATCTTAACTATCAAACTCAACAATTTCACAAAACAAAAATGATCTGTTTGCTCTTTTGTGAAGCTAATACATTCTTGACTGACCTTAAAGATAATTTCATTCTTCTAAAGAGCAGAGGTGACAAGGTGATCTTCTAAAGAGCAGAGGTGACAAGGGGATTCTGAGTCTGAGTCACAAAAAAGGATTAAGAAGATAAAGTAGAAATGATGGGAAACTCAACAAGAGGTGATGGCTTAATCTTGGCATTTCCTGATAAAGGAGGTAAAAGTCAGACCAAGTCTGATAGCTACCGTGGATGGGGTTTGTTTTTTTGGGAGCAGATTTTAGGTTCAGAGATAAGATAGGTAGGATCTCAGAGACCAAGAGTGGTGAAAAAGCCTAATAAAATTCTAAAGATACACAGAAACGGTACCACTAAGAACAGAGCAAGCTCCAAAAAGACTGGATACACAGGGAATCAACTTTGTGGTTACTTGAGGGTAGTTTCCTTGATCAATTTGATGATCTTTCTTTCTGCAGAGAAGTCTTAAACATTTGGGGGTGGGGGTGGGGATCAGCATCATGGACTCCTGAGGCAGTCTGGTAAAACCTAAGGACATCTGCTCAGAAGAATGTTTTTCGTTTTGGTCATGTATACTTATTGTGTATCTAATTTATATTTTAATATATTTAACATCTACTGGTCATCCTGCCATCTAGGGGAGGGGGTGGGGGGGTAAGAGGTGAAAAATTGGAACAATAGGTTTGGCAATTATCAATGCTGTAAAGTTACCCATGCATATAACCTGTAAATAAAAGGCTATTAAATTTAAAAAAAAAAAAAAAAAAGAATGTTTTTAAGAATATACAGTTAATGCAAAACTGTTTTGCATGACTTCCTGTGTATAAGGGTACATAACAGAGTTTATAACATTTCTTGCTTTTTCAGCCAGTGCACATGGACTAGAAGGAATTTGAATCTGAAAAAAAAATTTAAATGCATATAATAAAAGCATTAATAAGGAGACCAACTTATGTTGAAATGCAGTTATCAAAATGTTATAAAAACAAATTTGTGATGGTCAAAGGATATGAACAATTTTCAGATGATGAAATTGAAATTATTACCATCATAGAAAGGTTCCAAACCATTTTAATCGAGAAATGCAAATTGACAACCTGAGATACCCACTACACACCTTCAGATTACTAAGATGACAGGAAAAAATAATGATTTGTTGGAGGGGATGGGAAAAACGGGAATGAACAAAGGGGAGCTGTGAACAATCCAACCATTCTGGAGAGCAATCTAATTTGCCAAAGTTATCAAACTGTGATACCCTTTATCCAGAGTGTTTCTACTGGGCTTATACCCCAAGGAGATACTAAAGAAGGGAAAGGGACCAGTATGGGCCAAATGGGGAGCCCTGTTTGAGTGGCTAGAAACTGGAAAATGAAGGGATCCCATTTGAGAATGGGTAAATTGTGGTATATGAATGTTTTTTTTTTTTTTTTTTTTTTTAATTTAAAGCCTTTTATTTACAGGATATATAATGGGTAACTTTTACAGCATTAAAATTGCCAAATTTGTTCCAATTTTCCCTCTTTCCCCACCCCCCTAAATGGCAGGATGACCAGTAGATGTTAAATATATTAAAATATAACTTAGATACACAATAAGTATACATGACCAAAACATTTTTTGCTGTACAAAAAAATAGACTTAATTATTGCTTAGTTTGAAGGAAACGAAGATGCAGGTGTGCAAAATAGGGATTGGGAATTCAATGTAATGGTTTTTTGTCATCTCCCAGAGTTCTTTTTTCTGGTATAGCTATTAGCATTATCCCATTAGAAATGATTTGTTGATCTTTCCGAGGATTTTTGATCCATCAAAGGTCATATTGTTTAAAGGGAAGAAAGATTTCCTGGCTTTTATTTTTTAAAGACATTGTGTAAGTCCTCCAGGCCTTTTGAATTTTGTTGGTCATTTCTTACAGAACAGTAATATTCCATAATTTTCAAAATTGTGGTATATGAATGTTATGGAATATTATTGTTCTGTAAGAAATGACCAGCAGGATGAATACAGAGAGGCTTGGAGAGACACATGAACAGCTAAGGAAATGAAAGAACCAGGAGATTTATATACGCAACCATACTTATGGAGGATTCTTGATGGAAGTGGATTTTTTGACAAAGAGACCTAATTCAGTTTCAACTGATCAATGATGGACAGAAGCATCCCAAAGAAAGAAATGGGAAATGAATTAAACTTTTTTTTTGTTTTTCTTCCCGGTTATTTTACCATCTGAATCCTTCTCCCTTGCAACAAGAAAACTGTTTGGATTTGACACATACATTGTATCTAGGATATTTAAAATATTCAACATATATAGGACTGCTTGCCATCTAGGGAGGGGGTGGAGGGTAGGAGGGAAAAAGGAAAGAAGTGAGGAAGGGATAATGTTTAAAAAAATTACCCTGGATGGATGATTTTAATAAAAGTTATATAATAAACAAACAAACAAACAAACAAAAAAAAAACAAATTTGTGGAACCTGGGTTATAGACCTACCACTTAACCTTTGTCAAGATGACAAAGAGCCACCCAATATTAATTCTGACTAGTTTCATGAAAATGAATGGGATGGTTTGGATCCTCCTAGGAGACGCATTTTGGAAATGGGATCATCACAAAATGGATTTGGTCAGCTAAGTTCAGGATGATGGGTTCATGCTGGAGGAGTCACCAACTGTTAATATCTAGAAAAGTGAGCCAAAAATTTGTTCATTTCTTTTGAACCTCATTTTCATCCTTTCCCCAAGTACCTTTTTTATCTAGGATCATAGTGGATTTTGGGGAAGAGTTGCTTCCTGACCAAGGAACTGTTTTTTTCTCTCAGAGATTTTCAGGTAGCATGATCCTTAGGGGTTGCTTTAGGAATAATCTCAAATTCAGTGGTTCCTGAGCAATGTTTTATTTTTTTTTCTGGGAGATGGGGAAGGATTACCTACATAATCTTTGAAGCTGGACACCCAACATGGTAAGACAAAAGATTTGGAATTTGTCACTTCCCAGTACGATAACAAGGTATTTAGACTCCAGCTGCTTGAACTGTGGTTCACAACCCTATACCGGACCTTGAAACTTAATGATATTGTGACAACATGAAATGTTAATATTTACATCTATTTTATGTAGCTATATATAGGATCATATAAAAATTTATTGGGAGAAAGAGGGTCGTAAATGGAAAATAATTTAAGAAGCCCTGATTTAGAAAATTCACCTTTGACGGTAAAGGGGATGCTCGTCAAATAACTGCAAAGTGTTTGCCTTTTGGGGTTGTAATCACAGGAGGTTCTACAAGTCTAGGAGGGACCCTATAGAACTCTGTGGAACAGCTACAGAGTCAACAAAATGTCAAGTATCGGCCCACTCATAAACCTGCGTTTCATCCTTGTGCTCCCCGTAGTGTTTTAGGAAGTCCGCAGGCCTTTGCACGCCTTATGGGGTTTGTTTCTGCTGTTTATGGGGCCCTCTGCATCATCTGCATTGTTTGTGGCGGCTGTCCTATACCAGGTATACACATATTAACATGGATGCTTATAGGAAATCAGAGACCACGGCCCCTCCTTACCACTAATATGTGTGGAAACTTGAGGCATGAACTCTAACCAGAGTAAGCTCAAGGGGAATAAAAGACTGAACTTTCGGGGATGTTTTGCCCCTCACCCCAACCCCAGGATCACCAGTGTCTGAGGCAGGATTTGAACTCGGATCTTTCCAATTTTAAATCCTGCAGCCTATCCACAATAAGTTCACAACTTTCTAACACCCAGTAATCCCAAGTGATGGGCAGTGGCGGCTTTCCCTCTACAAATCTACAGGCCTGACTCCTCAGTAAGTATCCCATGTGGGACACATTGGGGACCCTGAGGTCTCTTCTCCAAACCTGAGGTTCTGTGATCTTGGGGTATCGGGCACTGCTTCCTCTGGTTATAGATCATCAGTCAGAGGGACCCCAGAGTAAATCTGTTTTAATGCGTTGAAATGCAGCCAAAGTGAGGTACGCCTGTGCCGACTGGGCGGGGGGGAAGGGGGAGCAGTGCTGATGCCCTGCAGCTGTCTCCAGGACCAGAAGAGGGGGTCAGGCCCCTCGGCCCCCTCCGTCCCACCCCCCCACTTATGGATTCTCCTTCCAAAGCCCGTTCCCGCCTCTGGGCTCTCTCATTTTCCCTCCTTGGGTAACTGAAGATGAGCTCTCACATGAAGCGAGGCTCTCTTCCCCATCCTCGGACAATTCTGGCAGCATGTCGGGGCAAATAGGCTGGACCATTGGGGGGCCGGAGGGAGGGAGAAAAGGAGCAGGGGTTCAGCTGAGGTCTGTGAAGCAGGAAACAGACTTGTCATCGGCCTGGCAGCCTGGGGGGGCCAGTGATGGCTTCTCGGCCCTATGCAGACCCCAGAGAGGACCCTGCCCTGGACAAAGCTGGGCAGAGTGGGGGAGTTCAAAAGTCCGGTGGTAGAGAGATAATTCTACCTACTGAGGGGTTGGGAACTCCCTGGGTCAGAGCCCCATCCCTAGAGTCAAAGGTCGGGGGGTCTTGGGCACGGAGGGTCAGGAGGCAGGTGCTCTTTGGAGTCACAAGCAGCACTGTCCTCAGGTTTAGGGGTGGGGGGGCAGAGGGGGCCTTCGGCTCCAGCCCAGCCCCCAGGCCTGTCTGAGTACAGCTCCTGGTTTTTCTCTTTCCACCTCCGAAACTTCTCCGAAGTCAGCGTGGGGTCATTCAACACCTCATCCAGGACCTGCAGCTCCTGGAGCTTTGCCTGGAGACCAAGGGGACAGGGGGCACAGGGGCTAAGCATCGGCAACCCCTCAACCCCCCAGCCCCCAGTGCAGGGATTCTCCTTCCTCCTCCCTTCCAAAACCACGGCCATGGCGAGGACTGACCTTGAGCGTGCTCTGCAGACATCGTATGTGATGGGCCCGCTCATTGAGCTGGGGGTCCCGGGCCCGGCGCAGGAAGGAGCTGCGACACTGCTCCTGGGTCAGGAACTGTGGGCGGCCCAGCAGGGACACCCCTCCCTGTATCAGGCCCCGCACCAGGTGCTCCAGGGCTCCATCACCGCTGCTGTCTGAGGCGGGGGTACACAGGAATCAGGTCCCAGGGGCCTGTCCGCCACCCCCCCTCCCTTTTAGCCCCTCCAGACAGTCCCCACATCCCCCTCCTCCAAGCACCCAGCTCTCTCCGCTGTCCAGAGGATACCTGTCAAAGGGCTATGGGCCGCCTGGGGGCTACCTTGTGGGGGGGTGGTCGATGGGGAGGCTTCTCCATGGGGAGAGCTCCAGACTCCCCCAGGGCTGGGCTGAGAGAAGAAACAGTGTCAGGCCAGCCTTCTAGGAGGAGACCTTCCCCCGCGCCCCCACCCTCTCCCAGCCTGAGCACTCACCGAGGCGGGCCGGGACCCTGCTTCCTCATCTGGATCTTCCGCTTCGGTTTCGCTGTAGCAGTCTGGGGGGGAAAGGAAGGGGCAGCGTGAGGCTCGGGGGGCTGAGGGCTCGGGGCTGCCCTTTCTTGTGTCCCAGAGATCCAGGGGAGGGCAAGGATGTGGTGGTGGTGGGGCAAGCTCATCTCTGAGAGGGGTCCCTCATTCCAGAGCTCAGGGAAGAAAGGACCAGTCCCTCGGAAGCCACCCTCACCTTCCTCTCTGGGCGCAGGTCCTCGGCTGTGGAACTGGTACTTGGAAATGCAGGTCACCAGGCGGCTCACCCACCTGCCAAAAAGGGAGGGGTCATGGGCAGGTGGGCAAGGAGGCATGAAGGGATAATGTCAGTACAAAAGGGAGGGGAGGGTCATGGGCAAGGGGAGGGCAGGTGGGTAAGGGGGCACGAAGGGACAACGTCAGTACAAAAGGGAGGGAAGGGGAAAGAGGAGTTTCCCTCACTGAGTAGAGGGGAAGGGTTGAGAAAAGGGAGAAATAGGAATGGGGATGGCACAGAAACAGGGATGAGGGTGGCAAAGGGGTGCAGATGGGAATGGGGAGGGGGCGGAAGGAATAGCAATCAACCCCTCACATGCTCAAGTCAGCCAGGGTTTCCGCCGCGAAGATGAAAGGCTTGTACAAGTTATGGGTCAGCTGGAACACACTGGGGACGGGGAGGAAGGGCAAGGTCATTGCCAGAGCAGTTCCTGACCCAGAAACCCTGAGAGACCATTATTCTCCCCCCAAGTAACACTTCCCAGTCTGAGCCTCTCTCCCGTCTGCTCCCCAAGTGTGCCCCAATTCCCCATCCCTCCCACCTGCTCTCCCGTCCTGAATCCGACCCCACTCTCCACCTCCTCTCCCAGTCTGGCCAAGCCTCCCCCATGGCCCTCACTCACTATTTCTTCTTCTGGTCCCGGCCACTCTCCAGGCTGTAGTTGGAGACATTGATGAGCCCTTCAGCCTTCTCATCCTGGGGATACAGATCCAGGAAGGGGCAAGACTCTTGAGACCGCTCCCTGAGATGGGAGAATCCCCCCAGGGACGGGCCAGGGAGGAAGGGAGGGAGATGGTCGGGAAGGGAGGGCCTGTGCCCCAGAGAAAGACAGAAGCATGGAGAAGAGAGCAGACGGGCAGAGGCTGGGAGCAGGGGCGGGCAGCAGGACAGACAGACAGAGGAAGGCAGGGGACACCCCCCAGAGGGCAGAGAGTTGAGCAGGGGCGGGCAGAAGGACAGACAGACAGACAGAGGAAGGCAGGGGACGCGCCCCCCAGAGGGCAGAGAGCTGAGCAGGGGCAGGCAGAAGAACAGACAGACAGAGGAAGGCAGGCGGGTGGGCAGAGGGCGAAGGCCCTGGCTGGGCCGGGCTGGGGCAGACATTGCGATGCTCCCAGGCCTGGGGCCTCCTGTGGTCGCTCCCCTGGAGCCTCACCTGAGGCTGTCGGTACCAGTAGAGCGTGTGGCCCTTGAGCACCATCCAGCACCGGCGCCAGCGGGGGCCCATGAAACCTCCGGGCACCTTCCGAAGCAGCAGCCACCCGTCGCAGTCAGGTTGGCCCAGCTGCCGGCACGACACCCGCCTGCGGCTCAGCCGCGTTGCCGTCCCTGCGGGGTCCAAGGGTAGGAAAACCATGGTCCTTCTCCGGCCCCTTCCCTCCACTCTGCCCCAAAGCCACGTTCCCAGGGTCTGGGAACATGGAGGATTAGAACAAAAAGGGACAGTCATCATTGTTCCTCAGCCATGTCTGATGGTCCATGACCCCTCTGGGGTTTGCTTGGCAGGGATCACTAGAAGGTTTGCCATTTCCTTCTCCAGCTCATTTGACAGATGAGGAAACTGAGGCAGACAGGATTAAGGTGTCTGAGGCTGAATTTAAATCAAGATTTCCCTCTCCAGGCTGGAGATCAATGCCCTATCGTATCATTTAGCTGCCCTTAGAGGTCACCGAATCCAACCTCCCTCATTTTTACAGAAGAGAGAGGATCAGAGAGGGCAAGAACTTACCCAAGAACACACAGCAAAGCTGCCCTCCTTCATACTACTCCCCTATGTCCCCCAGAGGGAGCATCCCAGGCGTCCCCCACCTAATCCCTAATGTCTAGCAGGCCCGGTTACCTTTGGCTTTGGACTTCTTGGGACTGCAGGAAGGACCCTGGGGGCGCAAAAATTAAAAAAATCTTAAGACACCTTGGAGGTTCTCAGACAACATATACCTGAACAGAAATTCCTCCTTGCAAGTGACCATCCAGTCTCTGACAAGGGCCTTTAGTGACAGGGGACCCTTGACCCTCTGGAGAAACCCATCCCACCCTTGGAGACCTTCAATAAGTTTTTCTTATATTTGAGCAAAACTCTTTCCCTGCAGCTCCGCCCCCATTGCCTTGGGGGCTCAGGAGAATGAGCCCTGTCCCCCTTGGAAGGGCCCAGGAAAGCTGCCATCTCCTCTAAGTCCCCCCCCCCCCCCCAATCCTGCATCCAGCTGTCATTCCATCTTACCCCTAGCCCGGCTCCATCCTGATTCTCAGCTTCTGGATACATGTCTAGAACAGGGGGAAGGGAGAAGGCCGGACCTGGGGGCTCCCCTCTGCCTACCTTGTCCGGGGGCTCCGGAGATCCGTGATTCGCAATCTCCCCCATGACTGGCTGGGCTGCTGGCGGGGGGTCTGGGGCGCTGGGGGAGCGGCGTGCCTCGTCAGGGCCCCAGCTAGTGCCACAGTCTGAAGGGGTGGCCGGGCCTAGGAAGAAACAGCTTTCTCAACACATGCAAGTTCTGGGCCCATGGAGAACCCAAACTGGAGGGATATCTTGGAAGAAGCTTTGGTCTGGAGAAGGAACAGTGGGACCCAGATGTTCTGGGCCATCTGTCCTGATAACAGTGCTCCTCTGGTATGATCCGGCTGGTGGGGCAAATGAGTGGTCTGTGGTGGGCTGGGGAGGGAGGGCAGAGCCCTGGGGGACTTCCTGAAGTGCTCGAGACAGATTTAAATAATGCTGAAACTGGAGGAACTGAAAAGAGCCTTAGATTATGGAACATTGGAGCTGGGAGGGCCCTTAAAACACAGGATGTCAGAGCTGGGAGGGCCCCTAGAACCCGGGATGTCAGAGCTGGGAGGGCCCTTAGAACCCAGGAGGTCAGAGCTGGGAGGGCCCTTAGAACCTGGGATGTCAGAGCTGGGAGGGCTCTTAGAACCCAGGAGGTCAGAGCTGGGAGGGCCCTTAGAACCCAGGATGTCAGAGCTGGGAGGGCCCTAGAACCCGGGATGTCAGAGCTGGGAGGGCCTTAGAACCTAGGGAGGTCAGAGCTGGGAGGGCCTCTTAGAACCAGGAGGTCAGAGCTGGGAGGGCCCTTAGAACCCGGGATGTCAGAGCTGGGAGGGCCCTTAGAACCCAGGAGGTCAGAGCTGGGAGGGCCCTTAGAACCCAGGAGGTCAGAGCTGGGAGGGCCCTTAGAACCCGGGATGTCAGAGCTGGGAGGGCCCTTAGAACCCAGGAGGTCAGAGCTGGGAGGGCCTTAGAACCTGGGATGTAAGAGCTGGGAGGGCCCTTAGAGCCCGGGAGGTCAGAGCTGGGAGGGCCCTTAGAACCCGGGAGGTCAGAGCTGGGAGGGCCTTTAGAATGTGGAACGTCAGAGCCAGAAGGGCCCTTAGAACATAGAGTTCTAGAACCTGATATACTCTTAGAATCCTGTTAGTTGAAACAGAGTATCAGGACTAAAAGTGACTTAAAGATCATCTAGTCCAAATCCCAGAGGAAGAAACTAGACCTTTGTTTTTCTCATACTAAAGCCTAGAAAAAGGAAGGGACTGGTCAGGTTCCCACAGCTGGCCACAACAGAACCAGTATTAGAATCCCCAAAATTGCCAACCCAGTATTCTTTCCCTGACCTCACATTACCTGCCTCGGAGGAGCTCGGGAGTCTTGGTTCTGGACTCTGGTCAAAGGTGAAGGCAGAACCTTTTTCTTCTGAGGCTCTGTAGAGAACAAAGATTGCAAGGACAAAGCAGTCACCCCTCCCCATGGGCCATCCCCAAGCCACAGCGTACTCTGCTGGCAGAGTCCGTTACCTTGGAGAGGGGGGGGCCAAGCTTTCTGACTGGTTCCTGGAGCTGGCGATTGGTTCCAAGGGGCTCTGAGGAATAAGAAGGGGGGAATCATGAGCGAGGCCCAGGAAGAGGGAGGGCAGAGATGGGGGAGGGGGGAGGAACCCACCTGAGGGGCAGTCTTGGGCACAGGAACAGTCTTCAGCACCAGTCTGAGCAGGGCGGGATCCTGGAGCAGCAGCCTGTCCAAGCTAGCCCGGGGCCAGCCCACCTCAAGGACCAAGGCAGGGAAGACAGACTTAATTTGGGACCCCTGGCCTGAGCTGGGCTGGGGACAGGGGCTGCCCTGAATCGCCCCCACTTCCATGCCCACCAGTCCCAACATACAGGTGAGAGGCTCCAATTGGACAAACCTGCTCCCTTCTGTCTTTTCCCTTCCTGTAGCTAACACCCACCTCATTAACTCCCTACCCAGGTCTATGACTCAGGCTCCCCTACAGGTAGACCTGCATCCAGGTATCCACCCCAGGGACACCCCTGCCACCTGTCCCTCCAGTCCAAGGACACCACAAGAACAGGCATTGAACTTCTACAGGGAAAAGGGTGCCTCAGACGGGGAGGGATCCCCATTTCCAGTCCTGGGTCCCACTCTCAGAAGACCACCTCTCCCCAGTCAACAACGGTCTAGAGATGCATCATTCCTTCCCTTCCGGGGGACTCACCACCACCTGCCCGTTGACCTGGACAATCTCGTCTCCCAGCAAGATCCGGGAACAGCCGTCAGCAGGAGACTGGAGGGCAGAGGGAGAGGGAGGGGTTTGGGGAAGGGTAACTGAGCTGGCTCCCCGCTCCCCGCCCCCCCCACAAGAGCCTCAATTAGTCAGAGCAGCTGGAGAGCCAGGAGGGCAGGAGGAGCTTGCAGACAGGGATTAGAGTCAACATTCCTCCCTGGGGTGCAAGGATGGGTGGACAGGACGAGGAGGCCTCTCACCTCTGGGGCCGTTCCAGACACAAAGTGGTGGCAGCTGCTGGTGCTGAGGATTTCCAGGCCCTGGACAAACAGATACACCCAGACACACAGGCCCAGGCCCGGGCTCCGTGAGGATGGGGAAGCGAGAAGCGCAAGGAGCCTTCCCTGGGCCTTACCCTGGGTGACTCAGGCACTAGCTACCACACCAGGAATGCAAAGTGGGGCAACAGCTTCCAGGAGTCGGGGGGAAGGGCCCTTAGAACTTGGGAGAACAGAGCTGGGAGGGGGGGCAAAGAACCAAAGTCTAGTCCCAGCTCTTTCACTTAGTAACTGTGTAATCTTGGAGAAATCATTTAGCTGATCTGGGGTTCAGTTTTGTTCTCTAAAAAAAGGAGAATGGTTTAGAGTATGAAGCAGCTAAATATCTGATCCCTAAAGTCTTTTCCAACTCTGACATCCTGGGTTCTAGGTCCCTCCTAGCTCTGACCTCCCAGGTTCTAAGGACCCTCCCAGCTCTGACCTCCTGAGTTCTAGGTCCATTCCAGCTCTGACCTCCTGAGTTCTAGGTCCATTCCAGCTCTGACACTATACTTCAGTTTTCCAACTCTCAGCAGGGTTCTCTAACTGTAGGATCCAGGATCTCAATAACTCACATTTAAATACAATTTTCAATCCATTGTGTCATGTGACACCATTGACACTCATGTCAGGTTTGCAATACAAACATTATAATGCCCATTTAACAGAGGCACAAACTGACGCTCCAGTTAATCAACTCGCCTAAGACCCCAGAGGAAGAGTCGGAGCTGGACAAGTCCCAGCAGGTCCTGTGGCTCTCCACACTGCCCCGGGCTGCCTCTCTCTCCTGGCCAAGACCAAGGGGTGTAGAGGGGGCTGGGACAGGCTCACCAGGGGCTCCTCTGGGTGTCGGGCTCTCAGCTCCACCAGCTCCAAGACGGCCAGCTGATCCAGCAAGTCCTCAGGGCTGAAGCTCAGAATGGCGTCACAGACGCTCACAATGTTGTCCCCCTGGGAAGGCGGGAAGGTATACGGGAGACCCGGGGCGGGCAGAGGAGAGAGGGAGATGACGGTGGCTGCTCAGCCCCTGCCGCCCCCCCCCCCCACACCAGCCCCCACCCAGAACACTCACGAGCCTCCTGGGCCTGGGCCACCGGGGTCCAAAGAGACAAAGAGCTGATGGGTTTAGATGAACAGGGGCCTGCTTTGGGCAAAGCCCTGTCCTCCTGGAAGGGGGCCAGCTGTGGGGCCACTGCCCCTTAAAAGGATAACCCTCTGCCCAGCCGGCCACTTTCTTCCTACCTGGGTACCTCCATCAGACAGGGTTATCCCCTGTTCTCTGCAGGGGCCCGCCCTAGAAGGCCGTGTCCCTGGGAAGGCCCGGCCCCCCCTTCTCAGGGGCCACATGCCTGTTCTCAGAGACGGACAAACACACACACACACACACACACACACACACACACACACACACTCCCCTCCAAGCCCGGACAATTTCCCGATTCCCAAAGTGGATCCCCAGAGCCAGGCTTTCACGGGGTGGGAGGTAAAGCCAGGATAGCAGTGGGGGGAAAGGGAAAAGTCCCAGGACCCTCTGCTGTTCTTCCCTCAGTTCATTCCAGCTATTCCTGGACCTGCCAAATAGGAAAACTTGAGTCTCCTGGGTGCTCGCTCTTCCACCTCCCAAAGAGGGGGCCAGGAGGGCTACACTCACAGCTCCCTCGTTCCCCCCCACACTCCAAGTCCAAAACACCCGTGGCCGAGGTCTGAGAAAGTCAAGGTCATGGGGGGCGGGCTGGGATATCCGAGTCTCTGGCGGGAGGGCTGGCAAAGACTAGGGGAGCCCCAGCTTCCCCCAAATCTAGATCTCTCTTCCAATCCTGGAGAGACCTACAGGTCCATTCCCCTCCCCCAGTACCTGAAGCCTTGGTCTTCCTCAAGTGGCCAGTCACCCCTCTCCAGGCTGTCTGGCCCCCACCCCGGGCCCTGTCTGATTCACGGGTTATAAAAAGCATCACTAGGATCCGATTCCCAGTCCCACCCCGAGTGTCAGGCTGGGGGCCGGTCACTCACCTCCTGCAGGGCCTGGGCCAGCTCCCTGCACAAGTCCCCGACCTCCTGGCACGCAGAAAAGTCATTGAGTTGGGAAAAAAGGTACCTGGGAGCCCAGGAAGGGAGAAAGACATTAAGTCCTGGATTGGGACAGAGCGTGGAAATTCCCGTCTCCTCACAGGGCGTCAGGGGCCCTGCCCAAGCCCGGAGCCTCACAGCCCCAGGCCCTTGTCTTCCTTCTCTCTCCAGGAGGGTCTCCCCGGCTCGCAGCAGAGAGAAGCAAAGGGGTTAGAATCGCAGAGGGCAGAAATCGAGAGGCCGATGTTTCAGGACTTGGCTCTGCCACTGACTCACTGGATAACTTTGGGTAAGCCCCTTAACTGCTAGAAGCCTCAGTTTTCTGAGCTGCAAAATGGAGCCAATATCCCTACTCTATGGGATCTATCTAGAAGGTCTAGGAGGACCAGGATTCAAATGTGGCCTCAGACATTTAATGAGTAAGTCACTTGACCCAACTGCCTCTCCCCCCACCCCAAAAAGGGAGAAAGAATAACCCATTCATCCCATTACCTGTTGAGCCAGCAGAGAAGGGCCCAAGCTGCTCGGACCAACTCGATGGCTCCCGTGAGTAGGTCTGGGGCAGGTTCCCCACAGGGCCCGAGGCAGCCCGGGACAAGACTGCAGAATTTGTGGGTCAGGGTCCGCAGCTGTTCTGTTAGTTTCCGGAGATTTTCAGTCTCTAGGCCGGAGCTCTGTGGCCGGGGGGGGAACACAATAGGTCACTCCCCATCCCATGGCCACATTCTCCTGTATCAGGTCCTCCCAATGGGAAGAATGGATGAGGAGGGAGAGTCCAAACCCTAACTCTGCTCTTTCTCTCTGTATAACTTTGGGCCACTAAGTGGCTCAGCGGGGAGAGCCTGACTTCAACTTGCACCTCAGACACTTCCTAGCTGTGTGACTGTGGCAAGTTGCCTAAACGGTTTTCCTTAATCTGTGGGAGTAGGAATGGCAAACCACTCCAGGACCTTTGCCAAGAAAGCTCCAGGGATGGTATGGCCCACGGGGTCACAGAGCTGGACACAACTGAACAATGGCTAACTCAGGACAAGCCCCTCAACCTCTCTGTGCCTCAGTTTCCTCATATGTAAAATGAGAGGACTGGCCCCGATAAATTCCTAACTCCCTTCCAGGTCTAGGTCCACAAATCTGCAGGCCTCTGGGCCACTAGAACCCCCAGGTTCTAGGCGCGGTTCCACCATACATTCTCAGCAGCACCTTGGAGTAGTCAATCACTTCCCTACATCCTTAAGGAGAAGGGCCTTCCAGGAGGTGTGGGCTCCATGTGCCCAGCACCTACTCACCAGAGTCCGGAGCTGTTCCACCCCATCCAGGATGAGTTCCTGATGGCCAATGTGCCAGACCCCCAGGGCCTCCAGGTTCCGAGGACAGAGCTGAAGCAGGTCACTGCCCACCAGGGCCCACTGCTCAAAAGGGTGTTCTTGTACCAGCTCATCCAGGCCTGCAGGATGAGAGATCCGGCACGGCACGAGTTACCCGGGTCACCTCTCCTGGCTACGGCCGAGTGGGCTGTCCCAGGCGAGCCCCAGACTCCTTCTGAGCTAGGTTTCCTCGTGCTTCCAGATCCCCGACTAGGAGAAGGCCCTCAGGCTCTCTCCTCAGCCCTTGGGCCTCAAGCATCCCTGGGACCCCAACTTTCATGTGTAGACATAGACCAAAAGACATCCACATGGATCTGGAAGTGAGGAATACCAGGGTTCGAATTCTTACTAACTGTGATGCTGGGCAAGTCACTTAGCTTTTCAGCTTCAGTTTCCTCATTTGTAAAGTAGAGGCGATTATAGTACCATATCCCAAATTTATAGTGAGGATCAAACGAGATAATTGTCGATCGCTTAGCATGGCGCCTGGCACACAGTAGGTGCTAAATAAATATTAGCTATTATTATTATTATTATGATGATCAAATGGGACAACATATATATGGTGCTTTGAAAACCTTAAAGGATTATATGAATGTTAACAGTTATTGCTATTTTAAAATTCTTCCCTTACTCCACTTGGGACAAGGGAAAATTTGACCAGGAAGCATTTTGGAATAAAGAGAAGAATCTGAGCAAGGGAAAAAGGAGTCCTGCATTTAAGACAGTGCAAATTACCGATCTGTTCTGGCCCTGGTTTTTCATCTGCAAAGTGAGAAAGCTGGCCTAGCTAAACTTTAAAGGCCCTCCCAGATCTGATATCTAAGATCTCTCTAGCTCTGACCTCCTGGGTTCTAAGGACCCTCCCAGCTCTGACCTCCCGGGTTCTAAGGGCCCTCCCAGCTCTGACTTCCTGGGTTCTAAGGGCCCTCCCAGCTCTGACACTCTGTGTTCTAAGGGCCCTCCCAGCTCTGACCTCCCTGGTTCTAAGGGCCCTCCCAGCTCTGACCTCCCTGGTTCTAAGGGCCCTCCCAGCTCTGACCTCCCGGGTTCTAAGGCCCTCCCAACTCTGACACGCTGGTTCTAAGGGCTTGCCCAGCTCTGACCTCCTGGGTTCTAAGGCCCTCCCAGCTCTGACATCCTATGTCCTAAGGGCCCTCCTAGCTCTGACCTCCTGTGTCTCAAGGGCCCTCCCATTCACCCTCCATGCAGCCAGGTCACTCTTCAATGCCTGCTTAAAGCTCTTTTATCTGGAAAGTTCTCCCTGTACCATGACCTCTGAAAATTCCTAGTTTCCTTTAAAGTCAAGCTTGAATGCTTCTCCTAACATGAGTTATTTCCTGATGAGTTATGTTCCACCCTTCTTACAAGGGATTACTTTCTATCCCCACCCCCATCAATTTATCTTGTATTTTATAAGTACCTACTTGTGGCTATTATTATTATTAATCACTACTATGGTAGCTAAGTGGCCCCAGGGATAGAGCACTGGACCTGGAGTCAGGAAGATTCATCAACTGGAGTTCAAATCCAGCCTCAGACATTTACTAGCTGTCCCTAATCCCATTTGCTTCAGCTTCCTCCTCTATAAAATGACCTGGAGAAGAAAACACTCTGGTATCTCTGTCAAGAAAATCCCAAATGTGGTCATGTTGTACATGATTTAAACAGACCATATCTTGGCAGTATTATTTCCCTCCAGAGAGGCTGGGAGTATTCCATTCTTATCTTTGGGAACTCAGTAGGGGCTTTGTAAATGCATATTAATGGGTCACGTGAAAGGAACAGGAAGATACAAAACTCACAGCAGTCAAGTTTCTCAAAATGTCAGTTTGATCCAAAGCAATCCCAATAGACTTTGGATAGAAAATGCTGTCTCAGAAAAACAACTATGGAGATTGAATGTAAATCAACACATGCTATATTCATTTCTTTTTTCTGCTTTGTTTTTCTCTTTTGTTCTGATTTTTCTCTCCCAACATGATTCATAAACCAATGTAAATTAAAAATAGTTTTAAAAAATTGTCAGTCTGTTTAGCATCTCTGACCTCCCCTATTAAAGGGGAAAATGGGATAAAATTGACGGTTAAATTTTAGCATTTTGACTTTAGCAGTAGCTACAAATCAGGGCTTACTTTATTGTTTCATTTTTTACTTTAAACTTTATTATGTATTATTTCATTATATCTATTATCTAGGCAATAGAGAAAATGTTAATATTAAAATATACTATATAAGACAATAATATTAAAATGTTATATGATGTAAAAAAGTATTATCAAAATGCAACACTGGAGGAAGGGATTTTGGGGAATAAGGTTGTAGATTAGGCTATCGTTGGTGGGGAATCCAAAAATCCCAGAGAATAATAATACCTCCATCATAGAGATGACCCTCATTCTTCCCTTAAGAAATCTGAGACAAATTATGTAGTAAGAATACACTTCTCTAAAGGGTTGTAGGGTTCAGTTACCAGCTCCCCACTTTTGTCCATCTGCTGTTTTTCTGCAGAATCCTGGGGAGGGATAGCATGGAACTATTTTTACATCTCCTCCTTAGTGGGGCTGGGGATCAGGGTTCCTGGGTTCTTCACAACAAGCTGAACCCTCCCTACCACTACACATACTTATATAACCACACACATAAACACATAGGAGTTCAATCAAACTGAGACTTGCTGAAGACCTTAGCTTTAAAAGGGCAAGGTCCATTGTCTCCCAGGGCCATCCACCTCCAATCCTCCTGATCTTGCCACTGGACCCAGATGGCTCTGGAGGGAAAAGTGAGGTAGATAATCTTGCATAGCTCTCCCTCACTTAAATCCAATTCACTCAGATGTCATATCATGGTCCTCTTGGAGAATGAAGGACAAACAACACACATACATACACATCTCTTAATAATCTATTATATACGGCTCTCTTTGAACTAGGAGTTCCACATTTTCTCCTAACTTGCTTGTTGTGTAAGTTGCTTTTTCCTGCTGGATCTCAATTTCTTTTTCAGTAATGCAAAGATTAGACCAGATCAGGGATTTCTAGTCTTTTTTTGAGGGGGGGGAAGGAGGTTCGTGGAGGATCATGGACTCTTTGGGCAAACTGGTGAAGTCTATGAACCCTTTCTTAGAAAAATGTTTTGTGTTTTTTTAAATATATAAAATAAAAGGGCATAAAAAGGAAATCAACTGTAGTAAAAAAATAACTACCAATATGTTTAAAAACACACACACACACACACACTGGACAGATGATCTAATCCAAACTCATTTTGCAGATGTGGAAACTGAGGTCCAGGGAGGTTAATTGACTAACTTCACAGAGAGTCAAGAGAAGGAAAAAGCATTTATATAGCACCTACCACATGCCAGGTGACCCTATAAGATACATGCTATTCCCATTTGATAGTTGAAGAAATTGAGGCAAAATGACTTGCTCTGGGTCACTCAGTAAGGCTAGATCTGAATTCACCTCTTTCTGACTTCTGCACTATCCACAGAACCACCAGCTTGATGCCTTTTAAGACAGTGAGCATCACTGGTAGGGGCTTAAATCTCAATCTTCAGTCTTTTAAGGTATCAATCTTCACAGTTTCTAAATTCCTTTCTAGCATTATAGAATGCTATACTATGTTTCTCTTAGATTCAGCTCCTCAGTTAAATCCCCATCAGCTTCTTTATCTCCCCAATTAGCTCCTTGGAGCTCTTTCCTCCTTCAATCCTATTTAACCTCTCCGAGATGTTGCTAGGTAATACCACACACATGAATGGAAAGAGAAATGACTCCAGTCTGTGTGTGACTTAAAGCAAATCAGTTCTTTCCTCTATAAAACCATAGGGTTGGCTTAGGTGACCTATAATTTTCCTTCTGACTCCAAATTTATGATTCTGTGACCACTAAGCCTGCACAAAGGCTGTTTTTGTGGACCTTCCCAAAACCTGTTCCTGGTTCTCCTCCTCCAGTAAGTCTTTCCTGATTCACCCTAGCTGGTTTCTGCTCTCTACTTCCTCCTTATTCTACCCAGCACTGGTTTCTAGAACTTTTTACATTTGGGAAAGTTTTATTTGTTGGGTTTTGTCCTGAGTATATCTTCCCTTTCAGACTGGGGCTCCCTGAGGACAGCATCTTCCTTACAGGCCACTCCAGAGCATTTTCATCTGGGGTCCATGAACTTTTTCATTAAAAAAAATGTTTTTATATAATTTCTTTCCTTTGTAATACTATGTATTTTATCTTATACATTTAGAAACTATGACTGAGAAGGGATATAGTCCGACTTCAACTGATGAAAAGTCCATGACAAAAAAAGGTTAGGGAGTGCTAGAAGCTTTTTCTTTAACCCTAATAATAGCAGCCACTAATAGCTTGTAACATTTTTATAGGGCATTAAAAGTTTCAAAAGTACTTTCCCAATATTATCTCATTTTTATCCTCACAATAACCCTGGGAGGTAGGTGCTATTATTTATTGCCATCTTACAATTAAGGAAACTGAGGCAGACTTGCTAAGAGGCCCACAGCTAATACGGGAAAACAAAATTAAACTTGGGTGAAGCCCAATAGTGAATGGTATCCATCCAAGATGATATGGGCAAATTGCCTGCTCTTTTTCCCACAGGCTCTGAGCTAGTTACCACCTTGCTTCTTGAGTCTCTCCACTTGAGAAATGGGTCTAATGATAGCTTCCTCCAGATCCCAGTGGCCTTTTGAAGATGAAGGAGATATGATTATATCTATTTATTATATTTATTATATAATCTATAATTATAGTTCAGCTTCCTTCAGCAAGCCCCAGGGGCAGATGGCAAGGAGAGTGGAAAACCCCTAGAATTCTGGGAAGTCTTAATTTAGGAGGCCCTGGGTCATTTAATCGATTAAATCAAAATAGCGAAGTTTAAGCGTGTACCAGTGGCTAAACATCTCTGCCCTCAAGGAGCTTACCTTCCCCCTGTCTGAAGGGACCGACCACAAGAACGCAGCTGAATCCATCCGTACGGATGAGAATAGCTGCAAGCTACATTTCAGGCCGGGATAATAACAGTTTCGGGGGATCGGGAAAGGCCTCCCAGAGGAGCTTTGCAGGAAATGAGGCAGAGATGAAGACAGAGTGCTACCCTCTCAGTGCCTCAGTTTCTTCATCTGCACAAACGGTCACAAAAATACCTCCGCTGCCTATCTCCCTGGGTGGTTGGGAAGGAAACGCTCTGCAAACTTTATATTGCTCTACGAATGAAGGATTATTTCAGATGAATGTCTTGTTGTCTCTTTAAGAAGGGAAGAGGTGAGGGGTGGGATGGGCCTGCAATTCTGAAACTGGAAGGACCCCAAGAGGAGGCCATAGCGTCCATCCCCGGCCTCCCAACAGGCTGAGGATGCTCTTTTGCCTTTAGCACTCACTTCCCGGAGAGACCCCCTTCTTCCCAGGGAGGGTTGTAGCTCAGAGTCCCGCAACCCACAACTTCAAGGCTTCCCACCTTTGGGGCCTGGGGAAGGGCGGTGTAAAGCAGACACTTTCCACCAGGGTCAGAGTATATAACTTCCTTATACAGGCCAGTGTGGACCAGGAACCCCCCATTCTTCCCCCACCCCCACCCCGCCCCGATTCCTGGAGCAGGAGGATCAGGGCAGAGTCCTTCCTCTCTTCTCCCTCCACCCCTCAAAGACCTCACCTCCCAGCCCAGGGCACTCCTTTACCCACCTCTCAGCCACGCCACCACCGCCCCAGGACCCCAGGACGCCACCGGCTCCATTGCGAATCCCGGACCGTCCAGCTCAGAAAATTTCCGGCCCAGAAAGCCAGCGTCCTACCCAGGGTTGGGGGCGGGCGGGGCTGAGCGAGGGGCGGGGCTGGGCAAGGGGCGGGGCAAGCCACATACCTGAGCCCACGTGGCCGGGCCAGGTGAACATCCCTGCCTACCTATTGGTCCGGCCGCCCGCTCTTCAGCCCGAAGAGCCGCCCCCTACCCAACCCCACCCCACTCCCAACTCTAGCCTCGGGGGGCGGACACGGTGGCGTCCAGCTGATCTCGCGCTTGCAGAGCCTTTGGACTCCGGACCCCTCCGCTCCGTATTTGTCCCGCTCCCCTCCATGGACTGCTGCTCCTGGACAGAGCGAGGGTGGGACGCAGAGGAGGGGTCACCGACCCCCCCTAAAATAACTCCTTAGACTTACAAAACCCCTTACAACTTCGCATGATTTCACACTAAGCCTAAGGAGGAGGAAATAGAGGGTCCGCTAAGAGAAAGCCTTGGCCTTGGACCGAAAGGCCAACTAAGTAACAGAGGAGTAGCGACAGCAGCCTAGTGCTGACCACTACCCATGGGGAGCCCAGACAAGGGGAGCCGCCACATCCCACCGAGGTCTGACCAAACTAAACCAAATCCAGAACCAGAGCTTGGAGGGTGTGAGTGTCATGGGGCGGGAAGACGGTCCCCGTCCTTCTCTCCCCCTCCCATCCCAGCCAAAGCCAGTCCCCTAAAGGTCAATCGAGGTCAGAGCCTAATTAATCAAGCCCCAGGCATCTCCTGAATGCCTGCTATGTGGCAGGCTGGAGGAGGTGGTGATTGAAGAGCTGCTTTGGAATCAGGAAAGTCTATCACAAGTGTCACCTCTGACACACACAGGCTGTGGCCCTGGGAAGTCACTCAGGGTGGCCAGGCCACTCTCTAAGACCTCTAAATGCAAAGGGGGCTCCACAGAAGGGGTGAGGTTCCCTATTACAGGGAGCTCCCCTCAGCAAGGAAATCACAGAGGGACTGGGAACAAAAGTGGTCCCCAAACCCCAGAAACCCTGACAAAAATGAAACCAGTCCCATTCACCAATGGGGTACCTTATCAATGGCACATTCTATCAAGGCTGAGGTTCTTAACCTGGAGTGTGTGTGTGTACATACACACATTGGATATACACACACACATATTCCATATATAATATATATATACACATACACATATTCCATATATATTATATACATAATATACACACATATTCCATATATAATAATATATACACACATTCCATATATATTATATATAATACACACACATATTCCATATATATGTTATATACATAATATACACACATATTCCATATATAATAATATATACACACATTCCATATATATTATATATAATACACACACATATTCCATATATATGTTATATACATAATATACACACATATTCCATATATAATAATATATACACACATTCCATATATATTATATATAATACACACACATATTCCATATATATGTTATATACATAATATATACACGCATATTCCATATATATTATACATAATATATATATACACACATTCTATATATATTATATATATAACACACACATATTCCATATATATTATTTACATAATATATATACACACATATTCCATATATATTATATGTAATATACATACACACATATATTCCATATATATTATATATAATATATATACACACACATTCCATATATATTATATATAATATACACACACACATACATTTTGTTATATGTATTATTTCAGAAATGGTTTCTTGTATAATCCTAGTTTAGGCTTTTAATACACATTCTGGTTCTCTAGGATGTCCAGGATTCACAAAAAGGCTAAGATTGCCCACATGGGGTGACATACAACCAACATGGCCCCAGAGAAGTACCTAACAGCTATGGTTACAGTGGAGCCCTGAGCTCCTGAGTTCAAATTATACTTTATTCTGATGGCCTCGTCTATAAAAGGGGAGAGAGAGGGAATTGGTCTATATGGCTTATATACAAATACATATACACATACAGGATTATAAATACATATACAGAATTTCATATACCAAATGTGGGGGGGGACGATTAAGAACTGTCTTTTCAAGGAGTGGACACAAGCTGGGCCTTGAAAAAAAAACAACTTTTTCAAGAGCTCCTGCTGTTCCCTCCCTTGGCACCAGGGGGTACAGGTGGACCTCACATGGACCCCCCCCCCAAAAAAAAAAAAGACGATTTATGGATTTTGATCAATCTAGGTGAAGGTGTTGCCTTTGGGGGTCCCAGTTTTATCCTTCATAGAATAGGTATGTTTTTGTAGTCCTATAGATGGGACAAATGTTTGAAGCAGCTTTCTAAACTTAAAAGTATAACACAAGTAGAACTATAAACTCACCGAGGACCAAAAAGGGAATTTCCTCTGCTTTCCAAAGCTAGCGCTGTTCTGTATTACCAACCTAGTTGGGAAGGAATTCAACATTTATTAAGAGAGAGGGATTGTGATTTAAAGAGTGCCATATGGAGTCGAGGGACCTGAGTTCAAATACTTAGGGGGCGGTTAGCAAGGATCTTCTCTGGCATTATTTCCTTTTTTGTAAAATGAGGTTGAATTAAACAAATTTGGAAGTCAGCCAACACACATTTACTATGTGCCAGGAATTGCACTAAATGCTAGAGTTAAAAAGAAGATAAAAACAAAAAAACTACTCTCATAGTGCTAGTTTTTAAATAGCTTACATGGTAACAAAGGAGACAACATAAAAGATAAATATGGAATAGATGGAAAGTAATTTGAAAAGGTACAGCATTAGCAACTAGGGAAACTAGGACAGGGCTCTGAGAGGTGAAGTTTGGGCTGAGCCTTGATGGAAGCCTGAGGAGCCAGGAGGTAGAGATGAGAGGGCAGAGCATGCGACTAGGGGGACAAGGGGTACAGCCAATGCAAACGCCAAGAGGAAACATGGAGTAGTGTACAAGAGCTACAACAGGGATCTGTAGTAAGGAGAGAAGGGGAAAATGAAGGTGTAAGAAAGCTGGAAAGGGAAAAAGCCCCAAGTTATGGGGCTTTATATTTGATCCTGAAAGTAAGAGGGAGCCACTGGAGCTCGCTGGGAAGGTGGAGTTTAATACAATAAAAACTTTGCTTTAGAAAAATGTTGGGAAAGGGTTATCAAGCTGTGCAGACCCTTTGATCCAGCAGTGTTACTACTGGGCTTGTATTCCAAAAAGATCATAAAAGAGGGAAGAGGACCCACATGTGCAAGAATGTTTGTGGCAGCCTTTTTTTGTAGTGGCCAGAAACTAGAAACTGAGTGGATGCCCATCAATTGGAGAATGGCTGAATAAATTATGGTATAGTAATGTTATGGAATATTATTGTTCTGTAAGAAACGATTGGCAGGATGACTTCAGGGAGGCCTGAGACACTTACATGAACTGATGCTGAGTGAAATGAGCAGAATCAGATTGTACATAGCAACAGCAAGATTATATGATCAATTCTGACTCTCTTCAACAAGGAGGTGATTCAGGCCAGTTCCAATGGTCTTGTGATGATGAGAGCCATCTGCATCCAGAGAGAGGACTACAGGGATTGAATATGGATCATAACATCATAGCATTTTCACCTTTTTTGTTTTTACTTGCTTGTTTTTTTTATTTTTCATTTTATTACCTTTTAGATATGATTTTTCTTGTGCAGCATATTTGTGAAAATACGTGCAGAAGAATTGCACATGTTTAACATCTATTGAATTACTTGCCATCTAGGAGAGGGGGTGGGAGAGAAAAAATTTGGAACACAGGGTTTTGCAAGGGTGAATGTTGAAAATTATCCATGCATATATTTTGAAAATAAAAAGATTTAGTTAAAAAAAAAAAAGAAAGAAAAATGTTGGGAGATGAGGAGGGAAGGGATTGAAGTGGGAACCTATTTGAAGATTACTGCAGAAGTCCAATTGAGAGGTGCTGAGGTCCTGGACTTAGGCTACAGTTGTGTGAGCGTGAGTGGGAAGGAGGGGATATATTCAAAGGATGTAGTAAAGGTAGAAACAAGACTTGGTGACTGATTGGTATGTAGAGTGAAGAGAAGAGAATAACAGATTTCCAACTGAAAGGATAGAGATTCCACGATATTGATGGGGCAATTTAAAATGGAGAAAGATGAGGAATTATTTTGGACATATTGACTTTGAGCTGCTTATATAACATCGAGTGTAAGTTACTCCAGAGGATATTGGCGACTCGTTCATCAGAGACAAGAGCTGTGTATAAATCTGGGAATCGGCTCCCTAAAGATAATAACCCATGAGAACTAAGGAGATTACCAAGAGTATAGATAAAAGGATTCAGGACAGGGCCATGGGGGGTAGCCACAGTTAGAGGGCATGGTGAGAAGAACCAATAAAGGAGACGTGTGGAAGAACCAGGAGAGAGCAGCAGCATGAAAACCTAGAGGAGACAATATCCGAGGGAGGCGAGCGCCACTATCAAGAGCGACAGCAGAGGTTAAGATGGACAGTGGATGGGGGAACTGTGGGGTCAGCAGGTTCAGCTGAATGATGGTGAGGTCAGAAGCCAGACTGCTAGATTAGAAGAATGGGGTAGAAGAAGGGAAGAGGAAGAGAAACAGAGACCAAGCAGAGGGTCCACATCCCCCACAGATGGGGTCAAGCCCTGACTCCACATCCTGAGCTTTCTGCTGCTTCACTGCCACTGGCAGCCTTTTGGGAGCCTGGACGTCCCACTGCCCCCCCAAGCAGGTCCAGAACAGCAGCCCCAGCAGGAGCAGGGGACCTCTCCAGCCCTTGCCCAGATGAAGCATCCCCTGCCGGGGGGAGGCCTCCTTCCGGCTTGGATCTAGGTGCCCGCCTCCCTGGGAGGAAGTGGGGTGGGCACAAAGGCCTGGTTCCAGCCTGATGCTGATATCTCTTGACAGCTGCCGCCCGGGCTGGCCCAGCAAGGGGAGGGGACCTGATTTAAAGAACCCGCTGCTGCCCCAGCTGCCTGGGAGTCGTGAGTGGAAAGCCGCAGGTGAGCATCCTCTCCAGGCATCCACGCCCTTGGGTTGGGGGAGATGAAAGGAGCTCTCCTGGAATGGGGGTGATGGGTACAGAGGAGGGGGGTGGGAACTGGATGATACAGAGCTGAGCACCCAATAACAAGAAGGAAGCGGGGGAGACTGTGTGCGCGCACCCGAGTTTGGGAGGTGAGGGGTGAATGAGGGGTGGGGATCTAGGAAGAGGTAGTCCTAAGCATTCCTGCCCCCTCCCCCTGACCCAATTTCTACTCTGTGACATCGGAAATGCCAGCAAGGTTTTCATCCCCCTCCTGCCCTCTCGGGACGGCCACCAAGAAATCGGAGCCATCTTTGCCCCCAGACCAACCATGCGCTTTGGACGACTGACCCCCGGCTATTTTCGAATGCTAGAGGTAACTTCTCCCCCATAACAGCCAGGCTCCCTCCTCCTCCTCCAGCCCCAGCCCGCCACAGTAGAGCCAGCCAGGCACGTTGCAAGCCGCCTGAGCAGCTGGGCCCCGCATGCTTGCCCTGCAGCACTGATGCGAGAGAGCATCGGCATGGAATGTCCCTGGGAGGGAGGCCATCCTCCTGCTCTTCTGGGCCCCCAGAAAGAAGGCGTGGGGTTACTGGCACCCCCCATTCAGCCCTACCCTTCTCCAAGGCACCCCCATCCCCAACACCCCCAATCTGGATCCTCAAGGCCAGAGGAAAACACCCTGGGCCTTGATGGAAAAGGCCCCTCCCAACGCTGCTCCCTTTCTACCCCATTACCCAGATGCAAGTGGCTGGGGAGCTGGCGGCAGAGCCCCGGAACAAGCTGGTGGGTGCCCTGGCCACACTGCTGGCTGTGTTCGGCCTGGGTCTCTCCTTCTACAGTGTCCGGCAGCTGGTGGATCAAGGAAAGTCCCCAAAGACCCCATGACAGGACAGGCAGCCCCTGGAAGTCTGCAAGGCAGTAGCCATCTCACCCAAATCCAGAGGAAGACCTCTTCCTGCCTTTTCTACCACTTTCTGTCCCCTTACCCATCGGACGGCAGCCCCAGCAGGCTGGGAGGCCAAGGGAGAAAGGATGGGGCATCAGGAGCATCCATGCCTACCTAGGCTGGAGAAGTGGGAGCCCTGATGGAATAAACCTGGAAACCTGCAAGGTGCAGAGAAGATATGCTATAACTGGGGCTCTGTCTGGTGATGTGCGTCCATAGCAAAGGGATCGGGAGGGAAGGGCTCCCTTCACCCAAAGGTTCAGCATGTGGCAGGGTCCCCACGAGCAAGCATAGAGACTAGGGGTAGAGGAGCTCCTGGGGCAAAGTGGATGGGCAAGCATCAGCTCCAGCAGAGAAATCAGAAACACGATGGAGTCAGAGCCGCTCAGCTCCTTTATTGGGAAAGAGCAAGAACTCTGCTCTGAGAATTGGGGGAGATACAGTCCAGCCAGTCCAGTCTAGCATCGCCATGCAGTGGTTTCCTCTGCCTGCAGCAGCATCAGCTAGCCACCTCCATAGCGGCTGTGTCAGTGGATACATCTGTGGGCACTGCCAGCAACTTGGGGGGCACATAAGAGCCCATGCCCGCTGCCCGCTCCGCTTCCTCCTGACTGTAGGGTTCCACTGTCAGTTGCTTCAGCCTGTGGGAGAAAAGGAGCCAGAGTTAAAGAAGGGCCAGGACTGGACTGGGAAGAAAGGGGAAAGGCAGAGATCAGGGAGGGGATCTAAGGGAAGAGACTGCAGAGAGAGAAAGAAGAAATGCTGTGGGGGAGGGAAACAGTTCTTAAAGAAGGGCCAGAAGGGAAGATAACATCAGCGGAGGAGCCACCCCAGCTCTCACCTTTTTTTGTGATCTTTGGATTTTAAATGATTCTTCAGGCTGGCTGTATCAATGAAGTATCTCCTGGAGGAAGGCAGAGGGGAGATGTGTCTATGAGGGCCTTTCCCTCCCTCTTCATCCTCCCCTCAGAGAAGAAGCGCAGGGAAATGAGGAGCCGGGCAAGTCACTGGCCTCAGAACTGACCTTTCACCTCCCAGCTTCCTCTCCTTCTTGAGCTAGGACCCAGTGCCTCCATCCCGAGTCCCAAAGCCTCATTCCCAATTCCCCAGCTTTGTTTCCCAAAGCCTCCATCCTCTGGGTCCTCAATTACCACGTGCGCCCAACCCACAAACCTTTAGTGCCCAGGGCCCCAATTTCCCATCCCCCAGCCTCTCCCCCTGGGTCCCCACTTCCCAGCTTCCCCAGCCTCTGTCCCCTAGATCCCCCAACTTCTACCTCCTAGTTCCCCATTTTCCAACCTTCTATGAAGTTCCAACTCCAAGTCCCTACTTCCTAATCCCCCCAGCCTCTGCCTCTTAGGTCCCCCACTTCCCGGCCCCGCCCCCAGTCGCCACTCGCTGGGTGCCCCGCCCCCCAGCCTCTGCCCCCTAAGCCCCCACTTCCCGGCCCCGCCCCCAGTCGCCGGGTGCCCCGCCCCCCAGCCTCTGTCCCCTGGGCCCCCACTTCCAGGCCCCGCCCCCAGTCGCCACTCGCTGGGTGCCCCGCCCCCCAGCCTCTGCCCCCTAAGCCCCCACTTCCCGGCCCCGCCCCCAGTCGCCGGGTGCCCCGCCCCCCAGCCTCTGTCCCCCTGCCCACTTCCCGGTGCCCCGCCCCAGTCCCGGGTGCCCCGCCCCAGCCTCGTCCCAGGCCCCCCCACTTCCAGGCCCCGCCCCCAGTCGCCACTCGCTGGGTGCCCCGCCCCCCAGCCTCTGCCCCTAGGCCCCACTTCCCGGCCCCGCCCCCAGTCGCCGGGTGCCCCGCCCCCCAGCCTCTGTCCCCTGGGCCCCCACTTCCCGGCCCCGCCCCCAGTCGCCGGGTGCCCCGCCCCCCAGCCTCTGTCCCCTGGGCCCCCCCATGCCGCCCCAGTCGCCGGTGCCCCCCCCAGCCTCTGTCCCTGCCCCCCTTCCCGGCCCCGCCCCCAGTCGCCAGGTGCCCCGCCCCCCAGCCTCTGTCCCCTGGGCCCCCACTTCCCGGCCCCGCCCCCAGTCGCCAGGTGCCCCGCCCCCGCCTCTGCCCCTAAGCCCCCACTTCCCGGCCCCGTCGCCGGGTGCCCCCAGCCTCTGTCCCCTGGGCCCCCACTTCCCGGCCCCGCCCCCAGTCGCCACTCCTGGGTGCCCCGCCCCCGGCCCGCCCCTCCCGGAGCTCACGCGCAGGCCAAGCAGCGGTGGGTGCCTCCCCCGGGCAAGTCGGGGTCCTGCTCGGCGTCGGGCTGGGGCCGGCGCGCTGCGCTGTCGGGCCGCAGGTCCCGGTGAATCTCGTCCAGGTCCGGCCGCCGCCGCTTGGCCTTCAGCTGGCGGGCCAGGGAGTGCGCGCGATGTGCGCCGGTGCGCCGGGAGCGGGCCATGGCTTCGCTGGGGATAAGAGTCTGGGCTGGAGGCAGCCGCGGTCCACGTGAAGCCGACTTCCGGGCCGGGTCGTGACGTCTTGGGGCGGGGCTTAGCCGGCCTCTCGGCTCGAGCGCCCCCCGGCGGTCCGGCGGGGCGCCGCAGCGGGCGGGGTCTCGTCCCCCGCCTCCGAACGCCCTATTCGCGCTACCGGCACAGAGAGTCTTCTCGGGCTGGAGGGAGGGGCGTGCGTCCCTGGGCGGCGTGCGCTCGCCCTGCCCCCCGGGGCCTAACGGCCCGACGCTGAGCCTTATTTCCACTACTTGGAGCCGTTTCTCATGGACTGCCCCTCCCCCCAGGGGGTTGCTCCTCCCCCCCCCGAGCCTCCGGCCCCCGCATCCATCCGCAAGCTCCAGACTCTGGGCGTGGCCCGGAGGAGGCTGACAATGTCAATCAACGCTGGGAGTCCCGCTGTGGGCCGGGCGCCGCGCTGGGTGCTGGGCGCTCCAAGTTAAAAAGCCGCCCCTTGCCTTCCTCATGGACCAGTTATGAAGCGCCTACTACGCGCGGGGGACGCGGCGGATAGAGAGGGCTAGGCCCCGGGGGCCTCAGACGCTCGCCAGCTGGGTGACCCCGGGCAAGTCCCTTAGCCGCGATCGCCTCGGTTTCCTTATTTGTCAATGAGCTGGAGAAGGGAATGGCCAAGAAAACCCCACGGGGGTCTGTAACAATCGGACCCAACTGAACGCCTACTGTGTGCTAGGCAGCGCTTTTAGTTCTAGGGACACAGAAAGAAAGTCCGCATTCATGAAGCCCCTACTATGTGCCGGGCTCTGCGCTAAGCGCTGGGAATAAAAGGGAGGCAAAGGGCGGCGCCTGCCTCTCACAGCGCTAGCGGGGGAGACTACCTCAAGGGGCTTAAGTGAGTGGTCCCCAAGGCTCTGAGGCTGGCGTTGCTCTCAGGTCCTCCGGCTCCCAACGCGCCAGGAGATAATCAGAACTAAGAGGGGTTGGGAAAGGCGCGTTTGAGGCAAAGAAGCCAGGGAGCTCTGTAGTGAGAGGGAAGGGGGCATCCAGTCAGAGGGGAGCTAGGTCATGTTCATGGGACAGCCAGGTGGTCAGCATCAGTGAGGGAGGGTCAGTAAAGTGGGGGGGGCTGGGAAGGTGGGGGGACAGGAGAGCGTTTTGGGTTTGTTCATGGAGGCAATAGGGAGTTTTTGAAAAGTGGGGTGATAGGGTCAGTTCTGCGTTTTCGGAAAATCACTCTAGTGGCTGAATGGAGCGTGGAGCTGAAGCAGGCCGAGTGAATCTCAGTTTCCTCATCTGTAAAATGAGGATAATAAGAGCATCTATCTCCCAGAAATGTTGAATGGATGACAATTGTAAAAGCCTTAAAGCTCCATGTTGAATGCTAGCTATTGAGGAAACTCCCTCTGAAAATGCAGATGGGCGCATACCCCGCAATGTCTTGTCCTGGGGCAACTGAGGTTGTGTTGGGCAGGTTCATGCAGCCAGAATGTAGCCAGTTGGGACTTGAATCTCCAGGATCCAGCCCTTTAAACACTGCTGCCTGCTCAGATACCAAGTACATCCCAGGTGAATAAACATAAGTTTTTAATTTATTAGACAGCTACTTATTTATAATGGGTGAGAGATACTGTCCATAGGCTTGAGCTAGCCACTCAGAGTCCTTTATTGGCCCAGTGCCGCTCCAGTCTGCACCTGTTCCAGCTGATCTATGTTCTGACTAAAATCTGCCCAGAATCTGCCAATTCTGTTCAAGCCAGCTAACATTTATTAAGGTTTGCTATTCATAATAGAGACACATGGAGAAACATTATGACATTCTGTATCAAGAACTGTGCTTGCAGTCAGACATGAATGAAAGAATGAATAAAAAAAAATACCTAGTAAACATTGTATGCTAAGCACTAGGGGAGTTCTGGAGTTCATTCCTGCTTCGTGTCCTTCTTAGCTGGGGGACATTGGGAAGCTCACTCAAACACTTAGAGCTTCCACTCCAAATCGTCTGTAGTTTATCAAATGCTTCTATGAAGAGAGTTCCTAACCCAGACTAAAACCCAAGCCCCTGCTCTGTTACCTGGTACAATGTAGCCCATGAAATTACATTGACTTTGTTCCTAAGAGCACCTGGAGAAGAGGTGGGTTCCTTTTCTTTGGAGGTCTTTGAGCAAAGGATGGAGTCCACTTGCGGGGTATATTGTTCTGAGAATTTCTTGTAGATCTGGGTCAGATTAGATGGCTGATCACTAAGGTCCCTGCTGACTCTCAAATTCTCTCATGCTCTGTCTCTGTGTCTCTGTCTCTGTCTCTGTCTCTGTCTCTGTCTCTGTCTCTGTCTCTGTCTCTCTCTCTCTCTCTCTCTTTCTCTCTCTCTCTCTCTCTCTCTCTCTCTCTCACACACACACACACAGAAGATACAAATTAAGCCAAGTTCTCTCAAATAACTTAAGTTACTCAAAATGTGATCTTAACTAGGGCAGAGAATTGCAGGATTGTCAGCCCTTCTTCACTTAATTACAGCTGGAAATTGCAGTTAGTTACCATTGCCCCCTGCCAAATTAGGTTGTTAGTATATATAACATCCTTAAAGGAAAGGCCTGGATGGTTCCCCTCCTAGTTCTGAGCATCCCACCTTGCTTATACAGTCTCAGGTGCTTAATTCAGGTTTATTGCATTAAATAGGACACCGTCCAGGCAATGAATAGCTTGAAGTTCATGAAGATCCCTGGGGTTTTTTCCCCATGAGCCCATGTCTCATTCTTCTGTTTTATATGTGTGTAGGAGTTGAAGGCTAATAGCACACAGGGATGAAACCCCTGAGATGCTCATGGCAAATGGGATGTGGGGGAGGGTCACTTTGGTCTCAATCAGGATAAGGGGGAGGAGAATTCTCATGGGAGAATTCCTCCCTGGAGCTCCAGGGGATAAATGTTTTTAGGACTGAGACCTGCCTGATGTATCAGTCCCAACCTAATAGGCAAAGATTTGGGGAAAAGAAGATGAGATAGGAGGCAAAGAAAAGGAGCCTCTCCCTAGCTCCAGCTCCGTGTCCCCAGGGCCTAATTCCTCTTAGACTGGCAGAAACCAAAGCTGGAATGAGTGGCAGTCAGGGACTCAGCAATAATTCAGAGACTTGGGCTATTTGGAGCTGGTTGCCAGGAGACAGGGTCACAGGACTGAGTGTCCCCACTCCAGGAAGGGGGAATCAGTTACGGGTCTAGACAATGCTGTGAAATATGAGACTGGGACATTGGTGGCTCCAGGGGCTGAGGGGCCTGCCTAGGACCCTGATCAGCAAATATTAGCCAGGTCCTTATGGCTAAGCAGGGGCAATAGACAGGACCTCACTGAGAATGCAAAAAGTATGTCCATGACCATCAGGTTGGATTTTTTAAAGAGGACTTGTACTTGGATTGGGAAATACTTGTCCTAGGGCTGGAGATGAATGAGATGAGAAGGATTGGGGGAAAGTTTCTCCTGAACCCTTCCTGTCTCATCCCAGGGGGATGACTAGGAGCCTCTAGTCATCTTGGGCCTTACAGCTTCCACGGATGAGCAGAAGGAAGGTGGGGGTCCCTACCTCCACCCAGATCAGATTCCCACTCCCACGGCACTGGGCCAGGTAGGGAAAGCTGGTTTATCTTTAATGAGGTCATCTGATCCCAGAGGGCAAGAGCCAAGCCCAGTCAAGTGGCCTTGTGAGATGGGCACTGGTACCCACTGAGTCATCACTTGCCCCATGCCCTGGATAGTACTCCTACAGCCATGAACCAGGCCTTTTGGAAGACCTACAAGTCAAAGGTGCTGCAGACCCTGGGCGGAGAGTCTGGGGAAGAGCTATCGGAAGAGGTGGGTGACCCAGGAGCCTAAAAGGTGGCACAGTCTGGGGAGAGGGCAAGGGTGATAGGGGTGGGGAGGAAAAAGGAAAAGGAAGCTGATGGTGGTGTAGAAAGGGCAATGGACTGTCATTTCAGGATCTGGGATTCGATTCTTGGTGGGCTATTCCTCACTTGCTGTGTGCTCACTAAGCAAATCAGGCTGTCTCTGACTCAGTAAATAATAATAATAATAATAGTATTTATTAAGTGCCTAATATTGCCGGGTACTCTGCTACATCAAAAAAGTGAGAACTGTTCTATTAGATCAAAATTTCTTAAAATGTGGGAGACTTTTGGAGGTTTCTAAGACCTTTTTGGTAAATCCGCAAAGTTGAGATGATTTTTATAACAGAAACATGTTTTAATTTCCAATATGGTAAATATCAATACATACAACCCACACAAACAAAAATTATTTGAGGGGGATGCAGTCCACAATATTTTTTAAGAACAGCAAAGGGGTCCTGAGATCAGAAATTCTGAGAACTCCTGAGCTAGAGAATCTCTGAGATCTCTAGAATTGTTCTCTGGTCCATTCTAGCTTTGACATTCTGTGTTTTAAGGTCCTTCTAACTCTGAATTCTATGTTTTAAGGTCTCTTCCCAACTCTTATCTACCATGTTCTAAGGTCTCTTTCCAGCTCTGATATTTCATGTTCTAAGGCCCCTACAGCTCTGACATTTTATAACAAAAGGAATTGGAAAAGGGAAAAAAGGGAACTAGGGAAAGGAAATAGGAACAAGATAGGACAATAGGGAAGGGAAAACAGGAAATAGGGAGAAGGGAGATGGAGAAGATAAGAAAGGGGAGGGGAAGGGCAGGGAGAGAGGTCCCTTAGGCTTCAGGGAGACAGATATCTTCCCAGGGATGAGTGCCAGATTTGACTTGGAAGAACATTAGCTGGGGACATAGAGGCCAATGTACCTTTAGAGTTTCTAATCAACTCTGACCCAGACTCTTTGTCTTGACATCAGATATGGGACACTCCAGTCCTCCCCAGAACTATTATCTCCTTAATGTAAACACTCCCTCTAACAATCCATCGCTGCCTGCTCCACCCCTGTGACTTTTGTCCAAGGCTCCCATAAATCCTGCCTTGTCAAGAGTGCTTCTAGGGGAAGGAGTCCACCAACATGCTTGACTTTGCCTAGAGAGTATAAAGAGATCCTGGGGAGAAAGGGGCTACTAACCTGCATTGGGGGAGGAATAGTCATCATCCTGGGGAAGCTCTTTGGATTTGTCTGGGGCCTGAGCTCGGCAGGGGTCTGTGTGAGCTGATTGCCAGTGAGTGAAGGGAAAGCCTGACCATGAACACACAGTTGGATGCTGTGGAGGGAGCACTGAATTCAAAAGCAAAAAAACTTGGGTTCTAGAGTTCTCTCTGATACTGGTTGTATGACCTTGGATAAGTCTATAAAATAATACGATTCAATTAAATGATTCCTGCGCTTTCCCCTCACTTTGTATGAAGCATATAGAAGCATAGATGATGAGAGCTGGAAAGAAATTTGGAAAATTTAAAACCCTCATTTGCAGATGAGAAAGTGAAGGCCCATAGAGATGAGACTACCCTAAGATCACACAGCAGGTGGGCAGAGCTTGTTCTACTGAACCCTGGTGCTCTCATATGTACAGGCTGTTGACAGGTACAGGTAGCTGGGCAGGTACAGTCAGTCAGTCAGATGTCTAATCAGCATTTATTAAGCATTTACTATATGTCAGGTAGCTACGTGGCTCAGGGGTAGAGTCTAGAGACAGGAGACCTGAGTTCAAATGTGGCCTCAGACACTTACCAGCTGTGTATGCTTGGGTAAGTCACTTTACCCTGTTTGCCTTGGTTTTCTTATCTGTAAAATGAGCTGGAAAAAGAAATGGCAAACTGCTTCAATATCTTTGCCAAGAAATCCCCAAAGAGGGTCATGAAGGGTCTCACACACACACACGAGAAAATATGTGTCAGGTATTTTACTGAAAGCCAGTCCCTTAAGCTCTCAGTCTAACAGAGGAGACAACATGCAAACAACTATGTACAAACTAGATATAGACAGTCTCTGTTGCAAAGGCCTTGAGCTTATTAACGCTTAAAGTTGCCCTAAGACATTTGGGACACTGTACCTCCTAAATTGGAGATGGTCTCGGGAAGGCCCTGAGAGAAATGGATCTGTGTGTATATATATAAAATGCATCAGGATGGGGTAGGTCTGGAGGGAGACAGAGGTGTGGGTTGGAGGGGATAGTCTGTGTGTTTGTATGTGAGGGAAGAGAAGAGATGAGGTCATGGGAAGGGAAGATGGAATGGTGTGTGGGAGAGAGAAATAAATATGGACATGAGGGGACAGATTGGGTGGGTAGGGTGTGTGTGTGTGTGTGTGTGTGAGAGAGAGAGAGAGAGAGAAAGACAGACAGACAGACACAGAGAGATAGAGACAGAGATAGAGACACACAGAGAGAGTCAGAGACAAACAAAAACAGAGACAGAGAGAAGGAGAGACAGAGAGAGGAGAGATAAAGAGAGACAAAGAGAGACAGAGAGAGGAGAGACAAAGACAGACAGAGAGAGAGAGAAAGAAATGTGATTCTAGAGGTAAGATCGTGTGTGAGAGGAGGATGAGAAAGGAGATAGGGGGTGTCTGTGTGTGTGCCCCCCTCTCACAGCTGGGCTTGGGGCTTGTGTCACAGACAGAGAGTCCAGTGCTAGCAGAGCAGGAAGATGTGCAGCTGACAGAAGAGGCCAGCAATCCCATGTCCCAGCTGGCCCGAAGGGTAAGACTGCCCGGCGCAGGGAACAGGGCATCCTTCCACCCAGGGGGATGAAAGGAAGGCAAGACAAGTGGATGGGAAGGGAAGAAAAGAGGGTAGAGAATGGAAAGAATGAAAAAAGAAGGGAAGAAAAGGGAAGGAAGGCAAAAGAAGACGTTCTCTGCTTTTGGGTAGGGAGGTCACCTATGACTGGTACCCCTATCGATGACTCTGCTCTTGTGCCCCAGGTCCAAGGTGCTGGGGTGAAAGGCTGGAGGACAATGTCATCCTTGTTCAACAAAGAAGACGAGGATAAACTCCTGCCTTCAGAACCCTGTGCTGACCAGTAGGAAGGGATTGGGAAGCGGGGGGATGTCCAGCTCCTGCTAACCTCAGGCTGGGGGTGGGGAGAAGAAGGGAGGGGACCTTTGGTTTCTGCAGCTCAGCTTCTTCCCTCACTGTCCCTTCCAACTACACCCTGAGTCTGTGCCTGGATCTGGGGCTGAGTCCGAGCCGGAGTGAAGCTATTATTCTCCCTCCAGAGAACAAGTTGATGCCTGCTCTGGAGGAGGTTGCTCTGCTTGACCTTGCAGAGGGTTGACCTGCGAAAGCCTGGCGGGGCAGCCTCTTCCCTCAGTCACCTGGAAAAGTGCTACCAAGTCCAGGGACAGGGGATAGATAAGATGATCTTTTAGTGACCTTCCTTCCTAGTAGGAATTGATCCTCGTGAACAGGATCAATTCACTTACCTGAGCTCTTGACTTCTGAGCCTTTTCCCATCCTTTCCACTAGATGACCCTGTCAACATCTGTCTCTCCTTGGACACAGACCCTCACACACACACACACACACACACACACACACACACGGACACACACACACACACCCCTTTCCTCCTCTATCTCCACAGCTGTCCTCATCTGAGTTTTCCCCCTCAATCCCGGTCTCTCCCCTTTTCAGACCCCTCCCTATTTGTCTTCAATGAACTAATACTCTTTTCCTCTAAAGCTAATGCATTCTCTTCCCCATCTACAACATAGATGTCTCCAAGGCCCTCCCATACATATGTCCCCCCCCCCCCATCCTTTCCCCTTCCCCCCCCCCTCCTCTCTCCTCAAAGCCCCCTTTCCCTGACACTCTTATCTCTCTTCTCCCATACTTACTCCCCATCATAAAATCATACAAAAAACCCTCCCTCTCCCCAATTACTCTAACCTGGGTCTTGCCCCCTCAGCCAGAGCATCAGGCCTGGAACCAAGTGGGAATCAGTGACTGCTTAGTTCAATCCTATCCAAAAGAATGGAAACTTGGGCCTGGAGTTAGGAAGACCTGGATTCAAATGCTGCCTCAAGACATTTCCTAGCTATGTGGTCTTGGGCAAGACATTTAATGACTGGCTCACAAATTCTCCATCTGCAAAATAAAGTCCCTCCGGCTCCAAACCTAAGATCCTTTACTCCTGTACTTCCCTTTGCTCTTCCCCTTCTCCCCTTGGCAGATTCCATCTCACCCCCACGCCCCTTCTCTCCCATACAGCCCCTTGGCAGCACCGCCCCCCATGGAGGAGGCCCCCAAGGGGCCAGGCTTCTGGGATGCCTTTGCCAGCAGATGGCAGCAACAGCAGCAGCAGCAGCAGCCTCTGCAGGAGGCCCAGGCAGCGGCCGAGGCCATGCTTGGGGATCGAGGGGCTGCGGAGCCGGACCAGGAGGATGGAGCCGATGACCGCGCCGAGCCGGACCCAGCCGCTGGCTTCAAGTGGGGCTTCCTAACCAACAAATTGGCTGAGATGCGTAGCAAAGCCACCCCCAAAGGAGATTAGATGCCCCCCATTGTCACCCCCTCTCACAGGCCCTCTAGGACCAAGAGCTCCTGCTGTCCCCATGCTTTTCTGTCCCTCACAGCCACAGGCCCCAGAACAAGGGGACAGAGGAGATCTGGGGCTGGGGAAGGTGGGTGCCCATATCACCCCTACCCCATGAAGATACTTTTTCCATCCTTGACCTTAAGCTTCCCCAAACTCCTGGAACAAACTCCATTCACCTCCCAGATAGAGCTCCATGTGCAATAAGAGACTTCAGAAAGAAGATATGGGAAAAGCCGGCCACTGATCCCTTTCTACTTCATTTTCCCACCCCACCGTGGGCCCAGGCTAGAAAGGCAAATAGCAATAGCAGCCATCTCTAGGTACATGGTGAGATTATGTATGTGCAGCCCTTTGGAACCTTAATTCAATATACAAATGTTCTCTACTATCACCATCATTATTATCATGATTCCCCCAGAGCCCTTCCTGAGTCCATCAAAAATGAATCCTAGGATCCTCAGTAGCTACTTCCTCACCCTCCATCCTCCATCCATCCCAATATAGAACCAGACTTAAATAAAATCTACTTTATTTAGCATGTCTCCCGGACACAGCCCCACTATCTCCCCACCTCCCACCCCCACTCCCCAGACCAAGCCTCCACAGGGGCTATGGGGTTACCCTCCCTCTCCCCAATTACTCCAACTTGGGTCCTGCCCCCTCAGCCAGAGCATCAGGCCTGGAACATCAGTGCTTTCCCACAGACAATGACTTGCCCCATCCCAGAAGGCAGGGAAGAGCCCAGCTCCTATACCACTGTCCCTTCACACTTCTGACTCCAGGGGGGGTGCCTGAGCCCGCTGGCACCCATAGAGCCACTTGATGACCCTGGCGTTTCGCTCTACCACAGATACAGGGGGTTGCCCATCTCTTGAAGTGCCCACCTCAGAGTCTCCACCGCCACCATCAGCCCCACTTGAATCCCACTCGCTGCCACCCTCAGAACTGGGTCTGCCCAGTGGAGGGCTGGCATCTGTCTCCCAGGTCTTAGGTGAGAACCTCTCAGCACCCAGCACCTCCACCAGGGCCCGCTCCAGCCCACAGTAATTGAAGAAACGTTCTTTCTCAGACAGGGGCAGGGAGCATGTGGGACAGAGGGCTCTCTTGCTCGACTCAGGAGATGTAGGCTGGGAGGCTCCGGGACCCTTCCCAGCTGTGGCCCATCCTGCTCGGGGAGCCACACGCTCCACTGGGCTGGGGCTTCCGGCAGGATCCTGGGGGGCTCCCTGGAAGAGGCGCCGCACCAGGCTCTGCCCCTTGGCATTCTCCTTGTTTACTGCCTTACAGTCCCGCTTCTGCCGATAGATGATAAGCGAATCGGGTCTCAGAAGCCGCTTGCCGCTGCCTCTCCGGGCTGGCCCAAGAGGCCTCGGGGAGGTTGGGGGCTCCAGCTCATTGCAGGAGTGAGGAGTCAGGGGGCCCGTTCCTCCCAGAAGGGCTGGCTCCTGGCGCCGGGCAATCACCTGCTGGGTCTTGACATATTTGGCCTTGTCCGCCTCTAGCCTCTCCACAGCGCTGGGCCTCCGGGTGGGGGATGGGGAGGCCAGTGAAGATGGATGCATCTCAGCAGGGCAGGGGTGAGCAATACCCCATGGGCCACGGAGACTAGCTGTGCCTCTAGGTAAGGCCTGGGGGAAGAAGAAAAAAATTATCAACCAGTAGCAGCTACACCTGCCTCCACTCCCAGACTCCTAAAGAGAGCATCCTGGGAGTTGTAAAGGCACTCAGAGGCCATCTCCCCATTTAACTGAGTCCAAATGACTGCCCAATGTCTCCGAGTTAGTCCCCAGCAAAGCCAAGGTCTGAACCTGGTTTTTTCCAAGTTTGGCTGTGGCTGAAGGGGCCAGAGTGACCAGGAATTGATCCTGGGCCAGGTGACTAGATATGTAGACATCCAAAGTCTTCCCAGTTACCCCACACCAAGCAGGGCCATGGGGGGCACATTCCTGAGCTGGGTGGGAGCTCAGCAGGAATAAAAAAAGAGAGACAGCTCCCATCCTCCAAGGCCTCACCCAGCCCAAATCCCAAAAGTGGCTCCAACCGGAAAAAATACCTCTTCCCAGCCTCAAAACTCCAGAGGCCAAGACAAAGCTGTCCACTGCGGGCTCCCGGGCCCAGCCACCCTCCCAGCCGGCCCCTCCTGCCTCCCGCCTTCACTGAAGTCCAGGATGTAACCACAGGGCGGGAGCCTCTCGTAATCATAGCTGGCCAGGACCTGCCCAGGCCCTTCCTGGACATTTAAAGGAGGGGAGGGGAGCAGTTCACCAGGGTCAACTCATACAGTCCCCTGCCTCCCAACAGATTCCTCATTCTTTCTCACTCCAGCCAGGGGCAAAGATTTCCGTTATATTTCTTTTCTGTTGGAAGTGAGTATGTCTCTTTTCTTGTCTGAGTTTTATTTTTCTCATTTTCGAGATCCTCTCCAATTCTAAATCCTATAATTCCCAAACTCTCCCTACTACCCTGGCTCCCCATATCCCTCCCTCCAATATTCATCCCTGCTTCGGTAACTCATTTTCCCCTTTCTGGATCTATTGGGCTAGCAGCCCCTTGGTGATCCTAAATATTTAACAAGAAGTAGTCAGTCATCTTTCCACTCCAAAGCTTTGCATTCAGGGCATGCTGCGTCTCTGAGAACCACAGAACCCCTGTGACCCCCTAACCTGACCTCCCAGCCACCCCACTCTCCATTGGGCTTCTGCAGAGGAAGGGCAGCTGGGCAAGAGGGGCTGTAAATCAACTCCTGACAGGTCCAGAACCAGCCCCCAGGGCTTCCAAACAGGACAGGGACCCGGCCACCCACATGGCTCAAATCCTCATATCCTGCCCCTTTACCACCAGCTTGGGGAGGAGAAAGAAGAGGAAGAAACAGATCAGACCATTGAGTGGGGCATAGGGAGAGGGCAGCAAAGGACATATTGGCAGGCAGGCAAGAAGAAAAAGAGAATGTACCCCAACCAGGGCATATGGGGAGAGTGTCCCCTTCCATAAGCACCCTGGTCCAGCTGCCCCATCTTTCTGTCTTCAAAGCTCCCAGGCCCTGACCCCAACAGGAGAGGAGGGGGGAGGAGGGAGGGGAGGGAAGAGGGCGGACACATAAATAGAGAGGAGACAAAGAAACACAGATTGGGGGGCAGAGAGTCAAGTGGCTGGGGGAGGTGACAGACTAAAGTGGGGTCGGATGTTAAGTCCTCCAGTTCACTTGTCTCAAACTTCCCTGGTATCAGAAAGAATGCACTTCAAACCCAGAGGAACGGGGTTCGGAATGAGGGGGTGCACTGCAAGACCCAGTTCAGTACCAATACAGAACCCAGCAAATCTAACCCCAAGACTGACCTTCGCGGCCCCTAAAGGGGCGAGGGGGCACAGACCCAGGATACTTGGTCAGGGCAAGCCTGTACTTCCCCTTTCCTCTTCCCATCCCTCCCCAGTGAACCTCTAAGCTTCAAGTAGTGAGCTATAAAAAGCGCCAAACTACTGGCTTTTTTTAATCATAGGACCCAAAATACTTAGCTGCCCACCCCTTCTCCTCCCAGCCAGTCCCTTCGGTTCTCCTCCGAGCCAACCGCAGACACATCACAACAGGGGTTATCTGAGGGTCCCCATTACCCCAGTTCTTTCCAGCATCCGGACCTCAGGATGCGCACTGCCGGGGCACCTTCCGCATGCCCTAGACAATGTCCAGTAGCCCTCCCGCCCCAAGGGAATGGTGGGAAGGGTGGGATACTCACCTCTCAGAAGATTATAAGTGAAACAAGGGAGCACGCACAGATTCAGGCAGACTGGAAGGACAGAAGTAATTGAGGCAGAAAGGAACCCATCCCCTACTCTCCTCCCAGCAGGAAAGGTTTGGTCTTTAGAGTCCCTGGATTAACCCCTCCTTCTCCGCTAGCCCAGCCTCCATTAACCCCCTCCTTCCCCTCCGCCAGGATGACCAGTGGGTCTCTGTTGTTTCCTTCCGCTGTTTAGCACCACATCAGGAACTCAGAGGTAGAAGTGACCTTAAGAGTCATGTGGTCAAAAATCCTCATTTAATAATTCACAACTCAGCAAAGTCGCAGAATATAAAAAAGCAACCACATAAAGTATGGCTATTTCTAGATAGTGCCAACAAAGATAGAAAGAGAAATTCCATTTAAAATACTTGCCATTGATATAAAATACTTGAGAATCTATCTGTCAAGACAAACCCAGGAATTATATGAACACAAGCTACAAAACACTTTCACACAAATAAAGTCAGATCTCAATAATTGAAAAAATATTTTTTTCATGGATAGACTGAATCAATATATAAAAATGACAAACTTACCTAAATTAATTTACTTAGTGCCAAAAAATCATTTTTATAGAGCTAGAAAAAACAATTTAAAAATTCATCTGGAAGAAAAAAAATATTAAGAGAATCATTGAAAAAAAAAAAAAGGTGAAATAAGATGACTTAACAGTACCAGATTTCTTACTGTATTACAAAGTGGCAATCATCAAAACAATCTGGTACTGCCTAAGAAATTCAGTGGTAGATCAGTGGAATAGATTAGGTACACAATACACAGTAGTAAATCCAGTATTTGACAAATCCAGAGATACAAGTTTTTAGGATAAGAATTCACTATTTAATAAAAATTGCTGGAAAACTGGAAAAGTAATTTGATAGAAAGTAGGTATAAATCAACATCTCATAATACCACTTACCAAAATAAGGTCAAAATGGGCATTTGATTTAGATATAAGGGATGATAACATAAGCAAATTAGGGGAGTTTTAAATAGTTTACCTGCGTATTTTTGGATAAATGAAGAATTTATGACCAAATGAGATAAAAAGTATTACAGCATATAAAATGGATAATTTTGATTCTATAAAATTAAAAAGGTTTTGCATAAACAAAAGATGTTTACACACACTCACACACACACAAATGTAGCCACGATTAGAAGGAAAACAGGCAGTTGAGGAGGGGGCAGATTTCTGTCTCCAAAAAAATCTCACTTCTGAAATATATAGAGGAGTCAAATTTATAAGAATGCAAAACATTGCCCAAGTGATAAATGGTCAAAGGATATGAACAAGTAGCTTCCAGAAGAAGAAATCAAAATTATCAATTGTCACATGAAAAAATTCTTTAAATCACTACTGATTAAAGATAGGCAAATTAAAACAACTCTGAAACCACTTCATATCTATTAAATTGGCTAATGTGACAGAAAATGAAAATGAAAATATTGGGAAGGATGTAGAAAAATCAAGACACTAATGAACTGATCCAACCATTCTGGAAAACAATTTGGAACTATGCCAAAAGAGCCATAAAACTGGGCATATCCTTTAACTGGCAATACCACTACTTGGTGTATACTTCAAAAAGATCAAAGAAAAAGGGGACAGGATCTACATATACAAAAATATTTACAGCAGATCTTTTTGTGGTGGTGAAAAATGGGACATTGAAAGGGATGACTTTACTATTCTCAGCAATACAATGATCCAAGAGAATTTTGAAGGGGTTAATGATGAATGATACTTATCCACCTCCAGAGAAAGAACTAATGACATCTAAATGCAGATTGAAACACACCTTATTTTATTTTATTATTCTTGGGTGTTTTGGGGTTTTTTTGCAATATGACTAATATGGAAATGTCTGAGTCACTATATATGTATAATTTATATCAAATTGCTTGTTTTGTTTTGAGTAATTAGTGTTAAGTGAATTGTCCAGGATCACAAAACTAGTAAGTGCTAAGTAGCTGAGGCTGAATTTGAACTCAGATCCTCTCGATTCTAGGGCCAGTGCTCTACCCACTATGCCATCTAGCTACCCCATGCTTACTTTCTTTTTTTATGTTAAATTCAATATATATATATATACATATTTATACAATTATCATGCTGCACAAGAAAAATTAGATCAAAATGGAAAAAAAAGAGAGAAAGCAAACAACCAAGAGTGAAAATGTTATGTTGGGATCCATATTCAATTACCACAGTCCTTTTCTGGGTGCAGATGGCTATCTCCAACACAAGGTCATTGGAATTGGCCTGAATTATCTCATTGTTGAAAAGAGCCCCATCCATCAGAATTGATCATCATATAATCTTGTTACTGTGTACAATGATCTCCTGGTTCTGTTCATTTTACTTAGCATCGGTTCGTGTAAGTCTCTTTAGGCTTCTCTGAAATCATCCTGCTGCTTGTTTCTTATAGAATAATAATATTCCATAATATTCATATACCATAACTTATTCAGCCATTTCCCAATAATGGGCATCCACTCAGTTTCCAGTTTCTTGCCACTACAAAAAGGGCTGCCACAAACATTTTTGCACATGTGGGTTCTTTTCCTTCCTTTAAGATCTCTTTGGGATACAAATCCAGTAGAAACACTGCTGGATCAAAGGATATGCTTTTTTTGATAGCCTTTTCGGTATAGTTCCAAATTCTCTCCAGAATGGTTGAATCAGTTCACAACTCCACCAATAATGTATTAGTGTCCCAGTTTTCCCACATCCCTTCCAACATTTGTCATTTTCTTTTCCTGTCATCTTAGATAATATGAGAGGTGTGTAGTGGTATCCCAGAGTTGTCTTAATTTCATGCTTACCTTCTCAAAAGAAGAGAGAAAAGAGAATGAGAGAATTTGGAACTCAAAATTTAAAAAACAAATGTTAAAAATTTTTGTTTGCATGTAATTGAGAAGATAAAATAAAATGATAAAAAATACTTATTTACAGATGAAGAATCTGAGAGCTAAAGAGCTTCAGTGATTCTCCAAGTGTATAGGTGATAACTAGAAGGATTAAAATTTGGATTTAGGATCATAGCATTTAAAGCTGGAAGAGAGACCTTAAAGATCAATTAGTCATTTTACAGATGAGGAAACTGAGACCCAGAAAAAGCAAGTGTCCAAGAGCATGTGATCTAATGGGCAAGTTTAGATTGGAATCAGGTGCTCTGATTCCAAGTTAGATGCTCCATATCACACTGCTTCCCAACATTTTGTGATGGGAAGCTTATTTCTAACGTGAATGGCGAGAACACAGATTTTGAGAAAGAAGAAAACCAAGAAATCAGCTAGTTCTATCTTCTCTTGTACCCAATGTGTACATCTTCTCCCTTTTTCTCTTAGTTTCCTATAGAGTAGAGTACAACTGATTCCAGGTAGACCTTCACTGCTACAGTTTCATTCAATTCAACATATATGTTTTAAGAATCTACTGGGTGGAAGAGAGAGCTAAGTCTTTGGGAATTTAAGATGCTTTTAAAAATAAATTTATATTGATATTTTTTGTCTTTACATCACTCTATTTCCCATTGTATACCTCCCACTCTTCCCCTATTACTGGGCCATTCCTTATAACAAAGAATAGAAAAAAATACAAAAATTTATCAAAATGAACCAATGCCTCCAAAAAGTCTAATATTGTCTTTTGCATTCCATACCCATAGTCTCCTACCTCTGCCCAGGAAGGGAGAGGTGAGGAGGAGGTGCTTTCTCACATCTCTTCTGTGAAACCAAGCTTGGATATTATAATTTCAAATGTTTTGTTATTGCTCTTCTTTTCATTTATATTGTTGTAGTCCTTATGCATACAGTTTTCCTAGTTCTACAGACCAGCAAAGTTTTTTTAATGACCCCAGTCAAGCTCCTCTTTGAAATAACTGTCCATCTTTTTAACATCAAAATTAAATCAGGGCTGGTGATTCCAAGTTAAGACAGTCTCAAAACTAACCCAAAGGACAATGGAGTGGGCACTCCACAATAAAACAGAAACTCAAGAAAAAATGGCAGTGGATAGAATGACATCAAAGAAATGCCCTATCAAAAAAAAAAAAAAAAAAAAAGAATATGGACTAATTACAAATCAAGATGGGAGGATGACAAATGGACAGCCCCAAAGCCCACTGATGATCCTCTCTAGATGTCAAGAGAGCTCAAGGGAGATCCAGTATGCTGAGTGGATGCTCTATGATTCATTTATGGGGGGCATAGATGAGGGTTATATGGAACGAGTAAACAAGGATGAATTGCTAGAAGAAGTAACAGTTGTTTAATTGTTTTCATTATTCTTTGTGATCCTATTTGAGGTTTTCTTGGCAAAGACACTAATATGGTTTGCCATTTCTTCCTTCAACACATTTTACAGATAAGAAAACTGAGGCAAATGGGCTTGAATGACTTGTCCAGGGTTAGTAAATGCCTAACATTTATAGAATGCTTTATGAATGCTATCCTTTAAAATAATCCTCTGAGGTTCTAACCCCCATTTTACAGAGGCTGATGGTTTAGGTGACTTTGGCCAGAGTTCCATAGCTAGTAATAATCTGAGGGAGGAGAAAGGGAGGGAATAAGAATTTATATAGAGCCTATCATGTGCCAGGTACTATGTTAAATGTGTGTGTGGTTTTCCCCTTTGATCTTCACAGCAATTCTGGAAAATATGTGCTATTATAACCTCCATGTTACAGCTAAATAAATTGAAGCAAATAAATTACATGACTAGATCTGGGAAATGGAGGCTCTCAGGTTAGTTTTGAATTCAGATCTTACTAACTCCAAGCATATCATTCTAGACCCTAGCTATCTCTAAAGCAGGAATTTTAAAATCTGGAGTTCATGGATAGATTTGGGGGAGGTCCATGATTCTTTTTTCATATTTTTGCAACTATTTCAATATAATCAGTTTCCTTTGTAAATGGCATGTTTTATACTTAATTATGCATATTTTGCATTTAAAAACATTATTCTGAGAAGGGGGTCATATAGCAAAAAGGTTAACAATCCCTCCTCTAGTGTGAAATACCCTGGAGATCAGGAGTATCTGGGTTCCTGCCTCTGCTGAAAATCAGCTGTTTCATTCTGGGCAAGTCCCTTCACCTCTTTTTGCCTCAGGCAGTTTTCTAAGACGTTTTGTAGAGCGTGTACTGATCTCATTGGCAGAGGGAGTTTCCTTACTGGGAGTTCTTTATGCCAAGGAAATCAGAGATCTAGATAATAAAAAAAACTTTTTTTTTTTTTTTTTAAAGTAAGGAACAGTGCCATATTCTAGGGATCCAAACACAAAAACAGCCTTCAGGGAACTTACATTTCAACATGGGTTAGGTCAGTCAACAAACATTTATTAAGGACTCCCCAGTGTGCCCAGGCACTATGCTAAATGCTAAATACAAAGACAGGCAAAAAACAAAACCATCTGAAGTCCCTTCATCACATTCAGAGAGTTTGTCTGAAGTCTTGAATGCATGCAGAGCAGCTTTAGATTAGTAGTATAGTATGTTTGTATGTTTTTTTCTGGCCAGCAGTGTCTGGTAGAATAAATGCTATTCAGGAAGGACTGCTGGAGGCTTCCCATTTAGAACCATCTAATGGCCAGTGAGCCTGGTTTAAAATGGGTTCCTGAGCATAAAGATGGAGAGGTAGGTGTTAGGGGTGTTTGGTGATTCTGAAGAAAGTTCTAATTCCCTCTGCCTTGACTTTTCCTTTTACTCTGACCCTCTCCCCTGGAAACATCTGAAATGGCAACAGCTGTTTTTCTTTTGACACTTCCTCACTCAGTGGGAATATGAGAATTCTAATCCTTCTCCTTCTCCCCAGCTAGAGAAATCATTTAGATGGAAAGACTTTACCAGCTTTAAGAATCTGGCACCAGCAGATGCCCTCTGGTCACTCCAACATCCCAATCATCCTGCCTAGCCAAAGAGAGCTTTGTGGCATCAAACAGGTAATTTACTCTCTTCAGCACTCAATTTCTTCCTCGTAAGTACCAAATTCACATGAAAAGGTTGGACTAAATGATTTCTAAAAAGTTTTTCAGCTCAGATATACTAAGGTTCTCCCAGCCCCTATATTCTTTGTTGTAAGACTCCTTCTACCCTTGACATTTGATATTCTGAGTCACCTTCCAGTTTAACATTCCATGTTCTAAGAGCTCTTGCAGTCCCATCATTCCATTTTCTAAAAGTCTGTCTTTTAGACTAGTGGTGTCAGATTCAGATAGAAGTAGGGGCTACTAAACCATACATAAATATTCCTGTGAGCTAGATGTTGAGCAAGTTTTTAAATGTTTTATTGCATTTTCATTTTTTAAATTTTCATTTATTTTGTTAAGTATTTCTCTGTAACATTTTAATCTGGTTCTGGCATCACTCAGGAGAGTTGTAGGTCACCTCTGAATCCTCACTCCATGATTTTAAGGAGTACCTAGTTGCACAACATGACAGATATCGAAATATGTTTAAAGGAATTGTACATATTTAACCTATATGGTAGAGAAAACAAGTTGGAACACATAAGTTTTGCATGACTATCTTTACATGTATTTGGAAAAATAAAATACTACTGAAAAGAAAAAAAGTACCTAGGAATTACCCCCATTTTCTAGAAAAGGCATAAAGCAGGAGATAAGATTTTAGTCTATAAATGATTCCCTATTCAACCTTCTCTGGACCTCAGTTCTTCATCAGTAGAATGGTCATGACTCACTGTTGTGTCCTGTTTCTCTATCAGGATCAAATGAGAGAATGGTTAGTTGGAAAAGTGCTTTAGAAAGGAGAAGCCCTTCTCACAGGTGCATGTTTTCATTAATGGCAATTCACAGAGAATAATCCAGGAACAAAATGAAATGCAAAGCCCACAGAAACAAAGGATAAGAAAGGATTTTGAACAGGAAATAACAGAACTGGAAGGGATTATACAGAATGGAATCCCAGAGCTGAAGTGGAAGGGACCTCAGAGGCCATTTAGTTCAATTCATTTCCCCATTTTACAGATGAGGAAACTGAGGTCCAGGAATGCTAAAGGACTTGTCTAAGATCCTCCATATAATAAGTTTAAAAAGTGATATTTGAACCCACGTCCTCTGGCTTCAGAACCACTGTTCTTTAGTTTTTGTTGTAGTGGTAAGGAATTGGAAATTGAGTATATGCCCATCAGTTAGGGAATGGTTGAATAAATCATAGTATATGAATATAATGGAATAATATTGTTCTATAAAAAATGATGAGAAAAAAAAAGCCTAGAAAGACTTTCATGAACTGATGCTAAGTGAAAAGAACCAAGAGAACATTGTACATAATAATAGCAGGATTATGTGATGATCAATTTTAATAGACTTGGCTCTTCTCAGCAATGTGGTGATTTAATCCCAATAGATTTGGGATGGAAAATACCATCCACATCTAGAAAAAGAACTTTGGGGACTGAATATAGATTGAAGCATAATATTTTCACCTTTTTATTTGTTTTTGCTTTTTCTTTCTCATGGTTTCCTCCTTTATGGTCTGATTTTTCTTGCACGATATCACAAACATAGGAATATGTTTAAAAGGATTGTACATGTTTAATTTATATCAGGTTGTTAGCTGTTTTGGGGAGGAGAAAAAAATTAGAACACAAAATCTTATAAAAATGAATGCTGAAAATTATCTTTATGTGTATTTTGAAAAATAAAATGCTGGGGGGGGGGGGGAAGAACCACTGCTTTTCTTCAAAACCATATTGTTAGAGCCAGGAGCCCTGATTTCTTTGGGATTCTTTGGATTCAGTTTACTGAATTTGGGTTTGAATCCTGAGCAAATTTACTCACTTTCTCTAGCCTTAGAAATTTTCTCATTCATAAAATGAGCAGTGTAGAACCACGTTTTCCAAGGTTTCTTCCAGCCTTATATCCTATCAATAACGAGTGAAAATCTATTGAACACTCATATGTTTGTTAGTGGTCAAACATTCAGTTTTCCTAGTTTCATCCTCATAACCGGAAAGGGGCTATGAAAGGTCATTTTTACTAGACCTTCCTCTCTTTTTAAGCCTTTTTAAGGCTTTATCTACCTATTTTAAGGCCAATTTGGGAAACAATGTGGGATCTGGTGGTGAAAGGGTTAAGCTTGAAGTGGCTAGAGAGGCTGGGTTGGGTCCAGCTGGGACATTGTCTAAGGCAGGAAACCTCTCTCCCTTTGGGGGCTGGGGGGAGCAGCAGGAGACTGCTGTTGTGTCTGACAAGAGCCCTGCCTGGTTTGGTCTGCAAGTGTTAACTGGGGTGAATGAGCTCTTTGCCCCCCACTATGAATCCATGTAACCTCTCCCCAAGTCTTCCAAGCTTATCCAGGGGACATTGTCAAAGGAAGAGAGTAGAAGGCTTCTGTCCTGGGAAGGATTCCACTTTGGATGAGAGAGGACTCAGTCCCTAATCTTAAGGAGGGGGTTGTCTGATGGGGGAGTTAGGATACCTACTTTAAGGAGCTCCCTATTTGGGAGGAAGAGACACCGTTTCTCCCTCTGAGAGCTCCTTATCAGATGGGACAGGACACACAGGAGCAGTGACAAGGACAGAGCTGAAATTGATGGAGACCGAAAGAGCTAGGTGGGGTTAATCAAGGAATGCTCCCTGGGGGAAGACAGGGATGATGTGAACAGCTCTGAGAGGGCAGAAGACCAGGGATGACAGAGTACATCTCCACACCTTTACACTGGCCCTTTGCACTGGTACATCCCATGCTTAGAAAGCTTTTCCTCTTTACCTGAGCCTATTAAAATCCCTGGCTTCCTCAAGTTTCTGAGTGACTTTTCCTAGTACTAAACTCTGAGTCTGTACCTGCAAGTAATCTCTTCAGGTTACTTTGTATCCCCATAGTTTTTTTGTATCTATTTGTCATCTCTCATTAGATCCGCAACTGTTTCTCCCTTTTCTTTGTATCCTCCATATGCTTGGCCCTGGGTCCTGCACACAGTAAAAATTTAATTGTTTTACCTGAATGACCATCTAGCTGTGGGATTCTTAACCTGTTTTGGGTCATGGTCTCCTCTGGCAGTGTCTTGAGAAGCCTAGGGAATCCTTTTTTAGAATCATGTTTTGTTTTATTTTTTAAAACATCAATAGAACACCCAGGAATAAAAGGAAACTGATTACATTGAAATACAGTTCTGAGATTATCTTTAAATCAAGCTCACCCAGTCCAGATTAAAGACACCTGGTTTGGCCCATCCCCTCGTGGGATCTCTAAGGATTCTGCAGCCCAGACAAGTTGGGAGTCCCTCAGGGTCATAGCCCCTGAATTCTTATCCAGGACTTCTGACTCCCCATGAATCACTTTCCCCCTCAGGTAATTGAGGTGCCCCGGGGGCCAGGACTTCTCCAATCTCTGCTCCCTCTTTCCCTCCCTCCCCCACTTTCCCTGAACCGGATATTCTCTCTTCCTGGCCTCAGGTCCCCTGAGAGCTCCCAGAAGAGACTTCTTCCGCAGCAGTTACTGGAGCCTCGCCCACAGGGCAGTCAGGATGGGGAGGCGAAGAGGGGGTGCAAGGTCTGAGCCCGAGACACATTTCCTTCCTCTGCCCAAGCCTCATTCTCGGATCACCTCTAGGGTTCGGGAAGGGGCCTGACTCATGATGGCTCCTTGGGGGTGAGGTGGGAAGGGCAGAGGGGACTATGGGAGCTTGCACTCCAATGAGATTCAAAGCTAAGGAGATGGAAGATGGGAGAGCAGGAGAAGAGATCCCAGTAGGGTTTGGGCCGAAGTGAGTTGCACCAATGAACATTCTTTAAGCAGTTACTATTCATGTGTTTATACTGTACTTAGCACTAGAAATACAAAACAAAAAATCAAAACCCCCACCACCAACAAGAGAACAACATGGTCCCTGCCCTGAAAGAGCTCACATTCTGATGGGAGAGACAGCATACAAATAACTATGATCTTATAAGCCATCTCTGGAGGAGAGAGAAAGCATTAACATTGGGAGAATGGACAAGGCCTCCTCTGAGAGTGGGAAGTGAGGAGGAAAGATGTGGGGGACAGATGGCCAAAGCAAAGCAGTGAGTTTATGGGACGACTGGCTCTGGAACTTTAAGAAAGCCACTGTTTGTGAATCATACACACAGAGAGTACTTGAAAAGATCGGTAAAGTAGGAAGGGAGCAATGTTATAAAAGGCTTTGGATGCCAAACAAAGATGTTTTATTTGTCTGGAGGTAATTGGGAGCCATTGTAAGGGGAGAGAAGGGAGCCTATTGTGAAAGTAGACATGGTAAGGCTTGAGAAGAGAGTGGCCTGGAGGTGAATGAGAGTGGAAAATGGATGATGACATGGAGATTTGAAGCCAGGGTGACTGGGAGCATGGGGATGCCCCTAACAGTCAAATGAAAAGTGGGAAGAAGAGAAGGTTTGGGGTAAAAGATAATGAATTCCGCTTTGATCTATTGAGTTTGACATCAAATTTAAGATATTCAAGAGCAACAGGAAGAAAGTTTTAGACCTGGGAATCATTTGAATCAAGATTAATTGAGCCTCTGGGAGTGAAAGAGATCACCAAATGAGAAAGCAGAAGGAAAAGAGGACCTAGGACAGAGACCTGGGGGATACCCCCACTTTTATGACTAGCAGGCATGATCTGAGTGATGGATGAATCAGCAAAGGAGACTGAAAAGGATCAGTTAGATAAGTATGAGCAGAACCAGGAGACAGCAAGGTCATGAAAACCTCTTAGAGAGGAGAGTCTCACTAGTTACTAGGTACAGATGTCGCTAGTTATAAATCAGTTAACCAACAAACATGCCCTCAGGATCCCCAGTGTGTCTAGTCCTTTGTTGGGCAGCCTTAAGGATGTAATCTAAGACCTGACTTGGAATGAGTGAGGTGGGAGGGGAGGGCAAATAAATACTGGGATTAGGAGTCTTAATTCTGCTACTTTCTAGCTCCATGACTTCTTGTAAATCGTGGAACTGATTATCTGAGCCCTGGGTTTCTTCATCTGTAACATGAGACACTTGTGCTACCTGTCTCATCAGGGCATTATGAATAAAGGCCAATAGAATGAGGGGTAAGACAGATTCCATAAAAACATTTATTAAGTGCAAGAACATTATCCTCAGGGCTGGAGCAAGCACAAGACTGAGTCAAGAATGCCTTCCTATCCTCATGTGGCATCTAGTCAAGTTGAGGGATAAGACGTCCAAACAAAACATTGTAATGCAAACTTATCTATGAGTGAAGCAGAGTCCAGTACTTTGTAGAGGCTAAGGTGAGGAAAGTCACTATTGCCAGAAGGAATCAGTAAAGACTTCCTGAAGGAAGCAGGCATGAGTCGATGAATGGACATGAATTGGACTTTAAAGGGAGGTTAGGATGTCAACAGGAGATGGGGGAAGGGCATTTCAGGCATCCGGTACACTGTGATCAAAGGCACAGTGATGGGACAATGCCTGTATGCAATAGGAGAGAATGGTATTTGGTATGGAACCTGGAGTATTTATTGAGAACTAGCACAAAATAAGATAAAGCTAGATTTGCAGAGGACTTTGAATGCCAGGCTTAGATCTTCATTAGGTAGATAATAGGAAGTTATTGTAAGATTTGGAGCCTTAGTATATAGAAAAATGGGCTTGAAGGGCCTGGATTTGAGTCTTCCTTCAGACACATCCTTGCTGTGTGATCCTGGGCAGATCACTGAATCCCTTAATTTTCTAGGCAACTCTTTTAAGACCATAAGTTTCAGAAATGGTACTAATATGTATTGGTATAGGGAGTTCCCTGGCCTCGGGTTTATCTATGCTGATAAATCTCAAGTTTGGTCCCTGGACTCAAGTATGGCAGCTTGAACATGATAAATCAGAGTGGAAAAAGCCCAGAGATGGAAAAGTATGAGCGGATATGTGGACCATATGCTCTCTAAATCCCATGACTCCTATGACCTTATAACCAGATGAAAAGAAAATTAACAATGCAGGTCTGTGTGAGCTAAATACTCAATGAGTGAAATAGAAAGTGCTTTCTGACATCCTGCCCATCCCAAGACTCCTTTAATCTCTGGTACCATCTTTCTGTGCCTTATCCTCCCTCATTTCACCCTTATTGCCCAGCTCCATTTCTAGACATATATTATCCCATTTGGTCTTCAAGACAATCCTGTGAAAAGGTCAATGTTGAAAAATTACCCATGCATATATCTTGTAAATAAAAAGCTATAATAAAAAAATAGAAAAAAAAAAAGACAATCATGTGAGGCAAGGGTATTATTCCCATTTTGTAGATGGGAATGAGGTTAAGTGGCTTGCCCCTGGTCACACAACAAGTATAGATAGGAAGCAGGATTCAAACACAAGTTCTTCCTGTGAAGAAAGGAGGAGAGTATTTCCTCTGTTATTATTGTTGCTGCGTCTGCCTCTTCATGATTACCATTTGGGATTTTCCTGGCAGAGGTACTGAAGTAGCTTACTGTTTCTTTCTCTGGGTCACTTTACACTCTTGCTCAGGGTCTGACAGCTAGTAAGTATTTGAGGCTGGATTTGAATTTAGGAAGGTGAGTCTTCCTGACTCTAGGTCCAGCACTCTATCCACTGTACCACCTAGCTACCCCTTTCTTTTTTGCCATCTATTCTCTGAGTCCAAATCCTGTCAGAAGTATGTCTACAATATTCAGTCTCTGCTCGCAGACCTCTTGTGTCAGGGAACTCCTTACCTCTCAAGAGGACCCATTCCACTTTAAGACATCTCTAACAGTCAGAAAATATTTCTTTAATGTCAAACTAAAATCTGCTCCTTTTACCTTCCATCCTGTTCTGTGCTCTGGAGGAAAACAAAGCCTAATCATAATCTATATGACCATCCTTCAGATATTTGAAGATAGTGATCATATTCCATTTACATCTTTTCTTTGCCAGGTTACCCATCCCCAATTCCTTCAATAATCCCTCGTATGATGTGGTTCTCAATCCCTTCACTGTACTGGCTGCCCTTCTTTGGAGGGGCTCTTGCTTATCAACATCCCTTCCAATGCCCAGTACCAGACAAGATTTCCCGCAGAGAACCTAGAATCCCAAAAGACAACTGTAATGATCCTGACTCTAGGATAACAAACCAAGTACATATTTGTTACATAAGCAATTTTGGCAAAGTGTCCCCATTGGGACCCTAAGGTGAGGAGGGTTGAATATGCCATATGGGTATATCCTAAGTGAATTGAATATTCTTGCACACTCCATATTAAGCTCAATTATTTCTACAAAGTGCAAGTTCTATTAGCTTCCTCTCAATTTGGATACCCTGGGGCATGAGATGCCCTGCTGTAGTTGGTACCTTTCATCCAGCCTTCTAGTCTAATCATTTTGGAGTTTGCTTTCATTTTCATTCCCTGTTTCATGTCACCCACAAATTTGATAAATATTTCATTTATGCAGGGCAGCTAGATGGCACAATGGATAGAGGACCAACCCTGGAATCAGGAGGACCTGATCTGGCCTCAGATGCTTAACTCTACTAGCTGTGTAGCTCTGGACAAGTCACTTAATTCCAATTACCTCTCAAGGAAAAAAATATTTCATTTATGCTCTCATCCAAGGCATTGAGAAAAATATTGAATAGAATTGAACCAAAGACAGCATATTTTGGTGCTCTTCTACTAGCTTGTCATATAGCCAATAGGATGTAATAGACAATTCCCTCTCTCTCTTCCTCCCTTCCCTCTTTCTTTCCCTCCCTCCCTCTCTTCCAACCTATCTCTCTGTCTCTGTCTCTCTCTCTCTGTCTTTCTGCCTGTCTCTCTCTCTCTCTCTGTCTCTCTCTCTCTGTCTGTCTCTCTCTTTCTGTCTCTGTCTCTCTCTTTCTGTCTCTGTCTCTCTCTGTCTGTCTGTCTCTGTCTCTCTCTCTGTGTCTCTCTCTGTGTGTGTCTCTGTCTCTGTCTCTCTCTGTTTCTCTTTTTGTCTCTCTCTCTCTCTGTCTCTCTGTCTCTGTCTCTGTCTCTCTCTCTCTGTCTCTCTCTCTGTCTCTCAGTCTCTCTATCTCTCTGTCTCTCTCTCTCTGTCTCTCTCTCTTTCTCTCTCTCTCTTTTTCTGTGGGTGGGTGTGGGTGAGTGTGTTCCTGGGATGGAACTTCAGTACTCTGAGCATTCATTCAATTAGCATTTATTAGCTACCTCCTATACGCTGGGCAATGTACTAAGTGCTGGGTATTCAAAGATAAAAATGTGAGATAGCCTTTCCCCTTCTCTGCCTCAAAGAGTTTACATTCTAATAGGGGAAAACAATACTTTAAAGGGTTCTGGAAAGGGGAGTGGGGAATTAAACAATTACAAAAGAATGAAACAATTCCTATTCTCAAGAAGTTTACTTGCTATCTAGAGAGATAATATACCCATATACAAGTGCAAGATAAATTTTGCTCAGTTAGTTTTTTGACCCCATGTGGGGTTTTCTTGGCAAAGACATTGGAGTTATTTGCCAATTCTTTCTCCAGCTCATTTTATAGATGAGGAAATTAAAGCAAAGAGGGTTAAGGGACTTGTCCAGGGTCACACAGCTAATAAGTATCTGAGGTCAAATTTGAACTAGGGTCTTCCTGACTAGACCTGGAATCCATTCCTTGGTGCCACTTCGCTTCCCTATGCAATAAATGCAAAAAGAATAATCATCAAAAAAAAAAAAAAAAAAAAAAAAAAAAAAAAAAAAAAAAGAGGGCAGGTTGATAGGATGAACACTAGCAGATGGGGGAGGAGAATCAGAAGGAATCTCCCAGTCATTTGAGTTGAACTTCCAAGGAAGTTGGGGATTCAGTGCTGGGAATGGACATTATATATTCTGGGAATGAAGAGGGAGGGGAAACGCGATATCAGGCATGGTGGACATGTTCAAAACATCGGAAAGATCACTCCCCTGGCCCCAAAGCTATAAATCTCCTCCCTGATATAGAGACCCCTGGGAGAAGGTTTTCCTCTGGAAAGAACTGCCAAGAGCTCAGGCCTCAACAATAGCCTGGCTCCTGCTGTGGGGCGTGGTCTCCTGGCAGGGCAGCCCACCCATCATCTACCTGGAAAGGAAATGTCAACACCTCCCACTTTATCTTGGGCAATGGTGGAGGGAGGGCACAGACATCAGACCTCCATACTCAGAGCTTACTGGGCTCTCTGCCACACCCAGCTTCAATCTCCTGGGCTAAAGCCAGGATTGAACTGACAATAGCTACAGCCTAACTAGGCCATCATCGCCATCCACCACTCTATCCTTCTCCTCTATCCTCCATCACTGCTTCTACCCATTTCCCTCATTATTATCATTGAGAAGCAGCCTCTAGTCCTGGAGTCAGTGGCATAGCTACTCTTGCTGTCCAGGAAACAGAGGCTGAGATATCACTTCCGAGACTTATTACCTTTGTGACCACAGCAAGTCACTAAACTCTCCAAACATGTCTGGAAGAAGAAAACAGTAATTTTCCTCCACACAGCTGTTTACATCACTCACCTTAAAGTGCCCTCTCCAGAGTTCCTAAGGAACCCCTGAATAGCCTCATCCAATTGCCTCTCCTCAGTTCTACTCCTCCTCCACCTCTCTGAAGCCCTTGACCCTGATGACCACCCCCTCCTCCTGGTCCCTTTTGCCCCTCTTGTTTTTCATGACATGAATACATTCTGATTTTTCTCCTGTTTCATTATGCCTTCTTAGTTTCTTTTTGTTGCATCATCATCATGGGATGCTTACTAAATGCCTTGGTGACCTCCCAACTCTGTCCTGGGCCCTCTTCTCCATTTTTTTTTTTTTTTTACACTCTCTCACTTGGTGGTTTCATCCATTTCTATAATTGTTATCACTACAAATACAGAAAAAAGTTCAGAAGAATCACACATTTAACTTATATGAGATTGCTTGCTGTCTTAGGGAGGAGGGGAGAAAGGAGAGAAAGAGAAAAATTTGAAATACAAGGTTTTGTAGAGGTGAATATTCAAAACTATCTTTGATGTATTTATAAAAATAAAATACTATTAAGAAACACCAAAAAAAGGGAGGATAAATATATGAAAAAACTAGAGATTATTTGAACATGTCAGATATAATGTAGTTTTGAAAATTGAGTAAGGTCAGGCAGAATTCACTCTGCAGAATCTATTTTTCTCTTCCCATGTTTTTTTATATGCTCATTTTGATTAAACAGTAGATAAAAATTTTTAAAAGATCAGAACTTCTTATTCCCCCTCCCAAACCATTCTGGGAACAAAGAGGGAGGGGTGACCCAGTACCAGGGATAATGTATATATATACTCAGAAACATTGAGAAGAGACACATCCATCCCCCACACTATAAATCTTCAGCCAATGACCTGAGCAGAGTCCTTTGGGAACAAGCTTTCCTCTGGAAATAACCGACAGGAGCTCAGGCCCCAACAATAGCCTGGAAGCTCCTCTCATCAAGTTCCTTATGGCTGTCTAGGGTACTACCATTTTTCTGATTTCTCAGATTCAGAATCTTGGTGCCATCCTTAGCATCTCATGACCTATCAGTGGACAGATTTTATTGTTTCTCTCTCTCTACAATATCTCTCTCCATGTCTCTTCTCATCACTACCCTGGTTCAAGCCCTCATCACACTTCACCTGGCCTAGTACAATGACCTTTGATTTATTCTGCCCACATTAAGTGTCTTCCATTCCAAAATATATTCCTAAAGCAGAGTTCCTACTATGTCATTCTACTTCACAAATTTCAGTTGACTCCCTATCACTTCCAGTATCAAATATACACATTATTGGACATTCTTTACAACTTGGGCCCTTGTGATTTCTCCATTTTTCTTGGACATAACCTGTGTTATGATCAAGCTGTGGGCCAGCTTTCCAGGTCACACACACACACACACACACACACACACACATACACACACACACACACACACATCTCTCCCCAGGCCCTATTTCTGTACTTATGCAGTGGTTATTCCCCACACCTAGAATTCTAGAACACCCTCTCTTCTCACCTCTTTTTCTTTGAATTCCTGATTTTCTTTAAATCTCAGTTGAGCCTCCATCTTTTTTTTTTTATTAAAAGCTTTTTATTTTCAGAAGGTTTGCTTAGTTTCCAACATTCACCCTTGTAAAACCTTGAGTTACAATTTTTTTTATCTCCCTCTCCCCACTCCTTTCCCTAGAAGGCAAACAATCCAATATATGTTAAACATGTGCAATTCTTCTATATATATTTCCATAATTATGCTGCATAAGAAAAATCAGATCGAAAAGGAAAAAATGAGAAAGAAAACAAAATGCAAGCAAACAACAAAAAGAGTGAAAATACTATGTTGTGATACATACTCGGTCCCCACAGTCCTCTCTCTGGATGCAAATGGCTCTCTCCTTCACATGACCATTGTAACTAGTCTGAATCACCTCTCTGTTGAAAAGAGTCACAGTCAGAATTGATCATTACATAATCTTGTTATTGTGTACAATATTCTCTTGGTTCTACTCACTTCACTTAGCATCAGTTCATGTAACTCTACCCAGGTCTCTCTGGAATCATCCTTCTGATCGTTGCTTATAGAACGATAATATCCCTTAATGATACCTTATTCAGGCATTCCCGAACTGATGGGAATTCACTCAGTTTCCATTTTCTTGCCACAATGAAAATGGCTGCTACAAACATTTTTTTCACATGTGGGTCCTTTTCTATTTTTTATGATCTCTTTGAGATAAAGGCCCAGTAGGAACACTGCTGGATCAAAAGGAATGCACAGTATGATAGCATACTTTGGGCATAGTTCCATATTGCTATTCAGAATGGCTGAATTAGTTCACAATTCCATCAACAATGTATTAGTGTCCCACTTTTCCCACATCCCCACCAACATTCATCATTATCTTTCCTGTCATCTTAGCCAATTTGAGAAGTATATAATGATACCTAAAAGTTGTCTTAATTTGCATTTCTCTGACTAATGATGATTTAGAGCATTTTCTCGTATGACTAGAAATCGTTTTAATTTCTTCACCTGAAAATTGTTCATATCCTTTGATCAATCATCAGTTGAAGAATGTGAGCCACCATCTTCTATACAAAATCCTTTTCATCTCTCCTAGCTGCTAGAGTCTTCCTTCTTCAAAATGCTTCCTTGTAGTCATTGTATGTATATTTGTATGTTGTCTTCCCTATTAGAGTTTAAGTTCCATGAGGGCAAGACTTTTGGCTTTGCAGCCCCACCATTTTCTTGGCAAAGATACTGGAATGGCTTGTCATTTCCTTCTCCAGATCATTTTACAGATGAGAAAACTGAGGCAAACAGGGTTAAATGACTTGACTAGGGTCACACAGCTAGTAGGGTCTGAAGCTGAATTTGAACTCAGCTTTTCCTGCCTCTAGACTTGGTACTCTATCCACTGCACCACCGTGGCACATGGTAGGCACTTAATAAAATTTGGTTGATAGATTAATCCTTTAAAGTGTTTTGCAACTTTAACATGATATAATTTAGTTTTTGTTATTAACATCAAAACTAGCTCTATCAATATACCCACTACTAATCCATCTCTATCATCATTACCTCATTCCTATTATCATCACCCATACTGCTTCCATTCCCACAATTATCCCCTTATCCATCATCATTTTCACCACCCTCCCTCCCACTGATACCATCACTGTGTTTACCGCTTCTTCCTTGATCCTGGCTACCACCATGACCAGAACTGACCAGAACTGTGTCACCAGCAACCCTTATCCCATAATTATCTGAATGGCTGGCATTTCTAGACCTTCATTCTACCCCCCAGCATCTTGTCTTCCATATCAGACCTTGGAGCGACCTCAGAAGAGAACTTAAAGAGTTTTTTTTAGTTCAACCTTGTCATTTTTTCCCTCTCCAACAAATGAAGAACTAGAGCCCAGAGGATCAGGAACTGAATTTAAATCCAGTTTCCTCTTCAAATTCAGTGCAGCTGCATAAAGAGATTCTGACCACAGTGAACCTTTGTCTCCAAAGTTTATGTGCTTATAGAATGGAATGTCAAACCTGGAAGGGACCTTTGAAATCATTTTACAGATGAGGAAACTGAGATCCCAAGAGACCAAAGATTTGTTTAAGGTTCCATAGCAAATTACTGACTGTGTTATTTACTTGTTTGTTTTTACTGGATCTATGATTTTATTGGCAAAGTGAACTCCATGTTGAAGAAATCCCTTTGGTGTATAGAGAACACCATTTTGCTCAGCAATTTATAGTTTTAAAGGTTTGTCTGCCTTGCCCAGAGTGTCACAATCAGTGAATACTTCCTATGAATCTAGGTCCTCTTGAATCCAAGACAGCTCTCTATCTACTCTGATATGCTGCCTCTCTCTCTAGTTGTTAATATGGCTGTGACATAGGGATAACATCATAGACTTAGAAAGGACTTGAGGTCATCTAGAACAAAGGGCTTATTCTTTTTTAAAAGTCTTTTATTTTCAAAATATATGCATAGACAGTTTTCAACATTTACCCTTGCAAAATCCCGTGTTCCAATTTTTTTCTTCTTCCTTTTCCCCCCATACCCTCTAGAGATGGCAATCCCTATATATGTTAGCAATCCAATATATGTTAAACATGTTCAATTCTTCTACACACATTTCCACAATTATCATACTGCACCAAAAAATCAGATCAAAAAGGAAAAAATGAGAAAGAAAACAAAATGCAAATAACAACAAAAAGTGAAAATACTGTGTTGTGATCGACACTCAGTCCCCACAAAATTTCTCTGGGTACAATCTTTTTTTAAATTAAATTTCTTATTGATATTTTTTGTTTTAGATTATCTTCATTTCTAAACATAACCCTCCATACTCCCTTACCCAAAGAGCCAATTTCTTGTTACAAAAAAGAAAAGGGGGAAAGCAGTTCAGCAAACTAACACATTAATAGATTCTGACAATATACGCAATGTTCCTCACCCACAGTCTCCCACCTCTGCCAAGAATGAAAGAAATGCACAGTGACTGGCACATAGTGTATCTATTTAATAATAATATTTAATAAATGTTTAGTTTTTTATTGATTTTGTCTCAAGGGCCAAGCTTGGGCATTATGACTATGCAGTATTCTGTTCTGATTTTTTTTCCTCGTTCTTTCTACTTAGTTACAGTATATTTCATTTTCCTGGTTCTGTTTACTTCATTCTGTATTAGTACAGGAAAATCTAAGTTCAAATCCAGTCTCTGATACTAGATGTATGATCCTGGACAAGTTACTCAATCCTATTTGCCTCAATTTCCTCATATATCAAAGGAAATGGAGAATCAAGTAGAAAACCATTCTAGTATCTTTGCCAAGAAAACCTCAAATGGGGTCAGCAACAGTTGGACATGAATGAAAAATGATTGGCCAACAAAAAATATGCTAACAACTATGTATATACAAGATACATACAATGTAAATGGGAGATAAACACAGAAAAAAGGCACTAGCAATAAGAGGGACTAGAAAAGACTTGAAGAAAGTGGGGTTTGATCTGAGTCTTGAAAGAAGTCAGAGAAACCAATGAGGCAGAAGTAAGAAGGAAGAACATTCCAGCTAGAGAAAAAGTACAAGATTAGGGATTTGAAATGTTATGTGTGGGGGAAAGCAAAAAGGTGACTGTCACAGGTTAGTAAAATGTGGAGAAGGGAAAAGAATTGAAGAAAATTGGAACGATGGAAAGGGACCAATTTGCAAAGGATTTTATATTTGATCCTGTAGGGAGCCACTGGAGTTTATTGAGCAGGGAACATGACATGATCAGACCTGCACTTTAGGAAGATCAACTTAGCCGAGGTTAGACTGGAATGGGGAAATGCTTGAAGCAGGGAAACCAACTTTAAACTATTGGGATAGTTCAGGGGTATGGGTAATGAAGGCTAGTACTAAATTATGTCAGAGGAGAAAAAGGGGACATAAGCAAGAATTGTTGTGAAGTTTGAGACAAAAGAAGGGTTGAAGATGAGATAGTAATGAGTTCTGTTTGCATGAATGTCCTCTGGGGCAACTCCTTTCCAGCTTCATTTTGTGTATTGTCTTTCCCAATTAGATTATAAGCGCCTTATCTTTCTTTTTCTAATTTGTATTGGTGCTTAGCACGCACTTAGAACCAGCTGTAAGAGAGGGAAAAAAACTGAGGGAGTATCACAGAAACCCAGAGAAGAGAGAGAAGGGTGATCAACAGTGCCAAAGGTTGCAAAGGTAACAAGAAGAAAAAGGTTTGAGAAAAGGGTATTGGATCTAACAATTAAAAGATTTTAGTTGACCTTAGTCAACTTGATTTTGTCAAGCTGACCTTAGTCAAACTTGATTTTGGAGAGAGCACTTTGTATAGATTGACGAAGTCACAAGATATACTAAAGGTTTAGAAGTGAGAAAGAAGAAGGAAATGGAAGCAGTTTAGCCACAGAAGAGGTCTGGGAAAGAACCAAGAGGTCAAGAGGATTGATGATCATGGACAGAAAGAAGAGGGTCTAATGGTATGATAAAGGAATATGATCAGATGAAATGATTTCAAAATTCATAAACACAGAAGTAGAACATCTATGGGTGACAAAAGATCAAGAGTGTATCTATCCAGATGGGTATCTGATATGAAGTAGAAGAGAAAACCTTGGGAATAAATGAGATTGAAGAATGGGAAATTAGGGCATTTGAGGGAATATACAATATACATGCTCTCTTAATATGAGGGCAGAAGCTGGGAAGGAGAGAGACTGTGAGCTGAGTACTGAAGGAAGGAAGGTTATTCCAAGAGTTGATGGTGAATAGCTACTAGGATGTAGATTGGGTGATAATTTTGAATAATGTGAACCTCAAAGGACTAAAGTAGCTGAGTGATCCTAGTAGAGAGACAATGTAGATTGGGTGATAATTTTGAATAATGTGAACCTCAAAGGACTAAAGTAGCTGAGTGATCCTAGTAGAGAGACAATGTAGATTCTAATAGATCCCAGTAGAGATTGCAATGAAGAACAAGGAATATTCTTCCCCTTTCCCCCCAAAATGAGTCTAGGAATATGAATGAAAGTACAACAAAATAGAATTGGAATTGGAAAACCGGAATTTTCATTCCAATAGAATGAAAGTATTGGAAAAACCGGTCAGTGACATAATGTTACTAGGATAAGCCAAGTCTCAGTAAGCACCAGAAGATGAAAGGAGTGAAAAAGAGGTTAAGATGAAAGCAGGTTTGTTAATTATTGAATAGGCATACCAGAGAGTACAGTGGAAGGATGGATAGTTCACAGTTCCACTTATAATATATTGTGTTTGTCTTTCCTCAGCCATTTTTATCCTGTAATCATAGCCAATTCAGTGAGTATGAGGTTAAAACTTAGAACTGATTTGTTTCATTTGTCTCATTATAGGGTGGGTATGAGGTCAAAGCTTAGAATTGGTTTCTTTGCATTTTTCTTATTATGTATTTGGAACAGTTTTTTTGCATAGCTGTAGCTGAATCTCTCTCATTTGAATTGTCTTAGGAAGATTCTAAAGATCGTCTTGGACTCTGATGTCCTTTCTCCAGTTAAACTGCTAAACATTACTGCAGAGAGTGCAACTTTATTGGGCTGGCCATGTTGTTCAAATGCTAAAAGTATGCTTGCTTATAAAGATATTTTCTAGAGAACTCACACAGGGCAGGTACTCACATAGAGGTCAAAAAAAGCAATACAGATGGTCTACCTGCCATCTGGGGGAAAGGGTGGGGGGAAGGAGGAGAAAAGTTGGAACTCAAAGTTTTGCAAGGGTCAATGCTGAAAAATTACCCATGCATATAACTTATAAATAAAAAGCTATAATAATAATAATGAAAAGCAATATAGAGACACTCTCAAGGGCTCGTGAAGAACTTTGGAATCAATTGTATGACATGGGAGAAACTGGCAAAGGATCACCTCGTATGGTGTATCCACTTCAAAGAAGCTGCCATGCTTTAGGAGTGAAGCAGAATTGCAGTAGCACACAAAAAATGTGAGGTTATAAATTTAGAGACTTCTCCACTCCAAATGATCACGTGGGCTATTGTGCCCAACCTGTGGCAGAGCCTTCCAAACTTGTATTGATCTGATCAGCCACAGTTGAAGTTACTGTACTTTGACCCCAACATAATGATGTTATTTTGGTCTTCTTCAAGAACGAAGAACAACAACCAATCAATCGTTTTGAGTTCTTCTTTGGAAAATTGTCCATATTCTTAGAACACTTATTCCCCAACCAAGGAAATCGAAGCCTAGAAATATGTAATGACTTGTCACCTTGGATAGCTAATAAACAAAAGATTTGGGACGTGAACCCACCCTCTGACCACAAATCCAGCCCTCTTTCTACTGTTTTCCCCAGAATAGATCCATTTGAGTAATAAAAATTATAACTTGCAAAAATGTGCTCAGTAAAACAAACAATCAAAGTGTTATTGATAGAATTGCAATCTTGGGCCAAAATAGGCCTCGAGTTTGCCTATCAGAAGACAAATAAGACCCCAGGCTTGGGAGAGAAGGATTAGGGTTAGAGTAGGACCATGTAAGGACTTGGTAAGGGACACACTGCATTTTCTATCTATTGGGTGGGTACTTCTGGCTTTGTCCCAACAACAGAGAACCACAACATCTCCTTGGTCCAGTGCCAGGCCATTAGACTAATACTGCAATGGGCATTTCCTAAAGTTCACAACTTTTTTCAAACATTTTCAGTTTCCTGTGTTGCTGATGTCCTCAGTTTGTAAAACAGCAACAGGATGTTGAGCCTGGAGAATACTTAGAGGTTGGAAAGTGGGGGAAGGGAGGTATAACCCCACAATAATGACCCCATAGGTTCATTCTCTAGCCAGATATTCTCTATGTACTCCTGGCCATAAGCCTTCAGGGGTATTAGTGGAGTACCATAGGAGTTTTTCCTTGGCTCAGTTAACTTCAGCATTTTAATCAGTTATTGGCATTTATCACTTAATATATTTAGAGAGTACAGTATAACAGAGAGCTAATAGATCTGGAGTTATAAAGGATCTATTAAAGAATGGGGCATGTTTAGTTTGGAGAAGAGAAGGCTCAAGGAAGATATGGAGGCTGTGGTAGACTTGTTCTATTTGGTACCAGAGGACAGAACCTTCTAGGTAAAAGAAGGGGGTAAAGTTACAGAGGTGATCACTCCAACAGTTAGAGCTGCTCAAAAGTGAAATGATCCATCTAGATAAAGGATCATTTCTCTACCTTTGAAGATCTACAGTCAGAAGCTGGATGACCATTTGTTGTCTATGCCAGAGTGGCGATTCCTTTCATGGATGACAACTGAGGTCCTCTATGACTCATGCTATGATTCTGTTAAAATTTTTTTCAATTAATTGGCATATACTCCCTTACCTTCTCACTGTGAAGAAAATGCTGGTATACTGGACAGTAGCAATAGGACATTTGGAAGATGGAAAAGATTTTTTGACACATTGAGTATGAGATGCCTGTAGGACAGCCAGGTCTAGATGCTCAAGAACAGCTGAAGATGCATGATGGATCAGCCTTGCTCTGTTTGGCCCCAGAGGCCAGAATTAGAACCAATGGGTGGAACTTCCAGGGAGGCAAATTTTGGCTCAGCATAGGGACAATCTACCTAACAATCAGAAGTAGCTAAAAATAGATGGGCCATCTATTAGGTAAGGGAATTTCTCATCACTAGAGATATTCTGGGGGATTTGTCTCTTCCAGTCTATGATTTTCCCTTTTACCCTCACTCTGAGCACGTACACTAGTGTTTTAGACATGTTGCATAAATGTCTCAAATTTTACTATATAATTAAGTTGTCAGAGAAGCAGAGTTTCTTGTGTACAGCTGGAAGGCCTGGATACTCATGGTATCTTTGCTCCTAACTCTAACTCCAAGCAAGATGAGTTGGGTTTGAAATTGTTAATAGACACTCAAATTTCTTACTAACTAGAGAAATTCTAATAAAAAAGCTTAAAAAGCTACTTTAAATCCACTGAAATGAAAAAAATAATAAAAACTAATGTTGGTGGTGGTTGTTGTTCTTTGTTCTTGGAAGACCAAAATAACATTATTATGTCAGGGTCAACATACACTGTGTCCAACTGTAACTGATCAGCTACAATATGAGCTCAAAATGCTCTACCACAGGTTGGTTTCACATCTTGGGTTTCTTTTGAGCTAATTCAGTTCTGCTTTGCTTATTGAGCAGATGCTTTTGATGCCATGTTGGGTGGTCCTTTGCGAGAGTCTCCCATGTCACATCATCAATTCTAGGACTGTGGGGAAATGGGCGTTGTTGGTGGTATTGTAAAAAAGTGAAAAATTTTGGAAGAAGATTATTGGTACAAATCCATTGCAAGGACTTAATTTGTAAAACACCATTTCAAAAGGAAATTTACAAGATATTCCATCTCAGACAGTCCATGTATGGAATATTGTATTTAATTATATCATACCACATGGTATATTAAGTTCAGTGATGTGTTATTCAATTACTACAATTTAGGAAAGTCAAAGATAAGCTAAAATATATTTAATAGAGGCAACCAGGATGTTGTGAGAATTGAAGAATTGGCTATATCCATATCCCCAGAATGTAGGACTAGAAAGGGCAAACATACAGATTTATGACTATTAAAAGTAAATAAAAACTTCCTAACAATTAGAGCTGCCTTCAAATAGAATGGACTACTTTGGAAAGAAGTAGATTTTCCCTCACTAGAGATCTGACAGCTCTTAGATTCCATGATTCTGTTGTCAAAACCTGTCAATTTCACTTTTGCAGCATCTTTTGAATATACCCTCTTCTCTCCTTGGACACTGCTCCCACTCTGGTACAGTTCCTTAATACCTCATGGGATAACTGCAATAACCTGTGGATGAATCTGCCTGCCTCAAATTTTTCCGCAGTTCAATCCATCCTCAACTTCAACAATTAAAGTTGTTAAGGACCACGCCTAAATGTAAAACCCAGAAAGCCTGTAAAAGATGAAAGGGGACTGTACCATTAAGGGGCAGGTCAGTTCTCTGAAAGCCTTTATGAGATGTACTTGTGAATTGGGAATGAAATAAATCAGAAGCAAGAGGGAAGAGGAGGGAGGTCAGAGAAGGTAACTGCCTCTCAGTCTCCTTGTATCATTATCATCCTCTCAGATGAAGGGATCTTTTCTACTGGTTGGAATTAGATTCCCAGCAGCCACTAGCAGATAGCTCCCATTACATAAAGTGATTTTTGTAAAATGCAAGTCAAACCATGCTCCTACCCAATAAACTGTAGCAGCTGTCTGTTGCTAACAAGATCAAAACCATAATCCTCTGGTGGTCAAAATATAGCATCATTCCATATTATATTACACCTTACTCTTTGACATACACTCTTCAATCCAGTAACAGCATCTCCTGCCTGTTCCATAAGCAAGACACTCTGTTGACCCTAGGCATTTTCTTTGGCTGTCTCTAATGCCTAGAATACTCTCCTTCCTCAACTTTACCGGCTGTCTTCCCTGGCTTCCTTCAAATCCCAACTAAAAATCCCACCCTCCATAGGAAGCCTTCCCCAACCCCTCTTAATTCCTGTGTCTTCCCTCTATTAATTCCTATCTATCTTATAGATAGCTTTTTGTACATAATTTTTGTTTGTCCTCCCCATTAGATTGTAAGCTCCTTGAGGACAAGAACAGTCTTTTTGTATCCCAATGCTTAGCACAGTACCTGGATCATAGTAGGTGTTTAATAAATGTTTATTGACTTTATTGCCTGACCATTCACAAAAAAAGTTATTTGGAATAGTCAAAAAACAACACACAACCGATGTAATCAAAGATTAGCAAATGGTAAAATACAATTTGGCACATTAATGTAATGAAGTAGTATAATCTTCTGAAAAACAAGCATGTAAGGATGATCAAGACCATTACTCTTGGTTAAATGAGCTAGAGAAGGAAATGGCAAATCACTTCAGGATCTCTGCCAAGAAAACCCCAAATGGGGTCACAAAGAGCATGAAACAACTCAGCAACAACAAGGGGAGCCTAAGACCAACCTGGAAAGGAACAGGACAAATGCAATTTTTGGTTTGTTGTTTTTTAATTCACTTGTTCTGCTTTGCTAAATGCAAAGGTATGATTTTATTCTTTATTTTGCTTTTTAAAATATTATTTGTCTTTGTTGATATATAAGCTTTAAAAATTTTAAAATAAAGATCCACCAGCATTTGAGCATAGTCCAACTCTAGCTGTATTAACGTGGGCAGATTATTTTACCTCTTTAATCCTCACTTCACTCACTTGCAAAACGGGTTCAATTATACCTGCAAAATCTAATTCACAGAAATATTGCTAAGGAAGAAATTTATAAACATGTGACATTATTATTATTAGGCAAAGCAGTCAATTTCTCTGGGCTTCAGTTTTCTTTAGAGAAAGAAGGACTTGGACTCCATTTGTAAATGGAAGAAATTAGAAAAGATGATCTTTAAGGTTCCAATTCTTAATCCTGTGATTCTGAATTTCTTTAAAATACGGGATTCTATGAAACTGTACAGCCAACAAAGCCTTATTTGAAAGCGCCACCTACCGTCCTCATTTTGAATTGGGAAAGAAAGAAAAGTAAGCAAAAAGTGATGGCGTATTCCCTCTCCTGTTGTTTGGAGCAGATTAGTTGCAGGAGTGGAAGGTGATTTGAATCAGGTTTGGGGCCAGTAAACTGGGACATAGCTCTGACTATTTATTACCTATTGGTAGCTCCCGAGCCCTCAGTTTCCACGTTCATTAGATGGTAGCAGCTAGGTGGCGCCATAGTGCATAGAATGTTGGATTTGGAGTCGAGAAGGTTCATCTTCCTGAGCTCAAATGTGTGGCCCTCAGACTAGCTGTGTGATCCTGGGCAAATGGCTTAATCCTGTTTGCCTCAGTTTCCTCATCAGTAAAATGAGCTGGAGAAGGACATGACAAACTATTCCGGAATCTTTGCCAAGAAAATCCCCAAAGGGGTCATTAAGAGTCAAACATGACTGAACAATAATGACAAAAATAAAGACTGACTCTCTTGCTGGGTTGTCCTGAGAACTAAACTGTAATGTTTTCTGTTTTGGTATGCTGGGGTTCTCTGGGAGCAGCCTTCGTTTCAGTTCAGAATAATCACCACAAGTACAGCCAGGTGTTAAAGTCCAAATCCTTTATTGTCTCCTCCAAAGTCTTGTCTCCTTTCCTGAGGCCCAATTAGCTTTCTTAGAGGTCTATCTCTCTCCTTGGTTCCAAGAGCTTGAGCTCCTGCCCCCAGTCCTTTGTGTTCTCTGCCTCTGCCAGCTTCTAGAGGTCCTCCTGAATGTGTCTTGTTTTCTGTGGGGGAGGCAGGAGGACCACCATCACGGACTCTGTCTTCCAGTTCTGATTCTGGTTGAGTTTGTCTGTGCTTATATGCTCTCTTATCAAAGGTGTGAATCTTGTAGAACTATAGTAAGTACTTAGTACAAACTAGAGAACGGTTAAGCACCATGCTAAACAACCATTGTCTCTATCAATTCCACTGACTTTGCACCTTGTTGCAAGTTCTGGCCCATAACACTAAAGTATATTATAAGATGTTCTAATGCTCTGAAAACATTGATTGTCTCTAGGTCTTCACTTATTCTCATCATTTTTACATCTTTATTGACATATTTTGCTCTTGTCCTCCTCCATAATTTCTTACATATAAAGTGTTCAGCCTATTCACACCCACCACATATATCCTCTCTATAACACCAACTTTCAGTTCTTCTGAGATTGTTTCCTGACTCACAATCTGAGATATTACCACTATCAGCAGAATATTGATGTTAAAATGGTGTCTCATTGCTATCCAACAATGTCACAGAATAGAAAAGCCCAATGTGGCTTGGATTTTTGACCTATTTCTTCTGTGGTTATTCAGTTATTTTTCAGTAGCATCTGACTCTTTGTGACCCCATTTGGGGTTGGCAAAGATACTGGAGGTAATGGAGTATTATTGCTCTATAAGAAATGATGAGCAGGCTGATTTCAGAGAAGCCTGGAAAGACTTACACGAACTGATGCTGAGTGAAGCAAGCAAAACCGAGAAAACATTGTACACAATAACAATAAAATTACATGAATATCAATTGTTTTGGACTTGCTTTTTTCAACAATGAGGTGATTCAAGATAATTCCAATAGACTTGTGGTGGAAAGAATCACCCGCATCCAGAGAGAGAATTATGGAGACTAAAAGTAGATAGAAGCTAGTATTTTCACCTTTCTTTTTGTCTGTTTGTTCACTTGCTTTTTCTTTTCTCCTTTTGGTCTGATTTTTCTTGCACAACAAGACAAAAATATTACCATATTTGGTAATATATTTAATAGGATTGCACATGTTTAACCTATATCAGATTACTTGCTGTCTTAAAAAGGGAGGAGGTGGGGGGGGGGGAAAGAAAAAATTGGAACTCAAAATCTTACAAAAATAAATGTTGAAAACCATCTTTACTTGTAATTGGAAAAATAGCATACCTTTAAAATAACATTTTTTAAAAAGATGAAGGATAGTTTACCATTTCCTTCTCTAATTCATTTTACACATGAGGAAACTGAAACAGACAAGGCTGAATAGTTTGCCAGTGTCGTACAGCTAATGTGTCTGAAGCCAGATTTGAACTCATGAATAAAAGTTCCTAATTCTAGACCCAGCCCTCTGTGCACGACGGAGCCCCCTAGCTGCCTCTGCTTTCCTGACTCCAGGCCCAGAGCTGCTCACTGTTGAGCCACCTAATTGCCCTGTTTCTCCTGCACCCTTTCACCTAAGTCTAGATTTTGCCGTTTGATCAGAAAAAGGAAAGCCCTCCCTCTTCTGACTGACTTGCCTTTGCGCGCCTGTGGTGGGACACTGCTACTCGGCAGGATTGGGCGCTTCTTGTGGAGGGGAGTGCTTTGTTGTTACTGTCTGTGTCGCAGGTAGCCAGCACAGCTTTTTGCACAGAGCAGGCACTTAAGTGCTCCTTGAATTCAATTTGAATTGAACGGAATGTTTTTAATGAAACATGCTAAAAGCCTGAAAAGCACAAAGTGTGGTGTCGTTAGTGACACGGCTTCTTCAGGCCGGCCCTCAGCCGAAGAACCGACTACTCCCACTCCCATTAGGTACAACGCTTTCTGCCTGGTTTTCAGCACTGTTCGCGTCTCGCCCCTTCCTGCCGCTAAAGGTCCTTCTCTGCCCCAAAGTCCCTGCTGCTCTGGCCGTCCTCATCAGGAAGAAGTTCTTGGGTTCCGTGGCCGCCTCGCGCTGTGCTCGGTGCTGGCGGTAGGGCACAGTCCTTGGCACTGGGACAAGGAGACGACTTCATTAATTCCCCCATGGAGACGAAGCATCAGCAGCCGGGGGGGGGGGGGGGGGGGGGGGGGGGGTGTCACTGTCCCGTGAGCTGCCCTCTGTTCTGCTTGGATTGCATCTTAGAGCCTCTGCAGGGTGCCTTGCTGACTCATCCCCACAGGACTTTCTTTAACCCCTCAGGCTTGGAAAGTCACCTCGCCTCTATCTGGACTTCACACACATTATCTTCCACCCTGGGGCTTTTCCCTGATGGGTCCAATTCCTCCAGATCTTTCATTTTAAAAGCCCCCAAGAGCAGCCCTGGCTTTTTTTCTGCTTGACATAAGCTTTGCACAGTGCCAGACAGGTGGTACCTAAGTGCAAACTAGAGGGAGAGCCTCCAGGAAGAGGCCCAAGTAAGACATGCCGCAGGAAGGCTAACCCTAACCCTAAAAGAGACTTCAGAGGCCATGCACCCCAACCACCAAGGCTTAGGAGGTTGAATGATTTGTCCAAGTCACGCAGATAGCCAGCATCAGAGGCAAGATTTGAACCCAGTTTCTCTGACTCCGGGATCAGAGCCCTTCCTCTACTACATAACTCACATGAGGAAACTAAACTTCGAAAAGAAAAGATTTAGATGGAAGGTGATAACTGCTAGGTATTAGTGTAGTTTCTGGAATATAGAAGGTACCTCATAAATGCTTATTGATTTGATTTTAGGTATGTGAAGGAGAGAAAGGGATTAGGTTTGTTGTGTTTGGCCCAAGGAGGTAGAAATAGACTGAGTGGTTGGAAGCTGAAGAGGCAGGTTTCCTGAAGACTTGCTAAGGATTAGGGCTGTACAGAAGTGAATGGTCAGCCACTTCAGGAAATAATGATCTTTTAGAGTGGAAGCTGGAGGATCACATGTACTGAGTGTGTTTGAGAGGATATCTGTATGACTGATTGGATTGTCTGCCCACCAAGAAGTCATTTTGCTTCTTGGAGATCTCAGCTTCCTTATCTATAACATTAAGGAGTTGGACTAGATGATTTGTCAGCAAGTATTTATTAAGCACATACTAAATTCAGGCACTATGCTACTTGCTGGGGATACAAAGAAAGGTAAAAACAACAATAGTCTCTGCTCTTGAAAGTTTGCAAAAGTCCTCCCCCCTCTGGCATTATGTATTCTAAGATCCCTCCCAGCTCTGACATCCTATGTTCTAAGAACTCTCTCAGCTCTGACCTCCTGGATTCTAAGGGCCCTCCCAGCTCTGACCTCCTGGGTTCTAAGGCCCTCCTAGCCCTGTAACCCCAGGTTCTAAGGGCCCTCCCAGCTCTGACCTCCTGGGTTCTAAGGGCCCTCCCAGCTCTGACCTCCTGGGTTCTAAGGGCCCTCCCAGCTCTGACCTCCCGGGTTCTAAGGGCCCTCCCAGCTCTGACATCCTGGGTTCTAAGGACCCTCCCAGCTCTGACTTTCTGGGTTCTAAGTCCCTTCCAGCTCTGACATCCTGGGTTCTAAGGGCCCTCCCAGCTCTGACATCCTGGGTTCTAAGGACCCTCCCAGCTCTGACTTTCTGGATTCTAAGGCTCCTTCCAGCTCTGACATTCTCTGTTCTAAGGGCCCTTCAAGCTCTAATATCCAATGTTCTATGAATCTATTTAAGCCTTTTCTCTAGAGGGGTGAAGATTGGGGAGGAGTTTGGCACATTCTGAGAAGTGAACCAGGTGAGCTGGCATTCCAACTAAGTAAGCATTTAACTATGCCCCTGTTGCCAAAGGAACATAATGTTCTGGACAGTCCATAGAGGTCAATTTGCTTCTTTCTCCAGGGTAGATAAGAAAAAATTCAATGTCATTTCAGAAGATGCTATGTTGGTTGTTGCAGCCTCAGAGATAAAGATTGAGGCTTTTGCAAGGAAGCTGGCCTTGCTTTGACTTTGAAAAATCCTGTCTGCTAAAACAGCAGGATTAAAGCCCCAAATGAATGTGTGATCTGGCTGAAAAGTAGTCAAAAGCCCATGAGACCTGATCAGTTGACAACTGAACCTAGATAAAGCTGAGCTGTCTGCTAGAGGAGGAGTTCTTGGGGAATGCTGATCCCAACTTGTCCTACTGATGCAACTCCATTCCTCAGTGCCATACCACTTGAAATATTTGTATATATAAATATACATCCTCCATAATGGAGAGGTTTCCCCTATTTGCATTCTGTCTGTCAGCTTACAGAATTTGGAGGAGTCAAATGACTTGGGTTTAACCACCTTCAGGACACTTATTAGCTATGTGAGTTAGGTAAAGTATCTCATCATCCTAGGCCTGTTTTCTTTTCTGCAAGGAAGGTTAACCAGATAACCTCTTAGCCCCCTACAGCTCTTACAAGTCTAACATTCTATTTTGAGAAAAAATTCTATTAACAAAACTGGAATACATTACAAATAAAGCTGTTTAAAGTTGTGCTTTTGTCAACAAACCTGCTTTGCATAACTTCTGCCAACTGGGGGAGTTAACTAAACATGCAAAACAGGAAAATAGAGTAGTGCAGAGGTCAAACACTAGGATACCTGTTCAGGAGCCTCCTCAAGCCAATGAAAAAACATTGCTAAGAGGAAATGGGTGACTTTAAAAGATGCACTTCAGCCTTCCTCCCCACCTGCCCCGCCTGCCAGGGGCGGGCAACCACCACCGCAGGTTCTCCCAAACAAGAGTCCGCTTTCTAACCACAAGCCAACTGTCTATCATTACACTGCATTTTAGAGAACACCACTGATTGGCTGATTCCAAAAAAAGCTATATTCAAATTTAAAGACCAGCCCCAAACAACCTAAGTTCCTTACCACTGCGTGAAAGATAAAGCTTAAGCAAGTGCCAAGCAGAAATACAGATTAAGCAAACTTCCCAGCACTCCCCTGAAGGTGAAGGCTAAACTTGGAGCCAGCCCGGGGCCAAAGTGTCCCATCACAGAATCATCACGGCTGTTATGAAAGTGACCTTAGAATATAGAATAACATGAAATGTCAGAACTGGAAGGGAACTAAAATCTCTAAGCCATTTTATAATTAAAAAATAATCCCTCACTTAGAACTCCTTGACAAATTATATTCATTAGGCATATGCTAAATTGGATATAAACTCTTACAGGTATAGGCAGGTTTGTATTTGTTCTGATTCTTCGTGATCCTATGTTTTAGTACACTGAGCCTTTCTGTTCTCCTCACTCTCTCAAAATTGTCCAAGTTCATGTTCCTTATTCATCTCATTCTCTGCCATCCCTTTTTTCCTTTTGCCTTCAGTCTTTCTCAGTATCAGTGTTTGTTTCAATGAGTTTTGTCTTCCCAAATAGCAGGCTTGTGGAGGACAAAAGGAAGTCCTAGCTCTGCCACTAAAACTACATGACCTTGCACAGGTCATTTAAATCTGGGTGTATTTCTTCATCTTTAAAATAAGGGCTCTGGATTCAAAATAACACATTTGCACAGTACTTGGAGTCTTTGAAAGTACTTTTTTTGCAATAACCCTAGAAAATAGCTGTTACACCCTCTCCTTTTCCCCATCTTACAGTTGTGGAAACTGAGGTTCAGAGAGGACTGAAACCAAACTTAGTAGGTCAGCTCTGTCCTGGTGCATGCTCTCATCTCCTCAAGCCTGGACTACTGCAATAGTCTACTGGTGGATCTGCCTGCCCCAAGTCTCTCCCAGCTCCAGTCCAATTTCTACTAAACTGTCAATGTGTTCTTCCTGAAGTCTGGGTCTGGCCATGTTATCTCCCCCTTCTCTTCAACCCCTATCCAATAAACTCCAACAGCTCCCTATTACCTCTAGGACAGGCATTAAAAAGCCTTGTTTTCTCCCTTCCCTGACCTTTTCAGTCTTCTTACACTCTCCCTCCTACAGTCCATCACACACTTTTTGAACCAGTGACAATGAACCCCCCTCCCCCCCAACTGTTCCAAGAATAAGACAAACTCCACTTCTCAGTTCTGGACATTTTCAATGGCTGTCCCTTATGTCTGGAAAATACTACCTCACCTCTACTCCCCTGGGTACTTTCAAGTCTCAGCTAAAATTCTGGTTTACAGCAAGCCTTTCTTTATGCCCCTTAATTCTAGTGCCTTCCCTTTTCCCCATTTATCCTATAATTTTTTTTTTTTTTTTTTTTTTTGGTACATGATTGCAAGATTCTCAAGGGCAGGGACTGTTTTTATTTTCCTTTGAATCCTTAGCATTTAGCACTGGGTTTAGCACATATGTATTTAAATGATTTAATAATAAATAATTTAATTTAATAATAAAAATAATAATAATTTAATAATAAATAAATAAATAAATAAATTTAAATGATAAGAGCCCTGGAAGATAGCTGCTACATATGTTATCACACCTCCCTTCTCCCCCATCTTGCAACTGTAGAAACCGAGATTAAGAAATACTGTGACTTGTTTGAGACCAAATAGCTAGTAAGAGGCAGAATCAGGTCTGTTTCAAACATAGGCCTCTTTCTACTACATGTTGTTTCAAGGCTTCTTTGGATTTCATATCTTTTACAGATTCACAGAGTGTCAGTGAGAAAGATCCTTGGTAGCCATGTGGTCCAGGGCATAGCTGAACAGAAACTCTACAACATGCAACAACACACTAGACAAGCAGTCCTGCAGCCTTTGCTTGTATATGTTTAGTAAAGGGTAGTCAGTTTGCACCACTCAACTTTGCATCAGTTTTAATTGTTGTTTCCTCATATCAAATCTTAATTTGTCTCTTTACAGCTTTGATACACCCTGTCCCATTCTATCATTGAGGCCTATAACAAATCTAATCCCTATTTTATGTATCTTCTGGAAGATTATCATCCCATTATTTTACCCCTCCCTCCAGTTAACTTTAGGGAAACTAGATAGTAGAATGGATAGATTTGGGGCCTGAGGGCTAGAGCCAGGAAGATCGGAATCAGATCTAATCTCAGAGGCATACTAGTTGTATGATCCTGGGCAAATCACTTAATTCTGTTTGCTTTAGCTCCTCATCTCTAAAACAAACTGGAGAAAGAAATGGCAAATCACTCCAGTATCTTTGCCAAGAAAATACTATCCCAAAAGGATCTCAAAGTCAGACATGACTAAACAACCACCACCAGTTAGTCTTAAATTATCTTTTTGTCTCATTTATGTATGAGAAAGAAAAGGTCCACAAAAGCCATACCAGCAGGTAGTGTTCAGAAAGAGACGCCACCATCCCTCCTGTCTGCGTTCCTGCTCTAATCACTAGATCAGATATGTAGTTTTCCCCTAGGTGGTTTTGTCAACTGAGCAATTATCTCAACACACTATTTCCTCATGGAGAGGCTACGCTATTATATCCTATTAAGTGAAAAAAAAAAAATTTGACCGCACACATAAGGATGTCATTTCTATTGGAGAAATTATATTTTCAGTGCTCTGTGTCTGGAAAGCATTCAGTGCTTTGTGTCTAGAAAGCTAAGAAAGAGGAGGAAATTCTTTCATTTCAGATAACACAATTTCACTTGAAGATATAGAAGCAGCCTAGCAAGACTAAACACTTGACTCTATTGTTCTCAGGGAATAAGCACTATGTGAGTACTGAAGCTTTTCAATGTATTCTTGGGATAATTTTTCTCAGAACATCTCAGTCATCTTCCAGCTTTACCACTTATTAGCTAAGTTCCCTTGGATTCACCTCTCCAGAACTCACTAAATTTTCTCAGCTACAAAATAGTTTTTACATTATTATTTGCATCACTATCCTCTCTGAGTTGAAGTGAGGATCTAAGATATTTTTTAAATGATTGGTACACTGCAGATTTCACAGAATTGCTACCTATAACAACAGTCCTCAGTGGTTTCCAAAGCACCTCTGGAAAGGAAAAGGTAAGCCAGAATTTTCACTAAGTTTTTGTTCAAATTCAGACTTTATTTAAAAAAAATTGTCATGAACAATAAATTACAATCATTTCCCACCCCTTTTATAAATTCTTCATAAAATATATTTGACAATATTAAAAGAAAATTTCAAAAGTTTGTTTCATTTTTGAAGTGCTGATGACTATTTTTTGACCATGTGTCATGCTGGTGAATTATTGTAGCTGCTACAATAGTTTTATTGATATAACATCTTACAATAAACACAAAGAACAGGCCACCAGAACTATTCAGTGTGCTACTCTCCAACTGTTAACACCCACTTCATCAGAATGACAAAGTGTCCCTTAGCACCAAGAATCTACAGTGGCCCAGTCTCTCTACATGATAACAAGTGCAAAGCTAACTGTAAGACTCCATATTTTAATTGATTTGAGTTAACATCTCTGCCACTGCAGTTAAAAAACTTATTTGAAACATTTGGTCTTTAAAAATTGCAGTAACTCCTCATAAAATTCATTTACCTTGGAGTTCAATTAAACAGTTAAAATTCCTAACTGGTTTTCTTTATTTTTTTCTTGGGTATACTTGCAGGAATTCTGAAATACTTGGTTTGGGATTTTTGTTTTTTTTCCCTTATTCTTGGGCAAAAAGGCCTGTGGCTAAATGTCAAGTCAGCACTAAGATAATCAGCTTAATCATAATGCTGGGCACAGTGCTTATTAAGTGAAGAAGAATGACCTAGACTTTATAATCATTTTGCCTATATAATGGAAAGAAATGTTTTGAAACTAAGATCTTGAGGAAATCCCAGAAATGATTTCCTGAAAAGAAGTTCAATTTTTACCAAAAAAAGTTTTCCAAAAGTGATAATTATTAAGTACTTTTAGTCAGGCAGGACCAAAAACTAGGTCCTCAGGGAAAATCAGACACTAGCACAAAGAAGATGAGCAAAAAAAAAAAAAAAAAAAAAAAAAGGAGTCCCGATTGATCACCATGAGCTCTATGCTAAAGAATCTTGGTTGTTCTTTGGTGAGACAATATTACTTTGCTCTTTTCCTGCTACTGATTAAAGCTACATTAGAAGGGTAGAGTTGTCTCTGTGGTATTTCAAATGTTGTGATTAGCTTGGTGGAGGAATCACAGAATTGTGACAGAGCCAGTATATTTTCATCTTCAATTTCCAAAACATTTTTTTCTAAAAATATATTTAAAATCTTGCACTTAATCAGTTTTCAAGAATCTAGTAAAGTGGTTTTATTTCAATGAAACCATTTGGCTTTAAATTTTTCAAAACAAAGTCACTTAAATTTTTATCTTTTTAATTTCTAGCTTAGAGCCCTGTTCTTATACTTTGGACTATGAATAGAAAGAAAAAAAAAAGAATGGCAACATTTAAACTTTTGGAAGCTAAAACAACTGAGAAGAGACAGGAACATCAATGGTTTTCATTACTCTAACATGACTTTGACTTTTCACCCAAAGATCCTTACAAATGCTCCATATAAAGATCAACTTAGTTATAACGTCCCAGAAGATTAACCTAGAGGGCTAAAGTTCTGTTTTAGGAAGCTCTCCTTCATTAGATGTTAACTAACTAACTGACTGATCTAACAGAAAAATAAATTGGAGACAACAATCCAGGGTTATGAAATCAAACCAACTTCTCAAAGACTCCTGAGAGTTGTTGCTTCAGGCACAGCAAAATGACTGTACCATAGAGGTCAGTTTCCCCATGTGAAGGATGCAGCCGATGCCACAACATTTCATCTGCTTGCTAAACTGTATACACATTATCTCCCACATTAGAAAAAGGTGATCAACATTTAAGACAACCATATCGCTGTTATCACCATCTCAAAGTAAACAACAGAAAACAGCATCAGTGCCAAAATGGAAGGGACTCCAGTGATTCAACAAGAGACCATATCAGGACAGGCAAATCAGACCGTAGGACTCGTTTGGGCTTCCACCTCATAATTTTGAACCTTAGACAACTTCTCCAAACTCAAAAAGTCACTGAATCAAGTACTGAAACTTCATTCAAGCCAAGTTTCCAGAACTACAACAATCCTGTATTCAAGTTTGTACCAGATTGTAGATGCAACAGGTATAGACATGTCCTGATGCTGTGGCCTAATTGGATAACCAAGTGCTTGGTTACTTAAAAGAGTGTAGGATTGAATGATTAATGATCTTGCCAGCCTGCTACCATAGGACAGCATTATACTGTAATTAACTCCTTCTGCTACTGAACGGTGAAAACTCAGCTTAAACATAACTCAACAGCTTTGCTTGTTATTTACAGCTCAGATGTTCTTTTATGTCCAAGTAGGACACTCTTAAACCCTCCAAAATGGTGCTTTTTAAAAAAGTCTCATAATAATACAAAAATAAAAACTTAGCACAATTTCATCAGAGGGAGGGACCTAGGGAGAAAGTTGGGGGGAAGTGTCTCAGTTATTTTTCCACCACTGAATTTACCAGCAAATCCCAAACACCCAAACCCACACCGAATAATTTAAACAGAAGTGGCATTTTTTTCATATGGAATGCAAAATGCACACATTCACATACTTACATATACATAAATATATACATATATGTTTACTTTACAAAGCCTCACAGTTTGCATGACCAGCATGTAAACCATTGTTTCTATGGAAGTTCCTAATACTGACAAGGAATGTCTAAAATACTTGCGACATATTCCCAGAAAAGCTGGACTCTCATCTTTCCTTGGCTCTTAAAGAATTTTCCTGTCAAATTTCTACCAATGGTCATTTAAAAAATTTATACACACATTGGTAATACACATTTAAAACATACTAACAAAATGGCTGACTCAGACTTAGGAAACCTTAAAAAAACACAGTAAAATCTAAACTCTTCAGGTAGGAGTTTAGCCTTATGTATTCCTTTTTTCTGCCACAAAATGTTGCATCCCTGTTCAGACAGAAGCAGCATGTCATCCAAGGGTTTTTCCCAGTAATCCATGTGTCACGTATCCCAGCCACTATCTTTAAAAGCAATTTGGACTAATCTAAGTTCTAGCTCAAAAGCGTCGGGACGATCCTGAGGGTTTGCAGCCAACATTTCCTTAATTAGCTGTTTCATTCGACTATTCATGGACTTCTTCTTCACAGGGATGAGCAGTTCCATCTTGGGATTTTCCAAAAGGGCCTCTCCCACAGGCACAATCTCAGTTCCTTGTTTCACATAACTCCCCAAGAGCTCCTTTTTGGTCTCTGTGTCTATGAAGGTGATCCTCTCCAGCATGGCCCAGATGATAATCCCTAGAGCAAAAATGTCTGCTTTGGCTGTATAATGGCCCTCCCAAACCTCAGGAGCCATGTAGAAGTCTGTTCCGCATGCAGTGGAAAGGAAGCATTTATTTACACTGACAGGTTCTTCTGGGTTCTGCCCAGAAGCAGAGCAAACTTTACTCAAACCAAAATCAGCCACTTTCAGTGTGGGTTCCAAGTCACTTGTATCCAATCTGCTTTGAGAAATCAGGATATTATCAGGCTTGAGGTCACGGTGGATAATCTGATTCTTGTGCAAGAAAGCCAGAGCACTGCTGAGCTGAAGCATGAAGCTTGTGTTGGTTTTTCGGTTGGGTTTCCGGGATAAGAGGTATTCATTCATGTCTCCTCCATCACAGAAATCCATCACAAACCACAGATAATAGGCGCTTCTGGGATCAAAAGCGATTTCTCCTTTCAGTGAAGTCTCTACAAGCTATAACGAGGGAGAAAAATGTTTCAGTCATCTTTTGCATTTTGTTGCATACAACATTCTACCACAGGAAAAAAGTTAATAATACATTTCAAAATTTTCATTTACAAAAATGCCTAGTAAATTCTGATGAGTTTAGTCTTTTCATATATGCTTAATTTCAAATGTTCATATTCCAACACAATATATTTTTTTCTTAATGAAGCACAGACCAAGTTAAATCATTCTAAGCCAAGTGGCAAAGCTAAGTGGCTGGCACATTTCTGCCCCTCATTAGTGCTGAAAACCTCTCACCTAGCAAAAAATTTTCTAGAAAATCCTGAGTTTCAGAAATTATACTTGGTAGTAGACTTAGGCAAGCCCTTAGTCCTCTCTTCATTGATACAACCAAAAGGCTATCTTATATGGTCTTTGTGCTTCCATTTTAGCTCTGACATTTTATTACTATCATGTTTCAAAGGCAAAATGTAAACATTCTGTCATTTTGCCTAAAGGCTCACTGAATAGTTTTAAAATCTATTTTTAAATAATTAAATGTGTATTAGAAATTCAAATAAAATTATTTAAGCCTGTAAATTTTTTTCTTAGAGTAAATTTCATATAATATCCAGCATCTTGGCCTAAAAATCACCACCAACAACATTTATCTTAGTTTCCCATGGTCTTTGGGGAACATCTATAAACAGAAAGTTGGACTAGATGATCTGTAAGACACCTTACATCTCTACCATTCTATGATTACAAGTCCTCCAAGTATTCCAAAGTGTTTTTCTATCTGTTAGCTCCTCCCAACAGCCCTAGAATGTAGGTATTATTATTATCCCTATTTTACAGTCAAGGAAACTCAGTCAGATAGAAGTTAGTTGCCCAGGGTCATGTAGCCAGGAAGTGAGGCAGGATTTAAACACTTGAATCCAAGTCTAGTGTTCTATTTACTCTGCCACCTAAAAGACTAAGCCTCTATTTACCTGAGGGTGTGGTGAGAGTACACCACTGTACTGTGTGACCCTGGACAAATCATTTAACCCCATTTGCCTCAACATTGGTATCTGTAAAATGAGCTGGAGAAGAAAATGGCAAACCACTCCAATCTCTTTGATGGAATCTCATATGTGGTCACAAAGAGAAGAGCATGATCAAACAATATACAGGATAAATAGGAAATAATTAAGAAATGAAAGCTACTACAGTTAAGAGGGAAGACTTCTTGTAAAATATGGTATTTTAGTTAGAACTTAAAAGAGCTTAATAGTTGCTCAGCAGAAAAGCAATTTCCTATTCCATTCCCAAAATAGGATTATATAGGTGAAGTAAATACAGTGTGAAACCACAAAATCTTAAAGGTAGACAGAACTTTACAAGTCATCTAGTCAAATTTCTACCTACTTGTGTAAAAATTTCCTCCACAAAAGGTAATTATCAAAGATAGTCTTGTATATGTTTTCCTGTAAATACCACAGAGAGAAAAGATAAAACCAATAGGAAAAAAGGTAGAATTCATACAATGAGAACCTATTTGTAAATTGTTCAGCACTGTGCCTGGCAAATAGCAGACATTATATAAATGCTGATTCACTTCCTCTTCTCAGCTGTATTGTCATCACCCATGGTTTTGCCAAAACTAAAAACTCAAGGTCCAGCTTCTCTTCTGATTTCACATTCTAATTCTGAGCCCTCATTGCCCAAACTCTCTTGATTAGATTGATCACTGTGAAACTGCCCCTTCCTAAGGCTTAGGGGTACAGTAGCTTGTTGACTTACAAGAAGCTAAGTTAGGGTCTCAAGCTAGGTCTCTTCTAAATCTAGTCCATTTTATACTATAATACTATTTGAAGCTTATGGTACTAGGAATGATCTTTTGTTTGGAATGTTTTTCCTTTTATAGTCCAGAAGAAAATGAGCACATTGATTTTTACAATGTAAGACAAGCTTTAGTCCTGACTCTACTCACACAGGGGAAGCTGACAGGAATGCTTCCAAATCTTTCTGTCTGAGAAGTACAGCCACTGCCTATATAATCAATACAGTTCTAGGATAGTGACTAATTCAATAAGCACCTAACATGTGTAAAGTCCTTTGGTAGAAAAGAGAAATGTCCCACCTTCCAGGAGCATATATCATGTATATATAGTATAAACATCAATACAAAGTTTCTCTAGAGTGCTAATTTTGAGGGAATAGTGGCTCAAAGAAGATCAGGAAAGATTGCTCATAGGAGATAGTACTTGAGCTGTGCTTTAAAAGGGTGAAGAAGAAGGGAATAAGCATATAATATGTACATGCTTCGAGAATATCTCATCTGATGCTCACAATGACCCTGGAAGATAAATGCCATTTTATGCCAAATTTACAGTTGAAGAAACTCAAGTAGATTTGAGCTAAGTGACTTGCTGATAGATCACATATCAAGAAAGTGTCTCAGAATCTAGGAATTATGGAAGTTGAAAGTGAAGAACTGAATTCTAAACAAAGAGGTCCACTCCTGAAAAGAAATGAAAGTAGAAGGTTTAACTTGATGTTTTTCTTTAATCATCTTCTAAGAAAAAATTGCAGGCCTCTCTGTATTTAGTTAAATCCTGCTGATTACTTCTCTGGATTAATATTTTCCCATCTGCTAATAATACAATAAGATCTGCAAGTTCCTATTTACACAGGTGAATGTGTTTATTTTTCTCTTATGCTTTGACTTGGAAGGCTCTGGGTGAGTCATTTGCACAGTGGAAGTAAATTTTGCATTTACCGACAAAATCCTGAGCACTCAGTTTACAAAAGAAAGCACTTTTTCTCTCTTCCTCCCACCCCCCAAGCCCCTTAGCCTCCAGAGAGCATTCTTTGAGTCTTAACTATCAGTGTCTCTATTAATTCTTGTTGCTATTTGGCGAGACAAGCAATAGTGAGGTTTTGACCTCTGACTTATATCAGCTTATAAATCTTTTTCTGCTCTTTGTGTAGTCATGTGACTCTTCCCACTATTAAAGAGAAAATTCTGGCTTAAGGCTGTACAGAATTCATTAAACTTAATGTGATTAGGATTTCATTAACTCTCTGAAATGATAAGGTTCATATGTAAATTAGTGACACAAATCAAGGGTGCCCAATTTCCTAGAACTATAGTTACTACTTGCTGAGGCTTTTCCCTTTTTGGCTACTCCCATCTCACCAATGCTACTTTCCAAAGAGTGGACCTGCTGGGCACTCAGTTAGCTCCTCATCTCATATAGGTTGGCAAGTAGTATGGGACAGCAGGTGGCTAAGTTATTCTTAGGTGTCTGCATCACAGGTTTAAATAGAACAGTGTTTTTAAACAACTAATGAATTCTTAGCATTTCCCTCCTATGTGTCTATTCAAAATTATAAAGACATCTGTATTTAACTGGAGAAATTCCTATCAGCCTTTTATTCCCCTCATTATTGCTCTCCTTTTCAACTACACACATATTCTAATACTTCTAGAATTTGTCGTTTTCTTGGGGGAAGAGATATATTCCCATCACTGATGCTTATCAAAACCCTCTCCAGGGGTCCTCAAAGTATGGCCCACAGGCCAGATGCATGGCTGAGGCGTTTATCCCCCTCACCCAGGGCTATGAAGTTTCTTTATTTAAAGGCCCACAAAACAAAGTTTTTGTTTTTACTATAGTCTAGCCCTCCAACAGTCTGAGGGGCAGTGAACTGGCTCCCTATTTAAAAAGTTTGAGGACCCCTGGGCTTTAGTACTGTCTTTAAAAGATGAGACATCACATCTGGAGCCAGCCTCTGAGTGATGACCCTCTCTGCAAGGCTGTCTTTGGACAAAAGACCCTAAAGATTATAGATCCTCAAAGTCTTCAGGACTTGGATGGCAAAGTCTTTGAGAACACAGGCTCAGCTCTGTGCCAATCCCAGCCTAAGGCCAGGATATAGCCTTGGAGTAAATACAGTTTGAGTGGAAGCCACACACCTACCTGTAAATAAAGAGATGAGTTGGAGCCGTGAGACATTTTCTGCACCATGCCATCTTTTTGTAAAATGCATTCCTCCAAGTGAATCACATTGGGATGCTGGCTCTTGATACTGCTAAGGGCCCAGAATTCACGAAGAGCTAGCTCAACATTCTCAGGGGCATGGCATCGAATTTTCTTCACAGCTACTCGAGCAGAGGTCTTTCTGATGACTGCTTCATACACCACACCATAACTGCCTCGGCCAACCTCCCGTATTAGGTCGTACTTTGGCTGGCTACTCACCATCTTCAATGTCAAGGTTTCTGGAAAAAATCAAGAGTTCTCATGAACTCAACATTTTCAGGCCAGCTTTTCTTTTCATTATTTAATCATAACACATAATCATACTACTATGTTTAAAAATATCAACATGCAGAAAATAAGAAAATATGTTTATATGGCATGTGTTTACAAAATACTTTATATATCATCTACATATTTTATCCTCACCAAATCTCTGAGTTTTAGTATTATCATCACCATTTTATAGAAGGAGAAACTTTGGCCCAAAGAGAGAGAAGTGGCTTGTCTAAGGTCACAGAACTAGTGTTAGTGTAGCCAAAGCTCCAGAGTCCAAATTCATTGCTCTTTCTATAAATCTGAGCGTCCAGATTCATAACAGCAAAAAAGAATACTAGTTATGTACTGAGTAACATTAAGCTTAATTACTAATTGCCAAAAAAAAATAACTATTTCTTAAGACTCCTAAAAAGAATAATAATAGCTTGCATTTCTAAAATGAAAAGTACTTTGAATAATTTTATTTGCTTTTCTAAAAACATTCTAAGTATCATTATCCCCATTTTACAGATGAAGAAACTCGGGGTCAGAAACATGAAATGACTTGTCCAAGATAACTGGTGAAGCTGGGACACTGATCCAGTACTGTTTCTACTACACCATCTATTACTCAAGGTAACTGTAATTTACTCCCTTGTTTCCCTCCCTCCTCTCCAAACCCAGAAGTGTCAGAAGCACAATTAACTTTTGCTTCAGGGTCTGAAAGTGAAACTGACTATTCAAGGCATTGAAACTCAATTGTTTTCATTGTCCAGGAACAAAGACAGTAACTAACTATGGAGTAGTCAATTTGATTTTCAGTTTTTCTTATATTTCTGGTCTAAGTCCCGAGCTTTAAAAAAGAGAGAGAGAGAGAGAGAGAGAGAGAGAGAGAGAGAGAGAGAGAGAGAGAGAGAGAAAGAAAGAAAGAAAAGAAAAAGAAAATCTGCTTTTAAGAGAGGAGTGAGAGCCATTCCCCTATTCCCCTTTAAACTGAAAGTTGGCAACATGGCATCAATTCAAAATGAGAGGCTGTAATAAGTCTATAATACTACTTGACCAATTATCTGAAGGCAAAAGCAGGAATTTGCCATTGAGATTCTTATGTGATGAAATAAGGAAAATACTATTTAAAAAATTAATTGCAGAAGTTACCAACAAACTTTAGGGACAGATGCTGAGCAAATAAGTAACATAGATTTATACTTTCTCTGTTTAGCCTGTAGATACTTCACATGAGATAACACGTCATTGGAGAAAGGGCTCTAGACCGATGTATTTCTCCTAATTCACCATTTGCTATGCGATCTAAATCACTTTGTGCCTCAGTTTCCTGATTATAAAGTGAGGGGTTTAAATATTAATGGATGCTAAAGTCCCCCTTCTAATTCAATCATCCTAAAAAGTCCTATGAGAGTACTAAAGAATCCTTATAATTTATATTTGTAATGTAATGTAATTTGAAAAGTGGGTATCAGACAACATGAATGTAAAGAAGATCAAGAAAGAAGCTGGAAATTATTGAGAACAAAGTTAAAATCTCAGAATTTAACTCTCACCATACCAATCTGATCTTCCATAAGCCCTTCAAATTCTTATTTTTCCTTTCTAATTTAACCCCAAAGTAACCCGATATAGGATTTTCTTCTCATACTATAGTTTTTACTCTTCTTCCTGGATTACCTAGAAATTCACCTAGAATTAGCTTCTCTATTCATTTGAAGATGTTAAACAGTCAACAAGCAATCCCCAAACCTTTGCTTGTTGGTATTGCCATGTCAAATGTTAACCTATTTATTACCCAGAGTCATGAAAAGAACTCTGGCTTTGGTTTCAGAAGGGCTGGGTTGCAATTCCTGCTGGGCCACAAACCAGCCAGCAAGTTTCTTCCCTGCTCTGATCTTCAGTTTCTTGTTCTCTATGTAGATTTAGAGCTACAAAGAATCTAATCATGTTTACACTTCTACTCAGGATAACAGGATTTAGAGGTGTAAAGGACCTTAACCCAATCCTTCATTTTAAAGATGAGGAAACTTAGAGTCCAAAAAGTCAAAGTAGCTTCTTCAAGGTGACAAGACAGTAGAAATGAAGTCACCAGAATTGAACTTGAGATATTCTGGGGTTATTTCCACTACACACCACATTGTTACCAGTGAGTGCACAAGCACTTTATTACTACAAAAGGTAGCTGTTTGTATTTAGCATAAAGCTAACCAAGTGTTAAGGTTTCTGCAATAAATAGCTACAGAATGCCTACCCACTTTAGTATATAGCATCTCTTAATCAATGCTAATAAACACATAACTGTAAAGTGCTATGTAAATATGTTTGTTATTAATCCTCACTTATTGGAATTAAAAAAAAAACATTTATTTATAACCCATGGTTATAAAATGCTTTCTGTCCTCAAAACATTTATTGAGTGTTTAGTATATGCTGTGACCATAACCTAAAATATTCATATTTAACTCTAATTTATTTACCTGATTCAAGCCAATTCAAGAATTTGTTCTGCACCCAGAATGTGTTAATACAATTAACTATAATGTGCCGTGTATATATAAATTTATGATTAATATTCATTTACTGAAAAAAAATACAATGGCTATAAAATGTATTCAGTAAGTTGCCAAAACATTTATTAAACTCCTACTATATGCTATCGACCACAATCTAAAATGTCCGTATTAACTGTGAATTGCCTTTATCCAATCATAATTAAGTCAGACAAACATTTATTAAGCACCTGCTATGTGATAATAAGCATTGGTGATACAAAGAAAGGCAAAATCCAGCCCCCGCCCTCTAGGAGCTAACGAGTCTAATGGGGGAAGACAACACGCAAACAAGTATGTACAAATGAGGTAGAGTCGGGGTAAATGGGGGATCCCTAGCAGAGCGTGTGCCCACAGAGGGATAAACAGCTTTACAACTAGTGTTTCTAGGATCTTCACGACCACCTGGGGCGGAGGGGGGGGCGGAGACAGGGTGCACGCAGGCACTTGGGATCCCCAACTTGCCCACGGAGGCGGTGGGTCCTGGGACTCGGGCTGCTCGGGGTCCTGGCGCTGTCCTCGCGCGGCGGCCGCCGGTCAGAGCCTTGCCCAGCCGCCGGACAGGCGGGCAGACACCTGCCCGGACTGAGGACTGCGCTTCCGTACTCCGCCGACTCTGGGCCCCTCTCATTGGCTAACGCGCCCGGCCCTCCCCTCCCCTCCCCCTCATGCAACTCCAGTGACAGGAGGGGAAAGTCTGGGGTCCCGGCGCGCCCCAGGGAGCGGGAAGGGGGTGAGAGCGCGTGGATTCTCAGAGCTGAGGGAGAGAGCGCGGAGCACTGAATGCCGGGGCCAGCCGGGGGCCTCCGAACCGGGAATGTCAGTGCAAGGAGAACCCTAGGAACATAGAGTAGGACAGAAATGGTGAGGGGCCTGACCGACTCCCGAGTGCTACTGCCGCCGCCCCCCTTCTAGACAGCCGGGGAAACTGAGGATCAAGGTCACGCGGGCCCCTCGGACCCGCGGATGCTTCAGCTGCGGAGGGAGGAGGAGCTGCACAGCGCTTCCCGGCCCGAGGCCGCCGGGCTGTCAGGTCCAGCACCGGGCGGGGGAGAGCCAGGGCCCTAGCTCCCCTCAGGCGGGCCGGGCCGGGACCGGGCAAAGGGCCGCCTGAGGGGGGCCGGGCCGCCGTCCAGACCCCAGGACGTCCGCGTTCCGCCCAGGCAGGCGGACCCAGGAGGCGAAAGGCATGGGCTCCCTCCCCAGTCCGAGAGGTTTCTTTACCTCAGGGTCGCCGCCGCCGCCTCTCCTTCTCCCGGGCTCTGCAGGCCGCCATTATCGGGCTCCTCGCGCCGCCGCCGCAGCCAGTCCGAGGCCGGCGCGCGTCCCCGCGTGCGGACACACCCCCTTTCCCAGCTCTGGGACCCAATCTCTCCTGCCCCCCAACCTCCCTCTTCGGCCGCACGAGCGCCTTCCCTCATTGGGTGAGCACATTCCTGGCGGTGTCACTTATTGGTCAGGCGCGCTCCCGGCGCCCTATCCCCGCCTTCCTTCTTCCTTTTGGTTCTAAAGAGCCCTGGCGGCAGTAGCACTCAGCCGGCGCTAGGCTCCGGCTTCCAGCTGGGCCTCGCAACCCGGAGACCGACTCTGTGCACGCGCTGAGGAACGCACCACTCGCGCCCTTCCCCACAGGGGTGGCTGGGCCCGGGCCGGAGGGGAGGAGAGAGAGGACACCCGCGGGGCTTTATCTCCTCATCTGCCCAGTGGCTATTTCCCGCCGGCACCCGGAGCCCCAAGGACCGCCCTGGAGGAAGGTCCGATCCGGGCTCGTCCGGCTCCGTAGCGGCTTGGACTCCGGCCTCCTGCAGGGCCCCGAGCAGAGCCGCCTCGCCCGTCCCCGCCCGGGCACCTACCGTGCGGCTGGCTTTTTTTCTGCCTTCACCCCACTTAAATGCCTTTTGCATTTTCCTCTTCGGCAAGGTGCTGGCGCCTGCGGGGCTCTGGAGGAGGGAGGGCCCGGAGAAGGCGCGGTCTGGGTCGGGGAGAACCGGCATCCGCCCGGCGGGAGGAGAGCGCCCTTTGTGACTGGGGCACGCTCATACGCGCTGGTTGCCAGAGGCTGCGGCGGGAGGCCGGGGGCTGGCTGCGGGGTGCATTCCGTCTGGGAAAATCCGTTCCCCTGCTTCCCGTTCCTCCCCCGGCGGCGCGTTGGTATCTCCCTTAAAGAAGCAGGGGCCTCATTGTTCTCCCGGCTCCGGGGGCCCGGAGGGACCCTCTGCATTGCAGCGGGACGTCCGGGCTAGGCTTCCCTCTTCGCTCCAGCTGCACGTCTCGTGGGCGCCTTCTGGGAATGCAGGCTTGGCTCTGGAGCGGGCACCAGTCAGTCTGCTAACATTTACAAAAAGCCTACTACGTGCCAGGCAACGAGATCCACCCCAACTTTCACGCCTACTGTGTGCGGGGACAATGGGCTGGCTACATGCTAGGAATACAAAGAAACGCAGAAAGCAAGTCGATTCACTACCTTAGTGAGGGCTAACTTGCAACTATGTTACCAAAGTGAGATAACTTGCAACTATGTTACCAAAGTGAGATAACTTGCAACTATGTTACCAAAGTGAGATAGACAGGATAATTGTGGATGAGAGAAGGCTCCACTGTGAAGAAGCATCTGAAAAGATTTCTCGGAGAAGATGGGATTTTAGCTGGGAAGTCGTTCCAACAGTCTTATATGTCAGGGCCCAGCAAACTTAGCCGATAGCCGTTCTGTCAGAAATAAATTGTCAGAGCCAACAGTCATTAATCACTTGATGAAACCTTTATGGAGCCAATGATCAATCAATCCATTAGTCAATGTCCAACAGTAAGTCATTTCATTACCCAGGAACTAACAGTTAACAAGAGCTGTCAAGTCAATAAGCATTATTAAGCTCTTACTATGTGTTAGGCACTGTGCTAATCTCTGAAAATAACAAAGACAAAATCAGTCTGCCCTCAAGGAGTTTATAGTATAAGGGGCAAATGACATGGATACCATGACATATATATATATATTTTTTTTTTTCTTCTTTTTTTTTAATAGTCTTTTATTTACAGGTTATATGCATGGGTCACTTTACAGCATTAACAATTGCCAAACCTCTTGTTCCAATTTTTCACCTCTTACCCCCCATCCCCTCCCCCAGATGGCAGGATGACCAGTAGATGTTAAATATATTAAAATATAAATTAGATGCACAATAAGTATACATGACCAAACCGTTATTTTGCTGTACAAAAAGAATCAGACTCTGAAATATTGTACAATTAGCTTGTGAAGGAAATCAAAAATGCAGGTGGGCATAAATATAGGGATTGGGAGTTTAATGTAATGGTTTTTAGTCATCACCCAGAGTTCTTTCTCTGGGCATAGCTGGTTCAGTTCATTACTGCTCCATTGGAAATGATTTGGATACCATGACATATACAAAAGCTAGCTATGTTTATGTGGAAATAAAATTTTGGGTAAACTTGGAGGTGATTTCAGAGGGAAGGCCTTAAGGGGGACCAAGAAAAGCTTCTGAGATTTTACCTGAGACTTGAAGGAAGCCAGGGAAGAAAAGAGGTGATGAAACGGGAGGAAATTCCAGGCATGAGAGAAAGCCAGAGAAAGTTCAGTCAGGAGATGGGGCATCTTGTGGGAGGAACAGCAAAGATGAAGTTTTTGTATAGGAGATCAAAATAAGTATAGAAGTGTAAAGTGTAAAATGGCAATCATTCAGTCCTTCAGAGACCAATAATCAATAAACAGAAATCAACATCTTGACTTCTCACAGACCCCAAAAGGTATTCAGTCACCCAAAGTATATAGAGGTCATTTCAAATTTACCTTATATGTAGTTTTGTCTCCTCTGTTTGTCTTGTAAAGATATGCTTGTTCCTATTTCTTCCCCCAAGGATTGTTTTGTTTTTTATTTTGTGGATTCCAGAATTTAGCTCAATGCCTGGCATCTAGTAAGTTTTTAAATAATTGTTTGATTGATTGACATCAGCCCAAGGGAAATAGATTAAAATTTGCTGTAAGCAACAGTTAGCCTTCAAAATTCCATTCTGAAGGATTTATGATGAAAAATGCCATCCACTTCCAGAGAAAGAACCTATGAAATCTAAATGCAGATTGAAGATTTATTTTCTTATTATTGTCTTTATTATTCTTGTTGAGTTGGGTTTTTTGAGTCTTTGGCAGGTGAATATACACATATAAAGTGTATCAAATTGTCTTCTCAAGGGAGAAGGAAGGGAGGGAAATAATTTGGAACTCAAAATTTTAAAAAATCTTAAAAATTTTTGTTTACATGTAATTGAGAAAAAAATAAAAATTAAATGCTTAAAAAAAAAAAGTTGCTGTCCTCAGAACCAGAGTTTCTTTCTGTTCATGATGAAGTCAGACACTGAAGCCATCCTCAGAGTGTTACCAGCACTAGGTGGTGCCATAGTGCATAGAGCACTGGGCCTGAAATCAAGATTTATCTTCTTAAATTCAAATCTAGCTAAGGCGCTAGCTGTGTGATCCTGAGCAAGTCATTTCAGCCTCCGTTTCCTCATCTGTAAAATGAGGTGGAGAAGGAAATGGGCAAACCACTTCAATATCTGCCAAGCAAACCCCAAATGGGATCTTGAAGAGTTGGCAACAAATGAGACAATTGAACATTAAAAATCTTTTCCACTTTCTCCTGAATGTTACCTACCATCTTCCAGATTTAAATTTTTTGAGATGACCATCACTCCATTCCTGAGCTTTCTTTAAAATAATTTTACTCTCCACTGTTTCTCTCTGACATATGGGGCAAAACTGCTTATCAATATTATCCAGGGATATATTGGTATCAGTTTAAACAGAGCCAAGGTTTAATTTTTAGCAAAAGCATTCACACTTCAGAAATCTACAAACTGCTAAAAATCCAGAGGTGGTTTATTGTTTTGTTAATTGTCTAGACTTAAGAAAGTGATGGAGAAAACCTTACTAGGGTATATTAAACTTAAAAGTATGGCAGCCTGAGGGTACAGCCCTACTCCCATCCCCACCTCTTAGCCAGTAGTTAAAACATTTACCAACACATAGCATAATCATCCATCTCCTCCTTAGTAAGGTTTTACAAAGTTGCCTTTGGGGCTTTTTCTGGGCTTGATAAGAAAATCAAGGATTTGCTAATTAAGGTGTTTTTAAGGACTTGTTCTTTTTAGACCATATCACTTAGATCTATTAAACCTCTGTATTGAAATTATTATAATTTGTCATTCTTGGTGTCCATTACCTATTTTTCCCAACCCATCAATCATGTCTTCTACTTCTACTGAAACTACTTCAGGATTGAGTTGTTTCAATTTCGTGCCTAACTTTTTCTCATTATTAGTCCAGCTCATTGCTCATTCTGATCTTTGCTCTCAGTCAGTGGTTTGACAATTCTTTAGGATGACTTCAACATCAATAAATAGTGAATTTTCCCCCCGTCCATCAAAATTGAAGCAGTTTCCTTTTGGAGGCTGGTGGTGCTAATTATTTGGTAGTTGCCATTACCAGTTCCTAGAAATTCTTGAAAAGAGTGTTATGTAAAAGTGTAGGTATGTAAATTAGGTAGGTATGTAATTATGTAAAAGTAGGTGGCCTCTGGGTAGTCTATGACCTTTCCAATAAACACTTTCTGATATATCTCTCCCTCACTAGTTCCCACATTCTTTTTGCAGTCATTTCATCTGCCCCAACACCACTGCTATCCTACTTCTCCATGCCCATAGTCCCTGAGGAAGTCAACCTATTCTGCTTTGGAATGCCCACTCATTTGGGGGCTGAATCTTCATGAATGAATACAGACTTTCCTAGCTCTCTGCTTCTAACCAACTCCAGATCTGGTTGTGATCTACCTGCCAATGCAAGCCTTCGACCGAAGTCTTCTTGCCATCTGTCCTATTGCTTGTGTTTTTGTAAAAGGTTTATTGTTTACAACTACCAGTAGTAAGCACCCGAGGCTGAATTTGAACTCAGGTTTTGACTACAAGCCTAGTGCTCTATCCACTACCTGTCTGGTAAGTTAATAGGTAAGGATATATCCCCCCTCCTCCAAACATATGAATAAAGCATTTTTCCAAAATGCACAGAAGCAAAGAAAAATACAGAAGGGCATGCAGAATAGTTTTCACTTTATTAAGATGTACATATATATGTATAGGTGTTTTTCTGAAGAAGAAATCAAAGCTATCAATAATCATATGTAAAAAATACTCTAAATTGCTATTGATTAGAGAAATACAAATTAAAACAACTCTTAAGGTACCATCTCAAATCTATCAAATTGGGTAACATGATAAGAGGAAAATGAGAGGTATTGGAGGGGATGTGGGAAAATTGGGACACTAATAGATGTTGGAGGCATTGGAAACTGGTCTAACAATTCTAAAGAACACTTTGGAACTATGCCCAAAGGTCAATAAAACTATGTATATCTTTGATCCAGAAATACTGCTGCTAGGTATGTATCCTTTAGAGAAAAGGGAAAAGGACTTAGTTGTACAACAAATATTTATAACATCTTTTTATGGTAGCAAAGAATTAGAAATTAAGGAGATGCCATCAACTGGGAAATAGCTAAACAAATTGTGGTATGTGATTTTGATAGAATACTATTATGCATAAGAAATGATAAGCATGATAGTTTTTAGAAAAATGTAGCAACTGATACAAAGTCAAGTGAATAGAAGAATATCTCACACAGAAATAGCAATCATGCACTGATGATCTGACAGTCAATGTGAAAGATTTGGCTACTCTGATCAACACAATGATCCAAGACAATTCCAAAAAACCTACAATGAAAAATGGTCTCCATCTCCAGAAAGAGAACTGACAAAATCTGAGCACAGATTGAAGCAGACCTTTTCACTTTTTCTTGCCTTTTTTTAAAACAACATGACTAATATAGAACAATATCTTGTTTGTTTTCTCAAAGGGTAACAGAGGAATAAAAGAAGGGGAGAATTTGGAACTCATTTATTTTTTAAAATGAATGTTTAAATAAATAAAATTTAAAAATAGAGAAGTGGGGGGTTCTACCAATATAAAATATTACATTCTCTAAACTGAAATAATTTGTCTTATTAGTTTCATTGACCTCTTTTACTTTCTCACCAGTAATCTAAGTGTAAAGTCTAAGGAAATCAATAAAAGTAAAGAAAAAGAAAAGGAGCTAGCTTCTGATGGGGGTCTTTTCAGGTTCAGCTTTCCAGGTGGAGCACATGATTCTAGTTCCAGGTGGGAAAGACCAAATCCATCTCTAATCTTGTATGATGACAACTCAGCCTCCCATTCTTTAGTGGAGTGTAGCTTGCATGAGGCCCCAGGGGCCTTTATCATTTTTCTGTTTGTTCTTTCCTGATTTTAGGTGAATGAGTATCCCAAGATGGTCCAGGTTCTTCAGGTCAGTATGAAAAGTCCAGAGTCCTTGGATTTGGATTGGAGTTGGTGGGTTGTGACAGCTGAAGGAGCAGTTGATTGTGGAATTAACTGAGCACAAAGTTCAGGGGAGATTGTTTGAAGTAAAGCTGAGGTAAAATGTAAATGTTGAATAGACATTTGTCTATTGTAATGTAATGTCTATTCAACAATTTCACAAACTTCTTTCTTTATGAACTGATAAAAACATAAGTGTGATCTTGTCAATATATTGTACCAATGATTTTGCAAATTGGGTTGTTGAATTCTATTCTATTTTGCAAATAGGGTTGTTGAATTCTGTTCTATTAATTTATACTTGTGAGGTTTTTTTTTAAGTGTTTGACCTTTTTGTGTGTGGGTAAGAACATATTGCATGTCTCATACCTCATTCATATTATGTGTTGAGCACTTTTTTTTTCAATTTCTCCCTTTTGGGGAAATCCTAAACTTGTAAACAATAATCTAAATTACTGTAATTAAATCATTTTAGGATGCTGGGAGAAAGAAGGAAGATTTAAGAGACAATGAATGTGAGAAAAGGGAGTCTCCCATCAGAGACCAGGTTGCCCAAACCATATACTTGGTTTGAGAGCAGGAAGAAGTTTCATACTCCAGGTCTTATTGGCCCAACTTTAGTACCTTAAAGCTTGATGTATTTCCAAGACAAATGGACAAAGGTTGTACTCATAATTAAAAAAGAAAAGTCTTGGCTGGCCTCAGGAAATTGCAAAGCTCCATTAATGACCCCAAGCAATTAACTAAAAACAAAGTCCTATCTTTTAAATAACAATATTTATTTTTAAAATTTATTTTAAAAAATTTTTAAAAATGATATTTAATAATGCTATTTTAATAACAAAATAATGTTTCTCTGCTGTAAGACTTGTAAGTCAATAATGTCCAAAGTATTGAGAATGGATATCAGTCACACAGAGGATTCTGGATAGTGGGTATGAGCAAGATGCAACATATAATAGACAGTAAACTTCCAAAACCACATAGGACTAAGATATACCATTAGGGAAATACATGAAAAGAAAGCCTGATGGACTAGTTAGCTGACAAGAATGAGGAATGGCAATGAATGTTCCAATGCCATCCTTGTGATGTCAGGAAAAAATAGTAAAGAACTCTAGAATGTTGGGTGGATCCTCTGAGACAAACTTATGGCACAGGAATGGGTTGCCTTCTGCACCACTGGAAGGGACAAGATAAGATCACAGATACATTTGAATATTTGAATATTTGACATGATAAAAACTGCAGGCTTAGGTGGATGTCTTTCCTAGGACTAACAGAGTTTCATAGAAGAATTCCATGACACAGTCAATGTTGAAAGCAATGGGTTCCTTTATTTGGAATATTTATGAAAAAGCTCCCGATGAGTGGGTGATGTTTAAATGGGAACATAGTTAATCAAATGGGAGGTAGGAGCAAGAAGGAAATACTAAGTTAGCCCAATGATTTTCTCGCACATTTCCCAATTTTCCTTCATACTAGTACCTGTCTTTAAGATGATGTCCAATTTATCCTGCATATTTTCTTGCTTGTAATGTAGTTGTTTGTATGTTGTCTCCTCCATTACAGTGTGAATTCCTTGAGGACTATCTTTTGCCTTTTTTTGTATCCCAGTACTTAGCATATAAGGTACCTGACACATAGTGCATTCTTAATAAATGCTTGTTGACGTGACACTGGAGTTGGGAATAGCACTTCCAAAATGGTAAATATGAATGAATAATGATAAAAGACTAAACAAGAATAAACTTTTTACATTCAAATATTGGGGAGAAGATACAGGGGTCTCTCTGAACTCTATTATTAATAGGATCATAGAGTGATTCTAAATAGACAAGGTTTGAGACTTGTTGTATTATGTCTTCATGAACTTAAGAGAAAAACAGAGAGGGGAAGAGGAATATATTGGAAAGAGGAATATATTGGGGGATTGGGGAGAGAAAGGAAAATTAGGGTATATTATCTCATACAACCTGGTGTCCAAATAAATATCTGAGACAAATGGAGGGGGGCAGTTGACGTCAACCTCACTCTTACCTTAACTGGTAGAGAAATAAACAGACAGACAGAGAATGAATGCTGGGTTCAGAAATACATTTTGCTCAACAGGGAACTAGGAAGGAAAGGAAAGAAGGAGGAGAGGGAATTAGAGGGAGGAGATTAAGGGAAGGATTAACTCTAAGCAAAATAGCTCTAAGGATGTACCAAAATATTTATAGCTCTTGTTGATGTGGCAAAGAATGGAAATCTGAGAGATTGCCCATAAACTGGAGAATGGCTGAACAAATTATGGTCTAGGGATGTGATAGAATATTAGGAGAGGATTTCAGAAAACCTGGGAAGACTTGTATGAACTAATGCAAAGTGAAGTGAACAGAACTAGGAAAATTATTTATACAATTATAACAATATGCCAGAAGCAAACAACTTTGAAAGAATTAGTAATTCTAACCAGTGTTAATCATTCAACCAAAATTCCAGGGAACTACATGCTACCTACCTCCTGAGAAAGAAGAAAGACTAGTGCAGAATGAAGCATTTTTAAAGGACATGGTCAATGTAGGCATTTATTTTGGTTGACTATACATGTTTGTAAGTCAGCTAGGTCAGCTAGGTGGCACAGGGGATAGAGTGACAGGCCTGCAGGAATTCCTAACTCCTCCTCCTAAATTCAAATCTGGCTTCAGACACTTACTAGCTGTATGACCCTGGGCAAGTCACTTCACCCTATTTGCCTCAGTTTCCTCATTTGTAAAATGAGTTGGACAAAGGAACGACAAACAACTTCAGTATCTCTGCCAAGAAAACCCCAAACAGTTACTAAAAGTCAAATATGATTGAAAAATGACAACAACCCCTCTAGGTCATAGAAATCAGCTGCAAAATAACCCAATCCAAGACTCCTTTAGCCAACTTTGAGGATTCTCTCCTGGTTCCAAAGTGGGAGTGAGGAGAATCTTCTTTGGTTCAGTCTTGTTTTGTTTTGTTTTATTTTGGAGGCAAGAGAGAACAACTGAAAATAAAAACTTAAGTACCATCAGCTTTTTCTGCCTTGAGTTTTTCATATGTCAAATAGGTCTAATAACATCTACTTCACAGGCTGCTTGTGAGGCAAGTGCTTTGTCAAGTTTAAACACTATGGAAATACAATCTATTATTACCATCACAGACAATCTCTTTTCTATCATGAAGTTCACAGTCTAGTATGGAGAGAGACACAAGCACAGCCAGTTTTGGTAGATATGACTATGATATTTGTATTTAAGAGGTACAAGCAAATGATTATATGAAGTGTGAAGAGAGAAGGTTGTTCCTGATAATAGGGGAATCAACAAAGTCTTTCTGGAGAAACAGCTTGGGGAAGGGCATGGAAGTAGAGGAAGTATAGGGACAGAAATCCAGACTTGGGTGAATTGTGGAGTGTTTGGAAGAAATAGTAGTCAATAAGGCTGGCAACAGACTGGTGACAGATAATGGAAGGCTTTGAATGCCACACAAATATTTACTTAGTTGGCTATAGAAATTTTTGAGTAGAGGATTGACTGACAAAATCTATGTTTAACAATAATAGCTGAGAATTAAATAATACTTTAAGGTTTGCAAAAGGGCCTCACATCCATTTTCTCATTTGTCCTCACAATATCTCTGTGAGTAGGTGCTATTATAATCCCCATTTTATAGATCAGGAAACAGATTAAAATTGCTAACAAATCTCTATCGGTTGGCAAAAAAAAAAAAAAAAAAAAAAAAAATGCTGGATTTGGAATTATAGGACCTAGATTTGAGGACCTCCTTTGCCACTTGCTATCTGTGTGATTCTGAACAATTCACCTGACCTCACTGGGCCGCAGTTTCCTTATCTTTAAAATGGAGAACAGGCAGCATTGTACTACGTGACTTCTAGACTACCTTCTAGCTATAAATCTATGGATCTATGGTAAAGTGATCTTTTCTTTTTCTAATTTCTCACAGTTTTGTCTGGCCCTTTCCTCAACATTGTCACTTTATATATTATCATCCTATTATAGTTATTTATGGATCAGTCTTATCTCCACTTGTTAGTAAGCTCCTTAAAGGCATTTGAGTCACAAGATCCCCATTGGCCAGTCCAATGCTGTCCATCGTAGTTTTTGTTTTGTTTGCTTTGTTTTGTTTTTGTTTTTAACAATCTGTTTAATTACATAGAATTGAGCAGGAGTTAAGGAAACCTGCAGCCCTTCTAAATCAAAGAGCATGGACAGCTAAATAAATGCATCTTGATGGTGTCCAGCAGGGGGCTCAACCTTTAATAGCCTGCCCATCACAGACACCATGTGTCCCATGGTAGACACCGGCATGAAGCAACACTGACACCTTGTGGCATCCATTAATATAACCATTACTATAGGAGCTGCCTTAACCAGAAAGACAGGGATAAGATTCTAGTTTTGAAATGTGGGTGGGATTCTAGGATTAACACTTCCTAGCTGTGTGACCCTGGGCAAATCGATTAACCCCAATTGCCTCAGCAAAAAAAAAATAATAATAATAAATTAACTATTCTTCTAAAAATATTATTATTATTATTATTTAATAGCCTTTTATTTACAGTTTATATGCATGGGTAACTTTACAGTATTAACAATTGCCAAACCTCTTGTTCCAATTTCTAAAAATATTATTTAATCACCTATTATATACTGGCCATTAAGCTCCAGGGATATAAAAAAGAAGCAGAAGACTATTTCTGCCCCGAAATAAGAGTATATAATCTAATGGGGAGACGAAAAATATATACAAAGCAAGCTACATAAAGGAGAAATAGGAAATATGTATTTTTAAATTGCTAATTATACACCTAACAAACAGGAACTACAGTGAGCAATTCCATACATATTATATAGAACAGAAGGAGATTACACAGGCAACTATTGAATCTATTTTTTAGAGCTTACTTTTCCTTTTTTTAATTTTTTAAACTTTTCCTTTAAAGCATATAATAAATCCAACATATAATTTTCTTTTTTCTTTTTTACTTTTATTTTTTAAAACATACGCATGGATAATTTTTCAACATTGACCCTTGTAAAACTTTGTATTCCAAATTTTCCCCTCCTTCCCCCCCACCCCATTCCCTAGATATACAACGTATTACTTTCACAGATGTCCTGTCTCTCTATGACTCCTAGAAGAGATTTTAGAGGTCATCCATTCCTAACCCCTTATTTTCCAGATAGAACAGTTGAGGTCCTGGGAGGCTGATTTGCTAAAAAATAGTTCCTTGGGAAAGGGAGAAGAGTATCCCCCATAGAAGTCTTAAAACAGATTTTTTTTTTTGTCAGGCAATTGGAGTTAAATAACTTATCCAGGGTCACACAGCTAAGACGTATTAGGTGTCTGAGACTGTATTTGATCAGTTCCTCTTGACTTCAGAGCTGATGCTCTGTCCACTGTGCTATCTTGATGCCCCTAAATGACCATTTTTGAAGGATGAAAATCCCTTTATGGAAGTTGGACTAGATGCCATTCTTTTCCATTCTCTAGTTCTGTGATTCTGTAAAGTAACAACGCCAGGATTCTATCACTTGTCCTCCAATTCAAAAGCTAATGCCCTTTCTATAATATGTCATCAGTCACCATGGTGTATGAACCTCAGGTTACCCCGTCAACAAATGGATCAGTTGTAAAGGAGTACAGAATTATCCTTAATTCAAGTGAATCCATGAGGAAAAGATCCAATCAGATTCAAAATTAGAAGGCCTGGGTTTCAATAAAGATTAGGTGGGACATTGTGAATAGTGAATAAAAGGGGGCTGGATGTAGAGTTAAGGAAACCTAGGTTCAGATTCCACCTCTGATACTTTATGTGATCATCAGCAAGTTGCTTACCCGCACTGAGGTTCGGGATATAAGACTTAGTATCCTAAGGAATGGAAAAGTTCCAGTTTTCATAAATGAAGGGAATTCCCAGCCTCACAAATTCCAGAGACTATCATAGAACCTTGATAAATTGATATATTGATAGGTCACATCTTGCCAGTGACCATGAACATTACTAGTCTGAAACTTTCTTTATGTCTGAAATGGGGATAATAATACCAGTTGTACCAAATTCACATGGTTATTGTGAGATTCACATGCACTGAAAGTCTGGAAAGTCTTCTGTAGATCATATTTTTGCTAGGGAGGCCGAGCACTAATCAACTTGATGAGATAAGACTTTGGGGGCAACCAAAGGGTTCTTCTCATTGGAGCTGGATACACTGTTGAGAGGACTCAGGGAACTCCTCCCCAATATCTGGGGCTTCCTCAAAAATGGTTGGAAACTGAAATTAGGCAGAGCTGGATTTCTGTAAGAAGGATTCTCCTTCCCTCCTGCCTTCCCTCATTTTTGGTCTATAAAAGACAGCTAGTAGTATCCTCCTGCTTTTTTCTTTCTCTTGACTTTCCAAACTAGGATCAGCAGAAGGGACCTGCATGGGGGACTGTTGATGGAGGGGATATTATGGTAGACCTAGAGATATTTTGTGATGTGAAACATTTACCATATATTATCAGCATGATACAAGCTGTCCCAAAAGTCTTAGTGCAGTTTGGAGGTATTAAATCTTGACGACTTTTAAATTTATTAAGTTTAAATTATAATAACTAAGTTATTAAAATGTCAAACTGCATTAAGACTTTGGGGACAAGCTCTATAAATTAACATCTAGCACATAGTAGGTACTTTATAAATGATCGCAGATTGTTTGAATGACTGACAAGATCCTCCATCTCTCTACTCCAGGTCTTCTCTTTGGCAGTCCCCCATGCCTGGAACACCTTCCCTCCCCTGCTCCAATATTGACCTACTTGGCTCCCTTTAAGTCCCAACTAAATTTTCTTCTTGTACTGAAAGCCTTCCCTAGCCTTTCATCATTCTAGTACCTTCTCTTTTTAAATTATTCCCTCTCTTTATCTTTTATGTAGATTATTTGTATATTTTTGTTTGCTGTTTTCTCCCCCTGTCAGATTTGAGCTTCTTGAGGGAAGGGAAGTCTTTGACCTCTTTGCGTCCTCAGGACTTGGACAGTTCCCTGCATACAGTAGAGATTTAATAAATATTTATTGATTTCTCTTTCTTCTTCATCTTCACCATCATCCTCTTCTTTCTTGTTCTCATTCTTGTTCTTGCTCTTGTTTTCCTCCTCCTCCTCTATCCTCCTCCCTTGTTAAGGTTTACAAAGTGCTTCCATCACCATTAACCCTTGGGTTAGCTAGAGTACCCATTCCTAGAGAAGAGAGCTCAGATTTCAGGTCCTGGACTCTGCTCCCTCTTTTATTTCCCCAGAGTACTAAGGAGACAATGATGTTTATTCAGGACTCAAACAACTGATAGTTGACTTATTGGTGATTCTGAGAGGAACAAGTCTGCTCATGGCCTGGAGCTGTTCTCGTGTGCCTTGGACAATCTTGGCCATTATGTCAGGGGATGATGGTGTCTCCCTAGGAAGGGCTGAGAATAGATTCAGCAACTGTTTCAAGACACCCTTGTATGTCCCTAAGAGGGGCTACCCTTGCTCCAGGGGCTCCTTTAGGTCAACGAGACAAAACCATCTCAGAGCTTCTCAGATGAAGGCTCTCGGACTTGGCCAATGAGCCACCACATTTCTTTCCCCCACTCCCACCCCTACCTCCAAAACACCAAAAAACAAGGTCTCCCATGGACCTGCCCTCGAGCTCCTTCTCTGTGGTGAGTCACACAAAATGGCAAGCCCTCCGGGAGCTATTTAGGATACTAGTCCTACTTTATCACAATGGCAGGCAGATCACATAGGCATCCCAAACGGAAAGGCCAGCTTTGTCCAGCTTAACACCTTTCCTTCTAAACTGCTGCCCTTCCAGGCTAGTCAAACAGTCTCTAACTTCCCCAATCCTGGAAGTTACTATGAATTTGAGGGATCTGAAGAAAGTCCAGATGTGGTGTGAGACTCTGAGCAGAATGCGGCATATTTTAATATTTTTCGTGTCAATCCATCATTAGGCAAGCATTTATGAGCATCTACTATTCACTAGGCACAATGCTAGGGTCTTCACCCTCATAAAAAGGAGACGATCTCTGCCCTCATGAAGCTTACATTGTAGCAGGGAAACACAAGGAGTATTTGGCAGTGGTGGCTTGGGAAAGCAGCTTTGGCCTAGGGTAGGGTTCTTTATATCCTGAACCCCCTTTGGTAGTCAGTCCGATGAAACCTGTGGACATCTCAGAATGTTTTAAAATGAATAAAATGAATTATGTAGGATTACAAACAAAACTGATTATATTGAAATTGTCATCAAAACATTAGGAATAAAAACCCAGCCATTTGCAAATTTCCAGTTAAGAATGTTTAATGGTATCTACTGGGATTATAAATGGAGATATGGGGAACTCAATTGTCACCCACTTTCAAAAAGAATGTTAATTTTGGTTTAATTTCTCCAACAAGAAGTGAAAAGTGGGAATAAGGGATGGAAAAAGAGAGGAGGCTGATGTTTAAACCCAGAAAAGACAAGAAGCTAACCCGAGATTACACAGCTGGGAGTCAAACCCAGAAAGCTTCCCAAGTTAGGACCCTTTCCAACTCTTCCTGCTCCAGATACTCCTCAAATGAATTTTCAACCACTACAAACACTTCTGCATCTGCTCTCCATCCCTCTGAGCCTTAGCAAGTGGTTTTCATGAATGGCTGTTAATGACCATCCTCTGATGATAGATGAACCTTAATACATTGAGTTCACCTAGTTCTTGGATGACGAAAGAACCAAGTCCTTCATAGTTAATTATCACACATTCTTATTGTTATGTGTACAATGTATTCCTGGTTCTGCTTGTTTTGCAGAGAAGTTATACGATTATAGAGTTAAAATAGGGATGGGCCTATTTAAAGGATATTTAAAGGCTTTCAAATCCTACTTACTCATTTAATAGGGGGAGAGAATGGAGGCCCAGGAAGCTTAAATGGTTTGCTCAAGGTCACAAAACTAGGAAATGTCTGAAGCAGAATTTGAATCCAGGTCCTCCTGATTTCAAGACCAATACCCAATCTATTGGCTGTCTAGGATGAATGCCATAAAGCCTCAAGCACTATTTTCTCCTATCTCCTCCAGGAGCTTGTCCCTTTTGGTCATTCTCTATAGGTATCTGTCTCTATTTTTTTGTCTTTGTCTTCTCTTTTCTTTGTTCTCTCTCTCTCTATATCTCATCAATTAGTCATTTTTTCCAAGTTGTGTCGGATTCTATGACTGCATTCGGGATTTTCTTGGAAGAGTTATTGGATTTATCCCATCCTTCTCCAGCTCATTTTACAGAACAGGAAACTGAGACAAACAGGAAAGTGACTTGTCCAGGATCATATGGCTAACAAGAATCTGAGGCCAGATTTGAACTCAGGAAGATGAGTCTTTCTGACTTTAGGTCCAACACTCTTATCTCCTGCTTCAGTCTCTTTCTTACACACATCTGTAACCTGATAGAATGGAAAGCTTTGGAATTGGAGGACTGAGTTCAAATCCCATCCCTACCAGTAAGTGACCTTGGACTAATAACTTCACCCCTATGGACTCAGTTTCCTCATCTATAAAAATGAGGAGATTGAATTAAGGGTTGTTTAGACTTATTTTAAACCCAATTCTAAATCTCTGATCCTTTGTAGCAATGAGCCAATTTCTCTATAACTACCAGCTCCTGTGCCTACAAACCTATACTCCAGGAAAAAAGCAATTTACATTCATTGCCTACAATTTCTCACCTCTCCCTCATTTTCTAATCACTTGCGATTTGGCTTCTGAGTCCCACCACTTGACTGAATGACTCTCTTTGAGGTTGCCAAGCCATTTTGGGGGCCCAAATCTGATGGCCTTTTCTCAGTGCTCAGCCTTAACAGCTTTGTAATTTCTAATACTTTTTATTTATTTATTTAATTTTTTTTTTAAAACACGCATTGCTTTATGAATTAAGTTGGGAGAGAAAAATCAGAGTAAAACAGAAAAACCATGGGACAGATTAAAAAACCAGAAATAAGAATATAATATAGCATGTGTTGATTTACATTCAATCTCTTTAGCTCTTTTTCTGGATGCAGATGGTATTTTCTGTTCAAAGTCTATTGAGATTGCTTTAGATCACTGAACCACTGAGAAAAGAACCAAGTCCTTCATAGTTAATTATCACACATTCTTGTTGTTATTGTGTATAATGTATTCCTGGGTCTGCTTGTTTTGCTCAGCATATAATTTCTAACACTATTGACATCCCCAGCCTCCCTGTACTTCCTTCTCCCTTAGCTTTTCTGACAAGAAAAGCTGGGTGTCCTCTCACCTGTCCGACTTGTTCTTCTCAATTTTTTTTTTTTTTGCTGAATTATCACTCATGTCCTCCTCCACTTGTATGGAAATCCCCAAAATGCTTTCTTGGGCCCTCTTTTTTTCTCCACAGCTTCTCTTTTGATGATCTCATTAGCACTCATAGGTTCAGTCTCATCTTTGTGGAGATGACTTCCAAACCTATGAACCCAACTAATCTGTCTTCTGAGCTTCAGTCCCACATCACCATTTTATTCTCACAAAAATCCTTTAAAGTAGAGTTTATTATTAACCTCATTTTACAAATGAGGAAACTGAGGAAATAGAAGTGACTTGCCAGGGTAAGGCAGGATTTGAATTCCGGTCTTTTTGACTTCAAGACCAGGACTTTATCCACTGCACACTTTATAGCTACTAGAAAAGAGAGATCATGTGTCAATAGGAGAGCACATACAGAGGAATCCTAGTCTAAATAACACAATATTTATTATGCTGCAAATACTAAAATAGCCAAAAAAAAGAGGAGGGGGGAATGGCATGAGAAATGCTTACCACAGTGGGCCATCAATAAACCCTAGAAACAGGGCTTTGGTGGAGGTCACAGCAAGATGTTTACAGTATTCCTGGAAACTAAAGTCAGGAAATGTAACAAGCTGTTGTGTAAAAGACCAGGCAGAGGCAGTGTGGGAAAGGTGCCCATCTTCTTGCTTTTATTCTGTCCTAGTTCCAGGAGATGGGACAGAGTGTCCAGACACTCAAGCCACTGTTGTTTCCTTCAAAAAGAATGAGTTGTCCAGTGGAAAGGGCCCTGACCCAGGAGCCAGATTCACAGAAATTCAGGGTCAGAAGGGTTCTCAGAGGCCTGTGTCTGAGCAGAAATCCTTTCTATTTCTGGTGAACATACAGCCTCCACGGGAAGATCACTACCTCCCTTTTAAAGCAACCTGTTCCTTTCTAGGACAACTCTAATTGTTGCTAGAAGTAGTTTATTTGTTTGTTTTCATATCAAGCTTAAATCTGCCAATCTGTAACTCCCTTCCTTTGCTCCTAGGACTAAACCCTGGGGTCAAGCAGAGCAAGCCTAATTCTTTTTCACAAGCTACTCTTATAAATCTGTGAAGACAACCAGTCATATTTCCCCAGTCCTTCTCCCTTCTAAATTAAACTTCCTGATTCCTATAAATGATCCTCATGAGCTCTAGGCCTTTCACCATTCTGGTTGTTCTCCTCTGGATGCTTAATCAATCAATCAACAAGCGTTTATTAAGCAGCAATTAAGGGTCAGGCAATGGGCCTATAAAGGCAAAAACAAATAAATGGTCCTTGTTCTCTAGGAGTTTCTATTCTATTCTATTCTACATACTTATAAATAAATGTCTTTTCCTAAAAGACTGAGCACAGCCCTCCAGATATGGACAATGTACAACAGAACCTTCCTTTACCCTGCACACAGTGCCTCTCAGTACAGCCAAAAATCAAATTACCCTTCCCAGATGCTGGATCACACTGTCCACTCATGTGGAATCACTAAATACCCAGACTCTTTTCACTTGAATTGTGACCTGGTCTTGCCTTCTACATCCTCTCCTCATGCAGCTTGAGGTTTTGAATCCAAGGAGAGGAAGTCTAGCCAAACTGGAGGCATCCACTTTCCAGCACATGCCCACTCTTTCCCAACTCCACCTTAGTGACTTTGTTCACAATGATTGCCCATGACTGGATCCCACTGCTCGCTTCACCTCCTGATGCAAAAATTCTATGTATCCTTAGAAGCTTATCATCAAAACCGTCTCATTTAGACAGCTTTCTCTAATTCCCCCAAACCAGCCTTGCCTAGGGAGGATCACTTCCTCAAGATCTATACTACCCTTCTCTTGTCCACTTTGTAAAATCCACAAAGATGCAAGTAAATGCATTTCTTTAGAATTTTAAGGTCTGATGCCCTAAATGATGTGATCAAAAGATACAATCTGTACCCAAAAGACTATAAATTCATGCATATTCTTTGACCTAACAATACCACTATTAGGCATGAATACTAAAAGAAATTCAAAAGAAAAGGAAAATGATCTATATGTACAAAAATATTCACAGCAGCTCTCTTCTCAGGGCAAAAATATTGGAAATTGAGAGGATGCAGGATGACCATCAATTAGAGAATGGCTCAATAAACTGTGATATATGTTTGTGATGGGACACTATTGTTTTATAGGAAATGCTCTCAAAAAAAAAAATATAACAATCTGGAAAGTTCTCCATGAACTCAAGCAAAATGAAATGTACTGTATGCAAAGTAATAGCAATGTTCTTGCTAGGGACAAGGACTTGTGATGAGAAATCCTATCAATACCCAGAGAAGGAACTGATTGTGTCTGAATATGGATTGAAGCATTTTCTGTTTCTCCCCCTCTCTCTGTCTCTGTCTCTGTCTCTCTGTCTCTGTCTCTTTGTGTCTCTGTCTCTGTCTCTTTCTGTCTCTCTGTCTCTGTCTCTGTCTCTCTGTTTCTCTCTGTCTCTCTGTCTCTCTCTGTCTCTCTGTCTCTCTGTCTCTCTCTGTCTCTCTCTCTCTCTTAAACTTAATTTTTCTTGAGGGTTTTTGGGTGGGAGATCAACTTGACTTTTAAGGAAATGTTCTTCATTGTGTGATTTCTTAATTGGGGGTGGAGATAAGGGAGAGAACCTAGAACTTAAAAATTTTAAAAACAAAAAAAAAATTCATGTATTGAATGTAACTAGGGAAAATATTAAATAAATAAAATATTTATTTTTTATTATTTTTTATATTTTTAAAAAAGAATTTTAAGGTCTGCAAAACACTTTAACACCAATCCTCTGAAGTAGGTATTATAATTGTCACTCCCTAAAATCACACCCCTACTTAATATCAGAGGCAGAATACACTCAAGTCTCTGCTTACTCCAAGCAGGGTTGGTTCTACTATCCCATGCATCACTGGGTACTGCAATTACCTTGTTGCTTGGAACACCCCTAGCTAGATTAAATGTACCCAAAGGGAAGGGAATATATCTTACCTAAACTTTTTGTCTACCCAACCTGCTCTCCTCTACCCCAAAACACAGGACTCTCTACACAGTAGATACCTAATAAATGCCTGTCAAAGTTGAAGGTGAAGATGTCCTTAGGCAACAATATTCTTTCTACATCTACTGAGGAATCATTTGGGAGAAAGGAAGGGAAAGGGAAAAAACTAGAGAAAAGGACTAGATTTGAATCTAGAAGTCTGGGCTTTGAGAAGAGTTGGGATGATATGACAGTCAGTTAATCAGATTTATCAAGTACCTACTTTGTGTTAGGTATTGGGTTAAGATCTGGGGATACAAAAAAAGTCGAAAAACTGTCTTCCCTGAAATAGCTTACAATCTAATGGGGAAAAGAGAACACATAGAAGGAAGCTAAAAAGCTGGGGAGTTGGGAGCTACTCAGATTGGGCCATGATAAAGAAGTCCAGAGAAGTATATGGGAAATGAAGGTGTTTTAAATGGAATTTTGGAAGGAAATTTTCTATCTCTAATCTGAGTGATGGAGGGCCTTCAGGAGCAGAGGTTCCAGCTATGAGTTCCAGGCCTCAAGTATATACAGAATGAAAAGGTTCCTAGGACATGAAGAAGTCCTAAAGAATGCAGCCAGGTTGGAAACAAAGAGATAGGACAGAGCAATTAGCTGGATCAGACTACAAAATGACTTGTGGGGGTCAACTGGTGGCGATAATGGGGTGCAATATGCAGACACTTAGCAGATCTGCTGCCAGAGCCTTAGACAAGCTACTCACCTTATCTGATTTGGTTTCCTTATCTACAAAATAAAAAGTTTGGAGTGAATGATCTTTTAAGTTCTCTTCCAGCTCTGACATCCTGTGCTCTAAGGGCCCTCCCAGCTCTGACATCCTGGGTTCTAAGGGCCCTCCCAGCACTGACATTCTCCATTTTAAGGCCTTTCTCAGCTCTGATATTCTGGATTCAAAGTCCTTTTCTAGCTCTGATATTCTGGGTTCTAAAATCCCTTCTAGCTCTGATAGTCTATGTTTTAAGATTCTAATTCTGAAATGATGTCACTTTTTTTAGGAGATAGGGGCAGGGCCACCATGTCATTGGAGAAGGGAGCTACAGGTCCTCCTCTTAAACAGCAGCTGTGTTTTTCCCAGGCAGGAGCAGATGTTACTGTCATTTGATTCCCTCAGCCCTAGGAACCATGGGAGAGCCAAAGACTGAGCCAGGACCCCCCAGCAATGTTGGCCTCTAGCCCTGCACCCTCAGGGGCCATCACAAGGCCCCAGGGAGCCAACAAGCAAGCTAGAGTCTCTCTGCAGCAGCAACTGGGTTCAATGCTTCCAGGAAGCCCCCACCCATTGACCTTAACACCGTTCTTGGAAGCTCAAAAAACTGGAACAGATCACTCATCTGGCAGGTCAGTGCAGAGTTTCTAGTTTTTCTTTGTTTTTTTCCCAACTGGGAATTTTCCCTCAAGACTTTGCCCCTTTCCTCTTCCTCTTCAAAACTGCTAGAGGCCTTCCACTGGGGATTGGAGATTTGGAACTATAATGACACCTCCAAGATTCCTGGCTGTTAGGACAGAATTCCTTTCTTATCAACAGGGGCCGCAGAGAGTAGCTATTAATACTCAGTGGCCCCAATTTTCCTGAGTAGACAGACCCCTTGCCTTGGATTGAACATTTCCAAAAGAGAACAAAGCAGAGTAGGATTCTCTGTTTAAAATCACAATGAATCCTGGGGAAAAGTACTTGTGGGTTCAAGACCCCAGTGTCTGTGACTCTCTGTTTCTGCCTCTGTCTCTCTGTCTCTGTCTCTGCTTCTGTCTCTGTCTCTCTCTCCCCAGCCAAGCAGGGTATATGTGCCATTTCCCAGCAGCAGGAGGTCTGTAACCTTGGCCCCTCACCAAGCCAGATGCCCTTGAAGCCCTGGGCCTGGGTACAGTGTGAAATTCCTCCTAGAAGCCATGGTCTAGTTAGCTCTATTCCTCACCCAACTTGCTTGAGATTCTTTAAGGATCTAGTACTTGGTCCCCTTTGACCTTCTTGAGAAGATGAATGTTCTCATAAGTTCACAAAATTTTAGAACTAGGGGATTCTGGAGGCCATCCAACCTATAGGGAGAGGAAACTGAATCCTAAGAAGTGATCTGTCCAGGCTCATAAAGTGAGTTTATGACAGGTCTGGGACCAAACTTTAGTTCTCCTACTTCCAGTTCAGATCAATGGAAACACTATATCATAAAGTTTGTCAGTTCAGTTCACAAAGTATTAATTGAATTGACAACATGTCAGACATTTTTTTGAACCTTTCCATAATTTCATCTGGATAGGGAAGCCCTTGAAAGGAGCTTTCCCTCCCAAAGCAGATCAACTTTCTTTCCCATAGTCAGAGAAATGCCTGGGCCACTTAAAAGTTGTGATTTGTTCCATAGCCAATGGACACATTAGCTCATATTAGTCACATAGCCAATGTGTGTCAGAGAGAAGTCTTGAATACAGATCTCCATGAGTCTCACACCAGCTCACCATCCACTAAGCCAGGATACCTAGATGGGTATTTTTTTTTTAAATTATTTTATAAATTGTGGTATATGAATATTATGGAATATTATTGTTCAGTAAGAAATGACCAGCAGGATGATTTCAGAAAGGCCTGGAGAGACTTACACGAACTGATGCCGAGTGAAACGAGCAGGACCAGGAGATCATTCTATACTTCTACAAGAATACTATATGACGATCAATTCTGATGGACTTGGCCATCCTTAGCAATGAGATGAACCAAATCAGTTCCAATGGAGCAGTAATGAACTGAACCAGCTACGCCCAGCAAAAGAACTCTGGAGATGACTAAGAACCATTACATTGAATTCCCAATATCTATATTTTTGCACACCTGCATTTTTTATTTCCTTCACAGGCTAATTGTACAATATTTCAGCGTCTGATTCTTTTTGTACAGCAAAATAACAGTTTGGTCATGTATACTTATTGTGGATCTAATTTATATTTTAATATATTTAACATCTACTGGTCATCCTGCCATCTGGGGGAGGGGTTGGAGGGTAAGAAGTGAAAAATTGGAACAAGAGGTTTGGCAGTTATCAAGGTTGTAAAGTTACCCATACATATAACCTGTAAATAAAAGGCTATTAAAATAAAAAATAAAGTTAAAAAGAGGTTAAAAAATTATTTTATAGTACATTATTTCAAGGAGCTTTAGAATAAGGATTTCTCAGTGTGGGAAAGTCCTCTATATGGAAACTCTCTTTACCAATGCAGTTCAGCAACTGATCTCTAACAGCTTTTATTTTATTTTATTTTGTCAATTAAAATTTCTCCTCCTATTTTCTCCTTCCCTGCTCCCACTGAAAAGGAAAGGAAAAACAAAACCTTTATAACAGGTATACATGGGCTGGCAAAACAAATTCCTACATTGGCCATATTTTAAAATGTACATTGAATCCTTCATCTTTGAATCAGGACATCAGTCCTCTGGAATCATCATTGGCGCAATTGATTAGAACTCTTGAGTATTTTAAAGACAAAAAGTTTGTCTTTATAAAGTTGTTATTGTATAAATTATTTTCCTAATTCTACTCACTTCATTATGCATCAGTCCATATAAGTTTTTTTCAGGTATCTCTGAAATCACTGATTTTATCATTTGTCAAGATGCAATTGTATTTGATTTATATCCATACATCATGATTTCTTCATCCATTCCCTAGTTAATGGGTACCCCCTTAAATTTCCAGTTCTTTGCCTCTATAAAAAGAGCTGCTAGAAATATTTTTTAATATGCAGATTCTTCCTCATCACCTCTTTTAAAAATCTTTTTGGTATGGCTGGGTCAAAAGGTATTCATTCACAAGTTAGTAATTTGAAGATCATTGTTCCATACTGGCTCAACTAATTCACAGCTCTACCAACAGAGCATGTGTGTCTTTTATCCCACAATCCCACCAACATTTGTCATTTTCCTTTTATCTTCATCTTTGCTGAATTGGTCACACAGCGAGTAAATATCAGGGAACCCAAGAGTCTCCAACTCCAAGGCTGGCCCTCTCTCCACAGTGACACATTGCCCACCTTCATTAAAAGGAGAAAGACTAAATATAAATCTTGGAACAAGCAAAGTTCACAAAGTTATATGTAAATCCCCCCAATCATTTTAATTAACAGTCCTCAATCCCATTATACTTCGAGGTTTACAAGGTCCTTTGCCCACAACAACTAGAAATGGGAGCTCTGTCACTATCATCTAGATCTTGAGCAAATCACTTTGTCTCTGTTGGCCTCAGTTTCTCCCTCTGTAAAATGTGACTTCTAAGGTCTCTCTCAACTCTAAATCAATGATTTTGCATTCACTTCTCCCTGTACACATTGTATCCTCCCAGTAGACTGTAATCTCTTTGAGGGCAAGGACCGGCTTTATTTTTTTTCTTTATATCCCAGCATCACTTCTGCACATACAATTTGGTTCATGGAATTGAAGTGTCTACCCTCAAAAAGCTTATTATGGAGCAATTAGAAGGTAATCAAAATCTTTTAGCTACTAAAATTCTCCTTCAGGACCTTACATATGATTTAACTCAGTATTCCAGGAGAAGAAAGGTCTAGCAGTTTCTGCAAGCCTGGAAAGGATTTCAGTATAGCCCAAGGACAGGCTGGATACTTTACATTCTGAGGACCAGGTTAAAATCAGAGAGGCTCATCACCACCAGGTCAGCCAGGGAGCAAATTGTAAGGCTGTATCTGCTCCTGATGGAGCTGATCTTTTGATCAGCATAAAGGAAATATCCACACCGACAATACCCAGATCCTTGATTCTTAGCAACCCACTATACACATTTGTACTTATTTGTTTATTCATTTATTTGCCTATTTATTTACACTGGCTGTGTGACCCTGGGTAAGTCACTTAGTCTTTTTTGCCTCAGTTTCACCATCTGTAAAAGCTGGAAAAGGAAATAATGAATCATGTATTTTTGTCAAGAAAACCCAAAATGGGATCACAGAGTCACATGACTGAAATCATCAAGAAAAAAAATCTGAGCAAACAATATATGTATATACATATATATGCACATATGAATGTATGTAAATATATGCATATAATCATTTTAAAGTCTTGAAAATGCTTTCTTATGGATTATTTTATTTGAAACTCACAATAACCCAATGAAGTAGAAACTACAGGGATTATTGAGCTTATTTTACAGATAAGGCCTGCAGAGAATAAATGAGTTGTTCAATGCCATATAGTTAGTAAGTGTCAAAGGTAGCATTTGAACCCAGGTCTTAATTGATCAGCTTTTTCCCACTCCCTCAAAGCTAAAGATCTGTAGGTAAGGAGGGAATGGTCCAGACATCCTTCTAATCCAGCTGTGAAGCAGATGTGGTTGATATCATTATATCTGTTTTACAAATCTCACCCTCTCTTCTGGAACTTATATTCCCCCAGAAAGCTTTGAGGACTATAAGTAAAAACTCACAGCGTTATGACATAGTATTAGAGAAGATGAGTAGTGAGCCAGGGAAAGAGAAGAAGAAAAGGTGATTTCAATTTTCAGAGGTCTGGTGGTCATCCAGTTACTGGGCCAAGGAGAAGCCATGACTCTATTACTCCTAAGTTCCATGCCACGGGGAAGCATCCATGCTCTTCATAATGCTCCTGGTTCCCATGCCAGCACCCTTCTATGAATGATGATATATATATATATATATATATATATATATATATCCTTGATTTACCTTGCTACTCTATTTTCATTAAATAGTTTTTGTTGATGATTTCATTTGTCATAATGGTTTGATATGCATTCCAACACATTGGATGTGGGCTTAAGCCAGAGAGGGCAAAAGGAGCATGTTGAACCTAGAAGGTGTAGGGCCCCCTAGTTGTACTGGGGATCAGAGGTAATTTGTACTAGGACTATAAGACAGTATATTATAAAGCACTAAATCCTGTGAGCTTATTATTACAATGATCCCAGAGAGGTTTCTAGTATATAAGCAATAGGCCATGTTCAGTCAGAAAGGGGAAAAATCAGCCCCAACTCCAGTTATCAGAAAAATCTTCTTGGAGGAAGTGGGACCTGTAATAACAATACTTTACATTTCTATAGCCATTTTACATATATTTATCCATTCATTCAACCAGCATTTATCTAGTGCCTACTATAGGCCAGGGATTGAATCAGACATCTGGGATATGGGGGGGAAAATGAGGAGCTTCCATTTTCCTGGAGTTTACAACAGAGAATGTTCCACTTTGGAAACACTCTGATTCAGCTATAGAAAGTTAAGACTGCACTAAGATTTTTGGAACACCCTACTTAATTTGAGGAAGGAAAGAATATTAACAACAGAAGGGAGGGGTTCTCCAAGAGATCAAACCAAGCCTTAGCAAGGAGCGCATTAAGAGTTGCAAATATTATCTCACTTTATCTTCATAACAGGTAGGTAAGTGTTATTATCATCCCCAGTTTTTACAGATGAAGAACTGAGGCAAACAAAGAATAAATGACTTACCCAGGTTCACATAGCTAGTAATAATAAGAATAGCTAATATTTATGTAATACTTACTATGTGCCAGGGACTTTGCTGAACACTTTACAAGTATTATCTCATTTGATCTTCATAACAATCTTGTGATGTAAAGAGTATTATTATTCCCATTTTTCAGATGAGTGAACTGAAAGAAACAGGGATTAAGTGACTTGCCTAGGGTCACATGCTAGAAAGTGTCTGAGATCATATTTCAACTCCTACTTTCCCAGACTCTAGGCCCAACACTACATTCACAGCATCTCCTGTTACCTAGAGAGAACGTGGATGAAGGACTGAATGAGAAACTACAATAGAAATGTAAAGTGTTGATACAATGTCCTGTCTCCTCCAAGAAGTCTTCTCTGATAATTTAAGGATTCTAAGAGCTACAGGTGAAAAGGAAGTACACGTTCTCTAGAGGTGGGAATGACTAATATTTTATCTGTCTTACAGATCAGAAAACTAAGGAAGGAAGTTACAACCTGATATAGGTGGGACTACAACTGGGGACTGCCACAACTCTTCATGAGATCCTCCTACTGGCTAGAGCAGTACTTAAAATCAGCTCACAGATTTCAAAAACACTTTGGAGTCAGACCCTAACCTTGCTAGTAGAAATGTTTTGAGGGTAGATTATTTTATTTTTGCCTTTATAAACCCAGGGCTTACTTAGCACAGTAATTAACCCAGAGAAGGCGATTGAGAAATGCTTATTGAATTGCCTTGTGTCAGAGAGAGTATTATCAGGTCCCATGTCGTGGAGAAGGGACTTGAAACTCTCCATCCTCTAGGTCTGGGCGGGATTCAAATTCAGGTCTTCTGGACTTCTACAGCAGGAGAACCCTTTCCATTATTGCCTTGCATCTGAGTAGTGGTAGTAGTACTCAACCCTTGTTTTCCTCTGTTTCCCCATTTGTAAAATGGGAAAAGTAATAGTAGTAGTAGTAGTAGGTAGTAGAAAGAATAGTAGTAGTTGGTAATAGTAGTAGAATTGGGCAGTGATGGTCGTAGTCGTGGTTGAGATCATCATCTCTATCTTCAGGGAAGGCTTCCTGGAAGAGGAGAAAGGATCTAAGTGAAGGCTTGAATAATGAGAAGGATCTGGAAGGGTGGAAGAAAGTTGGGTGTTCCAGTGGGGAGGGGGACGGGGACAGGATTGCAAAGACCTGAAGGAGCAAGTATTCTGCAGAATGCCTCAGGAGATGGGCAGAGCCTGTTGGGAAGTACTGGAATGCCCAGAAAAAGCAAGCTCCCCCATGAGATCAGAAGTGGGATACTCCCCCAACAGCTGAGGAGTTGGGTGAGTGGGTGTAGTGCTGGGGGCAGGGGGCCAAGCCTTGATAATTCTCTTGTCTGCTCTTGGAATGCTTCCCCTCCTCCTCCCTGCTCCTCCCCCTTCTCTTCAAGCAGCAGCCCCATAAACACATGTTAATCTTTCAACGGGATGCTGATACTGAGTCAGGGGCTATTTATAGGCCACCCTCCTCTCCTCTCACCTACTTTGCCAGTATTTACCAGGTTTACTGCTGGCTCATGGCGGGTGACAAACAGTTTATCATGCAACTGCTCCCAGCCACATAAGCAAGTTGTTGGGACATCTTCAGAGGACTCTGGAGGGCTGCCCAGCGATCCCCTCCCTTCCCTGGTCGAGGCAGCTTTCATTATCTATCACAGCTGTCCCTTTAGCATCCTTTAACACTCCCTTCTGTCTTGGGCCCAAAGGAGGCTGAAGTTCCCACTTCCAAGCTGCTCTTCCCATTCTCCACTTCCCCTCCACTTTGCACTTCTCCCTTCCACCTTCCATGAGTAGTGAATCAGCCCCTTCTAGCCCAGGGACTGGGATCTGAGATGCTGGGATCTGGGATCTCAGTCTGCCAATTGATAACTTTTCACACTCTGGTGTTGGCTATGATGGCCCCAGAGCCCAATCCACTCAGGTTTCCCTGGACCCCTGTGGACTCAAATCCAGGTCCTTTGACTTCGAATCCTGTATTTTCTCAATATACTGTGGTACGGGTGCTTCCCAAATTAAAAGAAAGGGGGCTTCAGAGGCTGAGGAGAGGGAGCTCTTGCTCTCATGGAGAGCCAGTGTGGATAAAAGAACATTGGACTTAGAAGCTGGAAGACCTGAGTTCCAGATCTATCTATGACTTAGTAACTTTGTGACTTTGGACGAGTCCCTTCCTTTCTCTGGGCTTCAGTTTCCTCCCTTGTAAAATAAGGGGACTTGTACTAGATGGTTCTATTTCTAGCATCTTTACCTCAATAAAGATTTATTAAGTGATTACTTTGTGCAAGACATTGTGCTAATCATGGGGACTCAAAGAGAAAAACACAATAATCTTTATCCACAAGGAGCTTCCATTCTCCTGGAAGGAATTCAACGTGTGCACAAGGAAATACACGATAATTTCAAGAGGGTAGAATTGCTAATAATTGGGAGGATCGGGTAAGTTATGATATAGGGATGGGGCTCTCTGTTACTTTACTCTCTGTTCTGTTCAGTTGTTTTCAATTATATCCTGTTCATGACTACATTTGGAGTTTTTTTGGGCAAAGGTACTGGATTGGTTTGCCATTTCCTTCTTCAACTCATTTTACTGATGAGGAAAGTAGGGTTAAATGACTTGGACAGTCACACGGCTAGTATATATCTGAAGCCAGATTTATACTAAGAATGATGTCTTCCTGACTCCAAATCTGTCACTTTACTGTGCTACCCAGATGCCCGTACTATGCTCTTTTATGAGTTATTTAAATAGTACAGATCTGATTTAAAAAAAAAAGTGGGAGGAGAAAAAGGAAGGTCCTGAAGATCCAATTTTGTTTGCTTTCTGGAAGAGTCTGAACTATGGTTCAGAGAGAAACTGTGTGGGACCCTGTAGGACAGAGGGATTTCACCAGAATATCGGGGTATTTCCCTGCTTGCAACCCTAAGGTTTAGTTCCCTTCAGAGGGGATAATTGTGTTGATTGCTTCTAGGTTCCTGTGAGTGCTTTTTGTGTTTTCTCTTTATGAACTCCTGTAAGTCATGTGTGTCTTCTGTGGGGTGAAATAAAACCTCCACTCAGAATGCATTTGCTACCATGAATACTTATAAGGGATCAATGGTCCTTGTTTACCTTTGTGAAAACCTAAGTTTTAGCATACTTGGAGATTTCCAAGAGGAAATTCTGGATAAAGGTATATGAAGTGTGTGTGTGTGTGTGTGTGTGTGTGTGTGTGTGTGTGTGAATAGTAAGGGTACTTTCATCTCTAACATCCTCTGTCCTTTTAAGCTTCCTTCTGACTCTGATATTCCCCATGTTCTAAGACCTCTTCCAGCTTAACATTCTACAATGCTATTTTGGACACATCCAGCCCCCAGTTACCAGTCCGGGGTGGCACCTCTTGGTGTTGAGCTTACAGAAGAATTGGGGCCTTAGGGTAGAGCTAAGCAGCTGTTCCCCTTGCTATGGGTCCAGATCCTGAGGCAGCTTCAGTTACTGGGCAGTAGTTGCTTTTATTAACACCCTTGGTCTGGCCATGAACTCCCAAGACTAACTTTAATACAGAATCATTTATCTGCAGCTGGAAGGGACTTCAGAAACTGCTTAGTCTTCCTTTTTGATGAGAAACTGAAAAATTATCCATGCATATGTTTTGAAAATAAAAAGTTTTCATAAAAAAAGAAACTGAGACCCAGGGAGGTAGTGACTTGCTCAAGATCACTAGGGTAGGTGAAATCAGTCAGAGCTGGGGATCAGCCGGGAAGGGTGTACCCCACTAGAAGGAACTTCCCCAACACTCAAAAATTCCAATTTAGCCCAGGAATCCAGGCCTGATACAAAAGGAAAGCTCCCCCCACCCCAACCTGGTCTACATCTCTGTGTCCAGCTAGCTGGACAAAAACTCACTGTACTAACAACTTTGGGGGTAGAGGAGTGTAAAAAGGGGTCATTACAAGGGAGGAGGTTCATTGTGTAATTCGAGGCACGCCTGCATTGGGGGATCAGAGGCAAGATTTGAATTTTATTCCTGGATCCTACGCTCTCTTCACTGTACCAAACTACCTCCCTTCCTTCCAGGTTTTAGAACCTTATGGAGGCCCCTTTCTGTTCTACCTTAAGGCACCTTAATGTCAAGTCTACCCCAATGCAAAATTTCCCTCTTCCAGGAAGTCCTTCCTGGTTGCTCTAGAATTTATGGACTTGGTTGACATTATACTGATGTGCATGTATCTCTGTTTAGGTCTAATTTTCCCAACATTTGCTTGCAGGATCCTTGGGGGCCTGTATTGTGACATAAATGAGGTCTCTGAAGGCCGAGTTGTGTCTGGTTCCATCAGATAAGGGTCCCCTGAGGGCAGTCTAAGAGCTAAGTCTAAGACTTAGAGTTGTAAGGAACTTTAGAGATCAACTCACTCACCTTACAGATGAGGAAACTGAGGCTCAGAGGAGATAGACAATTTCCCCAAGATCACACGGCTGGTAAGTGGAAGAGCAAGGATTTGACCTGAGGTCCAGACTTGATTCCAGCCTGTATTCCACTATATCATAGCTAGCTCCTCCAGTCCCTGACTTCTCCCTTCCCTTCGGATCCCAGTAGCATCCAGGACTAGACACCGAATACAAGGAGACTTTCCTACCACTTGTCCCTGGGGAACAAATTCTGCCCCCATGTAATTCCCTCCCCCTCCTACTGTATTTCCAGCAGCTCCTGAATCATATGTCACCCAGGCAGCTCTCATTCCCCTGCCTTCACCACCTGGTAACCGGCTAGTGCCCGGCCCTTCCAAGGTTCCAGACTTCCTCCAAGAATGATCCTGCATTCACAAGAGGGAAGAGGGCTTGAAGTTCAGCTGTCTTCAGCAGGCAGGAGACAGCTCTGCCCACGCTCTCTCTCACCGTATCTCTCTGGCTAGCTACTGAGAACAATAATTGACATTGATATATGGATAATTTTCTTAAGTTTTTCAGAGGTCTTTATGTATGTTCTTTTCTTCACCTCATCCAGTGAGCGAGATCTTAACTAGTATTATCCCCATTTTATACATGAGGAAACAGATATTTGTTCTTCACCTCACCTAGTGGGATAGGTCTTACCAGTCATCTTATCCCCATTTTATAGATAAAGAAACTGAGGTATTTGTTTCTCACCCCACCTAATGGGGTAGGTATTACAAGCCAGTATTATCCCCATTTTATAAATAAGGAAACTGAGGTCAAAAAGGAGATTCTTTGCCTCCACCGCTACCTAGTCTTAACCACTGAATGGGTGTTGCCTCAGGCAAACTGAGAGCTGTTGAAGATCTTAGCTTAAAAAGGCCCAGTTCTCCCACTGCATCCAGGACCATCTCCTGATCTCCTGATCTCTCTCTGGCCACTGGACCCCAATGGCTCTGGAGGGGAAAGTGAGGCAGGTGCTCTTGCTCAGCCCTCCCTCACTTCAATCCAATTTTACTTGTCTGTCATGGCATTCTCTCCCTGATATCAGGGTCCTCTTGGAGAAGGAAGGACAAACAACAACAAACAACAACCACCACCACTACCTAGGGAGGGAGTACAAGCCAGTATTATCTCCATTTTATAGATGAGGAAACTGATGATGAAATGGTAAGTGAATTAAGGAAGGGAAAAGGAATAAATGTTTATTAAGCACCTACTATTTTTCAGCCTAAGTGTTTTAAAATGTTTTTTGACTTGGCAGAATCACAAAGTTTGATCCCAAGTCTCCCTGATTTCAAAACCATTACTGCCTCAACTCTGTCTAGATGTCTGTTCTTCTTTCCTTTCAACAGTTTATTAGTTTTCATTTATATAGTGTCTTTTTAAGACAAGCAAAGAACTTTAATATTATCTCATTTAATCTTGACAATAATCCTGGGAAGTAGGTGCTATTTTGTCTCCATTTTACAGATGAGGAAACAGAGGTAAATAAGTCTTTCTTTCTGAACCCGCATGTCCCTGTTCTGTTTATCTCTGCAGTTGTTGTTGTTGTTGTTATCACTCATTTCAGCCATGTACATACAACTCTTCCTTACCCCTCTTGGGGTTTTCTTGGCAGAGACGCTGGAGTGGATTGTCATGTCCTTCTCTGGCTCATTTTACAGAAGAGGAAACCGAGGCAAAAAGGATTAAGTGATTTGCCCAAGGTCACCCACCTAGTAAGAGGTCAGAACTCAGGAAGAGTTCAAGAGGTTTTTATTTTATTTTAAAATAATAATAGCTTGTCAGGACTGAATGAAGATCACAACATAGTAATTCACTTTTTTGTTGTTGTTTGCTTGCCTGCTTTTTGTTTTTTTTTCTCATTTTTTCCTTTTTGATCTGACTTTTCTTGTGCCGCATAATAAATATGGAAACATATATAGAAGAACTGCACATGTTTAACCTCTATTGGTTTACTTGCTTTCTAGGGGAGGGATCAGGGAAAGGGAGGAGAAAAATTTGGAATACAAGGTTTTGCAAGAGTGAATGTTAAAAACTATCTTTGCATATAGTTTGAAAATAAAAAGTAAAAAGGAAGTTTAAATAAAATAAAATAATAATGGCTTTTTATTTCTCAAAATGCATACAAAGATAGTTTTCAACATTTACAACTTTGCAATACCTTGTGTTCCAAATTTGTCTCTCTTTCTCCCTCTCTCCCCTTCCTCAGATAGAAAGTAATCCAATATAGGTTACACATGTGCAATTCAGGAAAATGAATTTTACTAACTACAGACATGGCACTCTGTAGGCACCCACCTAGCTAGCTCCTTCTCTAACATAGCCCTGGCCTAGATGGAAGGCTATCATTGGATTCCTTCCTGGCAAGCTTGAACTTCCTCTCCTGCTCATGGCTGGAGGTCTTAGCAAGGATCTGCTACTAGGGAAAGTTTCACTCTGGGTTCCTCCCTTTCCAAACTGCCAAGGATTATAGATTTAGATCTGGAAGGGACTTAGCCATTTAATACAACTCTGCTTTATACACGGGGAAACTGAGGGCGGGCCAGGATCGTGAAATGCTTTTCCCAAAGCCACACAGATAGCATCAAGATTTGAACCCAGGGGATATGTGTCCAGAGCTAGAGCTCTTTCCACACTGCTCTAGGCTTTTCTAGATAAGTTTTCCTAGTCAGAGGAAGGCTGAAGGATTTCCAGATGCCAAAAGGCAGAAGGAACATTGAATGCTTTCCATGAGAGTGTACATTGTGGCAGAGCAGCAAGGGACATGTAGCCCAGAGCTACAGACAGGTCAAGGGAGGCATTTCAGGCTGCCTTGGCCTCCTCTCTGCTAACGCGGGCTGTCAGGTTAAATATAGTTTGTTTTCTTTCCATCCACTTGTTTTCATTCCTTCATCCCTATGGGGAGGGATGGCAACCCCCCAAGCTCGGGCGAGAGAGGCAGGGAGCCAGGCAGGGCAGCTGGGATGCCATCCAGAGCCCCACCAGGGGAGAAACAGGAAGACCAACCTGGGTCAAAACCTTTCCTCTGGGCTGTGGGATTCCCCATGGTGTCTTCCTGTGGGCCTTCTTCCAATTCAACCTGCCATAATTTTATGTCCCCTATAATCTCCACTGCACAGACTTTCAGTAGAAAGTAAATTACTACAATAGAAGGAACAAAATACCAAATAAATCAAAACAACATATTGTCATTGATAGGAAAGCTCTTAGAACCTAGAATATGAGAGCAAAGAGTGAACTTAGAACATGGAATGTCAGATCGAAGCTTAGAACAGAAAATATGAAAGCTGGAAGGTGGCTTAGCACGTAGAATGTCAGATCTGGAAAGGGGCTTAGAATAAGGAATCTCAGCGCTAAAGGGGAACTTAGAACACAGAAGGTCAGAGCTAGAAAGGGCTCAGAACAGAGTGTCATAGATGGAAGGGGGCTTAAAACATGAAAGGTCAGAGCTAAGAGGGAACCTAGAACATGGAAGGTCAACTCTGAACAGAATGTCACAGTTGAAAGGAGCTTTAGAACATGGAAGATCAGAGCTAGAAAGGGACTTAAAAACATGGAGTCCCGGAGCTAATGGAGAATTTAGAACACAGAAGGTCAGAAGTAGAAGGGGGCTTAGCACATGGAGTCTCAGAGCTAAAAGGGAACTTAGAGTATGGAAGGTCAACTCAAAACAGAACATCACAGATGGAAGGGGACTTAAAACATAGAAGGTCAGAGCTAGGACAGGGCTTAGAAAATGGAGTCTCAAAGCTAAAGGAGAACTCAGAACATAGAAGGTCAGCTCAGAACAGAATGTCACAGATAGAAGGGAGCTTAGAATGGAAGGTCAGGAATGTTGGAGGGCATGTGGGAAAACTGGGACACTGATACATTGTTGGTGGAGTTGTGAATGGATCCATTCTGGAGAACAATTTGGAACTATGCTCAAAGAGTTATCAAACTGTGCACACCCTTTGACCCAGCAGTGTTTCTACTGGACCTGTATCCCAAAGAGATCTTAAAGAAGGGAAAGGGACCCACATGTGCAAAAGTGTTGGTGGCAGCCCTGTTTGTAGTGGCCAGAAACTGGAAGCTGAGTGGATGCCCATTAATTGGAGAATGGCTGAATAAATTGTGGTATATAAATGTTATGGGATATTATTGTTCTGTAAGAAATGATCAGCAGGATGATCTCAGAAAGTCCTGGAGAGACTTACACGAACTGATGCTGAGGGAAGTGAGCAGAACCAAGAGAACATTATACACGGCAACAAGATTATATGAGGATCAATTCTGATGGACGTGGCTCTCTTCAACAATGAAATGATTTAACCCAGTTCCAATGATCTTGTGATGGAGAAAGCCATCTACACCCAGAGAGAGGACTGTGGGAACTGTGTGGTTCATAGAATTTTCACTCTTTTTGTTGTTTGTTTGCATCTTATTTTCTTTCTCATATTTTTCCAGTTTGATTTGATTTTTCTTGTGTAACAAGATAATTGTATAAGTATGTATGCATATATTGGATTTAACATACACTTCTACCATGTTTAACAAATATTGGACTACTTGCCATCTAGGAGAGGAGGTGAGAGAAGGGGAGGAAATTGGAACACAAGGTTTTGCCAAGATTAATGTCAAAGAATTATGCATGCATATGTTTTGAAAAAATAAAAAAAAAACTTCAATTAAAAAAAAGAATAGAAGGTCAGAACTGGAAGAGGCTTTAGATCAGAAAGAAAGAACTAAGAAACAATCTTATGGAGCAACTAGGTGATACAAAGGATAGAGCGCTAGACCTGGAATAAGAAAGACATCCTGTTTACATCCTGCCTCAGGTGCTTTTTAACTATATTACTCTGCATAAGTAACCTATCTCAGTTTTCTTGTCTGTAAAATGGAGATAATAAGAGCATCTACTCCCCAGGATTATTGTAAGAATCAGATCAGATAAATATAAAGTTTTGCAAATCTAAAAGTGCTGTATAAATATTAGCTCTTTTAGGCCATAATGTAAGATCTGAGAAACATCTCCGATTATCAAACATTGGAGCTGGAAAAGATCTTATAATTAAAAGCATTAAGAAAGTTGCTAGAAAATAACTGTTTGGACATATTATTGGACATATATTGTATTTGACTTCTACTTTAACATATTTAACATGTATTGGTCAACCTGCTATCTGGGGGAGGAGGTGAGGAGAAGGAGGGGAAAAGTTGGAACAGAAGGTTTTTCAAGGATCAATGCTGAAAAATTATGCATATAACTTGTAAATAAAAAGCTATAATAAAAAATAAAAATAAAATAAAAAAAGAAAGTTGCTAGAACTTAGAATATTAGAATGAAAGGAACCTTTGATCTTAGTCCAGTAATGGGATCTTAGAATATAGAATGTTAAAGCTGGAAAAGGCTTCAGAATGGAGAACATTAGTGGCTCCATATTGATTCCAGAATCAAATACAAAATGTTCTGTTTGGCATCCTAAGCCCTTCTTAACCTAGCCCCTCCTGCCTTTGAGCCTTCTTATGCCTTTCTTCTTCTCTCTCTCTCTTTTTAATTTATTTAATAGCCTTTTATTTACAGGTTATATGTATGGGTAACTTTACAGCATTGACAATTGCCAAACCTCTTGTTCCAATTTTTCCCCTCTTTCCCCCCACCCCCTCCCCTAGATGGCAGGATGACCAGTAGATGTTAAATATATTAAAATATAAATTAGATACACAATAAGTATACATGACCAAACCGTTATTTTGCTGTACAAAAAGAATCGGACTCTGAAATATTGTACAATTAGCCTGTGAAGGAAATCAAATATGCAGGTGGGCAAAATATAGGGATTGGGAATTCAATGTAATGGTTTTTAGTCATCTCCCAGAGTTCTTTCGCTGGGCGTAGCTGGTTCAGTTCATTACTGCTCCATTGGAAATGATTTGGTTGCTCTCATTGCTGAGGATGGCCAAGTCCATCAGAATTGGTCATCATATAGTATTGTTGTTGAAGTATATAATGATCTCTTCTTGGCTCTGCTCGTTTCACTCAGCATCAGTTCGTGTAAGTCTCTCCAGGCCTTTCTGAAATCATCCTGTTGGTTATTTCTTACAGAACAATAATATTCCATAACATTCATATACCACAATTTATTCAGCCATTCTCCAACTGACGGGCATCCACTCAGTTTCCAGTTTCTAGCCACTACAAACAGGGCTGCCACAAACATTTATGCACACATGGGTCCCTTTCCCTTCTTTATGATTTCTTTGGGATATAAGCCCAGTAGTAAACACTGCTGGATCAAAGGGTATGCACAGTTTGATAACTTTTTGAGCATAGTTCCAAATTGCTCTCCAGAATGGTTGGATGTATTCACAGTTCCACCAACAATGTATTAGTGGCCCTGTTTTCCCATATCCCTTCCAACATTCCACATTATCTTTCCCTGTCATTCTAGCCAATCTGACAGGTGTGTAGAAGTATCTCAAAGTTGTCTTAATTTGCATTTCTCTGATTAATAATGACTTGGAGCATCTTTTCATATGGCTAGAAATAGTTTCAATTTCTTCATCTGAGAATTGTCTGTTCATATCTTTTGACCATTTATCAATTGGAGAATGTATGCCTTTCTTCTCAATGGGCACTCCTTAACCCAGAGTCACTGACCTCCTGGCTGTTCCACCTTTCAGTTCCAAGTAATTTCTCTGGGTGTGTCCCATGCCTAGAATGCTTTCCCTCCTTCACTCTGACTATCATCTTCCTGGCTTCCATAAATCCCATTTTTTTTTAATGGGAAGCCTTTCCTAATCCTTCAATTCCAATGCCTTCCCTCTGTTAATAAATTCCTATTTATCCTATATATATAGCTTGCTTTGCACAGTTTTGTTTGCACATTGGCACACACTCTTCATTAGATTGTAAACTCCCTGAGAATAGGGATTGTCTTTCACATCCCTACTTAGCATAGTTCCAGCCATGTCGTAGGCTCTTCATAAATGTTTATTTGAAAGACCAACTAGGGCAACAAGAAGATTATACAATGATCACTTCTGACGGACGTGGCTCTCTTCAACAATGAGATGATTCAAACTAGTTCCTCTTGTTCAGTGATGAGGAGAGCCATTTACATCCAGAGAGAGGACTGTGGGAACTGAGTGTGGATCACAACATAGCATTTCCCAATAAAGCTAATAGATGACTGTGGTAGATACTTGGTATACAAAACCAAAAATAAAACAGTAACTGCCCTCAAGGAGTTTACATTCTATAAACATAAAATAAATGTTTACAAAATATATAACACATGACATATATCACATTTTTTAGATATGGGTACTTCTCTGCACATATTTTGTAGTAGTACTCTAAAGCGCATTAAATTTCTTGGGAAGCAATGTGGCCAAATGGGTAAAGAGATGCCTTAAAGCTGGAAGACACAGGTAAACAAGTCCTATTTCTGACACATCCTAGTTGTGACTGGACTAGTCCCTTCACCTCTCTTCAGAGAAGATGCTAATCTGCATAGGTAGAAGAAGTCTCTTCCCCTGGGATGTTCCTATATATCAATGAAATCACAAATTCACAAGAGAATATTGTACACGGCAACACCAAGATTATGTGATGATCAACTGTGATGGACTTGGCTCTTTTTAATAATGAGGTGATTCAGGCTAATTCCAATAGACTTGAGATGGAGAGAGCCATCTGGATCCAGAAGAAGGACTGAGGGGACTGAATTTTGGATCACAACATATTATTTTCACTTTTTTGTTGTTGTTTGTTTTTTCTTTCTCTTTTTTAAATCTGATTTTTCTTGTGTAGCACGAAAAATGTGGAAATCTGTTTAGAAGAATTGTACATGTTTAATCTATATTGGATTACTTGCTGCCTATGGGAGGGGGAAAGAGGAAGGGAGAAAATTTTAGAACACAAAATTTTGCAAAGGTGAATGTTGAAAATTACCTTTGCCTGTATTTTGAAAATAAAAAGCTATTATCAAAAAAGAAAAGAAAAAAAAAGAAATCATAGGTTCAGTCTCTTTGCCTATTTTCTTACAATACAGTAGATCCACACCTGGCCTTGCCATCCAAATGTCCTAGGTTCAGATCCCACTGTTCTCCAGGAAACTCTCAAGACAATGGCAAATCATGAGAAATCTTTCACTAGGAAATCCTTAAACAATAAAGTCACACATCCAATCCAAAAAAAAAAAGCAAAATATATGATCTCTAAGCGAGTGATCCCTATCAGCCACAGGCAGAAGGTCCACTCCTCTCGCCAGTGGATTTCTGACCCAGCACATGGGGTTCACATCCAGGTCACATGGGCCCTACCCAGTATCAGCTGCCCTGGCCACAGGAATGCCAGAAAATGGATCCAGTGACCCATACATTTGATCTTCTCTGATCAAGATGGATGTTCCAAAGAGCAGGACACAGAAGCAGTGACTAATACCCCCCAAATGTGGGAGAAACTGTGACCCTCCTTGTAGACATCCTTTGGTGGGGGCAGGGAAGGGTAGAGTAAGATGGAGGGGGAGAGCCTTATGAAGAAGAAGAAACAGTCCCTGACTTCCCATTAGAAGACCTCAGTTTGATGGAAGAAGAGGAACCAGACATGTACATAGGAATAAGGTCAAAGATGTGTCTTGGCTGAGAAAACTGGTGTCAGCTCTGCAGTTTGGTGGAGCCCAAAAGATGGGGACTCCATCTCAGGCCTGCTGTTTAAAATGGATAGAAGGGGGAAGAGTCCCAGATCAGGAGACAGGATCTTAATAACCTCTAATTCTAGAGAGCAAGAAAGCTCCCAAACCCATAGCCACTCTGGAGGGGAATAATATCAGCAGCATTGTTCCCATTTTAAAGATGATGAGACTGAAGCAGAAAAAAGGCTAAATGGCTTGTCTAGGACCACACTGCTGGTCAATGTCTGGGTTTGAACCTGGGTCTCTTGACTGCAAGTCTTAACACTTATTCTGTTTCATCATGTGATCAGATCCCTGATTTGGTTGCATCACTGCTACTGACTTGCCTTGCAAACTTATTTCATTTCTCTGGGCTTCCAAGTTCTTTATCTATAAAAGGAAGAGAAGATATGAGATGGTCAGTAAGATCCTCCCAGCTCTGACCTCCTGGGTTCTAAAGGCCCTCCCAGAGCTGACATCCTAGGTTCTAAAGGCCTTCCTCTCTCTGACATTCCATGTTCTAAGGACCCAAGTGAGTTAGTGCTTAAAGACAAGTCCCTTGCTCCATGTTCTCTAGCCTACACTGTGCTGCTACTTGTATGGGATTTTGGATCAAGGAAGTTAAGGGATGAATCAACATGGCCTGGAAGAGGCTGCCTCAGATGATCCTAATCTCCCTAACCTTCCATGGAGGCCTTCCAGATGAGATTAGATGAGTCTCTGTTACAAGTGATACATAGGGGAATTCTCCTCAGCTACACTTTTCTTTCTTTCTTTCTTTCTTTTTTTAAATTTAATAGCCTTTTATTTACAGGTTATATGCATGGGTAACTTTACAGCATTAACAATTGCCAAACCTCTTGTTCCAATTTTTCACCTCTTACCCCCCCCCCCACCCCCTCCCCCAGATGGCAGGATGACCAGTAGATGTTAAATATATTAAAATATAAATTAGATACACAATAAGTATACATGACCAAACTGTTATTTTGCTGTACAAAAAGAATCAGACTCTGAAATATTGTTACAATTAGCTTGTGAAGGAAATCAAAAATGCAGGTGGGCATAAATATAGGGATTGGGAATTCAGTGTAATGGTTTCTAGTCATCTCCCAGAGTTCTTTCTCTGGGCGTAGCTCAGCTACACTTTTCATGAGACACTCTGAAATCTCAACTTTGAAATTCATAGCATTCTATGAATATGGGCTGGTTGATGTCGCATGATCCTAGGCCTAGAGCCAAAAGTAACTACAGAGCCCGTCTGTACCAACAGTTCTTAACGTGGCCCCTCAAAGACTGAAGTAAAGATACATGCAAGTTCTCATTCATGAAATTGGATACATGTAAATATGTGTATATACATACATACATATATGTGAAGCACATCTTTATTTTAATATAATTGGGTTCCTTTGTAATCCTATGTATTCATTCATTTGAAAGACAGGTACCATAAGCTCCATTGGTTGCCAAAGGGGTCTAGGATACACATACAAAAGATTTGGAATCTGATCAAGCTCGCTCTTACTTTACAGATAAGAAAACTGAGGCACAGAGCAGTTAAGTGATTTGTCCTGATTCATCTGGTTAGGAAGTATTCAAGGTGGAATTTGCATCCAGGTCTTCTTGATTCTTAATATTTTATCCAGAATGCCATGGCTGGTCCCCAGACTCATGTTCTCGAGGTCATGGATGGAATTAACCCACTAAGTCGAGCTGCCAAGGAGGTGGGTCACGCTGCCAGTTCATGGTCCAGGTGAGCAGGGCATCTGATTTCCAAGTAAAATCCTGCCGCTGAATGGTCCTCGGACAGCCTGTCCTTGTTTATAACCCCCATCCCCTGAGAACAGCGATTGCTCACTCTGGCATGTGATAAGGTCGTTGCTTTGCGGGGAGGAAACTCAACTCTCCCGAAATCCACCCCTCCTCCCTTCCCTCCTCTCCCTCCCCCCCCCCAGCCCCTTGGCCAATTTGGGCATCGGCGTGCCTGGTCAGTCCCCTCTCAAACCAGCTCATGTGACCCAGGGCTGGCTATAAATAGCCAAGGAACCGTGGACAAAGACAGAATCCCAGAGTCTGAGAAGAGCTCAGAGGAAAGGAGGTCGGTGTTCGGCAAGACAAGGGTCTTCAGCTCTTTGGGCCAGCGAGTGATCTGGAAGCCAGAAGCAGAATGGATTATAAGTCAGGTCTGATCCATGACTCGAACCCCATGGAAAACCTGGAGAAGCAGCTGATCTGCCCCATCTGCCTGGAGATGTTCACCAAGCCCGTGGTCATCCTGCCCTGCCAGCACAACCTGTGCCGAAAATGTGCCAACGATATCTTTCAGGTCAGTGTCCGGAGGGGCCCGAACGGCCCACCTGCCCTGGTCCCCTCACAGAGCTGGCCTGACTTGTGCTCGGCTCTGGGTCAGTGTATTCTCTTCTCAGGGGCAGCCTGGGACACCAGACAGAGTCAAAGGGCCCAGGATTAGAGCCTCGGCTCAGGCCAGTCACAACTTCTCTGGGACTCAGTTTCCCCCTCTGGAAACCGAAGGAGTTGGACTGGATCATCTCGACAATTCTGTCTCCACCCCATGACCTCCCCTGTCCCTGCCACCTTCTCCACCGCGGCTCCCTCCCCAAAGCCTCCTGTGGGGCCTGGAAGGGGGTGGGGAGACAGTTGGCTGCCCCTGCCCTTCTCCATGACGCAAGGTTTTTTCCCACTAGTGCTGCCCCTAATCCTCTCATCCTCCTCGCTCTTTTGATAAGGTTGTTGTTGACCAATGAGTTCCAAGAGGCAACTATCTTAGTAATAAAAGGGAGGTGAGGAGAGAGGAGAGAGAAACCAGACCCCTGTGACTGGAGCCAGGGTGGCAGGGGGCCCAGAGCCCTGGGGTGGCAGCGGAGAAGGGGGAGGGGTGGGCCAGGAGGCAGGTGATCAGGAAGGCAGCGTCTCCCCCAGCTAAGGGAGCACAGCTGTTCCTGAAGTGGAGGGGGGCCTTTCTCAAGAGAGGGACGGGGTCTTGGAGTGGATGGATCAGGTCTAGTCTGGGGGAGAAACCTCCAAATTAGAAGAAGGTAATATTCAGTAGCTGACAGTTATTAAATTCAAACACACAAATATATTATCTCATTTGAGCTTCAAAACACACTAGGAAATAGGAGTCTAAGCCTGAGAAAGAGCTTGCTCAGGGCCATACAACAAAAAAGTCTCTTAGATGGGATTCAACCTGACTCTCCACAACATCAAAGCAATTTTGGTTGGTGAGAGGGGTACAGTTGCACCATCTGTGAAATGGGTTCATCCTCATTAGAACTCAGGATCATAGATTTCACCATCTAGAATTAGGAAGGACCTTGTTAAAGTCCAAACATCTCTTTGAAAATTTACAAATGAGTAAACTGAGGCCCAGGGAAATCAAGGTCATATAAGTTGTAAGCTTCAGAAGTGGGAGTATAAAGTTTCTATTGGTTGATTCCATGGAAGAAGGAGACTAGGAAACAGTGAATCTTGGTTGGGGAGTAGCAGAGGAAGGGTACTTCTCTGACTCGATTTCTCCTTTATTCATGGTGTCCACAGGCAGCCAACCCCTACTGGTCCAACCGGGGTGGCTCCATCTCAGGAGGCCGTTTCCGATGTCCTTCCTGCCGCCATGAGGTGATCATGGACAGGCACGGGGTATATGGGCTTCAGAGGAACCTGCTGGTGGAGAATATCATTGACATCTATAAACAGGAGTGTTCAAGGTCAGTTCCTCCTGCACGTCCTCCGGGCTGCTGAGTGGAGGCACAGTGGGAGTCCCTGGAGAGGAGGGGGAGAGGTCTCTCTTCTCTCTGGCCAAGCTCTTGGAAGAAGGTTTGGATGCTAGACTCCATCCTTCCTTCTTACCCTCCCATCCTCCCCACAAAGCCAGAGCCAGATTCTGTGTCTGGCTAACCACCTCCAGAGCCCACTGTCCGTAGCTTCAAAGCCTTGATGGGGCTGATCTAGTAAGGCTTCCCTTGCCAGGAGTCCAAGGAATGGACACTGATTACCTTGTACTCAGGCCCTAGGTATTAGAGCTAAGATGGGAGAGATGGACAGATGATTGAACCACCTTTTAGGGTGGTGATAATAATACTTATTTTATTAGTAATATTAGTAATATTTCATTAAATTTACTTCAAAATCCTTTACAAATATTCTCATTTTTATTCTTGTGACAAACCTACGAAATCAATGCTATTATTATCTCCATTTTATAGATGAGAAAACTGAGGTAGACAGGCTTAAGGATCACACAACTAGGCTGGATTTGAACTCAGACCTTAGAGACACCAGGTCCAACATGCCATCCATTGCATGCCACAGCTGCCAGTGCTGAAGAGGGAAAAGGGAAAAAAGATTAAAAAGGGGAAAAGAAATTTTAAAAACTAGAACTTTAGGATGGTGAAACCAATTTTGGGAATCTTCTTCCTCAACGGAAAAAAGTAAGAAGAGCCATAATATCAAGTTAGTGACAGAATAATGATTAACATTAATTTATGGCTTTATCATTAATTTACTGCTTTACACATATTGGCTTTTTTGATCCTCCAGAACAACCTGTGAAGGAAGCAGTATAAGTATTATAGGATCCATTTTGTGGATTAGAAAACTGAGGTTCAGAGAAGGGAAATGGTCTGCTGGAGGCTACTCAGCTAATTGGCAGCTCACTGATCCTCAGGCAGAATTGTGTGGCACTCACTCCAATGCTGGGGTCCAGAAGCTGTCAGGGAAGTAGCTGTGGTGGCACATTTTCCCAAGTGCCCCTTCCCCTCCAGCTTCTTATCTAACCTCTTTACCAAGCGCCATCAGGTCCGGGGAGCTGATTCAGGGAGCTTTCTAGTAGGACCTCTGTTTTCTGATGTAAAGTAGAGATAAGGAGACAAAGGACAAAAGGAGATAGGGAAAGGCATTTTAAGAAAAAATACTGCCCCAATTTTTTAGATTATGAGAGGTAGAAGGGGCCTTCAGAACTGGGAGGGGCCTTAGAACACAGAATTTCAGAGCTTGGAGAAACCTTACAACAGAGAATATCAGAACTGGGAGAACCTTTAGAACAGAGAATGTCAGAACTGGGAAAATCAGAATGTCTGAGAAAGACCTTAGAACCCAGAATGTCACAACTAAGAATGGCCTTAGAACCCGGGAGGTCAGAGCTGGGAGGGCCCTTAGAACCCAGGAGGTCAGAGCTGGGAGGGCCCTTAGAACCCGGGAGGTCAGAGCTGGGAGGGCCCTTAGAACCCAGGAGGTCAGAGCTGGGAGGGCCCTTAGAACCCAGGAGGTCAGAGCTGGGAGGGCCCTTAGAACCCGGGATGTCAGGGCTGGGAGGGGTCACAGAGTGCTATACTTGAAAGCTGGAGAACCAGCTTCAAATCCTGCCCTTTACCAGTGGGGTGACGTCTCTGGGCCTGCTTCCTCATCCATAAAATGAAGATAATACCTCCGGTCTCTCCCTTACAGAGCTATTCTGGGGCTTAAATGAGATAATGTTTGCAAAGAGCTCTGCAAACCTTAAAATGCCGTGTAAATATCCCCTGCTGTCATCAGCACAGGCGCCTGCACAAACACACTCAGATACAGACACAGACACAGACACAGACACACAGACACACACAGACACACACACACACACACACACACACACACACACACACACAATCAGAACTAGCAATTAAGATCCAGAGGCTGATCTCAAACCACAGCACAAGCCAGTGGTCCGAGTAGGAAGCCGAGTCTCCTGGCTCTCTCTTTCCACTCAGCCATACCCCTTCTTGTTAATTATCAGTAATAATACTGTCATACTGCAACGATCAAAAATCAGCCTGCTGATAAGACCTGAAGGGAGGAGAGGTGTCAGATATATGTTTCAACAGCCACACACGGCCCACAACACTCCAGCATGTGGCCCACACCAAGTTAAAATGTAATTATGAAATGCATAACACAATTAATTAATTAATTTTAAAAAATTAGAAAGCTGGGTATGGGTTTTTTAGTCAACGTGCAGCTGGCAGACATGCTTATTTCAGGTCTGTTGATCCCATTTCCATTTGAGCTGATGGTGACATTGAGTCTGACCAGAAGAAAATAAATAAGGTGGGAAAAGAAAGGCAGTGGGAAGCATCTCTTGGTTGAGGAATCATGGCATCAGCCCTGGAAAGAATGTTAGAAGTCATGCAGAGGCCCAGAGAGGTGAAATGAGTTGTCTCAGATCCCAGGTAGCTCAGCAAGCTGAGACTAGCACCAGGATTACAGCTCAAGTCTGCCCCTCGGAGCTGGCTTCTTTTGCTGCATTATACAAACTCAGGAGGAAAATTGGAGGAAGGGGTATATGACAAACACTAAGGAGATCCAGGAAAGGATGAAAGAAGGCGGGAAAGAATTTTGGAGGATCTGGGTTCAAATTTTAGTTCTATTATTTACTGCCTGTGTGAGCTTTGGTAAGTCACCTTTCTCTGCCTCAGTTTCCAAATCTGTAAAATAAGAAGCTCCAACAACCCCATGAAAGCCAGTTGGAATGGTCAAAGAGGGCCTCCTGGAGGGAGTATCTGAAGCAGGTTTTGAAGGAGAGGAGAGGTATGAATTAGTGGAGGAAAATACAGGCGAAAATTAAGAGTTAAGAAGTAGGGAAGGGGAAGGGAAGACCCTTTCCCCACTTCCTCTGCTCATTCAGAATACCACACCTTTGCTAGCTGTGTGACCCAGGGTAAATAACTTAATCTTTCTGTTTCTCATTTTCATCATCCATAAAATGAAGAGATTGGACTTGATGGCCTCTAATTCCAGCTCTGACTCTAGAACCCTATTTTGAGCCTCCTACATCTAACAAAAACACAAACTGGGCTAGCTGCCCTTTTTCCTGGGAACAGGAGCAGGCATTGGCTTATTTGGGATCAGAGTTCTGTTACCAGCCATATGGAGAACATGTTTGTTCCTGGGGCAGAGCTTTGGGGAGGGGGTGGGGATTGGGGGGGAATCTCTGAAGTTTCCATTTGCTGCCCTGAGGGCCAGAGGGGGGAAGAGAGAGGGGTGAGACTGTTAGCTCTTTCAGGGAGGGGCAGGACCCAGGGAGTGCTCCAATGACCCATGCTGGATCCCTCCTCAGCCGGCCCCTGCAGAAGGGTACCCACCCCATGTGTAAGGAGCACGAGGATGAGAAGATCAACATTTATTGCCTGACCTGCGAGGTGCCCACCTGCTCAATGTGCAAGGTGTTTGGGGCCCACAAGGCCTGCGAGGTGGCCCCCCTGCAGAATGTCTTCCAAGGCCAGAAGGTAAGGGAGAGCCTTGGCGGGGACCTGGGAAAGGCTGGCTTTACAATTCATGCTTCATGTTGCTGATTGGAGCTCAGGGGATGTGCTGAGCTGGACCTTTCATGAATAGCCTTGAATGGACTTCCCGGGACGCTGGGAGAAGCTATCTCCCCCCACCCCCAAATCTGAGGAAGGAGGCCTGAGGTCACTTGTTATATTTACTGTCACTTGAGAGATTCAGGGTGTGGCTCTAGGGAAAAGCCAGACCCCAAGGGATGGTGCCTCCTGCTTTGCCTCTCTCCCCATAGGCCATCTCAGGTCACAGGGCTATTCCTACAGTAGAGGGGTAGAGAGGCTGTTTGCCTTCTAAATTATCTACAAATTCCCCCTCCAAACCTTTCCTACATTCCCCAGGATTTAAGAAAATCCCATTTTCTTATTCCTGGGACAAGCTAGGTGCAGTGAGGGGGGTGCTGAGAAGGGAGCCTCTACCCACTTTCCGCCAGTGATACCTTCTTTTTCTCTTCCTCTCTTACACAACCTCCCTCGGCTCCTTACATCTTACCTTGTTATCAATCTTTTTCTCTTTTCTATTTTCCCCCCAATTCTAGTCCTGGCTATGCTACTAACTAGTCAGGAAATCATTGTCACAGAATTTCAGAGCTGGAGGAGACCTCCCTGGGCCTTGGTTTCCTCATCTGTAAAAATAGAGAGTATGAACTGGTTGGTTTTTGAGGTCCCGTTTAACTCTAAGATTCTGTGTTCTAAGGTCCCTTTGAACTTTAATATTTCATATTATTTTTCCTCCTTTTTAAATTCTTAGTTTTAAGAAACAACTCTTTGGCAAAGTGGGAGGGATATAGCTAAGAATGAAGGTGATATAAAAAGCAAAATTTAAAAATAAAAACATCATATACTCCCAAGAACTAAATGGCTCTAATTGAATATTTGATGATTCTTTGATTCCTTTTTCAAGCTAAAACCTGCCACTGGTCCCTAGAAATAGAGAGGTTCCCCAACCCTCCAGGGAAAACTTTAAAGGAAAGGGTTGGTGATCTGGAACAGAAATGTCTCTGTTTCTCTTTTCTCATGGGTCAGTAGAGGTTAAATCTATTTTGGTCCTCCTCTATCGTTCTTGTCCAGACCGAGCTGAGCAACTGCATCTCCATGCTGGTAGCTGGGAACGACAGAGTACAGACGATCATCACCCAGCTGGAAGACTCCTGTAGAGTTACCAAGGTGAGGAATGGGAGAAAGGGCCCAGCCTGGGGAAATTAGAACCACCCACTGTAACCCAACCCTCCTCCCTCCAACTCTAAATGGCCCCTAATGGCTCCTCCAGATGTCATGATTAGAGGCCCAATGCCCAGGACTGGTGGGGCAGATGTGATGGATGGGAGTTTTGAAAGAGACCATGAGACTTAAAGTTGGAAAAGAAGTCCTTATTTTCCAGACGCAAGAATTGAAACCCAAAATGGTTCAGTGATTTGTTCAAGATTACATAGGTAGTAATTCAAATTTCAGATTGAAATCTAGATCTTCTTTCCAGTCTAATATTCTATGATTTTGTGATTCCTTTCTCTCTGTCTACTGCTTCCTTGGGTTTAATCCATTCTAGCAATGGTTTTTCTAAATGAAATTAAACTAGCTAACCAAAGGGAAAACAAAACAAAACATTGGTCAGAAAGAATTTATAAATGATTAAAAAACAATTAATATTTCTAGTACATAGATTATTCTCAAAATTAAAAAAAACCAACAAATTCCTTTTATGAGATTCAATGTAGTACTAATAGTAATACTAGGGAAGAATAAGGCAAAGAAAGAGAACCATAGAGCAATATCACTAATGAATATTGATTTTTGAAAAAAAGTTTAATGAAATCTTTGCAAAATCACCACAGCAATATATATTTTTTAAATTATCCAATAAGAGGAAGCATTGTGGTTTACCAAAAAACTAGAAGACCTATGAGATCAGGTTAAATTTATCTCATAAAAGGCAGCTATGTGGCTCTGTGGATAGAGCACCAGCCCTGAAGTCAGGAGGACCTCAGTTCAAATCTGGTCTCTGGCACTTTACACTTCCTAGTGGTGTGACTCTGGGCAAGTCACTTAATTGCCCAATTGCCTCAAAAAAATTATATCATAGATGCAAGAATGGTTCAAAATCAGAGAAATTATTAGCATAATTTATTTTTGAAATTACTCTAATGCTTGTTTTTCTGAAATCCACAAGAGTAGGAATCCATATTGGAGAGGGAGTTAGTCAGATTTTGACACATCCTAGAGTTCCCACCCTGGATAGCAAGAGCCCTGAGTTAGTTGATAGTTAATAATAATAATTAATTAATAGTTTTCAGAACACTTTCTGAAAGTCCACTGGGGTAAGAAAGGTTCTTTCTGGCTATAAATCTAGTATGAAAAGACTATAGAAATGTGAGCTAAAAAGAGACAAAGATTATCTAGCAAGGGATTCTGGAATAAGGGAATCCAGTCCTCCAGAGGAGGTAACCCCGAATCTCTCTCTCTTTCTCCAGGAGAATAGCCACCAAGTAAAGGAGGAACTGAGCCAAAAGTTTGATGTTCTGTATGCCATCTTAGATGAGAAGAAGAGTGAGTTGCTACAGAGAATCACCCGGGAGCAAGAGGAGAAGATCAGTTTCATTGAGGCCCTGATACAGCAATACCGGGAGCAGCTGGAAAAGGCCACCAAACTGGTGGAGACAGCCATCCAATCCATGGATGAGCCAGGAGGAGCCGCCTTCCTCATGGTGAGCTGCTAGACTTTTCAGTATCCCCAGCCAACCCTCCAAAGAATCACAGGACCTCAATGCAATCTTAGCATGTAGAATGGCAGAGAGAGGAGGAATCTTAGAATATAGAATTCTGGAGCTGGAAGATGCCTAAGAATACAGAATACCAGAAATCCAGGGAAGCTTAGGACATAGAATGTCAAGGGTGGGAAGGGACTTAAATACAGAATGTTGGAACTAGCAATGCCTTTAGAGATTGTGTTGATCCATTCCTCCTTTACCCACTGTAAGTCAGAGGAATAAAATGACTAGCTTAAAGTCACACCATGGATAAGGATAAGAACCAGTATGCAAAATCCTGTCTGCCAAGTCTCTGTCTGGGGCTCTCTACTACAAGCCACTTCCTTATGCTCTTGAGGGAATCATGGAGGCAGGAGAGGGGGGGTCAAACTTCAGGAGTTCCCAACCTATTCCTCCAGGATTTGGTGAGATTTGAGACTTTGTAACAGGGTTGAGGAGGGTGCCAGGGAAATGATTTTTGACCACAACTAAGAGACTGGAGACGTTGTTGGGCAATAATGCCATAGCTGGTCCATGGAAACCTAAGTGGCTAGGAAGTCTTTGGCTCATGGGTACCCATCCTTAGAGCATCTGAGTGCCCAGTCCAATGGCTGAATCTCTGCCTTCTCTTTTTTTCCCCACAGAATGCCAAGCCACTGATCAAAGCGTAAGTAATCCCTGAGGGAGGTAGAAGCTCAGGGGGTTTGATGCTCCAATACCCCACCAACCTAAAGGGAATTCCCATTTTCTTTATCCTGACCTTTCCTGATGAATTCTGTCCTTGGGAAAGTTTCTGTAACTCTAAGGCCCGGAAATACTTTGCTTTTTTCCCCTCTCCCCCTATCTCTAACTTCCTGCTTTATCTCCATTATAATCTCTGTGCAATGAAGGGGGAAGGTACTTTCTATAATGGAATGTGCAGAGCTGGGAAGGAAAAAAAAGCCTCTGGAAAACAGAATGTCAGAGATTCATAGCACCTTAGAATTTAGACTGTTAAGGCAGAGAGGGGAATCAATCCATTCTTCAACAAGCATGAGGTCTTGAATGCTGCCACAGATTCTTACTAGCAGTTTAATACTGGGCAATCATTTAACCTTTCAACCTCAGTTTCTCTAATTATAAAATGGGGATAATAATGGCACTTATCTCAAAGGATTGTCATACAGACCAAGTTCTAGTGACTGTATATTTAGCTTAAGGGGCTTACATTCTAATATTATGGTTCTGAATGTCAAAAATTGAAGGGACCCTCATGAATACCAAATCCAACTCTCCCATTTTTCAGTTAAGAAAACTAAAGCCCTTCAAGTCTAGCCTCAGATATTTAATACTTCCTAGGTATGTGACCTTGGGAAAGTTACTTAACTCCAACAGCCTTCCCCACAAATAAACAAACAAATGAATGAATAAATGAGTAAATGAATAATTGAGCAAGCAAGCAAAGAAATAAATAAAAGAGAATTGAGGTTAACAAAGATAAAGTCATTTATTTAAGATCCCCAGCAAGTAAACAGAGTCAAGATTAGAACCCGGGGGCTCCTGATTTTCAGCCCTTGGTTGACTATTTTCAGGACTGCCTCACTCCCTTACTGTATGCATCCTTATGCCAGATCCTCTGTGGCATGGAACAGTACCCTCATCTGGAAGTGGAGTGTGGCTAAATATAGAGGAACCAGTGAGAAACAGGGGGATAAACAACTCTCCAAGTTGAGAGAATTCAAAGGGAGCTCCTTTCATTGGGCTTTGGAATGGCAAGAGATGAGATCTCAGCCCACCCTGTCTTCTTCTCTTCAGCATCGTGGAAGCATCCAAGGGCTGCCACCTGGGCAAGACAGAACAAGGGTTTGAGAACATGGATTATTTCACCTTGGACCTGGAACACATAGCAGACACCTTGAAAGCAATTGACTTCGTGTCAGGTAAGATGGTTGGGAAGGACTGGCTCTATTTTCCTATCCACTATACCAATAGGAAACTATGAGAGAAGAGGGAGAGACTTTCCATTACAAAGATACACTTTTATTCAAGAATCAGGGAATCTTAAAAATGGAAGAGACTTTAGAATTAATCTGGTTCAACCTTTGCTGACCGATATTCAGACTTTGTCTAAAGCAGAATGGAAAAAAGGTCTGGATGGGGAGTCAGAAGGCCTCTGTTCTAGTTCAGGCTCATCTGCTTAACAAGCCATGTGAATAAACAAGTCACTTCCCCTCTCTGACCCTCACTTTCATGTCATGGTATCACCTCCTGACGTCACGGCTCTTTAAGAATGAAGAACAAATAACCGCCTCTTCTGCTATAATATGAAGGAGTTGAAACTAAATGGTCTCTAACGTCTCTTTCAGCTTTAACATTCCAGTTTAATAATAACATCTCACATTTCCAAAGGGCTTTAACATAAACAAATAGATTGCCTCACAATGATCCTATGACATGGATTATTCCCATTTTGTAGAGAGGAAACTGAGTTTTGTTAAAGTGTCTTTTAAAAAGCATTATCAATATTTGTATCTAAATGAATTAGAATATGATTTTAACAGTAAGAAAAGAGCTATTCTATTGGCCAGCTTAAGAAAGGTGGTTTTGGATTTTGAAATATTCAAATGTGTCTGATGTTTAGCAAAATTAAATGACCATGGCTACAGAGTACAAATGTTAGAGCTGAAATTAAAGTTGGAATCTCCTGACAGGATCTAAGGCTCTGTTTACTATCACCCTATCTTTCTCCACTTTCCCCCATGTCTATTCGATTTTCTAAGATCTCTGTTAGTTGGTAATCTATATCTATAATCTGTATCTATATTCCCCAGTTGTAAAATTCTATTCTAACTTTTATGCCCTGAAGCCACTCAAGATCTGACACACTATGGTTAAGATCTATCCCAATTCTGACATCCTGTGTTCTAAGGTCCCTCCCAACTCTAAAATCCTGAATTCTAAGGTTTCCTCCCCTCCCCCTTCCGCCTCCCCAGCTCTGACAGTCTCTGCTCTACAGTCTCTCTCAGCTCAGACATTCTTCATTCTGAAGTCCCTTCAGCTCCAATAGTCAGTCTATAGTCAAAGGCTCCTTCTAGTTCTAACTTTCTGCGATTCCTTTCCTTTAGTTATCCTAGGTAATCTGTAACTTGAAGGCATTCAAAAGACCTCAATTACTTTAATTCATCTCTCCAATCCACTATTTAGGGGAAAGTCTTTATCCTTTAATTTGGAAATGTGCTAACTTCCTTACTGAATAATAAACTTCTGTTAGGAGGTCAGGTGCCTTATTCACCTTGGGTTCCCCAAAGTCCCTTTTAGTAAGATCTTGGATGACTCAGATTTATGTTAGAAGGGACCTCAGATGTTATTAAATCCAAGCTATTCATTTTATGTTGCACTGGGCTGGACACACAGTAAGCCCTTATTAAACTTTTTTTTCATTCAATCTTTCACAAATGAGGAAAAGGAGGCCTTAAAATATTAAGTGGATTGTCAGGCTCATACAGGTAATAAGCAATAGAGCTAGGATTGAACCTATAACTCAGTAGATTATTTTATAAAATATATATCTATATATATTATAAAATAATCTACTGTAAATATATATATATATATATATACACATATATATATGTATATACATATATATTTACATTGATAAAATTACCCTCAGGTTATAGAGGCCGTGTGTGTGTGTGTGTGTGTGTGTGTGTGTGTGTGTGTGTGTAAGTAAATAAAATTCATGTTTGTTTCCTTGAATTGGTATAAGTGAATTCAGGCCTGTCCCGGGGGTTAACATTTTCCCAAACATTCAATCTGATTAATAAACAGGGTCCAGTTAAAGTCAAGGAAGATGATTATGGAGATTAGGGGATTTGTTCCCTGTCTTCAGATCCCAGGAAACAAACTCCCATCAAAGGAAAGAAACTGAGGAGGTGAAACAAATTATGTGATCATGGAAACCAGAGTGGAAGCTGATCTTGGAAGGCATCTAGTTCCACTCCCCCTACCCTCCACCTTTTACAGATGAGAAAATGGAGGCTGAGAGAGGGGAAGGGATTTCCTAGTTACTTCTAAGCTAGCCCACCCAGGCTTTGAGCCTGGGAGAGCTGAGAAGCTGGTGCAAAAGTCCCCCACCTAGCTTCAAAGGAGTTACTGAGAAGATAGAGTACAGAAGGTTGGAGGAACAGGGTGAGCAGCACAAGGCGTGCCAGGCAGGGAGAGGCCTCAAAGGCTTGGCTTCCAGGGCAGAGCCGAGACACACAGTTGAGTTTCCAGGGAGGACCTTGACCTCTGAGCCCAGAGAGCATTCTGCTTGCTCTTGCCAGACCACAGTTATCTCTCCTGTGCTTTCAGGGAGATGCAGACAAATTGTGTCTTACCCAGAGTCCCTCCTCGAGGCCACAGCAAGATCAGGTGATAGGGCAGCCGGTGGCTCTGAAACAAAGGAATGTCACTGTGTCAGCCAGGTTGGGGAGAGGGGGAAGGGAGAAAAAAGGAAAGGGACAAAGGGGGAAAAGGGAAGAGTCATTCATTCTCCGGGGGAGCTAACACTTGCTGTTCCCTTTGGGCCCTACTCAGCAAACAAGAGGCTGGGAGCAGCCTCTCTATGCTTCGGCCTCCTCTCGGATGGATGAACAAGGGTGGACTGTCTCTGCTTGGGTACATGTGGAGGTGAGGATGGATGGAGCAAGAAGCTCCAGCTCACTCTAAAGGTTGTTTGCTTTTCATCTACAGATGAGGAAGAAGAAGAGTTCATTGAGGCAGAGGGGAATGAGGAGGATGAAGAGGAAGAAGATCCCTCTGGAGGGGAAGGTGGCAGGTGAGGAAGCCTATTCCTTCTTTTGGATCTGTGAGGATCAGATTGAAAAATGCAAAGCAAGAGACAAGCTAGGTGATACACTGGATAGAACATTGGCCTGAGGGTCAGGAGGATCTGAGTTCAGATGTGACCTCAGAAACTTGCTTAGGTCAAAACAAAAAAGTAAATGAAAAAAGACTGGGAGAAACTCTGAAAGTAATCCAGTGCTCCCAAAGGAAAGCATAGGATTTAAGAGCTCAAGAAAACTTAAAGCCAGGATTTAAGAGTTCAAGAAAAGTTAAAGACCACTCCAGACAACTTTTCATTCAGTAAAGAATACCTCATCATGTAGAATTGGCCAGGAATCCTGAAACAGGCAGCTGGACAGCCCAACAAACTGAAGCAAAATTAAAAGGAAGATGATGGGATGGATGGATGAGAAGAACTCAGAACATTGTCCTATGGGAACAGCAGTCAAAGGAACCAGATGCCTAATAGGAACGTAGATTTTGGGTTGGAAGGGACATCAGTGATCCATAAATTGAACCCTTTCATTTTACAGATGAGGAAATTGAGGACTGGTGGGTTAAGATGGTTTGGCCAAGGTCCCACAAGGCCAAGATTTGCACCCAGGTCCTGTGATTTCAACTCAGGCAAGCTTTCCAATACATCACACTGTTTGTTGAATAGTTAGATTTAGCCTGGAGAAGAGAAGAATAAAAGGAGGGTTTATTTTCATCACTTTCTTCAAATATTTGAAAGTTGTCTCATAGAAAAAGGTCTATCAGAGGACTGCCCAATGGAAGTCCCTTATTTTCAACAGGCAGAATGTTTTGTCTGCTGTCGTTCCTCCCCAAAAGGTTATGCTTTAATGGAGTTAGCCCACTGCCCAGCATAGCCCTCCGTTATGCAGGTCTGGAATTACAATGGGTGAAAGTTGCAGAGAGGAAAGTTTCAACTCAATATACTGGAAGAAAAGAAAAGAGAAAAGAAAAACTTCTTTTTCCACAGCCTAGTATGGAATGGCTGTTTCATGAGGCAAGAAGGTGTTTCTGAAGATGCTGATGACTGACAGTCAGGGATGTTTTTAGGGAGAATTTCTTTGCTGGATGTTACTGCATGATCTTTGGGCAGTTGCGGGCCATAGTGGGCAGAATACTGGGCTTGGAATCAGGAAGACTCATCTTCATGAATCCAAATCTGGCCTCTGATTAGCTGTGTGACTCTGGCAAACCACTTTACCCTGCCTGCCTCAGTTTCCTCATCTGTAAAATGAACTGGAAGTTGGAAATGGCAAACCACTCCAGTATCTCAACCAAGAAAACCCCCAAATGGGGTCCATCACAAAGAGTTGGAAACAATTGAAATACAACTTAACAAAAACAAAAATGATCTTTAAGACCCCTTTCAGCTCTGACAGTCTGTATTCTAAGAGCCCTTTCCTTCCGATACTCTATAATCTAAGGTACCTTCCACATCTATTATTCTGTATTCTAAGTTTCTCTCACTTCTGACATTCTATGCTGTAACAGTCCTATGTTTATACCTCTTGAGGTCACTTGTTTTATTGTTATAAACTTTTATCTGTTACATTTCTAACACTAAGCCAAAATCTGTTTCTTTGTAACATCCACATCTCTATTCTAGTCTTATTCTGGGAAAGTCTAATAATAATTTATTATTATCATTATTGCTGACATTTATGTAGCATTACATGGTTACAAAGAACGTCATGTTTGATTCCCCATGCCCTATGAGATGGGTAGTACAAATGTTGTCCCCATTTTTCAGGTAAGGAAACTGAAGCCCAGAATTAGGATGTGATTTGCTATATTGTCAGAGCCAGGATCCAAACCCAGGTGGTTTGCTTTTCTCTCTTACTATTTGAACCCAAGAAGACACCTAAAAAGATTTTGAGAGTTTGTTGTAATAGAATGTAACCCATATATTTGGAACTATATTATATCATATTTTAAAAAGGACACAGGGAAAAGAAAGAATTTAAGGCACAAAGCACCATGGTAAGAAGGCTGAGGAATATGAAGTCAGAGAACTTTCCACCTATGAGAAGGTCCTCTGTTTCTTCCACTGTAAATGATGATCTCTGATCATCAGATTTGTGGATCTGATGATTTCTAAGATCTCTTTTGTATCTAGAATAATCTCTATAGAGATTTCTTACCATTCCCCACCCCATTCACGAGTCTCTTGCTTGTTTTTTTTTTCTTCTAGGAGTACAGGAAGGAGGCAGGAAGAAGAAGAAGCCCTACAATGAGAAAACTCCCAAGAGAGCAACAGGGAAGAAAAGAGGCCTCTCCAGGAGGAGTCTCTGTGACAAACCCCAGGCTTAAAGGGATGGAAGATCTGTCTCTGCCAGGTTGCAGAGACTGGATACACCCCATGGCCTAACAAGTGGCCACTCAACCAGGCTTAGAGACTTGTTGAAACAAAAAACACAGGACACTTTTCTACGTTGGTGCAAAATGAAATGTTTTGTACAATTTTTTTTAATGTTCTTTTTCTTTTTGTATATAACTGTAAATGTCTATGGATCTGGTGCTTTCCAGAAAAAGACTTTGCACATTGTGCAGGGGAGGGAAATCATTGTGTGGAATGGGTAGAAGTGGTCAGAGATGCTGAGGGATTGGGTACTTGGCAGCTGGCCGGGCCCCTCTCCACACCACTTTCTGGGCCTAGAAAGAGTGTACTGTATTTAATGCATATTCCTGTCACACAGGGTACTTACTGACTGAATTTATGTTGCACATTGTTCAAATAAAGGCACAATTCTATTAGATGTTCCTAAAATGGAGATGGGGTAGAGGTGTTCACTTTGTATCCCTGAATGGTTTAGTGTAAATAGACGGGAGCCTATGGGAACAAACCCATGATAGAAGATGGGGGAGTGAAGGTGTGGGGGAGAGATAAGAGGGCCTGTTCATATAGCATTTTGCATATTACACATTTCTTTGATGTAGTGAACAGAGTGAGTGTTGGCTTTGACATCAGGAAAACCTGCATTCAAATCCAGATTCTTATCCTAGCTTGTATGATCCCAGGGAAGTCACTTAATATCTATGTGCTTCAGCCAACTATCTAGGATTTTATTTATTAAAGGGGGATCTAAAATCTATGAAATCTAGAGGCTGGGAAAAAATTGTCATCTCGCTCCATCCTTACACACATTTCTTTGAAATTGGTAGCACTCATATCATTACCTCATTCACAGCTGATGTAACTCAGGCTCCAAGACAAAAGACAAAGGGGGTCACCTGTCAAGATCAGAAGTTTAGGAAACAGAACAGGGCTAATAATAATGTTATTAACAATAGATGAAATTATATGGTGCTTTAAGGTTAATATAGAGCTTTACTTTTCATAATCCAATCCAGCAAGCATTGTAATTAAATGTATCATGAAATAGTCTCCAAAGATATGAATTTGGAAATCACCCAGAGGTCATAGAGTGGGAGTACAGTAGTGGCGAGAACACGCTGTATGTAATACATCATAAACAAGAGATTACATATGAGAAGGGGGCTAAAGGATATTATGAAGGAATCCTATGATGTACTTAATAGTATTTTTTTTCTAATTACATGTAAAGACAGTTTTCAATATTCATTTTTGTCAGATTTTAAGTTCCAAATTTTTGTTCTTTCCTTCCCCTTTCCCAAGAGAGCAAACAATCTGATATTTGTTTCATATGTACAATCATGTTACGTATTTCTACATCAGTAATGTTATGAAACAATCAGAACAAAAGAGAAAACCACAAGAAAGAAAAAAAAAAAAACAAGAAGTGAAAATAGTATGCGTTCATCTGCATCCTGATTCTATAGTTCTTTGTCTGGATGTGATCTTCAGGGATTCCTTGGAATTGTCTTGGATCATTACACTGCTGAGAAGAATTAAATCTATCATAGTTAATCATCATATAATCTTGCTGTTCATTCTAGATCTTACACAACGTCCTCCTAATTCTCACTTAACTCAGCATTAGTGCATATAAAAATCTTTGCAGGTTTTTCTGCTCATGATTTTTTATTACATAGTAGTATTCCATTACATTCATATTGCCACAGTTTGTTTAGCCATTCCCCAACTGATGGGCATTCCCACAATTTCCAATTATTTGCCACTACAAAAAGAGCTGCTACAAACACTTTTGCACTTGTGGGTCCTTTTCCCTCTTTTATGATCTCTTTGGGATACAGATCTAGTAATGGTATTGCTGGATCAAAGGATATGCATGGTTTTATAACTCTTTGGGCACAGAAAGGAATGCTATTATAGAAAAAGCTGAGTTGCTTGTGTTGATATCTTCAAGATGTTAGTAGAAAAGAATTATTAATTATCATCTTTACTCAACCGATTCTCAGGTCTATATGTCCAGCCTTAACCTGTCTCCTTACGTCCAGTTTTGCATCTCCAACTGCCTAATAGAAATTTCCAACGGGATTTTCTGGAAATGCCTTAAACTCAACCTATCCATAATTGATCTCATTATCTTTTTCCCTTCCAGGGCATTACCATTCTCCAAGTCATTCAACTCCTTAGGTTTTTTGTTTGTTTGTTTGTTTTTTGGACAAGCTTTAATTTTTTTTACAATAGCTTTATATTTTTCAAAATACATACAAAGATAGTTTAACATTTATCCTTGCCAAACCTTCTGTTCCATTTTTCTCCCTCCATTCTCACCTTCTCCTTCTCCTAGATAGCAAGTAATGCAATATAGATTAAACATACGCAATTTTTTTTAAATTAAAGCTTTTTATTTACAAAACATATGCATGGGTAATTTTTCATCATTGACCCTTGCAAAACCTTCTGTTCCAACTTTTCCCTTCCTTCCCCCCACTCCCTCTCCTAGATGGCAGGTAGTCCAATACATGTTATATATATTAAATCCAATATATGCATACATAGTTATGCAGTTATCTTTCTGCACAAGAAAAATCAGATCAAAATTCTGATGGACGTGATCCTCTTCAACAATGAGATGAACCAAATCAGTTCCAATGTAATGAATTGAACCAGCTATACCCAGAAAAAGAATTCTGGGAGATGACTATGAACCACTACATAGAATTCCCAATCCCTCTATTTTTGTCCACCTGCATTTTTGATTTCCTTCACAGGCTAATTGTACATTATTTCAAAGTCCGATTCTTTTTGCACAGCAAAATAACTGCATGGACATGTATACATATATTGTATTTAACTTATACTTTAACATATTTAACATGTATTGATCAACCTGCCATCTGGGGGAAGAGGTGGGGAGAAGAAAGGGAGAAGTTGGAACAGAAGGTTTTTGCAAGGGTCAGTGCTGAAAAATTACCCATGCATATATCTTGGAAATAAAAAGCTATAATAAAAAAATAAATAAATAAGTTCAAAAAAAAGAAAGAAAAGAAAAGGAAAATCGGATCAAAAAGGGAAAAAAAACTGAGAGAAAACAAAATGCAAGCAAACAACAACAGAAAGAGTGAAAATGCTATGTTGTGGTCCCACACTCAGCTGCCACGGTTCTCTCTCTGGGTGTAGATTGCTCTCTTCGTTACTGAACAATTGGAACTGATTTGAATCATCTCATTGTTGAAGAGAGCCACGTTCATCAGAATTGATCATTGTATAGTCTTCTTGTTGCTGGGTATAATGATCTCCTGGTTCTGCTCATTTCACTTAGCATCATCAACTCCTTGGTTTTGAGAAGTCATCCTCAAATCCTTACTTTTTCATCCCCATAATCCAAGCCAAATCCTGCTCATTCTGCCTTCCTAACATCTCTCATATATTTTTCCTTCTCTCCTAACACTTTTGCTAGCCTGGTAAGGGCCCTCCTCACCTCATATGTGGATAATTCGTTAGCCTTTTGATCAGTTTTCATGACTCAAATTTCTCTCCACACCAATCCATCTTCCACTCCATCTGTCAAATGAATCTTCCCAGATTGCAAATCTGACCTCACTGTACCCCTATTCAATAAACTCCAGTGGCTCCTTATCAACACCAGAATTAACGATAAAATCTTCCCATTTGATTTACTCCCAAAGGATGGAAGGGCAGGCAGGTATCATGAACACAGCATGACAACATCAACATGATGAGAAATTCAGCCTGTACCACAGGATTTTCAGGCTGACAAGGAAATGCTCCAATGCTACATGCTATCAGAAACAAGCAGTACATTTTAAAGAAAGCCAGAATGTTGTACTAAAACTTATGCATTCAGAACTAATTAAACAATGTATAGGTGAATGCACAGAAAGAATCGAAACAGGATTATATTATCAGATCCCATATCCAAGACCAATTCATTTGCTTTTATTAGCCTTCACTTTTCTAGAAAGTCATGAGCTTCAAATCCAGAAGAAACTAAGGAAATTTTCCAAATCATATCTCAAGTCTCACAATAAAATTTCTTAATCTAAGAACTGTGAGCCAGGCAGAGCCTGAACACAAACTAGATGATCATTCTTTTCTCCTTGACTTAAGTCTAGTCAGAGAAAGGAAAGACAAAAAATAGTCTTTGCTCTAATTTTCCTTAAACATTCAAAGATTTTGATCCTTAATAACATTTCTATATCACTGAATATGCTACCCCCAAATAATCTTTGATCTTCATAATAATCATGATCTTCATAACACTTTAGATGAAAGTCTGAACACAGCAAGAATTGGGTTTAAATTAAATACAAATACAAAATACAAATTAAATTAAATGCAAATAGGAAAAAGAAAATCTAGATTAAAAGGAGAAAGGAATGTACCTTTGTGATAAAACCGCACTGAGTCACTGTATATCTGTATTCTCTTTTGTGTTCCGAGATGATTAAAATCTTCAAAAAATGTTCATAAAATCCTCCATTTGGTGTTTAAAGCCATTTTTAACCTGATCCCTTTCTATATTTCTAATTTCTTATACCCTACATCTCCACATACTCCAAGACTCCATGCCACTGGGCTCCTTTCTCTTAATCTCCTGAATCTTAGCATATTCTTGGGCCAAACCCCCATGCCTGGAATTCTTTCTCTCCTCACCTCTACCTCCCACTTTCCTTTAAATCTTACCTAAAAACCTATTTTCTGCAAGAAGCTTTTCCTGGCTTTCCCCAATCTTGTTGCCTTTTCTCTTTTACTGTCTCCAATTTACCTTGTATGTCCATGTATATGTATATAATATGTTTATATGGTGAGAGGGAGGGGGCAAAGTGAGGAAAAAAGGTATGAAAGAGGAGGAGAAGAAAAAGAAGGAAGAAGAGGAGAAGAAAAAGAAGGAAGAAGAAGAGGAAGCAGAGATACAGAAGATAAAAGAAACCAAAAGAGAATGAGAAATAGAGAATAAAAGAAACAGGAAGAGAGGGAAAGGGAGAGGGAGAGAAAAAGGGAGAGGGAGAGAGAGAGGGAGAGAGAGAGAGAGAAGGAAAGGGAGAGAGAGAGAGGGAGAGAGAAGGAGGAAGAGAAGAAAAGAGAGAGAAGAGGAGGAAGAGAAGAAAAAAGAAAAGGAGGAGGAAGAGGATGAAAAAGAAATGGAGGAAAAAAAGAAAGAAGCAAAGAGAGAAGATAAAAGAAACCAAGAGAATAAGAAATAGAGATGAAAGAAACAGAAAGAGGGAGAGAGGGAAGAGGGGAAACAAGAAGAAGACGGGGGGAGAGGAGAAGGAGAAAAAGGTATGAAGAAGGAGGTAGAAGAGAAGAAAAAGGAGAAGGAGGGGAAAGAGGAGGAAGAGGAGCAGGAAGAGAAGGAAAAGGAGGAAGCAGCGAGGATAAAAGAAACCAAGAGAGAGAATGAGAAATAGAGAATGAAAGAAACAGAAAGAGGAAGAGAGGAAGAAAGAGAGAGAGAGGAGGAGAAAAAGACATGAAGGAGAAAGAAGAGAAGAAAAAGGAAAAGGAGAAGGAGGAAGAGGAAAAGGAAAAGGAGAAAGAAGAGGAGGAAGCAGAAAGAGAGAAGATAAAAGAAACTAGGAGAGAGAATGAGAAATAGAGAATAAAAGAAACAAAGGGAGAGAGGGAGAGGGGGATAGAGAGACAGACAGAGAGTACATAGTTACTTACATGTTGTCTTCTCCATTAGACTTTGAGCACCCTTAGAACAGTATACCCCCTTTCTTGCCTTTTTTTGGGTATCCCTAGTGATCCACATCCCATAGTGCATACTTAATAAATGCTTGTTGACTTAACTGTCTGCTCACCATAAGCCTGGGTGGACAGACAAGAGCCACAAGCATGTATGAAGTCTCTGAGCACTGTACCCGGTCCTGCAGATACAAAGACAAAACTGAGGTAGTTGCTACCGCCGAGATGGGGAATCACGACAGTGCTTTGTACAGCAGATGTCCCAGCTATGGACTCTGACCGAGTAGCTGATTTTCCTTAGAGTAAATCCCCAGGCCTGCATTTTGTCACACCTGTCCTCAATGAAAGGAAATCCGGCTCATCAATTCACTGGGCACCTGATGCAAAGGAGGGCAGTGTAGCCACAGCCCTGGCTCTCAACTGAAGCCCAGCTCCCTTGTCTACAACACTATAAGATTTACAGAATGTTTTCCTCATGACAATTCTGTGAAGGAGAGTGTGTAAAGATGCTATTTTCATTTCCCTTTGACTGACTGGGGAAACTGGTGCTGGGAAAGAGAAGGCGACTTGCTCAGGGTCATACACCTAGTAAATGTCAGAGGGCAGAACTTGAATCCAGGTCTGTCATTTGAAGCCTCCAGCTTCTGGATCTTCAGGGAGATCAGACTTAGAGCAGCTTTAATTTCTGGCGTCTCCATGCAGGTTTCTAATATCCATTGTATTTATGCTTCCATTGATCTTCACTCAACTAACACAGAGGAACGTCATCGCTATAGAAAAAGAATTGTCCACACTGGCAGGGACCTAAACTTTGGCTTGCCTTTGATGTTTATTACCTGGGCAACTTTGGCAAGTCACTAAACTTTTATGGGACTTGGTTTCCTCCTTTATAAAATGAGGTCTCTTAGGTCACTTGTGGCTTCTTCTTCCAGATCCTACAAACAAAAGTTCCTGTGACAACATCCCTTTCAAGTGGTATTTTGTTTATGTTTGACAGAATTTACCTAGTGACTCATTCCATGTTTTGACAGCCTGATGGTAGGAATAATAGCTAAGGTTTACAACCTATTTTATAGATTATATTTCTTTTGATCCTTACAACCATCTTATGAGATAAACACTATTATTATTATACCCATTTTACAGGAAATTGACATTGAGAAGTTAAGAGACTCGTTCAAGGACACACAATCAGATATAGGACCTGATTTCCCTCTCTCCCTCTGTCTGTCTCCTCCCTCTCTGTCCCTTTGTCTATGTGTGTCCTTGTCTTTGTCATTGTCTTTGTCTCTTGGCAACCAGGTTAAATGACTTACCCAGAGTCACACATTCAGTCAGTATCTAAGGTCCTATTTGACTCCCATCCTTCTGACTCCATCCACAGCACCACTAAGCTGCCCCTCAAGTTCAATGCTCTTAACTACTACTCCACTCCCCCCCCCCCTTATATGGATTGACCTGAACTCTGCCTCTCAGCAATTTTCAGGCCTCTCTGGGGCCAGGAAGAACAAATTTAATCTTTCTTCCACACGACAGCTCTGTAGATAATAATTTATATTTCCATTTTAAGATTTGCAAATTTTCACAATAATCGAGATAGGCAATACTACTATCATCATCTCCCATTTTACAGGAGGAAATTGAGGCCAGGGAGATTAAGGATTTATCCATCACGTTCCTAACAGCTCCTGCAAATCAGAGCCAATTCAAATCCAGGAATTAAAGGATCATAAATGAATAAATAAAAGGAACTTTAGAGGTCAAAAATTGCAAACTCTTCAATTTGCAGATTGCAGAAGATTGAAGTTTTAACTGAGAAGGTCACACCAGTGGATTTGAACCCAGATCCTCAGAAGCAATTCAGCAACTTTTCCACTAGAACCACATTGTGTTCCCAAGTCTTCAGACTCTAGCACTTTTTCTCCTGGAGCCAGCATGGGGTCTAGTCCCTGGAGTTAAGGAGACCTGGGTCAAATTCCTTCCTAGCTATGTTATCATGGATGAGTCACTCAGCTGAGCTGAGCTTTCTCATTTTTGAAATGGGAATAATGATAATTGTACTATCTCTTCCTCCCACATTGTTGTGAATAAAGCATTTGATTTTTAAAATAAATGCTACTGATATCTTTGAGGGTTTTTTGCACCATCGTACTTTCATAGTATTCCTCCCCACTCTCAAAGAGCTATCCCATACAAATATAGAATTAGACAAACTTCAACATCTTAAAAATTTAAGAAATTGGGGCAGGTAGGTGGTGAGGTGGATAGAGCACTGGCTCTGAAGTTAAGAGGACCCAAGTTCTAATTTGATCTCAGACACTTAACACTTCCTATCTGTGTGACCCTGGGCAAGTCACAACCCCAATTGCCTCAGAAAAAACCAAAAACAAAAAAAGAACCATCATTAATCAGGATAAAAAATGAACTTTGTATAAATCAGAAAAAAAAAAAAAAAAAAAAAAAAAAAAAAAAAAAAAGGCAAGAAATTCCTACAATATACTGCTTATTAAACAAAACTATCTCTGATCAATGAGGATAACTGTCCGTATCTCTTTTACTGTTTGCAAAAGTTTTCCCTCAAAACAGTACTAATAAATAGAACCCCATGCTATTACGAGAACAATGTTTATGTTTAGGTACCACAGGTATCATAATTCTCCTTTTGCTGTTGTTCAGTTGTGTCCCAGTCTTCATGCCCCCATTTGGGATTTTCTTGGCAGATACTGAAGCGGTTTGCCATTTCCTTTTCCAGCTCATTTCACAGATGAGGAAACTGAGGCAAAAAAGTGTTAAGTGACTTGCCCAGGGTCACATGGCTAGTTCTGAGGCTAAATTTGAACTCAGATCTTTCTCCAAACCCAGCCTTCTATTCACACTGCTACCTAGCACCTGAACCTTAAGGGACTTGCCTTTTTATAAGTGTAAGGGGCAGAATTTGAACCTAGGGTCCTTTTTGACTCCCCATCCCAACACTCGGTCACACTGAATGGCTTGGTATAGATTCAAGATATTGGATTTAAAAGGATCCTCCAAATAATCACACATCACTTAGTATCAGTGAGAAACCCTGAGAATATGGAATCCTTCAAACTTCCATTATGTCTTTGGAGGAGAGAGAAGAAAAGTTGGGAGAGAAGTATGAAAAAATGGAGGGAATAAAATGGTCCAAGGAGACCTCCTCTTACTGTCCCAAGTAGTTGTATTCAGGCCCGAACCTCTTCCCCTAACCCCCTGCTGCTCTGTCTTTTGGTGGTCTCAACTGGTGGAAGACAGAAAAAAGGCAGGAGTACTGATGCTGAATGCCCAGGTGTACCACAGTAAAGTAGGTCAGGGGCCCGGGGCCCTTTCCATGCTGAGCAGGAGGGTACTATCCCCTAACCACTTAGACTGTCGACACTTTCTTATCTTCCAGTCTCATCTCCTCTGGAACATTTGCTCAGAAGATTGCAGCTAGGAGCTCAGTCCATTAGATGGGAAGCTCCTAGAGGACCAAGACTGTAACTTTTTTCTTTCCTGCTCTCCAGAGCATTTGACTCCCAGGGCTTGGCCCTCAAGTGTTTGTGGACAAGCTGGCTGAGCTCCCCAGCTGGGTCCCGACACTCCCAGTTCCGCACGTCCTTGCAGTGTTTTTTGTCCAGCCCGCCTCTCCTACACCTAACTCCCCCATAAATTCACTTCATCGGAACTCATGGACTGCAGCGGAGGACCTGATGTGGTCCCTTCTTTAGGTGCTGTGCCTGATGAACTTACTAAGAGGTAGGAGATCATATCTGCGATCTTAAATTCCCACATGGGGCACTAAAAGGAAGGAGCTCCCAACCTGAAAGCGGATGCCTGGGCTGCTAAGTCAGTCCTGCTCTTCTCGTATTTAATGCCCCCGGGGAACAAGATTCTATCCTAGGAGGTGGAGGTAGCTAGGTACGGAGGGCAGAAGAGACTGTTTGCGGTAGGATTTAGGAAGGGTGGGAGCAACTGATCTAAGCAGGGAAATCCAGCTTCTGTTCTTATCTGATCCGGGTGACTTAGGCTCCTCTACCCCCCGAGTCTGAGCCTTTCGAAGAATTGCCAGTTTGAGTTCTACCAAAAAAAAAAAAAAAAAAAAAAAATCAAAACCAAAAAACAACAGCAGCAGCAACAAAAAACTCAATGTACTTTTTTGGTGGATCCATCTAGAGTAAGGGGAGGGCAGCATCCGTTGAATAGGACTTGTCTTGGGCAGGACTCGGCAGAATTGTGCCATTCCTTTCCCAGGCCTTCCTCTAGGATGTCCCAAGAGTCCTAGGGCGCGCAAACTTCCTAATCCCTCTCTTATCCCCCACCAGAGACTTTCCCTACCGCCACCCTCCAGGCACCTGGGACAACCTTCCCTAAAGCTGCGGTTCTAGCTGTCTCTCGCTCATTGCAGCTCAGTTCTCGGCTAAGTGAAGTTGGGCGACGCTCAGTCCCTTCTCCACCCGATAACTCTTCCCCCTCTGCGCGTTCCCCTCTTCCCCCCACCGCCTTTCCCCGTTGTGTCCGGGGCTGCAGGTACCGGCCCTGGAGGAGTGCACACGGCGGTCCAGGGGCGGTCAGGGCGCTCTTTGCAGCCAGTCCCCCTACACCTCACGTCCCCCACCCCACCCCACACACCACTCCTCCCCGCGGGTCTTTGCACACGACGCGCCGGCTGCAGAGGTTTCGCGAGTAGTAGCCCGCTGGGGATAAAGCGCAGCGGGCGCGGGACGCGGGAGGCAGCTGTTGAGACGCCGGGAGCGTCCTGAGCGAACTGGCCCACTCGGGATCCGGCCCGGGGGGCCAGGGGCACGCACACACGCACGCGGCGAACTTTCCCTGTGGGGCTTCTAGGGCGCACGAGCGGGGCTCCGAGGGGGCACGAGCGGGGCTCCAAGGGCGCATGGAACCCACGGAGAAGCGGTACCTGTTGGACGTCAAAACTGGAGCCCGGTAAATCAGGAGCAGAGGCGCGCCCGGGGTGGGAGGGGTGGGGGGAAGACGCGGTCTCCCCACCTCTCCTCCGGCTGCATCTCATCCTGCCCGGGCCCGCCTCTTGGACCTCAGCTGACCTACAGCCGAGGTTTTTCAGCTGGTGTCAGGTGTCACGGATTAGGGGAGATCTGCGCTGCACCATCCGCACGCGCCCCGGGTTCTTTTTCCCCCAGTGGGAGAAGCGCGGGCAGCTCATTAAGAGAGAAAGCGACCAAAAACTTCCAGAAGGACTGGGAAGAGCGAGTGGGGCGGGTTCGGAAAGAGGTTGGAGAGCGAGAACGAGAGAGCAAGAGGAAGAGAGAACGAGGAAGGGGCAGACGGTGTGGAGGGAGGGGAGAGACAGGATGTAGATGCTGCACCCTTCCCTTCACTCCCCCACCTAAGGATGAGGGGGAGGTTGTAGGAGCCCCACCCCCATCTGCACTCTGGCCTTCCCGCTTCAGTGCCTCTGTCTGCTTTGCCTTCAAGTCAGCAGATGTCTGGAGTGGGGGGTAGGGTGGGGAAAGGCGGTTGGGGGAGAACCACCCTACCCGGCAGGCCCATACCTTTCCAGGTGGGGGCGGGCAGCTGGGCGGGAGAAAGCAGCTCCCCAGAGAGCTCTGACTTTGGGGGCAGAACTCTGTTACTACTGGGGAGAAAGGGCAGGGCACTCTTACTTCCACGGTAATGGAGGAAGCCCAGCCAATTAGTCCTCCCCTGTTTTCCCCCCATGTCTCCAATCCCAGAATCCCAGAACCATAAATTTCAGCCCTGGACTAACTAACCCTTGAAAATGCAGAATGTCGGAAGAAATTTTAGATATTACCTAACAATCTCTCTGTTTTTCTGTCTCTCTCTTTCCCCCTATCTTATTTTACAAAGGAGTAAACTGAGGTCCAAGACAGGGGACTAGACTTGGTTTCACAGGACCATCTGGATCATCATCCAGATGTGTAACAGAATAGAGTGTAACAGAAACCTGAATTCTGTTTCTTTCCCTCTGTCTTGACTTCCTTCTTTGATCTAGACAATCGACCCTTAAAGTTCCTTCCACCATTGTCGATTTATGTTTCTAAGCCTCTCTCCTTCCCAGCACAAAGCCACCCTTACCTGTAGTCTCCCCACTCCATCCTTGGGCCTAACCCTTGGGATGGAAAAGGATGGAGGTCTTCTTCTCTACCCAGGTCATACTCAGGATCTCCTTGGCAGAATGGGACCAATCCAATGCCCTTGCCTGAGCCCGGGTTGGACCTGCAGGTCATTGGAATAGACTCTCAGAGCAATCAGCATTGCCATGCCCAGCAGGGCCCCAGTGACCCTTATAAATGTCAGAAGGAAAGAGCCCAGCGCCAGTTGTATGTAGCAGCCACCATCTGCTTTGTCTTCATAATCGGAGAAGTTGTGGGTAAGGAACAAAGTGGGCTTCTTGGATAGGTTTTGTCATCTGTGCTAATAATGGAAGAGAGCCATGGGGTGGGAGCAGAATAAGCCTGATGGGCAGACAGTCCATTACACTGGACTTCACCGGAGCCCCATTTTAACAGGAACTGTGTAACAAATCACTCACAAATAGCAGGAAGGGAGTTACTACTAAAGGTTCTAGGCATTCAGGCCCAACTAAGGGTCCCCTCAACCCCCACTCCTCTGGTCCTGCAGGGGGTTACCTAGCTCACAGCTTGGCCGTCATGACGGACGCGGCTCACCTGCTTACCGACTTTGCCAGCATGCTCATCAGCCTCTTCTCTCTCTGGATGTCCTCCCGGCCGGCAACCAAGACCATGAATTTTGGCTGGCATCGAGCAGGTGAAGTTCCATCATGTTGGGGCTTTAGCACTGGTTAGCCTATTCACTCCCAGGGCATTCCTGTGGGCAGAGCTTTGTGCTGAGTCCAGGGGAGACCAGGGTGGGTAGGAATGAGATCCAGAGGAAGGAAGGAATCATAGAAGCATAGAACAGTCTAGTTTGAATAAGGAGCCTTAGAACACAGACTGTAAGATCAAAGCTGGAAGTCACCTTTTAAAAAGAGGATGTTAAGAGCAGAGGCTTGTTAAGGGGGAGTGAATCACCCACAGTCAAATAGCAGACTTGACCTTTACCCTCAGGGAGTCTAATCTGACAAGGAAGATGAACTCCTCCATCAGGAAACACAGTGACCAACAAGACCAGATGAATATGTGATTAACTGTGTTTCTGCATATTTAAGGGGAAGTATCAGAGTTCAAAGCCAGGTAGGGAATTTGCTCAGAGACTTATTAACATGTCTTAGATTTGATCTCTTGGGGAGCTGCTGTTTCTCTCTTTGGCTCTAGGTATTCTTCCTCATTCAATGAATTATTTCACCAGCTCCCACGGTGGCTCAGATTTAACAAAGTATCTGTTTCTCCATCTACAAAATCATGGAGTTCCCCTTCCAGCTCCAGCATTCTGTGTTCTAATGTTCCTTATATTCATGTTCTAACATTCTAGATCCCAAAAGTCCCTTTCAACTTTGAGAGTCTATGTTCTAGTCTAAGATGAATAGTAAAGTTTGAAAGTCCCTCCTATCACTAAGAATTTGATATATCCTCTATAAGCAGTATAAGGCAATAGGGGCTTTTTTTTTTTCCTGGTGGGCAATCTCTGCCAGTAGAGCCCTGTTTTAAACTATATTGTCTTAAAGTAACCCATTCCCTACCTCTAACAAACATCTGTGGAATTGTTCATTAAATGTTAGTGTTTGGGATGGGGTTTGCTTTTCAGAGATCTTGGGAGCTCTGCTGTCCGTGCTGTCCATCTGGGTGGTGACAGGAGTCCTAGTCTACCTGGCCGTTCAGCGACTAATCTCTGGAGACTATGAGATTGAAGGAGGGGCTATGCTGATCACTTCAGGCTGTGCAGTAGCAGTGAATATCATGTAAGTCTGGGGCCTGCCACTCCACAGCCCCCCCCCCCCCCCATCCAATTAGTCATTTGGACTTGCTTCCCTGGGAAGAAGGAATGGAAGAGGGGGAACTGGATTACATATTGAAGAGATAAATTTCTCTCACTTTGTGTGCTGGATCTTTCTAGGGAAAAAATGGGCTATATATTGGATTTGCATATATTTTTTACCATGTTTAACATATATTAGATTATTTGCCATCTAGGGGAGGGCATGGGGGAAGGGGGAGAAATTGGAACACAAGGTTTTGCAAGGGTCAGTGGTGAAAAATTATCCTCGCATATGTTTTGAAAATAAAAAGCTTCATAAAAAAAATGGGCCAGCAATTCCAATGGACTTGTAATGGAGAGAGCCGTCTGTATTCAGGGGACTAAATGTGGATCACAACATAGTGTTTTCATTTTTTTGTTGTTGTTTGCTTGCTTGATTTTTTTTTCTTTCATTTTTTTCCTTTTTGATCTGATTTTTCTTGTGCAGCATGATAAATGTGGAAATATGTTTATAAGAATTGCACATGTTTAACCTAAAAAAAAAAGTGGCCAAGCTTTATCTGTGAACTCTGGACTTTCTGTCTAGTAGTGATTTTTCAGCTCCATACTCCTCTGCATCTGTCCATGAACCTTTCCATTCCTGGAAATTTCTTTCTTATAGACCCCATTCATAACTTGGGGCCACTGGACAAGTCCACCCTTTGTTAAAATACAGGGGATACATTTCAGGTAGGATTTACCTTCTCTAGGCTCCCTCCTATACTTCTAGCCAGCAGCCTTTTCACAAAGGATTGCCTGGATGAGTAGTGGTCTTAGCTCTGTGGAGAAGAGAGCATTCTATCTGAGGAGAACAGTGTATTATGATGAAAAAAGTCCAGAATCTGAAGGCAGAAGCCTGAACTTCTAATTGCCGGAGTGATTTTGGCCATGTCATTTCACTTCCCTGAGCCTCAGTTGCCTTAATTTATATAATTGAATTAGGTAGTCTTTGAGCCTCCTTTGAGTTCTAGATCTACTCTATTTTTCAGGCTATGGGACAAGAATTGATTTTTGTTAGTCCCTGGCAGATGGCATGGTTTAGAGCACTGGCCCTGAAATCAAGAGAATCTGAGTTCAAATCCAGCCTCAGACACTTACTAGTTATGTGACCTCCGCTAAATCACTTAATCCCAATTGCCTATAAAAAAGAATCTAATCCCCAATTTTAATAATAATCATAATGATAATAGCTCACATTTATTTAGAGCTTTAAGGTTTACAAAGCTCTTCATATATACCTTACTTGCTTTGATCTGGGATGCATAACACTGGTTTCATTCCTTCAACAAACATTAATACCTGCTCTTCTAAGGGAGAACATACAGCTTTCATAAGGAGTGATTCTGGTTCTCCCATAGTTAATAGAAAGCAGGCAGAAATAAAGACCAAGATTCAAAAGATCTAGATTCCAGATGCAGCTCTGCCATTAACTCAATGGTGACCTTCTCAAATAATTTCCCCCTATCTTGTCTCAGTTTCCTCTTCTGTAAAATGAGCCAGTTGGTCTAGGTAAATCTCTAGGACCTCTTCCAGATGGGTAGCCTAGGGAATCAAATGCCAGACTTGGAATTAGGAAACTGAATACAAATCCTGCCTCAGACACTTATTCAGTGGGGAATTGATGAAGACCACAATAGCACCCTGCTCCCTGGCTGTAAGAGGGCCTACCAACCTCCTTCCCACCTTGCATATCACACAGGGCATGTGTCAGGTAATCTGAGGGTAGCCTTGTAAGGGTGAACAAGATGGCGCTGGGAGGAAGGGAGTCCCACCCAAAGGAGCAACATGGCAGCTCCCAGGGGAGCTGTGCCAGACCTTAGAGGGGAATACCTTGAATATCCTTATTAGGAAAGGAATGCACACAACATATCTATGTGTAGCTTCCTGTAGAGAATCATGTACCTACTATAGGCTAGAATGTGATTGTGTAGGAAGTAGTAACTAGAAACAAGCACCAAGATGATAAAAGGACCTGCAGTCTTTGTAATAAACGGAGTCTCACACCACCCTGGCTCTCGCCCCTCATTGCCCCCATTTCAGATGTACAGATAGTGCTGGTCACATAAAGCCTGTCCCACTGGGGAGTTGGGACCGTGACCCCCTAATACCTGGGTAGTTGTGAAGATGGAAGGAGATAATCTATGGAAAGGGTTTTGTAAATATTAAAGCTCTGGATAAATGCTAGCTATTTATTATTATTCCAATTCTAAAGCTTAATGACTGATTCAATGAAAACTATGATTCAACAATTCAGTGTTGACTGAATAGCCACACGGCACTAGATGCTAAAAATACAAAGAGGAAAAAGAATATTACCTGCCCTGGAACAGGGTCTGGTTCTCTTTGTCTCTCCCTCTCCCTTTTCATCCTTTCTACTCTTTTTTCCCCCTTCTTCCTTCTCTAGTCTTTTTTCCTTCTCCCCTTCTTTTTTTTCTTCTTTTTTCCTCCCTCTCTCCTCCCTCCCTTTTCCCTTTCTCTATTCTTTTAAAAATAGATACATTTTTCTATTTTCTAACTAGTCTCCAAACACCATGCTCATCACATTCCCCAATACAGTACCCTCCTCCAAAGAGTTAAGCAATACATCCTGATTGGAACTGCTAATAAGTGTCACTTTTCACTTTTATGGTTTACTGATTTAACAGAAAGGAAGTCATGTGTCTTTTAACTTTAATGATATTATGACAACATTGCTCTTTGTAGCTGACCTGAGGTCAATTGTGTTTCAAAGCCATCTTTATTGACATTGCTGTAGCATATATATATATATATATATATATATATATATATGTGTGTGTGTGTGTGTATGTATTAGTTTTTTGACTCTTCCTTCTGCATCACTTCAATCAAGTTTTCTTATATTTTTCTGAATTATAATCCTCATCTACCAATCTAGTCTGTTGTAACTGTTCCTCAGGTGATAGAACCATATTTTGTTTGTAGTTTTTTGTTATCCAAAATAATCCTTTTCTCGCTCATTACCTCTTTTGGAGGGGGGTAGGGGTGGAATCCATCCCAGGAGAGGTATTTCTGGGTCAAAGAATAAGAACAATTCAATAATTTCACATTATTTTCTATGATGCTTAAATCAATTCACAGATCTAATGATAAAGAAAAAACACAGGCATTTTCCCTTTGCCCCTTCAAAATCCATTTTTCCTATTTTGTTTATATTCATTAGATTCTAGAATTCTTTGATTCTCGGTTCCCTGAAAGGGAAATCCCGGTGGTAGAGCAGGCGAGGGCAATGAACCTGGTATCTTCTTTGTTCTACCAAACTATTGAATTAGTTCTCCAGGTCTAATTTGATACAGGTTGTGCTTGAGAAATCATTTCTCCTGGGCTTTTGAGCCACAATCACCTCAAGTTCCCACTCTACCTTTCTCAGAGGTTTCTACAGAGTGTAGAGGTCTAAGACAATTCTGAAGATAAGGATGCTAATGCTGGTTCCCAGGGCTCTGCCTGATTCTCTCTTCTCTTTGCTAGAATGGGATTTACTCTTCACCAGTCTGACCATGGTCACGGGCACAGCCATGGACACAGCCATGGGACCAATGTGAAAAAGGAGGAGCAGAACCCCAGTGTCCGAGCAGCTTTTATCCATGTGGTTGGGGATCTGTTGCAGAGCCTTGGGGTCTTAGTGGCTGCCTATGTCCTCTACTACAAGGTAAGGTAGCCCATGATGGGAAGGGATGCCTTGTCTGAGCTGAAAATAGAAGATGGGGGTAGAAGCTCCAGCTCTACTGTTTAACTAGCTGTGAGCCTAACCAAGTTCCTTAACTTCTCTGCACTTAGTTTCCTCTTCTGTAAAATGGGCACAACAATAATTACCCTATCTTCCTCTTAGGGATATGGGCAGGCCAGGCCAAGGGAGATCACAGGCAGGGAAAGTTCTTTAAAGAGCTGTCTCTGTGAAAAGATTATTCTTCAGGAATAAAGCTTTGAGAAGAGGTGTTGACTGGATTTCCCAATATACTGCTATTTCTCAGCTCCAGAAAGTTAGAATTAAGACCCTGCCCCGAATTAAGGCACCCATTAACTTCTGGAGAGGAGTGAAAAAAAATATCATAGGTGATACACAAAATGGGCATACTATGCCCAGAGAGAGGAAAGTGACTTGTCCAAGGTCAAATGATTTTCAAATTATGAATGTACCCATAAAATACCAGGGCAAGAGAGGTCCTTACAAGCCATGTAATCCATGTCTGTAAGTTTGCAGAGTTTCAAGACTGGGAAGGATTTCACCTGTTGGTGCCTTACAAAATCCTAATCTTTCTTTAAGGCTTATTTCAGTTGCCACCTCCTTCATGAAGCCTTCTCTGTTTCTCAGTATTAAACAGCATACTGAACTTGAACAGAACAAGACCTGTATTCTAAGTATCCTGTCTTGGATACTTATTAGCTGGGCACAGTGTCTGCACTAAGTGCACAGGAGTGTGGGTGAGTCTTAGATGATATTTATAAAATGCTTTGCTGACTTTGAAGACTGTAAGTGGCAATTACTATAAATAATTTTCCTCCATTCCCCCCCCCCCCCCCCCCCCAGGTTTTCAGTCACGTCTGACTCTTCATGACCCCATCTGAGTTTTTTTGTTTGTTTTTAGCAGAGATACTGAAGTGGTTTGCTATTTTCTTCTGCAGCTTATTTTACAGATGAGGAAACTGAGGCAGACAGGGTTAGGTGATTTGTCCAGGATCACACAACTAGCTAACAGTAATAAGTGATGACCACATTAGAAGTCAGAGCAAGTTTTTCAGACTCCAGGCTCTGTGCTCTGTACCCGATGGTGCCCCCTAGCTGCCCCAAAAGAACTTGGGATCTTTTTATTCCGTGCATGACTCTCTTTTGTTTTATTTACCTGGGAATAGGGCATATTCTGTATCATCCAGTAGAAGGTAAGCGATTTGAGGGCAGGGACTCAGCACTGCGCCTTACACAGAGGAAGAATTGAATACATTGTGAGCTGAATTGAGAAAAGCAGGGGCGGAAGTGACCTATCTAAGGTCTAGTAAATAATAGAACCAGCATTTGAACCCTGATTTCCTACCTTCTAATCCAGAGGTCTTTTCCTCCCCTCCTCCCCACCCCCGTCCCATTGTTCCTGACATTTCTGTGCCAAGTAACTTTTTATTCTCCTTAAAATCACTTCCTCAGGGTATATGGCCCAAAATAGAGTCCATGTGGTATGATGATAGGTCTGCAGTTCATAACCCATCTCTGACTCAATAAATAAGTCCTAGGAAATTGCTTGAAAATTAGCAATCATTTTACGAAACACTTCTCACACAAATAAAATCAGATCTAAACAACTGGAAGAATATCAATTGCTCATGGGGAGGTTGAACTTAATAAAAATGACAATTCTGCCTAAATTGGTCTACTTGTTCAGTTCAGTGCCAGTTTTTATTGGCCAAAAAAAATATTTTATAAAGCTAGAAAAGTAGCAGTCATTTGATTCAATAAGCAGTTTTTAAAATTGTTGTATGTCAGGCACTATCTGTGGTACTGTTGATAGACAAAAATAAAACAGTCTCTGCTCTCAAGCAGCTTTCATTCTATAGGAGGGGAACAACACATGTAAGTATACACACATACACATATAACACATTATATATATGTATATATATATACATATAATGTGTGGAAGTGTATGCAATATATTATATATACATATGTGTGTGATGAATTAGTGAGAAGATGGGAGTAGAGAGGGTCTAGCAGCTGTAGGAGATCAGGAAGGTTTGGTGGTGTCCAGGGACACTTAGCTCATCAAATGCCAGAGATGAAATTAGAACTTGAATCTTCCTGACAAATCCCAATATTCTTGTTTCCTCCGCCTCCATGGCCTCCCTTTACGGCTGCAGTCTGAGAAAGTGATCTTAAGGAAACTAAGGCATATTTGGCACAGATGTGTTCATGACCTATGTGGAAGAGGGTGAAGAGCCCTGAATTAGGACTGATGGGACTTGGGTTCAAGACATGTCCACCTCTACTTTCTAATACTAATGAAGTCATGGATTCTTTAGATATTCCTATAGACACATCCCAGAGTAGAAGAAGATATGAATGGCTCCATAATTACTGTTATATGTATAAGATTGCTCTTCCAAAGTTTGGACTCATTGACTCTGGCCCTGATCAATAGTGACTGATTATGTCTGCTTATTCAAAATTCGTTCATTCATATGCTGGTTCAGTGAGGAGGGCCAGTGTTTGGGAATTGAAGTTGGGAATGAGCTCCTAATAGAACTCTGGGATCTCAAACTTGAGAGGGACCCCAGGGATCACCTTAGACAACCCACATCAGAGCTCTTACTCATATAATAGACAAGCGATTACCCATTCCCTTCTTCCAGTGATAAAGAATATTTCCTGAGGCAGCCCTTTTCATTTTGGAGAAGATCAAATTCACAGAAAGTTTCCCCTTTATCAGAAGCTGAAATCTATTTCTGTAGAACAAGGGTGAGGAACATCTGGCCTGCAAGCTAAATAAGGCCTGTGAAATCTTTTGCTAAGACAATAGCAGGCAATGGTGAGTTAAAAGCTAGGTACAATAATTTCCCACTGTTTGAATTCTATAAGTTGGTAATTTTGTACGGTTTGCAAGTGATGTTATAAACATCCAAGTGGCCCTTGGTAGAAAAAAGATTTCTTGCCTCTATTCTAGAGGTAACTCCACTCCTAACTCTCTTAGACTGCAGCTACTATGGTAGAAAGAATGCTGGTCCTAGGGTTAAGTGACCTAGATTGGCTCAGAAACTGGTTCAAATTCTACTTTAAACAGTTATTAGCTTGTAGTATGGACAATTCACTTGATTTCTTTGAATTGTAATGTCCTTACTCGATTAAGAGCATAGATTTAGAGTTGAAAGGGCCTCAGAAGCCATTTGTTCCAAATTAAATGACTCGATTATATTTGGCCTTTTAAAAAAGCACTTCACACAATGCCTGGCACATAGTAATGTTAGATAAATGCTTATACTCTTCCATTGTCTTTCCTCTTGTCCATGGTCACATAGGTAGGTGTCAAATAGCAGCAAAAAAAAAAAAAGTGGTTCTCTGACTCTGGGCTCCTCTCTGACCACTGGATCATCCTGTCATACCCCCAATATGTGGGATATGCCTGAATTCTTTCCCAGGCCTCTTTGTCTTTTCTCTCTATATGATCTTGGTGATCATATTAGCTCTTCAGGTTCAATAATCATCTCTTATGTAACTGATTCCTAGATCTATTTACCCAGCCCTAAGCTCTGGTCCTTCTAAAATGTCTAAATGGCATTTCACATTCAGAACATCTTTAGTAGAATTTGGTTATCTCTTCTGTCCCCCAAACCTCTCTCTCTTTTTTTCCTTTTCTTTTTTTCCCCTGAGGCAATTGGGGTTGTGACTTGCCCAGGGTCACACAGCTAGGAAATGTTTGTTAAGTGTCTGAGGTCAGATTTGAACTGAGGTCCTTTTGATCAGGGCTGGTGCTCTAGCTGCCCCCCCCCCGAACCCCCTTTCAATCATCCCATCCTCCTGCCAATAGTTACCCATGTCCATAGCCATGGACGCATCCTCCTTTTCAGTCAGCCCACAAAGTTAATCAGTTGCCAAATCTTGACATTTCTATCCCTTCAACATCTCTTAGATAAGTCCCTCCCACTGAAATCACACTACTATCACCCCAGTGCAGTCCCATGATAATGATTTATAACATTTAAATAGTATTTACCATGTGCCAGTCATTAAGTTAAATACCTTACAATTATAATCTTGACATTATAATTATATTACAAATAGTTACAATTATTATCACAACCACTCTGGGAGGTAATATTGCTGTAGTTGTTTAATCACGTCTGATTCTTCATGGCCCTATTTAAAGTTTTCTTGGCTGAGAACTAGCATTTTCTTCTCCAGCTCATTTTACGGATGAGAAAATTGAGGCAAAAAGGGTTAAGGGGCTTGCCCAGGGTCTGATGGCGGATTTGAACTTGGTAAGATGAGACTTTCTGACTTCAGGCCTGGTGCTATAACTACCCACAATCACACACCTGTTATCCCTGAGGAAAATGAGGCAGGTAAAGGTTGATTGATTTTACCTGTATCTCCTCACGCCTGGACTACTGAACTAGTGTCCTGATTGATCTCCTCAGGTCTCTCCCCACTCCAACCCCTTTTCTATGGTGCTGCCAAAATGGTTCCCAAGTGTAGATCTATGTCAATCTCGCTCTCTTCCCCACAATAAACTCTAGTGGCTTCCTGTTACCTCTGGTATCAAATATATAAATCCCGTTTGGTGTTTACATTATTTAACTTTTCTACCTTTTTCGCCTTCTTACCCCTTATTCCTCTCTCCAACTCTGTCATCCAATCACACTGATCCAGTCACTGTATCTTGCGCATGATGCCTCACATCCTGTCTCTCTTTACATTGGCTATCCTTTATCTCTGAAATTCCCTCAATCCTCATCTCCATCTCCTGGCTTCCTCCAAATCCCTGCTAAAATCCCTCTTACAAGAACCTTTATCAGTCCCTCCTAATACTAGAGACCCTCCAGCTTGGGGGTCTCCAGTTGGTTTTGTCCACAGTTGACTGTGCAGAGTTATTTGCACATTATTTCCTCTATTGGATGGTGAGCTTCAGGAGAGCAGGGACTGCCTTTGTCTCTTTTTAATGTTTGGTACAGTGTCTGGCACATAACCAGCGCTTAAAAAATGCTTCTTTACTTGGCTTAACTTTCCTAGTCTCCCTCCCACCAGTTCCTTGAACCTTTCCTCCTAATCGTGTCCATGAACTTTTTTTTTTAAATTTAGATAGCTGTATTTCAATATAATTTTTTTTTTTTGCTAATCCTACACGGTTTATTTTGTATATTTTAAAAAATTACTTAGAGGAGGAGTTCATAGACTCCACTATTCAACCCAAAGGGCCCCTGACACTCCCCAAAAGGCTGAATCCTTGCTCTAAGGTAACTTGGTATGTAATTTATATAGAGGTGTCCATGTTGTCTCTCCCAATAAAATGTAACTTCCTTGAGGGCGGGACCTCATTTTGTTCTTTCTTGGTATTCCCACACTTAAGTTATTGCCAGCACAAAGTAGGCACTTAATAAATGTCTCTTGATTGAGTGACTTCACCTCTGGTATCTTATTATTTCGCTGGGACCCTTGTACCAGATTTGGAGTCTATTTCCTAGTCTGCATCCTCAAAAGAATCTGGTTTCTATGTCAAAGCAAAATGAAATTTCTTCAAATGAAAGAAGGAAAGAAAGAAGCATGTGTCAAGTGCCAGTGCTTTAAAAACACGGTCTTATTTGATCTTAACAACAATCCTGAGAGGTCGCTGCTGTTATTATCCCCACTTTACAGCTGAGGAAATTGAGGCAGGTAAAGATTGGTTGGTTTACCCACAATCACACAGCTATTATCCCTATTTTACAGCTGAGGAAACTGAGGCAGGTAAAGGTTGATTGATTTTATCACACAGCCGTTATCTCCATGAGGCAGGTAAAGGTTGATTGATTTTATCACACAGCCGTTATCTCCATGAGGCAGGTAAAGGTTCAGGGACTTGCCAGGGTCACACAGCCAGTTTGAGTTTGAGACTGGATCTGAATCCCTATCTTCTTGACTCCAGGCCTCAGGCTCTATCCAAAAGAGCCTGGAAGTCTCAATCTTGGCCTAGATTAGTATCAGCTTTAACCAGACCTTACTCCAGGAAGGACCTGATTTCTTTCTCTCTTTCTTTCTCTCTTTCTTTCTCTCTTTCTTTCTCTCTTTCTTTCTCTCTTTCTCTCTCTCTTTCTTTCTTTCTTTCTTTCTTTCTTTCTTTCTTTCTTTCTTTCTTTCTTTCTCTCTTTCTCTCTTTCTCTCTTTCTCTCTTTCTCTCTTTCTCTCTCTCTCTCTCTCTCTCTCTCTCTCTCTCTCTTTGTCTCTCTCTCTCTCTTTCTTTCTTTCTCTCTCTTTCTTCTTTCTTTCTCTCTTTCCTTTTTTATTATTATAGCTTTTTATTGACAGAACATATGCACAGGTAATTTTTCAACATTGACTCTTGCAAAAACTTCTGTTCCAACTTTTCCCCTCCTTCCCTCCACCCCTTCCCCTAGATGGCAGACAGTCTTATACATGTTAAACATGTTAAAGTATATGTTAAATACAATATATGTGTACATATTTACAGAGTTCTCTTGTTGCACAAGAAAAATCGGATTTAGAAAGGTAAAAATAACCTGGGAAGAAAAACAAAAATGCTAGCAAACAACAACAGAGTGTAAATGCTATGTTGTGGTCAACACTCATTTCCCAATGTTCTTTCACTGGGTGTAGCTGGTTCTGTTCATCAAGGACCTGTTTTCTAGGCCAATTGCCATAAAAGTATTTTGACTGCCTTAAAGTGCTATAAAACTACTGGAGTATTTTTCTAATAGCTAGCTCAGCCCTGGGGTGAGGGAGATAGAACAGAGCAGGAGTGTCTTCCGGGTGACATCCTTTCCAAATGCTTGGAAACAGGTGGAGGTAGGAGGGGCCTGAGACCTTTCTCTTCTAGGCCAAAAATAGTCCTAAGCTGAGGTGAGCCGGACCTTGGGCTAGCCAGGGGGAAAGGCTCTTCAAAATAGTCCTTTTTGTCTGTCCCTTGGCCACAGGGAGGGCTGCAAGGATTGGAGCAAGTGGGGCAGATAGCCAGAATATGTATTTACAAGGCTAGTTGAAGGTGACGCCTTAGCTAGCCTCAGCTCCCCTAAAGATAAGATGCTGGCTCAGGAGCCACAAGAGCTAAGTTCAGATCTATTCTCTGTGACCCTCCATAGACTTCAGTTGCCTATCACAGGAGAAGATTGATTAGATGGCCACTGAAGTCCCTTTAAATCTATGATCTTTTTTCTCTACCAGCCCGAGTACAAGTATGTGGATCCCATCTGTACCTTCCTCTTCTCCATCTTAGTGCTGGGTACCACTCTGACCATCTTGAGGGATGTGATTCTCGTGCTGATGGAAGGTAAAGTCCTTTTCCCTAACCCGGAGAGCGGGGCCCCTTGCGTCACAACCTGAGGTCACGGGGAAGTGAGAGCAGGGAAGGAGCTGCCATGATGGCTCTGAACAAGAAGCCAGCGTCAGGGCCCATGGCCTGGTAGGAGCCCTTGTTTAAGCAGGCTGGAGACTCCCCATTCTATAAGGGGACTCATCACTCAGTCAGGTCTGGCTCTTTGTGACCCTGCAGGCCATCCCGGGCTATTATTTTCCATGGAGTTTTCTTGGCAAAGATATTGGCTTACCATTTTCTTCTCTTGTGGATTAAGGCAAATAAGTATCTGAGGACTCATTTGAACTCAGATTTTCCTGACTTCAGGCTCATTGCTATATCCTTTGAGCTACCCAGCTACCACATGGAGGCTTAGCTCGGCCACAAATTCACTTTGTGCCCTGGGTTTTGAGCCTCAGATGCCTTATCTGCACTTTGAAGAAACTGGATTTTGTGAGATAAAAAGTTTCTTCCAGCTGATAATTGTGTTAAGGTCCCTTTTAACACCTCTATGGGTCGCTTGTGTTCACCCAAAGAGGAGGGGTCTTCGGCTAAGAGCCAGGGGAGATTGGACTTCATGCCAACTTGTGCTGGTGGCCAGAGTTGGGGTGGGGGTGGAGTGCCCAGGGCCCTGGTTGGGCTGACCTTGGAGGCCCTGGCTCTGTCCTTTTTCTAATCCCCAAGCCCCAGCCCTGCTGAGTACCAGCCAGCAAGGGGAGTTCCTGGAACTGGTGTCTGCCCGCCACCCCCCCACCCTCCACTCTCACTGTGCTGTTCTCTTCCCTTCCAGAGGAAGAGTTCCTCCCTTATTCTGAGCTGGGGGAGGGTCAGGCTGGCTTCAGAAACTCCCTCCCCCGCTTTCACCTCCCCTCCTGGGAGAGAGAAGGGCAAGTGTTATAGTTCCCATTGTATAAATGGGCAGAGACCACACAGCAAGTTGGGCAAAATTCAGGGGACGAATCTGGGCGTCTCTCCCTGCCCCGTGCCCTTCCTCCCGCGTTACAGGTGACATGCCAGCCTCGCTCCCTGTCAGTGGGTCACTGACACTGAGCTGTTTTTCCAGAGATGAGAAGTGATTGCCTGTAAAGCATTTTTGTTTGAACGAAGTTAACTGACTGAAGCAATGAACGGGCAGAGGACCAAAGAGTACTTTGAACAAATGACTTCCTCCTTCTGGGCCCTGTTCACTTGTTTTCAGTTCTGTCTGACTTTTATGACCCCATTTGGAGTTTTCTTGGCAGAGATACTTGGGGAGGGTGTTGGCCATTTCCTCCTCCAGCTCATTTTACATATGCAGAAACTGAGGCAAGCAGATGGAAGGAAGGATCTGTGGCCAGATTTGAACTCTGAATCTTCCTGAGTCCTTACTGACAAACTACCCGCTTCCAGACCCAGGTGCCCCTAGATTCTGCATACTTGACATGGTGGAAGGAGAGCCCCAGGGACTCAGAGACAATCCATGTGCCCTAGTCTGGAAGCAGCCTTGAGCCCTGGCCCCAGGCATGTTGTGCTTTAACCACTGGACCCTCCTTCCTAGTCACCCAGACATGGACCCTCTCCCAGATGGCCCAGTGGGAAGTGAATTCTCAGACCTGTCAGGTCCTCCTCTCTTGAATCATGCTCCCCTTTCCAGAAGGCTGGGGTGGGATAGGAGAGAAATAAGTCTTTTCTCCACCTCTTTGCCCTATGTCCTCAGCAACCCCCAAGGGAGTGGATTTCACTGCCGTCCGAGACCTGCTGCTCTCCGTGGAAGGAGTGGCCAGCCTACACAGCCTGCACATCTGGGCTCTGACGGTAGCCCAGCCGGTGCTCTCCGTCCACATCGCCATTGGTGAGAAGCCACCTTAGCGAGAAATGGGACTTTTCATCCTGTAACCCGGGTAGGGGTGAGGGGAAACGGGCATGGCATGGCTGTAGGGACAGAGTCTGGGGTCCAGCTGAGTAGTCCTGGAGGTGGAGGCAGGGCTCGAGCTGGGGGCTGGGGGCCGTGGCTAGAAAGGGGCACAGTGGGGGTGGGAGTTCAGATGAAAGGATAGCTCCCTCACTAATGTGAGGCCTTGGGGGTAGGGATGGTATTAAAGGCTAGTAAATGACCCATCTTCTCTCCATGGCTCCGTAGCCCAGGAGGCAGATGCCCAGGCTGTGCTGAAGGAGGCCAGGTCCCGGCTGCAGGGGATGTTCCATTTCCACACCACCACCATCCAGATAGAGGATTATTCGGAGGATATGAGAGACTGCCAGGAGTGCCAAGGCCCCTCTGACTGAGCTCCTCCCTCCCCTGAGCTGCTGCTGCCCGTCCCTGGGACTCAGTGATGAGAAGTGTGTGGGACTGGGGATGGGGAGGAGGAGGGGAACATGTCTTGTGCTTTTTCAGACCTCCCAGGGTCCCCCATCAAGACTTGGCCCACTCCCACCTTCCCACCTTCCCTTTTTATATATAAATTCACCATCCTGGACCCCTTTTTGGGCCTTTGGACCATATTGGATTGATTGTCCAAGCTGAGCCAACCCAGCTCCTCCCTCAGGACCCCCTCTGCCAACAGTGCTCCCAGTTGGCTCCCCTTGGCTCACTCTAAGTACCGGCGTGGGACTCTGGTTAATTTATAATATATGATGACTTCTTTCTTCCACCCATGATGCTTCAGATTCTTCATGTTGCCAAGTAGGGCAGGGTGAATATACCTGGGCCCCATATATGTGCTGATGACCCTGTGACCGAGACGGGCTGCAGATCTGTTTGTGCCCCCAGACTGGCATGAGGGGGAGGGTCCCTTCTCTTCTCTCAGGTGGAAGGAATTAGTCAGATGTTCCTAGAATAGAGCTGAGGCTCTGTACTAACAGTCTGACTTGGCTGTTAGGGCTGAGGCTGAAGTGAGGAAAGGGGAGGGGAGGGAAGGAGCTTGCCCCCAGCTTCTCTCACCCACCTGCTGCCGAGTCCCAGGGGTATCTCATAATTTTCTGTCTGAAGCCATTCCTGTCATGATTTTCCTCAATTTCTTGTTTTTTCCTTTTCTTTATTTCACTTTCAATGGGGAATGATGAACTTGGGCAATCCACCCATCCACAGAACCTGGAGGGACAGCCAAAGAAGCTTATTTAGGTCCGAGCCTTCAGATTTTTGAGCCTCTGAGGGCAGCTCAAGGAGCCTTCCTGTGCCTCAGTTTCCCCAGCTGTAGACCTATTCATTGAATTAGACTTTTAGAACTGAAGACCACCTAAGAGACTAAGTAATCCAACCCTTTCACCTGACAGGAAGCCCAGAGCTCAGAAGAGACACTCTCAGAGTCACCCATATATGTGAGTTGTAAGGCCCTCAGGGGCCATCTGGTCCAGACCCAGTTACAGGCAGGGGAGCCACAGGCCAGAGCAGGGACCTGCCCAGAACACATAAGCTGCCTCCAGGGGCAGAACTGGGGCTCCGACTGAGGCCATTTCTGGGCACTTCTTTTGGTGAGGGGGGGGGTCACTTCTGAGAAGGGAAGTCTCCTGGGGTTTTCCTCCTTCCTCCCTTTCTGCACACTTCCCTCTTTAGGAAAGTATGCAGGTGGCCCTGAATAGCGCACCAGGCCTCCCCCCCCTCCCCCAGTCACTAAACTTCCCCCGCCCCTCCTTGGACAGGTCATCTAACCTCTGCCTCAGGGAACTCATCTGTAAAGTAGGATAATAATGGCACCTCCTTCCCAGGGTTATTTGTAAGGATCAAGGGAGATGTATTTCTAAAGTATTTTGTGAACCTTGAAATGCTAGTCATTAAGGGCAGCTAAGTAGCACAGCAGATAGAGAGCTCTAGGCCTGGGTTAGGAAGACCTGATTTCAAATTCAACCTCAGATGATTCCTAACCTGGGTGACTCTGGGAAAGTCCCTTTACCTTGTTTGCCTTGGTTTCCTCATCTGTAAAATGAGTCAGAGCAGGAAATGACAAACCGCTCCAGTATTTTTGCCAAGAAAAACCCAATGGGGTCATAAAGAATAGGCTATAACTAGAACGACTGAATAACAAATTATTATTATTAATTAACCTTAGTATTTGTGTCAATAACTAGGAAGTCCCCCTTGACAACAGCCCCAGTGGAGTGGTCCTAGAGTGAAGAACAGTTGAGGGGGACCCAGCCTAGGACCAGAGCATTTTTCAGGGCTCTGACTCCTAGGCTAATGTTCTTTACACACAATTGGCATCAAGGAAGCGTTTTAAATTTTGCAAAGCACCTTCCTTACATTATCTCATTGTAGCCAAAGAGCATCTCTCCATTTTACAGATGAGAAAACTGAGACTCAGGGAAGTTGTGATTTGCTCACAGTCACATGGCTGGTCTCCAAAGTGGGCTTTGAACCCACGTTTTTGGAACTTCTTGTCTAATGCTGCAAGCCCATGCAACACGTGCCCTCCAAAAAAACCCCCACAAAACCCCCCAAATCAAAGCATGGAGGCTCCCAGGCTTTGGAGCCGCCCAAGCCAGACCCTCCCCCAGCAGTACCACTGTCCTGTGTGGTCAGTTGTTGTCCACAGACATCGGCCAAGGAGAACTCTGTAAACAGTCCCAGAGCATTTCATAAACAAGGCATGGGATCAAGCTTGCGGTGGGACACAGACCCAGCTCCTGCAGGCCCACCCCGAGGGACTGTGTGCCCGCTCGCCCCTGCCAGGAGAACTCTACCTCCCCAGAGGGAGGGCAAGGCCTGGGGCACCCGAGACCCGTCCAGTCCTGGAGGGGAGAGTGTCCAGAAGCTCAGCCGGCCCAGCTCTTCCAACAGCTCTGCCCAGGATGTGGCCCAACCCTTTTACAGCCACCATTGCCTTCCTTTGGAGACTTTGGGGTCAGCTGCATCACTCCTGCCAGGCCCAAGTCAAGGAAGTCGAGCGTAAATCCGGCTTCGGACACTGCTGTTTGCCTCAGTTTCCCCAGTTGTGAAAGGGGAGGGTAATAATGGCCCTTACTCTCAGGATTGTCATGAGGGTCAGCTGTTATTTGTGGAGGGCTTGGCACTTGGGAGTACGGTTATAATTTGATTTTTTAAGGTCGCATGGGAAGGTGGGTAAGGTTGGTGTCCAGACTCAGGATATCAGGCCCTGAATGTGGTGTTCTCCCCACCGTGCCATGCTCCCGACAGCCATGGAGCAGGGAAAGCACAGAGAGGGAGATCAACCCTTGTGTTCTGGGCCAACTGGGGCCACCTGCCAGGCGGCTCTCGTGCTAGATTCTATTTCAGTGTGGACATGTGATGTCCCTAAAGTGGCCATAGGACACTAGCCCCTGTTGTTCTAGAACACGTAATGGTTTGTGAGCCCAAAGTGGATAGAGCTCTAGGCCCGGAGTCAAAGGCCTGAATCCAAAGCTGGCCATAGGAGGGGCTTAAAGTCACTTAAACTTGGTTGCCTCAGTTTCCTCATCTGCAAAATGAACTGGAGAAGGAAATGGCCAGACTGTTCCAGTGTCTCTGCCAAGAAAACCCCAGATGGAGTCAGGAAGCAGGCTGAGAAACGATAAATCCAGATATGTTATACAGGTTCTTGGTATGATGGTGGAAGGAAGCAGGGCAGGAAATTGTAGTTTGGAGGAGCCTAACTCTGGAGAGCTTTCTATCACACTCTAGCCTTGTGACCTTGACCAAGACACTTATTTTGCTGAGGCAGTTGGGGTTAAGACTTGCCCAGGGTCACCCAGCTGGGAAGTGTTAAAGACACTTATTTCTAAACCTTAGTTTCCTTACTCATAAAGTAAAAGGCTGGGAATGAATAATGTCCAAGAACCCTTCTAGGCTGATCTTTCATTTAGGTAACTACTAACATTGTTACTACAGCCACAATCACCTGTACCACTAGTACCACCACAGTTACTGTTACTACTACTATTGCTGCTCATCCTATTGTTATTATTGTTACTATTAAATTGAGCCTTGGAACTACCCTCGGTGGTAGATATTATTATTGTCCCATTTTATACATGAGGAAACTGAGGCAGGGATTAAAACATTTATTCAGGGACACATAGCTAATGTGTCCAAAGCCAGATTTGAATTTGTTTTCCCAACTCCAGGTCTAGCTCTCCATCACTTTTCCCTAGCTGCCTCTAGATAAAAGCCAATGTTTAGAAAGCGGTTTGCAAGATGCTTTATATATATAATTTCATGTGATCATCATAACAGTGCTCTGTGAGATAGACATTATTATTATTTACTCCATTTTACAGATGAGGAAATAGGCTGAGTGACTTTCCCAGCGTGGCAGAGGCAGGATTCGAATTCAGATCTTGAAGCTTCTCTGCCCTGTAATGTTCTACCTCTGCTTCTATCCCCCTGTTCCCTCTCGCTGGCCAGGTGCTTTTTGCCCAAAGTGGTCCTGTAGAATTGCCAAGTAAACCTTTTCCTGGGTTACACTCGCCAGCTCAGAATTGTCCTTGACTTTCATCCAGGCTACCTGAGCCAGAGCTCTCGAGCTTGGGACCTTTTTCTGGGTGGGGGGAGGGATTCCTGCCTGAGTGTCCCCAGCGGCTGCTAACTCCCCCGCTCTGGGGAGAGACACCAGTCATCCTGTCCCAAGTGAATCAGGAGGCAGCTGAGGGGACAGCGCGTTCTTCTAGAGTGGGTCATGGGGGTTTCCAAAGCCCCGATTCCATCCAAACACCTGGTGCCCTGGGCTTTGAGAAAGGGCTGCTCTCTTCCTCCGTTTCCCCCCCAGCACCCCCAGAGGACTGGCCAGGCTTGCCCCCCTGCAACCCCCTCCTCTGAGTTCTTGGGCTTCTGGTAGCAAGTGCAGCTGCTAGAGGCAGATATTTATAGCTGGGCAAGAAGAGGCAGAGCCTGGATTTCCAAAGCGACTGCAGCAGCCCCACCCCTGCTGTGATGAGGTGTCCCAGGATGTGAAATTCGAGGAGGAAGTTTAAACTCATCCCTCCCTGGACTAGGTCAAGGCTAGACCGAATAGGCCGGGGCTCAGGCCTTGGGGACCAGCAGCTGATTGGGGTCAGGGAGACATTAATCGGACGCCGATGGCTGACCCAAACAAGAGCGTCCTTCTAGCTCGCTTAAATGTCACCAGACAGGAAGATGGGAGTCCTGAACGGGAAGACTTCTGTGGCTCCTTTATGAGATCACTTTTAGCATCTTAGGATCTAGAACTGTTTAGGACTCAGAGACACATGAGTCTGTCTTCCCTCTGCACTCCCCTTCCCCACTCGTGTTTAACAGATGAGGAAATGTAAGCCCAGGAAGTAAAGGGTTGTGTCTTGGAGGCAATTAGTGGGTCTGAATTCGAATCCACTTCTTCTGACTTTGCTACCTCTCTCCTTCCCTGGACTCAGTTTCCTCATAAATTAAAATGAGAGGATTGAGTCAGATGATCCAAAGTTTTTCCCAGATCTGGGGGAGAGCAGGTCTGTAATAGAAGAAATAGGAAGGTCTTCAGCTATAGGTCGAAGTCACTACACCTCTCGAAGCTTCAGGTTCTACCATGCAAAATGGGAGAATTCACCCACTATCTGCCTTAGAGTCGTAAGGGAAGGGTTTTGCAAACTGGAGACAGGAATGCCGAGTGGTCACCATCAAGGCAAATGGGACTTTGCCTCAGAGTGACCATTTTCCCACAATCTGCTTCATAATACTCCAATGGCATGGGGTGCAAAGGTTCTCAACAACCATCTCTAAGGAGCCCCCCCGCCCAGGGCTCATCTCCCAAAGAGACCAAGACCCCATTGGGGCTGTCCTCAGTGCTTCTGGGTATTCCCTCCATACCTACCTCCATCTCTCTCTCGCTCTCTCTCTGTCTCTCTCTCTCTCACCCATATACACATCCCCACACCCCTCTGAATTTGCCCCAGGAAGTTTGAGCATATAAATAATACAGACTGAGTTTCTTAAGGGGCACCCTGATACTCTCTGGCCCGGGCAGACTGCTCGTGTGTCCCGAATCCTCTCCCAGCTCTGATTTAGCTGGTCCCATTCCTGGTGGGGAAGGGGGGAAAACCCCACCCTCCTGATTGTCTCCCACTCCAGCTATCCCAACTAAACCAGGAGCCCGGGCCACAGAAAGAGGCTGTTCACAGCTGGCTTGGTGCTGCCCTCTAATGGTTCCAGGAAGGACTGTAGGGAGGGTGTTAGCCTGGGGAGCTCCTGCTCCGATGAGGGTCCTCTGAGCCAGAGATCAGCCTCTGTGAGCCGGGTATCGGCGCAGGAGACCCTGGGAGTCTCCCCAAGCAAGGGTCAGGTGTCTCTGGAGCTGGGAGCTCAGCCGGCACAGGCTAAACAATATAAGCAGCTGTCCTGGAAGCACAAAGGTCTTAAATCGTTTCTAGTCCGCCCCCCTTATTTTATTTTCCTGTCCAGAAACGGACCCAGAGAGGGTCAGCGATTTGCCCGGCAGCAAGCAGAAGAGGAATAGCTTTAAACGCCAGCGTCTCATCCATACCATGACCTTGGCAGCCCTGTCAGAAGCGGCCGGTTTTCCACCCTGCTTTGGGTGCTGTCCCAGGTCCTAAAGCCGCTCCAACTGTCGGTACTTCTTCCGGAGCACAGACACCTGGTCTTTGAAGAGCACGGGGTCCAGGCGGAGCTGTGAATGCACCAGAGGCATGTGGCCAAACCAGGAGGCAAACCTGTTGACGCAGCCCCTGGATCGCTGCTCAGCTTGGGGACTCTGGAACGACTAGGGAAAGGGCAGGGTTAAAACACAATAATGGGGTCCCTGTCTCCCACACTTTCCTCCCAACCAACCCTTTAACAGAAGGGATTTCTACTGAATATCAAACTTTTCTTGGAAAAAGGTAGACAGGTGGCAGGGGGTAGAGATGTCTTCCTGAGGGGGGGCCGTTTAAACAGAATCACACAATTTCATAGTTGGAAGAGATCTCTAGTCCAACTCTCATCAAAAAAGTGAAGGTTTACCATAACATGCAGGACAAGGGGTCTCCTAGCTCTGTCTGAAACCCCTGCCTCCCACGGGGGGGATTCTACTCCCATCCATAGGCAGCCCATTTCCCCTATGGGTAGCTCTCATCATTAGAAAGTTTAATTTGATTAATTAACTTAATTTAATAAGTTTATGACTTTCCCCCATTGTATTGTTCTTGGGCCTTCCCAGTTTGTCTGGGAACTGAACATAATACTCCAGGAGTGGCCAATCATTGTGGGATGCAGTTGGACTATCCATTTTTTGGTCTTCTCTTAATGCAGCTCAATGACATGTGGAGCCAGAAGACCCGGGATCGAATTGCTTGTGTGGCCTTGGCAAGTCACTTAATCGAGCCTCTGTATAATTAATTAATTTAATTAAAATTATCCCTAGCTATATAATTAGTGACTTTCACTATTTGACCTACAAATCTATGCTCTTACAATCTTGCCCCTGGCTCACATGGAGTTTATGGATTACCAAAATCCAACAGTCTCCTTTAACCATGTCTCCCTCCATTCTGTACTTGGGAAATTGATTTTTTTGGAGCCTCATAAGCCTTTCCATGTATTGTTATTACACTTCATCTAATTAAATTCAAGCTAATACTCTAACCTGAATGGTATCATCTAGTGCTTTAGCTAGCCATCCAGCTTTGTGTCACCCCTAAATTTAGTAAACATACCAAGTCATTGATTAAAATGTTATCAGAGCAAAAGGCTGATTCACACATATTCCAGTGCCTAGAAACAGGAGATAATCTTCCCAAGTCCAGAGAATTCTGGTGAAGCAAGACCCCCAGCTGCCCCTCCTGTACAGCTTCTTTTAATGAATGTGTACCTCTCCTGCTTTTCCAAACCTTTCTAAAGGGAAGGCCATAATTACCCTCTCTTACTTGGGTTTCCTGACTTTTAAGCTAGGATATTCCTTTTATAGTCTAGTCTAAGGATCCTCAAACTACGGCCCACGGGCCAGATATGGCAGCTGAGGCATTTATCCCCCTCCCCCAGGGCTATGAAGTTTATTTAAAGACCCACAAAACAAAGTTTTTGTTTTTACTATAGTCCGGCCCTCCAACAGTCTGAGGGACAGTGAACTGGCCCCTATTTTAAAAATTTGAGGACCCCTGGTCTAATCTCTAATTCCCTTTTTTAGGTTTCCCCAATTTTTCCCCTTCCACAGTTTTCTCTCCCACCATCAGGGCCCTCAACAGTATCCTCCTCTGTTCCCCACCTTTGGAGAGGGGACCTCCTGGAGCTGCTTCCTCTGTGGTACTTTGATGGGGGGAAGCTTGGTGACTTCAGCCACAAGGAAATTCATCAAGATGTCTTCACAGGCTGAGAGCTCATCCACAAGGTCCCTTAGTGGGGCAGGCAGAGAGTGGGTGAAGAGGTTATGGTAATACCTGAGAAGAAGAGACCAAAGCCATAGTTTCAGAACCATGAGGATTCTTAGAACATGGGATGTCAAAGCTGAAAGGAAGGATGGAATATAGGATGTTATAACTGGGAGGGCCCTTAGAGCCCAGGAGGTCAGAGCTGGGAGGGACCTTAGAACCCAGGAGGTCAGAGCTGGGAGGGCCCTTAGAACCCAGGAGGTCAGAGCTGGGAGGGCCCTTAGAACCCAGGAGGTCAGAGCTGGGAGGGCCCTTAGAACCCGGGATGTCAGAGCTGGGAGGGCCCTTAGAACCAGGAGGTCAGAGCTGGGAGGGCCCTTAGAACCAGGGAGGTCAGAGCTGGGAGGCCCTTAGAACCCAGGAGGTCAGAGCTGGGAGGGCCCTTAGGACCCAGGAGGTCAGAGCTGGGAGGGCCCCTTAGGAGCCAGGAGGTCAGAGCTGGGAGGGACCTTAGAACCCAGGAGGTCAGAGCTGGGAGGGCCCTTAGAACCCAGGAGGTCAGAGCTGGGAGGGCCCTTAGAACCCAGGAGGTCAGAGCTGGGAGGGCCCTTAGAACCCGGGATGTCAGAGCTGGGAGGGCCCTTAGAACTCGGCTCTGGTTCTTAGAGAACCTTAGAGGCCCTTAGAGATTCTCAGTCCATCCTCCTAAACTTCCCAAGTGGGCTATAAGCCGAATTTCTGGATTCTGAAGCCCCAGCCCTTTGAGCATCGTTCCCAGTGCTTCCCCAGCAGTCTCCAGAAGATGTCGCCTCTGAGGACCATCTCTGCAGCCACATAACTGGGCTGTAGCTGGGGCAGGGCCTGGAAGCCTTCCAGCTCGCTGCTTCATTAGGTAAGCTAATGGGATGTGACTCTCAGGGAGTGCCTCACTCTATGCAAACCTGGTATGTAAAACTCCAGATTTATACAAAAGGGAAACTGGGGGCACCTCTTCCCTCTGTGATTCACCACAGAACTCACTTAGACATTGAAAACAGCGTTCAGTTTGCACACAGAGCTCTCTGAGCACTCCCTCCTGCATCAAATAACTGTGGCCTACGGGGAGCAGCTGCAGCTGCTGGAAATATCTTTCTGCCCCCTAAAAGAGCCCCAAAGAACTCTCCCGGGTTCACCTCTGGCACCCTTTCGGTCGGTCACTTAGCCTGGGGCTGGGGTCACACTAGTCGTGCCCTCTGCACCGTCCTCTTCCTCCTCCTCCCCATTCCTTCGTAATCCATTCCTGAGAAAAACCCAATAGTCCAAAAAACAAAACCTTCCTAGCTGAGTGTCTCCATAGCAACTGAGGCAGCAGACAGTCTGAATCCTCTGAAAAACAGGTCGAAAGAATGAGAGCTGGAAGCCACCTTAGAGCAAGCAGCCCAACCCGCTCATTGTGCAGAGGAGGAAACTGAGGCCCAGAATGGAGAGCTATTTGTCCAAGGTCACAATTTAGTAAATATCAGTGACAGGATTCGAATCCATCAGCACTGGAGCCAAAGCCAACACTCTATATTTATCATAAGAACAGAATTGTCTCTCTTGCTCCCTCTTTCTCCTCCTCCTTTTCTTTCTCTGCCTCTGTTTCTCTATCTCTGTCTGTCTCTCTCTCTCTCTGTGTCTCTCTGTCTCTCTCTCTTTGTATCTCTCTCTGCCTCTGTTTCTCTGTCTCTGTCTCTGTCTCTCTCTGTCTCTGTCTCTGTCTCTCTCTGTCTCTCTGTCTCTCTCTGTCTCTCTCTCCCTACTTCCCTCTCTTCCTTTTTCTCTCTCCTTGTCTGCCTCTGTCTTTGTCTTTATCTCTCTATTTCTCTCTCCTCTCTCTCTCTTTTTTTCCCCCATTCACCAAGAGATTTTCATCTCCATTAGTTTTGCCTCTCAGGTCAGAGCTTCTGGCTTCAAATACAAGCACTGCCCCTTCCAACCCCTGGGATCTTGGACAAATTCCTTAATCTCACTAGCCTCAGTTTGCTCATCTATAAAATGACCTCTCCCTTTCAGTTCTGCCATTCTGTTGCACCCAATACTCCACGGTCCTTTGTGGCTCCAAATGCCATGAGCCTGGGATCCCTTAGACTTTATCAGGTCTCACGTGGACGCCCTGGTGCCTCCTGGGAGGCAGCTCCAGAGCCCTGGTGCCTCCTGGGGCAGTACCTGTGGTAGAAAGCAGCCGTGGTGAGGACCACCGAGAACTCATTGGGCCTCTGGTCTGTGTAGCCCCAGGAGCCCTTGGTTTCATCCCAGAAGTGGCTCCAGGTCTGGAAACCCACAATTCGCTCTGGGAAGCTCTTCCACACCACAAAGGCAAAGTCCACCTAGGGGAGGAATTACAGTGAGACTCTCGGAAGGACTTCCCCAACGGGAGCTCCCTGGGAGGTACCAAGGCAGGCAGCAAGAAAAGTAAATTCCCAAAGAACTTTCAGAGCCGTTAATATCAAGTCAAGTCATCAAATATTTATTAAAGCGACTATTATATGCCTGGCACTATGCTAAGCTCTGGGGATCAGGCAAAAAGAAAGAAAGGCAAAAAACAAACAAAACGCCCAAATAATCTCTTCTCTCAAGGAGCTCACAGTCTAATGGAGGAGCCAGCACCCAGGCAATTATGTGCAATCTAGAAGCAGAATGTTTTATAGAGAGTCCAACGTCTCCTTTTCTCGCAATTTTAAACTGAAGAAGCTGATAAATCAGAAACAGTGTTGGAGGCAAGGGAGTAGATTATATGACTTCTTCAGGTCCTTTAGAACTAGGTGCTGTTTGTGAGACCTAGAAGGGATCTTAAACACAGAACTGCAAAGCAGAAGGATTCTTACAACTGAGACTGTCAGAGCCAGGAGAGCCCTTAGAACCCAGGAGGTCAGAGCTGGGAGGGCCCTTAGAATCCAGGAGGTCAGAGCTGGGAGGGTCCTTAGAATATGGAATATCAGAACACTGGATCTTGAAGGGACTTAGGAGCTCCTCATCTAGTCTCTCCCCTTCATCCACCTCCCCCAATCCAGTCCCTCTTACACAGATAACAAGCTGAGGAGCAGAGAAGTAAATCCAATCTCTCAGTGACCAGGGACTGAGCTAAGACTAGGAGCAGATCCCCAGATTTCCTGTCCAATGTTTTCCCTTCTCCATCCCACTGCCTCCCCTCTCTAGCATCCCCTTGCTCCCCAGGGCCACTGAGCACGATGGGGTTGGTAAGTATGACCTGGGGCCCACCAGCCTCTCCTGGACATTACCTCACTGGTTGAAAGGCTGCTGTGGGCATCCAGACTGAGGACGGCATCAGTGCTGATGGTGCCATAAGGGAAGAAGCGGTCACTCTTCTGCAGCAGGAAGAGAACAGCAGTTACTACCCTGTGAGTAGAGGCAGGAGTGGGAAGCTCCCTTAGCAAAACTGATTCCTCTCTGTCCCAGCCCCTTTCTGATCCCCTTCCTTCCCTCCAACGTGATTTGAACAATTTCTGAAAGATACTTTATGGGATCACAGAGCAATAGATTATGGATTCAGAGCTGGGAGGGACCTCAGGGGTCATCAACTCCAATCCCCTCATTTGACAGCTAGGGAAACTGAGGCCTGGGGAAGTTAATAGATTTTCCCAAGATGGAATAGGAAGTAAGCCTCAGAGGTGGAATTCTTCTGATTCCAAATCCAGTATTCTTTTCACGGTACCATAATGCCTCATACATAGGCCATCTCCTCCATTTTTCACGTAGAAAATGCCCAGGCTGGCTAAGGACTTGCTTGAAGTCACACAACTAATATCAGAGCTGGTCCCGGACCCCAGGTATCCCCTGCCAGAGCAGCGCTTTTCCCATGAGGCCGTGCTGTACATATCTCCCAGAATGCTTTGCCATCTCTCTTCCCAGAATTCATACAATCTGTTATTCCCAACACCTTGGACTTCACTAACTCCTCCACCCTAGATTTCTTTAGGCCCAAGTGTGCTCCGTTCAGGTGCCAGGGAACACCAGGTGGGCCCTACAAATAATCTCCTGCTAGTGACACTCCCTGCCTCGTGCTTCTCCCCACTCCAGCCCATCCTTCACTCAACTGTCAAAGGTCTCGATCAAAGATCTGACCGCCCACTCCTAACGGTAAACTTGAGCTGGGCGCTCAAAGTAAACATTGCCTCCAAGATCAATACAAAGTCCTTTTGGTTTGGCTTTTAGCCAACCTGGCTCCTCCCTGCCTTTCCAGTCTTCCTACACCTTCCTCTCCTTCATGGCCTCTGTGATCCGGGGATACTGAGCTCCTGGTGGCTTCTGATGGTGCCTAATGGCTCCTTGTGGCTCCTATGGTTCCCAATGGCTCCTGGTGGCTCCTGATGGTTCCTGAAAGCTTCTGGTGGCTTCTGATGGGTCCTGATGGCTTCTGAGGGCTCCTGGTGACTCCTGATGGGCCCTATTAGCTCCTGTTAGCTCCTGATATTTCCATCTAGCTCTTGGTGGCTCCTATGGTTCCCAACAGCTCCTGGTAACTCCTGGTGGAACCATCTTCTGATGAGTACTGGTGACTCCTTATGGTTCCTAATAGTTCCTGGAAACTTCTGATGGGTCCTGGTGACTCCTGATAACTTCTAAGGGTTCCTGGTGGCTCTTGATGACTTCTGGGGGCTCCTGGCAGCTTCTGGTGGCTCTTGGCAAACCTATCTCCTGACTGGATCTTTTAACTTCACTGTTTCCTTGCCTGAAACGCTTTCCCTCCTCATTTTAGCCTCCTGGATTCCATACTTCTTTCAAGTTTCAACTCAAATGCCGCCTTCTACAGGAAGTTCTCCTAGTGCCTCTCAGTGCTGGTGCCTTCCCTCTGCAAATGCCCCCTCCCCATTTATGCTATAGTTGTTTGTATGTTGTATGGAGACTGAGCTCCAATAAGGCAGGGAAACTTTCTTATTTATTTATTCCCTTAAGGGCTAGTTACAGGCCCACTAAGCCCCTGATGCTTAAGAGATGCTGAATGAATGAATATACTTAGTAGGTACCTAGACAGCTAGTTGACATAATGGATGTCCAGCCTGCAGTCAGGGAGACTCATCTTCCTGAGTTCTAATGCAGCCTCAGACACTTACTAGCTGTGTGACACTGGGCAAGTCATTTCACCCTGTTTGTCTCAATTTCCCCACCTATAAAATGGAATGGAAAAGGAAATGACAAACTGTTCCAGTATCTCTGCCAGAAAAACTCCAAATGGGGTCAGGAAGAGTCAAACATGACTGTAACGACTAAACTACAAAAGTAGGCATCTAGGTGTCATGGAACAGAACCCCAGACCAGAGTCAGGAAGACCTGAATTCAAATCCAGCCTCAGACACTTATTAGTTGGGTGATCCTGGGTAATTTACTTCCTCTGTTGCCTCACTTTCCTAAAGTATAAAATGAGGGATAATAGGAGCACCTCCTTCCCAGGGTTGTTGTGCGAATCAAATGAGATATTTGCAAAGCACTTAGCATAATTATTACTTGGCACACAGTAGGTGCTATCTAAATGCTTTTTCCCTTCCCTGGGCATTAATAGGTATTGAATCAATAAATAAACAAACTGATAAAAGGCAGGAGTTAGAAGGAGAGTCCCCCTTCTAATTCCTTTGTCTTCTATCCCCCTTTTACCTTCGTCCTCCCTTCAATGACCATCAAGGGCACTGTAGTCTGAGGCCACTTCCCCTGGGCTGGAGGAGGACTGTCATTGTTCCAGAGGACCAGAATCTATGAGAGAAAGAAGGATGGTGAGGGGGAGAAAAGGAACTGAGAGTGGGGCAGGAGGAGTTTGGAGCCTCTAAGAGATACGGAAGGCAGATGTTCCCATCTGTTATTATTATTATTATTGAATTATAATAATAATCATCATTATTATTATTATTATTATAGAATGAGTGAGCTTGCTGGTTAGTTGACTCACAAGAGCAGTTCTTTGCCCACTGGCCAAGTCTGCAGCTAACTAGAAATGGATTTGAAATTTGATGATATGATATCTGGAAGCAACTGATACGAATAAACTACTCTTATTTCCACCAGTTGCCCCATTTCTGTTTTCAACCTTATTTCCCCCACTTGCTATTAACAATTTAACTTTTTACATCATCATTTTCTTCCACAGTTGCAGAAACACGGATGTCAGAGCTGGAGGGATCTTGGAATGCAAAATATTAATTTCCAGAAGAAATCCCAGAACATGAAATGTTGGAGTTGAGAGGGACCTAGATAAAGTATTAGTGCTAAAGACCTGGAACACTGGAGTGCTGGAGCTGGAAGGATCTCATCGATAATATTCTGACTCTATAACAGATCTAAAACATGGCACTGAGAAGGCTTTAGGCTATAAAACACTATAGCTAGACTAAATCTAGAACATGGAATATTGGGGTTAGCAGAACCTCAACAATAAAACACTAGTACTAGAACAGATCTAGGACATGGAATACTGTCATCAAAGAGGACCTTAGATCATGAAACACCTTTGTGAGAATGCATCTAGGACATGGACTGTTGGGGATGAGAGGACCTCAATGATAAAATTCTGATGCTATAACAGATCTAGACTATGGATTATTGGCACTGATAAGGACCGAAATTAGATAATAGTGGAGTTGAGAGGGAATTTACAACAAAGGACATTGATTTTCAGAGTGGAAGGAACCATTTAATCCAAATTGTTTCCCTATCTCTTCTCCCATGATGAAAAGCAGAGGTTTTTTCTTTTTCCCCAGAAGGAAGGGTGGAGGAAAGGAGAGGCCCTACTCCACTGAATAAGAGTTGAAATTGAGAACAGAACTGGGATATCCTGAATCTTAGCATCACAAAGTAGCCACGCTGCTTTTACTTATTAAAATCCAATTTTAGTGGGTTAGCGAGGTGGTGCTGTGAATAAAACACTGGTTCTGGAGTCAAGAGGATCTGATTCAAATCTGATCTCAAACACTGTGTGACCCTGGGCAAATCATTTACCCCAAACTGCCTCAAAAACAGACAAATCCTACTTGGCCTTCAAGGCCCAATTCAAATATGTCTTCCAAGAAGACATATCTCTGGAGCCTTTCTCACCAGTCATGTGATCCCTCCTTCTTCTGAATGCCTTTACTGTACCTACCCAAGCCTTGGGATACCCCAGAGTCCCCATTCTACTCTTACTCTTGAGTTTATTCCCTGCTTCCCCAGATAGTAGGTCTCAGCCCCCATTTAGCCCACTGGCTTTAATGCAGGTATGGCCAATCACACTGATTCTATGGGGAGTTACCAACAATAATCCTTTCAGGCTTTATCATCTGCCCTGTTGCCATATCCTCTGGACCCTTGTCTGATCAACTGTATTTCGCATCCTAAAGAGCCCTCTCTCCTAATTAAAACCTAAGTCTCTAGAGAAGAAAGATTCTTTTTTTTTTCTATTTGTTTCTCCAGTGATTAGCACATAGTAAATAAATTAAGAAACAATTTTGCATTTATACTGTTTTATAAACATGTATTCTTTCTAATAGATCATGAGCTCTAGGAGAAAAGTACCTGATTCATCTCTGGCCCTGGACATAATATGTATGTGCCAAAACCTGAATCTATATTCCTAAACCAGACATAGTATTTGCTCCATAGCCATTGGGGAAGGTGGGTCTCTATAATTGCCTTCTCTCCATCAGGTTTCTTACTCCAGTCATTCCAGTCTCATCTGTCCTTTCCCTCCTAAAACTCCTGAGTGGGATATCCCTTTCCAAAGTTGCCAAGCTAATTCCTGCATAAGGGGAAGAACTTGGTGACAAGGTTTTTTTGTAATTATTAAAAAAGATCTTGGGTTCTTAGTGGACTTCATGATTAATGACCAAACAAGGTGACATGATAGCCAATGAAATATTAATAAGAATGAGAGCTGAGAGGGATCTTACAACAAAGAACATCCCTTTTCAGGGCTAGAAGGAACCATTTAGTCTAAATTAATTCCCTATCTTTTCTCCTTTAGTGAGAAGCATGATGAGATATCGAGATACCCCAATGACTCCACTGTATTTTGTTAGATTAAGTTGTGACACGTTTTAGAAGTTGACAAACTGGAATACTTAGAAGAAAGAGAGGTTGTTTCTTTAAAAAAGAAACACTTCCTGACACTTAGAGTTGTCTCTGGGAAGGATGAGAGGAAGTGAGTTCCCTGTCACTGCCCTCTGGGAATGGCAACTGAAGACCAATTGTGGGGGATGACAAAGAAGGAACTCCTGCTCGGGTCCAGGTGAAGGCAAGATGCCCTCCAAGTCCTTTCCAACTCTGACATTCTGGAAGTTAGGAGTGGGTGAAATACTCAGGGGCAAGGGCTGCTTGGAGCTTTAAAGTTTCACCTTCCTCCCCCACCCAGAAGGAGTCAGGACCTCCTTGGGGGTTACGTCTGGGCTCCTCTAAGCTGAGGAAACCACCTGCCTCCTTCCAGCCTCCCTCTCCCCTCCAAGGGCCCGGCTAGGGCAGAGGCAGACCTGAGCACAACGCTGGGAGCCTGCCACCTCCTGGATCAGCTTCAGGGGGGGCTGGTCTAGGGGCCCCACCCAGATCAGGGCACTGAATCTGCCAGAGGGCCGGGAGCCTGTGGAGTGGAATGGAGATGGAGACATGTTGTTAGGGGAAGGGATGGCAGGGCTGGCGGGGAGCAGATGAGGGACCAGAAAGGCAGAGGCGGTTTTCATGGCAATGAGCAGAGAAGCTGATGTCTCTGATCAGCTGAAAAAGTCTCAGAGGGATTTGGGAGGCAGCTCCCTAAGGAAACATTGGGGCATTGAATCAGTAGATTAATTTGGAGGCAGAGTCCTCAGTCTCGATGTGGAGAGGGGGGAGGGAAGAAAGGGTTCAGAGCTCAGAAAAAGTCAAATCTAACCCCATAACATACTCTAAAAAGCCCTGGGAGAACAGAGGGAGAGACCAGGGCTAAATCCTGCTCCAGAAACTTACTGGCTATCGTCATGAACTAACTGCTTCCCTTCTCTGCTCCTCAGCCTCTTTATCAGTGAAATGAGCTGTAACTACTGATGGGGTTATGAGAATCAAGTAGATAGAATGTAAGCATTTTGAAAGTCTTAAATTTCATAAATGTCAGCTATTATTATTATGAAATGACTTGTATAAGGTCACCCAGATTAGATGGTCTTTGTGGGGGGGGGGTGATGGAATGTGTATGTGATTGTGAGTGTGATTGTAAGTGTGATTGTGTGTGTGTGTGTGTGTGTGTGTGTGTGTGTGTGAGTCCTGGGGATTTGACACCAGGTGACTGGCTGTCCCCACAGGAATGGTTTTTCTGGGATTCTGGGTTTCTACAAGGTTTCCTCTATAACATACAGATCAGCATAAAAATAATAATCATATGAGGTCTGTCTTGGTGAGGAAAGCATTTTCTATAATCTCGGGGTCCTATAGAATAATAATAAATATTCCACATTTACACAGCACTCTAAGGTTTTTGTAAAATCATGGTATTTGAGTTTCATAACCAGCCTGTGAGGTGAGAGCCAGGATTAACCTCATTTGATAGATGAGGAAACCAGTTCAGGGAGGGGACTGATCTGTAAGTGCTAGTAAGTGTCTGAAGCAGGATCCAAACTAAGGTATCCCTGACTCCAAGTATATTCATTTAGATAGAAATCTTTATTATTATTATTATTATTGCTATTTCTAGGAAGGTGATTCCTGAGGTAGAAAGAATCATGGAATTTTAGAATTAGAATTGGAAATCATTTTAGAGATCGTCTGGTCCCCAGCTTCTTTAACTATAGTTTGCAACCCGCTATGGGATCTTATAACTGAATATGGGGATTGAGGAAATTATAATTTATTATCCATAAATGTTTGATTTGTTTACCTATTTTATATATCTATATTCCCTGGATCACAGAAAAATTTCCTGGAAGAAAAGGGGTTAAGAGTAGAAAAAAGCTTAAGAAGCCCTGATCTAGTCCAACCTCCCCCAAAAAAATTTTAGATGAGAAAACTGAGCTACAGAAAAGTGTCTTGGCCAAGATCCCCTATAGAGTAATTGGAAGAGTCGGGATTTTGATGTAAGTAATCTGACTCATTAGCCTCTATGCTTTCCCTTTTCCCACCATGGTTTTGGGGTTTGTGAAAGTTGTTGGGACAGGGGAACTGTGGAGTCCTTACATTTGGGTCTAAGTTTCTGATTGGGGCAGGGAGGGTTGACAAGGGTCTAGTGCCAGGGGCAACATACCATGTTGTAAATAGTAGAAGGGGAAGTCTCCCAAATGTGTGGAGAAGGTAGGCAGGGCCAGGAGCCCCCCAGGAGGAGCGTTCCATAACAGCCAGGGCCGGGAGGCTGCTCTAAAGATCCGGTCTCTGATGATCTGTGGAGGAAATCATGAGTACGTTCATCTCTTTAGAACCATTAAGCTTCCAAAGTGCCCCCTTCTAGACCACCCTCTGAGAGGCAGGTGGTGAGCACCAGACCCCTCCTTTTAAACACAAGAAACTGGAACTTCAGAAAGCTTGAGTAATTTTCCCAAAGTAATGCAGCTAGCAATTGTCAGAGTCTGCCTGAGAAAGGATTTTAAATTCTGGCTTTGCTGCTGACCACCCATGGGGTTTTGGGTTCCATTTTTTATTTTTAACTAGATCTGTGATTTTATCAGTAAAGGAATTGGCTAGTGAGAAAACTCTCAGGCCCAGTACAGATGAACGCTACATAGGCTGGATAATCTCAGGGCACCAAGAAGCTATAAGACTTGCCACGTGTCAGAGTCCCATTGCTCTTTTCCCTAAGAAGAGATAACAGATTCAAGGCAATTCTAATAGACTTCTGATGGAGAGAGCCATCTGCATCCAGAAGACTGAATGTGGATCGCAACATCTTATTTTCACCTTTTTTTTTTTGTTGTTGTTGTTATTGCTTTTATTTGCTTTCTTTTTTTCTCATTTTTTCCCCTTTTGATCTGATTTTTCTTATGCAGCATGATAAATGTGGAAATGTTTAGAAAAATTATACATTTAATATATTGATTATTTCCTTCTAGGGGAGAGGGGAGAGGGAAAGGAGGGAGAAAATTTTGGAACAAAAGGTTTTGCAAGGGTGAATGCTGAAAATTATCTTTGCATGTATTTTGAAAAATAAAAAGCTACTATTATTTTTTTTAAAAAGGAGAGACATCAGAGGAAAAAAATTGATCTAAAAGAACAGGTCATTCATTTGTTATGATCATGTTTAAATGATAACTTCTTATAATAACCTAAAGCTGAACATTTTTGAATAATCCCATTGGTGCCCCTGCAGCCTAAGAAGGGGGTGAAATCTGCGTTCCCCCAAACCACTGTCAGGCTAAAACAGGGAGGGCTACAGGACAGGAATCTCCCCCAGTCTGCTCCATCCCCTTCAGGGGCCCGGCCTCACCTCGAGTGTGCTGTGGACAATCTTCTCCACCGAAGAGAAGTAGGCATCCCACAAGAACTGGGTCTGCTGGCGGAGGGCAAGGACCCGGGCCGGGGGCAGCCCCTGGAGGACTGACTTGATCTGAGGGATCACACAGATAAATTCAAGGAAGGACAGGCCGTGATCTAGGTTGGAATCTAGGCCCAGCTCCATCAATGGCACATTGTCACAGTTCCCTGCTCTCTGGTAGGGGGAATGAAGCATCTGGGGACTAGTGCTCACTTGTCTCCACACCCCATGGGCCAACTCCGAGACTCTGCCCTCCCAACTTTCTCCAGCCCATTCTTAGATTCCTTCCGACTCCTGTGCATCGTCTCAGCCAGAACTGGGAAAAACCAGCACATTATATAAATGGCCTTCAGTTTCCATAAGCACGAAATTTACTAATAATTTTAAAGGTTCTTTCCAGCTGTAAAAATCTGTAATATTATAAACAATAACAATGGTTCCCTTTTCTATATAAGCTTAAGGTATGTAAAGTAGTTTCCTTAAAATGCCTCTGGACATAGGGAAGACAAATATTATTATTCCCATTTTACAAATGAGAAAACTGAGAGCCAAAGAGCTAAGTGATTTTCCTAAGATCACACAGCTAGTGAATGTCAGAAGTAGAACCCCAAAGTTCCTGATTCCAGGTCTGTATTCTCTAGTTCAGACAAGCTGTGTTCTAAAGGTCCTCCCAGCTCTGACATTCTTATTCTAAGGGCCCTCCCAGCTCTGACCTCCCGGGTTCTAAGGGCCCTCCCGGCTCTGACCTCCCGGGTTCTAAGGGCCCTCCCGGCTCTGACCTCCTGAGTTCTAAGGGCCCTCCCGGCTCTGACCTCCTGGGTTCTAAGGGCCCTCCCGGCTCTGACCTCCTGGGTTCTAAGGGCCCTCCCGGCTCTGACCTCCTGGGTTCTAAGGGCCCTCCCAGCTCTGACAACCCGGGTTCTAAGGTCTCTCCTAGCTCTAATACTGTGTTCTATGACACTCAGGTCTAGACAGAATTAGTAGGAATGATCTGCTATCTAAATGGTTCCATTTCCAATTCAATCTTCAAAATAATGATCATCTAGGATTCCCTCTTATCCATTCCTTCATGTTCTTCCTCTGGCACACACCACTGAGAAGTAACTTACCACATTAGCTTAGACTTGGAACCTTGGCTCTCATTTACTCCAATTGTCTCACTTCAGAGATGAGGAAACTGTCGATAAGGGGAAGGAAAATGACCTGTCCAGAGTCAAACACATTCCCAGTCCCTAACAGGTGGCCAGTCTAACCAGAGAATCCCTCCTACAACATCCCTTATGGATGCCCTTCCACTTTGGCATGAAGACTGTCAGTGAGGAGAGAAGGGACTGCCTTGGAAAGACCTCCATCCTACTTTGGGGCTGCTCTGAATTTGAGAAATGTTTCAGATTACCTCTCTGTCCCTTCTGCCCCTTGCTCGGGGCTCCTTTTCCATATCATGACCCTTTAAATCTCATGTCTCCTGCTAAGGTTTCTCTAATCTGTAAGTCTGGGCTGAGCATGATCTAGTCCTTCCACCCATCCTCAACTGGCTTGATCTTGTGGCTCTTTCCTTTTCTAGAAATTCTCTAGCTGATCATCACCCTTCCTAAAATGTATTGCCCAGAACTAAACACAGCACAGCCTGATGCAATGGGCCATTGGACCAGGGCCACTGTAGCTCTGCACTTTATGTCTCTCTCATGAAGTCTTGGGGGGCAGTCGAACTGAAGAACTGGAGTTAGGAATACCTGAATTCAACTCCAGCCTCTCACATTTATTAACTGTATGAGTTTGGTCAAGTCACTTTATCTTGTTTGCCTCAGTTTTCTCATCTGTAAAATGAAGTGGAGAAGGAAATGGCAACCATTCTAGTATCTCTGCCAAGAAAACCCCAAATGAGGTCACAAAGAGTCGGACAGGACTGAACAACAACAAAGTCCAACCTCACATTAGCTTTTATTGGCTGCTATATCCCTCAGCAGCTGATTTATATTAACCCTACCACCCACTCAGCCCCCTAGATCTTTTTTAATTGCTCCCTAGTTATACATCTGCCATTTAATTAACATTTACGAATTTTGTTTTGTTTCACGTTTATCCCAGCTAGGTGAATAGAACTGGAATCAGGAGCTCCTAAGTTCAAATGCAGCTTCAGTCACTGGGCAAATCACTTAGATGCTTTCAGCCTCAGTTTCCACCGAAACTGTAAAGTGAGGATAGTAATAGCACCTACTACCTCCCAGGGTTATTGTGAGGATAAAATGAGATACTATTTGTAAGGTTCTTTGGAAACCTTAAAATACCATATAAATGCTAGCTATTATCCTAATTAAATTTAATCGTATCATATCTGACCCCATATTTTAGCCTGTCTCTGTCATCTAGCACATTCCCTCTAATTCTTAAGTAGAGGCAGAGTCAGTACAAGAACCCAGGTGTTCTGATTCCAGGTCAGGCCTCCTTTTGGCTTCTTTATGCCCTCAGGATTCAAGATATCCCACAAGTAGCACTCCTAAGCAGCCTGGGCCAGATTAAACTGTAACTGAGAAATATTCAATAAAATAATAATTTAATACAATATTGAATAATGTTAAGTAAAAGATTTAACTTGTCTAATAAATATTGAATGAAGTAATTAATAAAACACAATAGAACATTGATTTTCTAAATCAATCTGCAGCAGGCAGATTGACCCCATTTTTATTTGGCTTCGCCCCTGGGCTAACTGACTCTGTCTCTGTCCTTTCATGTCCAAGCGTTTGATCCCAGCGGTGCTCTGTGAAAAGGAGGGAACTCCAATAACTGCTGTCCTTAAAAGGTAATTATGGGTCATCGGTCTCCCGTGTCTCTGGGAAAGCAGCCTCTCCTAGCCCTAGTCCGTCCTTACCTGAAGCAGGTGCCTCTCATCAATGATGACGGCTGCGGTACCCCAGTCAATGACCTCAGCGAAGGGGAGCTCCCAGCCCCTACTCAGCAGCACAGGGACACATCCTGCCTGGAAAGGAGAGCAGGAAAGGGGGAGGTCATCAGAGGAGGCCCCCGATTCTTGCACCAGACTCTCCTTCTGTCACTGTGGGTGGGATGGGGCAGCTCATGCAGAGTTCATTGATTGGAGGACAAGTGGGTACTGAGATTCCTGTGGTCTCCTGTAGTTCTAATGCCCCGAGACAAGAGGGAGGGTGGTCAGTGCCTACAGGAGGCCAGTTCTTCCCAGGTATAGCCTCAGCCAGACATGCAAAATACAGATTAAGAGGCACTTAGTGGGCCCCCTTCTAGGAATAAGACTACTCTACACAGTCTAGGGAAGGGGAAAGAACAGAGAGTCTGGCATCTGTATTCTAGCCTGGCCACTAAGTCTGGGGTCTCCGTTCCCCATTTGTTAAAGGCCCGGGTTGGCCTGTATATCTCTAAGTCATGACCTAGTCCGTGCTTGGAGATCTCAGATGACGGGGAACTCGATGCCCCGGCGAAGGCAGCCCTAGCTGTCAGCCATCTTTTTCTGTTGATGGAGTGAGCTCGGAATCTTCCACCCCAGCATCCCCTCCCTGTCTCTGGCCCACCGGGGCTGGACAAAACAGCCCTCCTCCCCTTCCCCTTCAACTCCTTGAGGCCTTTCTTTGGCTGAACTTCCCAAGTCCCCTCGTGCTACCCTCACACAGCATATTTGCCATCCTCTCCTCTGTGCAGCCTGAAACCCTCCCCTCGGAACCCAGCGCTCTGGACGTGCTCTGGCCGAAGCGGGATCGAGTCCCTGAGACCGGACGCCGCTTTTTTAGCCCATAGCACCACAGCTTTGGGAGATACCGGTCACACGCTAGTTCCTACTGAGCACGTGATGCACTAAAGCCTCCATCTCTGGCTGGGGCCAGGGATGGGAAGAGAAGCAGCCAAGCTGGGCAAAGGGAACACTGTGGTACCTTCAGGGCCTGCAGGAGACGGAAGGAGCCCGCGTGGCAGCTCGAGGGGATGAAACAGAAGGTAGAGTTGTGCAGGCCGTTTTGCATCTCAGACCTAAGGGACAGACATTGGGCCTTGCTGAGGTGATCCTTCTCCTCCCCCTCTCCCCAGCCCTGGGGAGACCCCAGCAGAGCCACACACAGAGGACCCTCTGTCTCCCTGAAGCTTGGGAAAGAGCTTGTTGACTTGACCTCTGAACTCTACTCCTCACCCCCCTCCTCACACAGGCCCCCCACCTGAGTAATCAGTCGTGATCCCCAAGTCCAGCCTGAGACTCCCTCACTCCTCAGGGGCCCACACTATGAAAGGCCTTTCTGTGTGCAGGTGGAGGACACACTCCCCTCAGCCCTCGACTATCCCTAACTCCCCCCTCCCCCGGCTCAGCAACCACACAGGAAGCCTGTGTTGCCTACACAGGCCCACTCTGTTCCCTGGGCCACAAGGTACATGTGTGTGTGAGGGGGGCTCGTGCGTCTGTTAAGGGGCAAGCAGCCCCACCCAGAGCCTGCTCTCCCCTGGGCTCAGCATCCCCAACCTAGGACGTCTGAGATGAGCACTTCGATAAGGACACAGGAAAGTCCCAGAGGCACCGGACCCCCTCTGGCCATGGGAACCTCAGAATGGAGGGGCCCGCCTTGGGTTCAGCCGTCCCCAAAGACCCGGGTCCTGCCGACTGAATTCCTTTGGGAGAGTCGCGTTCTCCAACCTTCCCCTGCACAGCTGAGGGTGGAAATCAACCATGAACTCCAAGCTTCTACCTTCTCTCCCAATTTTCCAATAATGATAGAAAGTGACTGTTTTTATACAGCTCTTTAAGGCCTAGAGCATGATATTTTCTCAATACCACTGTGAAGCTGGTATTTCAAGAACCGTTATTCTCGTTTTATAGATGAGGAAACTGAGGTTCAGAGAGAAGTAGTTCAAAATCACACAGCTGGTAAATGCCAGATCAGAGAATTGGGGGTTGGGAGGGATCTTGGAGATTATCTTCTTTTTTCACTTTTTTAAAGCATATTTTTATTTATTTATATTTATATATATATTATATAACTATATTTATATATTTTTCATCTTATAGGGAAGTAGATGCAGTACCAGAGGTTCACTTGCTGGCACATTGCCTAGGATTTGAACCCAGATTCTCTAACTAAAGCCAGTGTTCTTATGCTACAGCAGGAAGAGAGAGGGACGGTACAGAGCCCTCACATCAAAGAGAACAGGGCGTGTGAGAGGTGGAAAAAATGGGTCACCCAACTTCTGGCCCCATGGCTACCAACAGTTCTAGCCCAACCAGCAATGAGCAGGGGAGGGGAGGGGAAGGAGATTTGTGAGGGGAGTGGGGGGCCTCAGGGAAAGAATCTGGTCTTCCAGCCCCACCCTCTGGAGAAAAACCTGTTTTGGCAGCCTTGACTCGGTCCCTTCGGAGGCTGGGTAACAGGAACGGGAGCTTGCTACCAGCTCCTCCCAAGAGCTCTATGACCCACTAAGCCTACGGCTGAGTGCTTGGGCTGGGCTGGGGGAAGAGGAAGGAGAAGGGGACTGGGAATTGGCTCTTTCTCTGCCTAAGCTTATTTACCTGGAGCTCAGAAGAGTTCCGTTCAGAGTATATGATCTTCTCTGTTGATCTCTGTTGCCTCTGGCTTGAGGGAAACTGAGGCAAAGACCACCCATGTCATCATAAAGCTAATCCAAAGCAAAACTAAACTGGGAGGTTTCACTTGAAATTTGGAGGGAAATAAAAGGGTCCTGGCCAAAGGCTGCATCACTGAATTCCTAGTAGAGAACAACTCCTCTGTCACTTTGAGTTTGAGAGAATTATCTGGGGCATTGAAAGGGGACCTGTCTAAGATCATACAGTCAATATGTAAGAGATGGATCTTGAATTCAATTCTACCTCATTCCAATGCTGGCCTTCAATTACTCTATTATAGTGTCATACTTGAAATAAATCTATAACCTTCCCAGGTCTGATCTCCCGGGTTCTAAGGACCCTCCCAGCTCTGATATTGTGTTCTAAGGGCCCTCCCAACTCTGATATTCTGTGTTCTAAGAGCCCTCCCAGCTCTGACCTCCTGGGTTCTAAGGGCCCTCCCAGCTCTGACCTCCTGGGTTCTAAGGGCCCTCCCAGCTCTGACATCTTTCCCTTTGATATTCTTGTAAGCAGGATATACTGCTTGATGCCTTTGGCATTAAAAGATCCGAGTTCAAATCCCATTTTTAAACAGTTTCTACTTGTTTGGGAGGTCATTTAACCTCCCTGGGTCTCAGTTTCCTGATCTCTAAAAGGAAAGGAGGAGACTAAATGGCCTTGAATATCCTTGTCAGCTCTAGACCTATGGTTCTATGTTCTGAAGCCCCTCCCAGTTCTGGACTCTAGATTCTGGGATACCTTTCAGTTCTGACATTGTGACTTCTAGGGGCCCACTAGGTGGCAAAATTAATAGAGATCTGGGCTTGGAGTCAAGAAAATCTGAGTTCAAATCCAGCTTCAGGAATTCAGGAGTTGGCCAAGGCACCCAACCACTGTCTGCCTCAGTTTCCTCAACTGTGAAAAAAGGAATAATAATAGCCCTTACCCCCAAGGTTGTGGGGATCAAATGAAATAAAACTTATAAAGCACTTAGTGCTTGCCACATGGTAGGTGACTAGTAAATGCTTATTTCCTTCTCAACTCTAACATTCTATGTCCTAAGCCTATGTTGTTGACTTTACCCAGAGGGGAACAAACTGATCTAACTTCTTACCCACGGACACTTCAATAACAGCTAAGTTAAATTTGTGGACAGAACTATAACAGGTTAGTAAACACAGCTGAAGCTCTTTGGGAGTGTCCTAACCACTAAACATGATAACCACATTTTGTACCTGAACTCTCCCCCATAACCCCATCTGAGACAGGCAGATACGTGCCCCAGGACAATGACCCTGACTGTTCTTTGGAATGAGTTGGGCAGACTTTCTGGAGGAGGTGGGATTTCAGGAACCACGAACTCCCCTTTCCTCCATCTAGAGGGGATCAGGGCCCTTTAACAGAATCTGATCCTAAATAGCCCCAGAGCCCTGTGGGTACTTGGCCCCATGGCGAATTCCTGGGAGAGAGATGGGGAGCCCAGAATAGCTAGGCTCCATTACTTTGACAGAGAGAGGGGTAGGGAGGACAAGGGAGGGAGGAGAGAGGGAGTACTTGAGGTTTGCCAGGTTCCAGCTGGCCTAGTCCTGGGGGAAAGCCACTATCCCCAGAGTCCTTGAGTGACCCCAGGGAGGCATGAATTTAACCCTTCCCTTACAAGTCAGCCTTTAGGAAGCTCCAAGGACTGACCAGTCAGCCTCCTCCTGCCCCAGCCAGGAATGGTCATCTCTCTCCTCCCAAGTAAAGTGGAGGCTTCTCTCTTTTCTGCAAAAATTACCAGTCTGCAAAGCTCCTCAAGGAAGGAATTCTTTCAAGTCTAACCCTGAGGGTCTTAACTCTTTGTGTTTCACAGACCCCTTTCAGCAATCCAGTGAAGGTTATAGACTCCTTCTCAGCATGATGCTTTTAAATGTTTAAATGTTTAAAATAAAATACAAGGAACATCTAGGTGGCACAGTGAATAGAGAACAGAGCTAGGGTCAGGAGGGCCTGATTTCAAATCCAGCCTCAGACATTTACCAGATGGATGGCCCTGAACAAGTCACTTCACCCTGTTTGCCTCAGTTTCCCCATCTGTAAAATGAGCTGGAAAAAGAAATGGCAAACCACTCCAGTATTTCTGCCAAGAAAACCCCCAAATGGGGTCACAAAGAGTTGGATACAATGCAAAGGACTAAACAAGAATGTTGTTGAGGAACTAGAAAGCATATCAGATGGAGCACCAAGCTGAGTCAGGAAATTCTGAGTTCAAATCTGACTTCAGACACTAGTGGTGTGATCCGGATTGCCTCCAATAAATAAGATGCATGGGATGACAAGAATTATTTTGAAATCCCAAAACCATTTTTAAAGTTTACATTCCAAATTGAGAACTCCTGAATTCCAATCCAAACTTTTCATTTTATAGCAGAGTTCCAGGGAAATTAAGTGATTCACCCATCATTTCACACTTAGGAGTCAGAAGTAGAATCTGAATCCCTTCCTGACTTTAAATAGAGCATTTTATCTAATACTTGAGGCCTGATTTCGCTCTTTTCTTGACTTCTCTAATAACAAACCATTTTGTTTTCCTCCAACTTTTCTGACCATCCCTTCTTGGCCTTTCACTGGGAGGAACATCATAAATGTGAATATTCCTAAGAATCTGTCTGTCCTTGAACTCTCTGTCTTTCGATCTCATACAACCTCAGAGCTGGATGGTGCCCCTTTAGAAAGCACCCCAACAGGAGTCCCTATTTAAAACACATTCAGAAAAATGCTCCTTCAACTTCTCCTTGGAGCCTAATTGCCTTCTTGAGGCAGGCCATACCCCTCTGAGAAAGTTTTAATTGTTAGAAAGTTTTCTTCTAGAACTTAACATCTATTGAACTACTTAGTGTTTAGGGGAGGTGGTGAGGGAAATAGAGGGAGAAAAAAAATTTTGGAACACACGGTGTTGCAAGGGTAAATGTTGAAAACTATTTATATGTATATTTTGAAAATAAAAATCTTTATAAAAAAAGTTTTCTTCCACACATTAAGATCAAAATCTGCCTTTCTATAATTTCTTTTCCTTAGTTCTAGTTCTGCCCTTGAACAAATCCAATCCCCCATATGATGGTCCTACTCAATAGTTTTTCCAACACAGATTATTTTCATTTTAATTGAGCTCCACCATGAATAAAGCTGACTTCCAGCCCTGACCTCTCTCATTTAGCTATAAAAGGGCAAATTATTATCATTACTATTATTCCAGATCCTCATGTTCAGCTGCCTACTGGACAGCTCCACCTAGATATCCCTTGGGCACATTAAATTCAATATGTCCTAAACTGGACTAAATTATCTTTCATTCCCCAAAATAACTTCCTCCTCCTAGCTTTGCTACTCTGGCCATTCTCCCAGGCTCTCACCCTGTCATCTTTGATCGCTTTTGCTTCCTCTTCAGCCCTTATCTGAATCTTCCCTTCTCCAAACTAAGCATTCCCAATTCATTAAACTGATCTTTAAATCGCCTGAACTCACAGCCTCTCACCATCAAAGTTGCCTTGCTTTGAACACTCTTTAGGTTATCATTGTCCTTCTTAAACTGTGTCAAAAACTGAACACAGTACTCCAGATGTTGTTTGATGAGGACAGAGAACAGAGAGACCATCATCTTCCTATTCCTGGAAACCCTACTTCTCCTTACAAAGTCCAAAATTCAAATAACTTTTTTTTTTGACACCTCATCATACTGCTGACTAGTATAGAGCTTGCACTCCATTAAAACTCCCAGATCTATTTAATTTTTCATGTCTTATACTTTTCTGCATCCCCTAGAGGCTGGCAAAGAGCCCGGTACATAATATGTGCTAGGTCAAATCAACAACTCCACATTTTTATAGCCATCTGTAACTTACAAAACATTTTTTCTCACCTTCCTATCGGTGATCCTATCGAATAACACAAATATTATTATCATGCCCATTTTACAAATGAGACAACTGAAAGTAAAGTTTCTTGTCCAGGATCACACAGCTAGAAAGTGTTAGGACAGAAATTCAAGCCTAGATCTCCTGATTCCAAATTTTCTACTCTTCCCATGACACCAGTCCACACTTGTTGACCAGTTGTTGATTTCTGACTGGTTGCCAAGTGATTCTGAGGCTCATAGAATTAAAAAAAAAACTTTAGGAATTGGAAGTGACCCTCTGGTCCAATCTATACCTGAAAAAAAAAGAATACTGTCTATAATAAGTCATCATCCAGTCACTGCTTGGAGACCTCCAATGGAAGGAAAGACTACTTTAGCACTTTCCAAAGCCATTCATTCATTCCTTCAATGAGAACATCTTCCAATTGGCACGTGGAGATCAGTGAAATCAAAGAATCCTCTCTGGAGAGTTATTCAGGTCCTTCTCTGACAGCTGGGACAGGAATGGACTGGATTGGGAAGACCTTTCCCTCCCCTCATCCTTATCTACCCCCAAAGTTGGACTAAGGGTCAGTTCTAGTGGAGAATTTGATGAAGGAAAGGACACTAGGCTTGGGATGAAAGAATTCCAAAGGCCTTGGGTTCAAATTCTTACTCTGCCACATCTGGGCCTTAGTTTCCTAATATATAAAATGAGAGAACTTAATTTAGATTAATATTCTTTCCAGTTAGAAGGAAACACTATTCCTTCCTTAAAATGCTTGGGGATATTTTCATTCCCAAGCATGTTACTTTTGCTTTTCATACTTCACTTTCCTCTGGTGAAGGAAGATGATCCCTGTGGTCATTCTTATACCCCTTGGAGGAGGAAGAGGTCTGCTTGCAGTCCCCCATTCCTCAGTAGGGAGGAGTGGGGACAGGATCTGAATGTCACAGCTTTTGATGCCTAAAAGAGTTCAAGACTAAACATTTTAATCTGAGTTTTCAGAGGCCACCCCACACATTCCTTTGCCTATTTTATATGTGAATCATGAGGAATTGAGGTATTGGCGGCAGAGAAGAGGAGTAGGAATCTAAAGTAGGAATAAAGCAATCATTTCCCTTGTTTTTAAAGTTCAGGGAGGAAAAACTGTAAGCTTTATAAGTTCTCTCTGAGAGAACTATTCATCTTTGTATCTCCCCTAGTTTTTAGCCCTGCGGGCCATAAACAGTGGTGCCTTATTAAATATTTGTTGAATCGAATTGACGGAGAGTCTACAATCTGTTCTTTTGGCCACACCTTTTGAGGTCTCACTGCCTGGACTGAAATTTTCCCTAAACTCTACAAATCATAAGATCATAGAATTGAGAATGGGAAAAAGATTTTGAAGAACCCCTAATTCAGTTATTTTATAGCTGAGAAAATTTAAGCCCAGAGAGGAAACTGATTTGCCCAAAGTCACACACCTAAAAAGTTACCAATTTGGGATTCCACCACTGGTTCCTTGACAAATACAGATTTTGGTGTTCCCCTCTACCCCCCCCCCCATTACTCCCTTATATCCTTCAGTACTGTGTTCGGATTAGTTTCTCTTCTAAGATCCTCTTCTCCTAGTCCCATCTCCCTGCCTCCCTTCAATCTTCCCTTTTTTGTCTGGCTACTCAGCGTCTTCAAGAAGTATGTGGGAGATAAAAGGAGAGGCAGGACTTACTGCTCAATGGTGTGGTCCTGCTTACATGGCCCGTCCCTGTAGCTTTTGATGGTCTCGCCATGGTGATCACTGGGGTTCAAGATAGAATTCTGGTCCTGTTGGATGGAAAAGCCAGTGCCCCACATGTCTAACTGGCCTTCAAAGGCCAAAAGGTCCTCTCCAGGAGGGGGAATAAGATGGACCAGTTGGCTTCGACTCCCACCCCTCTGTGGGTAGCTCTGGGGGAGGAAGGGGAGGGAGACATCAAAGCCAAGCCTGAAGGTCTCTGGTGTGGGGCTGGCTCTGGCCACCATGGCCTGCCCGGGATCAAAGTCCAGACCAGGCCAAGAGTCAGGGTGGAGCTGAAAAATGAGATGATTCCGCCCTCCATTCCACAGCGGGAGCAGCTGGGGATCCAGGGCATCCCCTGGGAGGACAAAAAGGCAAGCTTCCTCAGGGTTGGCTGTGTGGTAGTGGGAGCCCTCAATGGAAGCCAGAACTTTATGATGAAGTTCGGAGATGGGCTGGGTCAGCCCAATGGGGTACACAAACACCTTGAAGTCTTGACTCTGGCACCTGGAAGTATCAAAACATGTCTCCATTAGGCAGCCAAGCTTCTGGCTCCGCCATCGATGGGTGCTACAGGAAGGTGGGCAGGGTTCTTTGCTCAGCTCCTCAGGCCCCACAAAACTCGGTAGAAGTCCCTGATCTAGCCACTGGGGCCAGTTGGTCAGCGTCCTGGGTCTGAGGCCAGGGAGGATGGCAAGCTTTCGGAATCGAGGAGCCCCTAAGAGGAGAAGGAGGAGCCAGGAGGCTGAAAGTATCAGCCAAAGATATTTCCTCCTCCTGGACTGCATATGTCCATTAGATTACCTGAGATCAGGTGGGAAGGTATGCAAGAGGGAGGGACGCTGTGCAGTAAGGGGGTTTCACAGAGGCGAAAAGGTGGAAAGAAAAAAAAAAAAAAAGCAATGTCCATTTAGTTCCCTTCCTCTACCTGAAAGGGCCTGCTCCAATCCAGTCCTCCATCTTTCTCTCCCTGGTCCCTATGGCACAGCACTCTGCTGCCTTGGTCACAGGGATTGAGCCAAATGCCTTTTGTCTCATCTACCTCCCAGGTCCCAGGGCTCCTGCTCCATCTGATGCAGCTCAACTGTTAGCAGGAACCAGGTCAGTGCCGGGGAGAATTACCGGGATGGGCAGAGAGCAGGTCAACAAGTCTTCACTTCATGAGTGAGTATACAAGGGCAACTGCCACAGTTCTCCACTCTCAGAGAATCCAAATAAACGAAAGACTCAGCGATCTGACCCAGCCTCCTCAAGGTGAAGACGAGGGGGCAAAGAGAGAGATTCAGCGGCTTGCCTAGGGTCAAGCAGTAACTTCCTGACTGAGCTGGGACTTTAACCCTTTGATTTCCTTCACTTAGAGAGGTTTCCTTCTATCCCGTGGAGAACTGGAAGTCTCCGCACCAGGGAGCAGAACCCCCTTCCAGAACAGGCTCTACCCGGGACTCCCAAGTCCAGGGCTCTAAGTGGGGGGAAGAGCCCCGGGACTCCCATCGGGGAAGTTTCTGACTTTCTCCTTCCACTCTAGGCAGGCCCTGTCACCTCCGTGACCGTCGGGTCCACGGGGACCTGCCCCAGCAGGAGCGATGCTCTCGCTTCCCCGCGATTCCGGGAATGCCCCGCTTAGGGATGACCCTCTGGCCACGGCCCCGCCACAAAGAAACTATCTCCCGGGGGGGAGGGTGAGTGTCAGTGGCCCCCTCCGCCCGACTGCTCGTACCCCTGCCCTCCAGCCCGGGCCCGGGCCCTTCTTCTTCTTCTCCCTGTCTACAGGGAGCGCCTTCTCTCGCGGCAGCGGGCTGCCTCCCGCCGCCGGAGTTCGCCTCCGCCGCCCCGGTTCTCTCCCGGCAGGTCGGTCACCACCTCCGCTGTCCCTCCGCAGGCTGCCGGAATCTCGGGCTCCCAGGGCCGCCAGATGCTCGCGCTAGAACCCTCCGGAGCCGCTGCCGCCGCCTGCCCGCGTCCAGCTGCCCGCCCGCTGCTCCCCGGCTCCGGCCGCTGCTCGGACGTCTGCTCCGGCTCCCAGCCCCTCCGACCGCCGGGCAGCTGCGCTTCCGTCTAAAACGCACCCCTCTCGGAGCGCCCACCCAGCTCCTCCTGCGCTGCCCTGATTGGGTCTGCATCCAGAGAGGCGGAGCCTCTGAGTAACCCCTTCCCACCCAGTCCCTGACCCCCGGCGGAGAGCGCTGTCCGCCCCGGGCTGCCCACGGACGGCCCGCGCTGCCCACGGACGGCCCGGGATGCCCACGGACGGCCCGGGCTGCCCACGGACGGCCTGCGCTGCCCACAGACGGCCCGGGATGCCCACGGACGGCCCGGGCTGCCCACGGACGGCCTGTGCTCCCCACGGACTGCCCGCGCTGCCCACAGACGGCCTGCGCTGCCCTCGTCCTCGCCCCCGATCCTCCCGGTCTCAGCCTTCCTGCTCGTACGAGCAAAGAACCCAGAGTGGAAGAGACTTTAGGGATGACATCAGATGCTCATTTTGTGAAGGAGGAAACTGGGGTTCAATGAGTTTAACAGTCTTTGCCGCGCGTCTTCCTCGAGACCCCGCGCAGCCCATCCCCTCTGCCCCTGGTTGGAATTCTTATGTCTCTCAAATACCGAGCTCAGGCTCAGGGCCAATAGGTTTCTCCTCTGATTTCCCCTCTTGCCAGCTGTTAGTGTCCTCCAAATCACTGTTTTCACACACACACACACACACACACACACACTCCCACCGGGCAGAAACATATCCAAAATGGAAATTATTACCTTCCCCTTAAACCCACCTTCCCTATTACACTAAAGGGCAATACCATCCTCCCAGTTCCTCAGGCTCAAAACCCAAGTTACTATTGCACTAAACTGCGGGTAGATTTGCCTGCCTCGAATCTCCCTCCTCCACTCCAATCCATCCTCCATCAGGGATAACGCCCAGGGTCGATCCTGTCATTTTATGGTATTCCCGCCTTCCTCCAACCCCCAATTAAACTCCCGTGGCTCCTTCTTGCAAAACAAAACTACTTAGCCTCCGAAGCTCTTCATCACTAGCCACTCCTACACTGCCAGTCTTCTCACACCTTATACTTCCTACTATATTCTTCATTCCAGTGACTTTGGCCTCCTGGATGTTCCAGAACAAAAGACACGCCATATCCCTCAGCTTGGAGCATTTTCTCTGGCTGACTCCCAGCCTGAAACACTCTCTTCCACTCTGGCCACTGACATTCCCTGGTTTCCTCTAAGTCACAACTATCTGTAGGAAGCTTTCCCCAACTTCTCTAAATACTGGTGCCTTCCCTCTGTTGTTTCCTATTTTCCTGAATATAGCTTGTTTGGGCACATTATCTCTTCCATTAAACTATGAGCTTCTTGGGGAGAGAGGTTGTCTTTTGCTTCTTTGAATCCACAGCACTGGCACAGAGTTAGCTCTTAATAAATGTTTATTGATGTTTCCTTTTCCCTTCTGTCTTTGAGAGCAGGGACTTTTTCATTTTTATCATTGTAAACCCATTGCCTGAAATGTATTTAATAAATAAAGGCTGGTTGAGTGGTTGGCCCGATCATCACATAAGATGGTCTTCTCACTTCCCAATGCTCAGATCAGCTAAAAGGGAAGTAGGTCCTTATCATTCAGCTGGCTGGGGAACAGGAAAGCATCATGGTATTGGTGGTGGGGGCCCTGGTCTGGGAGTCAGAAACCCTGGTTTCTAGTCTTTGCTCAGTCTGCTATCAATATACGAGAGTTCTCTTTAGGTCTTCTTTCTCAAACCTCAGATTTTGAGGAGGGCGACAGCACCCTTGCTCTCAGGGAACCCCTGCTCCTCAATGTGTATGTAATGGAACAGACTCCTTATTACTGTATATTATAAAATGCATAAAATTCAAAACATAGAATTACAAAGGAAATTAATTATATGGAAATTCAACTAACAAAATTAAGGGGGGAAAAGCCCTAAAGAAGACCCAATAACTTCACAAAGCTCAGGTTAAGAATCTTGGATATGGAGACACATTTCCTGGCCTCCAGGAGCCCAAGGTATTACTGGGGGATAAGAGATACATGGGCAGGACAAAGGAGTCAAACCCAAGAACTCTCATAAAAAGCAAGTCTCAACCAACATGAATAAATTTAGGGCCAAGAAAATCCATTAACACTGCAGGAATGTGGGGAGATAAGAGTAGGCTAGCTTAGTCAAAGTTATAAAAGGAGTGTGGTCAAGGACCAAAAAAAGAAGAGAAAGATGAGAGAGACCCTGGATGGCCTCCCATTTCCACATCAATTTAAGGCTTGCAAAACCTCACAATATCCCACAGGAAGGCATTTTCCTCGTTTTGCAGAAGGGTAAATTGAGACTCAGAGACTAAGTGATTTAGGATTACTGATTCAAAGCCAGAAGACACAACTTCCTTTTTGCAGAATAGAAAACAGATACAGAGAGGTTGCTCAGGGTCACACTGCTAATAAATACCCAAGGTGAAATTCAAACCAAAGTTTTCCTGACTTCAAGTTCAATGCTCTATCCAATATATGCCATAGTCACTGGAGAAGCCAGAGCCCTAAATGATCCTAAATTCTAGTTCCCTGCACTCTCCTGGCCAGTTCCGGAACAGTCCCTCTCCCCTTCCCCAACAACGTTTTCTCTCTCTGGGTTATGTCCGGTCCTGCCTTCCTGTCTAATCTCACTCCACATCGTCACCTGCCTCCAGGCCCCACTCCCATGAGGAGCCTGGGTGTCTCCCAGTCTAGCTGATACCTTGACTTGTTAGAACTGAGTTGGAAAGTGTTTCCCTTGGGGCCTGAATGGGGAATATGAGATGCCATCAGGAGATGGTGCTGATTTGGGCAGCGCCCAGACCCCTCCTAAAAACAGCTGTTGACAGCTGATGGGCTGATTTCATCAGGACCCTCTCTACCATACTCTTGCCTCCCAGGCCTGAGCACCTTTGCCTCATTTTAGAGTCCGCAGAATACACACCCAGAAGCTTTTCCTTATCCTCCTGGTTGTTTGGGATCTCTCCTTCAGTAACACAACAGCAAACATTTATTAGGTACCTATTGTGTGCCCAGCACTGTTCTAAACTCTGGAGAGACAAAGAAAGACAAAAGGCAGTCCCTGTCCTCAGGGAACTTACAGTTTAAAGGGAGAGATGAGGGGCAAACAGCCATGTTTTGGCAATTGGCAGGATAAATTGGAGACAATCATCAGAGGAAAGACACTACCATTAAGGGGGAGTGGGAAAGGCTTCTTGTGGAAGGTGAGATTTGAGCTGAGACTTAAAGAAAGCCAGAAGTCAGAACTAATTCCAGGTGTGGGAGGTAACTAGTGAAAGTACCTGAGTAAAGAGATGCCTCAGGAAGAGACAAGAGGCCAGTCAGTGTCACTGGAAAGCAGGGGAGTGAAGAGGAGAAAAGTGTGAGAAGACTGGAAAAGTAGAAGGAGCAGCTTTGAGAGGCTCCTCCTCAAATAAGCTCAGTTGCACTTTAGGGATTCCACTCCAGCTTACGCAGGAGGAGAAAAGTTCCTTACTTTGCACATACTGTCAGAATTGGTTGATGTGTTTGTTAGTTTTGCTGAATTGCATGCTTTTTCCTCCTTTTTTTTTTTTTTTTTTTTTGGTTATTATTTGCAAGGGATAGCTTTCAGACCACTGGAATGGAAATATATACTTATACCTATATTTATACATAGGTACATACACCTAGATATCTATCTATAACTAAACATATATATATTTATACATATCTAAATATATGTAAATAAAAATATAATGTATATATTATATACATTTATATGTGTGTATAGGTACAAAGATATATATGGAAACAAAAATGTATATCTGGAAAAATATATCCTAAAAATAAAAGATCACTTTTTAAAAATGTTTAAAGAGAATGCAAATTTCTTTTTTTTTTAAATATAGATTTAGAGCCAAAGAGATCTTAGAGCTCACCTAGTGAACCTCCATCCTTTCCTCCCACCTCCTGTCCTTGTAAGGATGTGCCCTATTTAGACTTCAGCGAAGTTGAAGGTCATAAAAGGAAAAAAGCAGAGACAATGACATCAAAGGGTGATGCTCTTTCAGGTGTAAATGTAGCTGCTCCAAGCTTTCCATTTCATAAATGACAAACTTGGAGGGGGTGACTCATGTCCCTCATTTTATTGATCCATTTGTATTCAGCTATTCATTCAGAATTTTACTACTGGGCTGGGGCCCAAGAGTTCTAGAGACCAGAAAAAAATGGGGGACTTCTGAGAGAAGTTTAGGTTCTTGGAGCAGTAGAGTTGAAAGGGAATCCAGAACAACAACCAAAAATGTTCGAGGAGAAAGTGTCCTTAGAACTGGGAGGACCTTTTGACCAGAATGTTTGATCTGGGAAGGGCCTCAGAACTATGTCTAATCCAACTCTCTCATTTATAAAGAAGCATCAAAAGATGCCCAAAGTCACAATCATAAGTAAATAATAAAGCCAGGATTAAAATCAGATCTTCCAATTCCCAGTTTTCTCTCTGTCTCTCTGTCTCTCTCTGTCTCTCTGTCTCTCTCTCTCTGTCTCTCTCTCTCTCTCTCTCTCTCTCTCTCTCTCTGTCTCTCTCTCTGTGTGTGTGTGTGTGTGTGTGTGTGTGTGTGTGTGTGTGTTTGTGTTGTTACAACACATTGCAGTAGGCATATTTCCACCTTTGACAAATCTTTGTTTTGATGGAAGAGACATAGTTCCTACATAATATAATAGCATTTATTAAGCACCTACTTAGACTTGAGTTTAAATCTTGCCTTAGACATTTTTTAGCTGTGTAACCCTGGGCATGTCATTGAACCACTGTTAATTTAGATTAATAATTAGCACCCAAGATTGTTGTAAGGAGCAAATGAGGTAATTTTTATAAAAGCCTGGCAATAGTAAACGCTTAATAAATGCTTATTTTCTTCTTTCCAGAAGAGAATTAGAACCTTCGTGGAACTTATACTCTAATTAGGGAAATGGCACAGATAGCTTTCATACACATTATGAGAGTGCAACTTCTTTAGAGATGTGGTGAGAGGTTGCTACCTTCCCTAAGAGTCTGTTCTGAGAGTAAATAGCTGGCTATGCCCCTCCCTTTTGGACTCTAAAATCACTTTGGAGTGATTTGCATGACCAGGTCTAGCTGCCCCAGAGGAATGCAGGAGATGGAAAGATAAAATAATGGGACCAAGAGTCTCCTGGGAAGTCTGATGCAAATTCCTGGGAGATAAGGAGGTGAGCTGTAAAGAGCTTGACCTGAGCTAACTTGGGTGAACATCCCTAGAAAGATGAATCCCCACAGTTACCTGAAGAAGCGCTTTGTATTGAGGGTGGGGCAGAAGGATCTGATTGCTTTTAAATAAGCACGTGGAACAAGAGAAAGGAAAAAACTATAGTCCTGTCAACTGAGCTTCTGTATAATTGGTCCATTGTACTTGGAGAGGAGGTAACTAGCACCCTCTGGATGGAAGAGAGCTAAATAGCAGGATGCAGGGAATTGGACTGGTAGAGGGAATTTTCTTATCCTGAAGTTCCCAATGCCAATGGAATCACAAGTCTGATCTAGCCCCTTATTTTATATGTGTTTATAATATACATTTCCCTTTTATAGAATATAAACTTCATGAAGGTAGGCTTTGGTTCATTTTTGTCCCTATATCTTCAGTATCTTAGCACAGTGCTTGGCATATAGTCAGAATTTAATAAATGCTTATTGATTGATTTAGAGATGGGTCTTTAAAAATCATCTAGTCTAGGTCTTTCATTTTATAGAGGAAATAAGAGGAAATGTCTCACACAAAGTCACACAGCTAGTAGGAAGTATTGTCAAGGTAGGGACTCAGATCTTCTGACTCTACATTCCATACCTTTTCCTCTATCTAGGAGCAGGGGTCCTCAAACTACGGCCCGCGGGCCAGATGCAGCAGCTGAGGATGTTTATCCCCCTCACCCAGGGCTATGAAGTTTCTTTATTTAAAGGCCCACAAAACAAAGTTTTTGTTTTTACTATAGTCCGGCCCTCCAACAGTCTGAGGGACAGTGAACTGGCCCCTATTTAAAAAGTTTGAGGACCCCTGATAGAGATTCTTAAATTTTTGTTGTGGTGTGGAGTCTGGTAAAGCTTATGGAGCCCTTCTAAGAATAAGATTTTAAATTTCATAAAATCAAATGCATATGATTACAAAGGAAATCACATTAAAATTCAATAATTAAAAAATAATTACAGACCCCATAGTGGGATATTATCGTATATAAGAAATGACAAGCAGGGTAATTTCATAAAAACCTGGAAAGATTTACATGAATTGATGCATAGTGAAGTGAACAGAACCAAGAGAACATATACAATATCAGCAACGTTCTATGATGAGGAATTGTAAATGACTTCGCTATTCTCAGCAATACAGTGATTCAAGTCAACTCCCAAGGACTAAGGATGAAACATATTATCTGCCTACAGAGAATGAACTGATATTTATTTAATACAAACTGAACTATGCTATTTTTCACTCTTTTCTTTTATTCATCTTTTTGTACAAAATGACTAATACGAAAATGTTTTACATAATTGCACATGTACAACTTATATCTGATTGCTGTCTCAGTGAGGAGAGAGGGGAAAGAGGGATAGAATTTGGAACTCAAAATTTTAAATAAGCCCAATAGATCTTAAAAAAATAAAAAGAAAGCTATACTCCTACTCTGTAATTGTATCCATAACTTCTTTAATAGAAAACTTGGTGATATAATAAGGAAGATGGAAAAATTGTGCTGCTGTTCATTGTATGAATAGAATAATCTTAAGATCAAGACAAATTTAGGGTTGGTATCAGTAAAAAAGCTTCCTACCAATGGAAATATATATACATATATATATAAAATTTATAAATGCCAAATTTAAAAAACCTTTCCTATGGCATGCAAGTATAACAAATAGTTAATTTTCAGACTCCTATAGTGTGACCAGAAAAACCCAAAAGAAAAACATGGGACCTCAGAAGTGGAAGGAACGTGAAACACTATCTAGTCCAACCCCTATCTGGACAAGAGTGGTGTTTACAATATTCCTAACTACTGGTCATCCAGCATCTGCTTGAAGACCTCTTAGTATGGAGAAAGCCTATAACTTCACACATAATCTATTCTAGCTATAACTGTTAGGAAATTTTCCTGACACAAAACCTAACTCTGCTCTTCTTCCTTCATTCTTCCCTCTGGGACAAGGCAGAACACATTTAATCCCTTTTCCACAAGTTCGGTGCTTAGAATAGCTTTTTATCCACTTTAAAACACATTGATCAGTGGTAGGAAATGTAACAAAATGCCCAAGATTTCTATTATAGCGAGAAGAATCCTGGTTAACGCACAAAAAGAACTTCCTCAACATGAAATCAAAGAAGTTTTGAAATAGACCCTGATAATCTGGGTTCGGGGTGAGGGTTGGAAGAAAAGGATGTGATGTGATCACCACCATGAGGAAGGGAGAAGGTGCTTTGGGTTCCAAAGATGATCACCATGGAAATACACAGGCTGGCTGTTAAGCCACCCTTTGGCTGTTGATGTTTTCTCTTTTGACCACTGAGCGTCTGGGTGTCTCCCCACATCCTCCACCACAAAATAAACACTTACACATGTAGGGAGCAGCGGAAACACAGTTTTTCATCAGGAGAAAGAGAGCCTTGGAGTTCCAGACAGAAATATAGACAGTGCCCGATTTTCTGCCCCAAAGAACTCTGTGGAAGGATAATCCCAGAACTCTGATCATTTTAATCTCCAAATTATTCTTGTGGGCTAATATTGAAATCATTCCTCATTAGGTTTGGAAGGCATTGTTTATAGATTCAGCACTTACCTCTCTAATCCTATCTAGCTCCTGCTGATTCAAAAGAATCTGCCTTCCATGAACTCATTTGTCTCTGGGTGGTGTCAGGGGAAGAAAGCCAAAATTGATTAATAATAGTTGACATGTAGTACAGAGGAAGTATAATGAAGGGGAGATCCTGAGTTCAATTTAGAGATTCAACATTTACCTCTCTGATCCTATCTAGCTCCTGCTGATGTTCAAAAGAATCTGTCTTCCTTGAACTCATCTGTGACTGATGTTTAGGGGAAGGAAGCCAAAATTTATTAATAATAATTGACATGTAGTGTGGAGGAAATATAGTTCAGGGAAGATCCTGAGTTCAACTGGTCTCTGCCATTTACTATCTAAGCAAATCACCAAATCTCTGTGGCCCTCAGCATCCTCACCCATGAAATGAGGGAATTGGATAGCATATCTTTGACATCCTTTGCACAGATTGGAAGCTGTGAATCTGAATATATCTTTTTAAGATTTTCAAGACAGCTTACACATGATAACTCATTTGACCCTCATCACAATCATTGTGGGGTAATTGATATTATTATCCCCATTCCACAGATGATAAAACTAAGACTGAAAGAGGTGACATGTTTTGCTCAGGGTGACATACCTAGTAAACATCTGTGGCAGAATTTGACTGTGGGTTTTCCAAGCTCCAAGTCTAGAATTCTATCTACCCTGCCAGGCTACCTCTATAATAATAACCATAACCAGCCATTTATATTGTTCTTTAAAGTTTTGCAAAACACATTACAAATTTCATCTCACTTAATCCTCGCAATAACCTAGGGATGGAAGTGGTGAGGTGATATTATTTCCCCATTTTATAGATGAGGAAATTGAGACTAGGGAAGATGGTCAGAGATTTGTTCAAGGTTACTTAGCTAGGAAAAGTCTAAAGTAAGATTTGAACTCAGATTTTACTGGCTTCAGTATTCTATAGTAATTATGGTTAGAATTTATATAGTGCTTTAAGGTTTATAAAGCACTTTATGTGTATTTTCATTTGATCTTTCAGAACAACACTGTGATTCAGGTGGAATTATCCCCATTCTACAGAAGAGGAAGCTGAGGCTTGGGAAGAGGGTAAGTGACTTGCCTAGGAGCACATAGCTGTTTATGGTAAAATTTGAATCCAGGTCTTCTGGGTTCTGAGTCCAGGACTCCATGCACTATTCAATATTACCTCTCACCCAAATTCAGACAGCCTATTTTTGAGACTCAATACCTGTGAGATCCTGGACAAGTCACTTAATCTCTGCCTCCTAAGACTATTGTAAGAAACAAAGTTTATAGACTTTAAATCTCTACAAGAATTTGATTTTATTGTTGATCATGGATCACTCATAGGCTTAGATTTAGAAGAAATATTCCTTTCAACTCCCTTAGTTTACAGATGAGGAAACTAAGGCACTAAGAGATTGAGTGACTTGATTAAAGTCACACAATCAATGAGTGGTAGAAATAAAAGAGCTAACAGACCAGCTCAACCTCTCCTGGGTACTTCTTTTATTTTTGCCAAGGCTGTTAGGTGATGCCATAGTACAGAGAGCACTGGACCTTAAGTCAAGAAGATATGAATTCAAATCCAGCCTCAGATACTTATTAGTTGTATGTCTCAGCTTCCTTACCTGCAAAATGGGGATCAAACTAATACCCACCTATAAGGGAGCTGTGAGAAATAAATGAGATATTACAAATAAAACACTTAATATCAGGCCTGACACATTCTAGTTATTTAATAAATGCTTATTTCTTTTCTTCCTCTCCATCTTCCAATTCAGATCTTCTTCCTTCTCATACAAGTTACTCTTCTCACTTTACTTCATTGATTTTTATTTTAATATATTCAGCACATAACCTTCAAAGCTATCCTGTTTGTCTGTGCTTCCTTTTGGCCTTCTATTCTCTCTCTCTCTGTCTCTCTCTTTCTTTGTCTGTCTCTCTCTCTTTCTCTGTCTCTTTGTCTCTCTCTGTGTGTCTCTGTCTCTGTCTTTGTCTCTCTCTCTCCCTAACTTCATCCCTGCTTCTCCTCTTCCTCTCAACTGCTACTTGCCATTTAAAAAATAAAATTTGTGCAATAAATATGAACAATCAAGCAAAGCAAATTTCTATACTGTCTGTGTCCAAAACTCATTCAGCATGACCTCTCTGTCAGGTGGGTAGTGTGCTTCACCTTCTGTCCTCTAGAATCAGAGATGTTCATTACATTGATCAAAGAGTCTCTAAATCTCTCAAAAGGGTTTTTCTTTATATTATAGTTGTGTATATTATTCTCCTGGTTTGGCTAATTTCACTCTGCATCCAAGTCTTCTCAAGTTTCATTGGAATCATTCCTTTTTATAGAATAAGAGTATTCCATCACATTCCTATGTCATAATTTGGTCAGCCATTCCCCTTAGCTTCCATTTCTTTGCCACAAAAAATAGCTTCTATACATATTTTTGTACTTTGAATTTCTTTTTTCTTCCTTTGATAGCTTCAAGGTTTAAGAAAAAGGCTTGGTTATCTTGTAAAGATCCATCAGTGCTTCTCTCCTTTCTTCTCTGATTCTTTTTCTCATGGAAATGGGGGAAAGAGGAGAAAAGAATGTAACAGATTTGATCCTAAGAAGCAAACATATAAGTGGATTCATTTACTCGGCTCTGATGAACCTAACGGAAAGCCATGGATCATAGATTTAAATCTAGAAGGAGCTCAGAGATACAGTCCAATTTTCCATTTTCTAGTAGAACATAAGTTCCTTAAGCCCAGGTAATGTTTCATTTTTATCTTGGATCCCCAGCAAATAGTTCATACTGAATATATCAAGTCTAGATTAGAAAATCAAGGCCTAGAAAACCAGTTATTTCCCTAAAGTCACATAGGTAATAAATAATCAGAGCTGAGTTTTGAGCCCTGTTCCTCTGATTCTAAATCTAGCTCCCTTTCTACTACACCACAATGCTTTTCCTTTCAGTCCCAAGGTCACTACAAGGAAATTTGGTTCTCTTGCTTTCTGATGCCAGAGTTATGGAAGCCTCTTTTTTTCTCTCTCTCCTCTTATTCTGACCTTGTGCAGTTCTTTTCCTCTCTTTGTGTTCCTTCCTGGTTTTACAAAGCAACCCTCTATCAGTCCCGATCCAAGCTCCAGCGATCGTTCTACCGCACCAAGTATGCATGATGTCCTCTCCATTTTGTTCTTTGTCTATATACACAGGTTGTTGGGCTGCCCAAAGGGTTATTTAGAGAAAACTCAGGTATTTTATCTGTAAAGGTGAGGTCAAAATCAGCTCACTCCACTTAACCCTAACACATTTATCAGGTAAAAACATATCAGGCTTTCACAAGATATGAAGAAAAACCTGGAAATCTCCTCAGGTATGACAGAAAGTCCATTTGGATCCACTGGGGAACTTGATCATCACCCTGCTGGGCCTAAAACTAGGCTGCTCATGGGAAGAGGCAATTGTGGGTATCGAGGCAGGACAGATTGTTCCAGCCAGCTCCCTAAGCAAGAACCACTGGGGAGTGGAAAGAAGAGTACTTTAGGCTTAGTCCCAGCCTCTTCCCCATCTTCCCTTGGTCAGAGCAGGACTGAATATTGAGAAGATTTTAAACTTTACATCTTCTCACTGGTATCCTAGCATTGTTCCTGGAATAGCTGCAGCTGGGTCTGTACAGGGAATTAGGGATATATTGAATGCAGTTTTGAGGGTTAAAAGACCAACATTTTCAGAGAATGGCTTGAGGGTTTAGGGGAACAACTACATTATACCTATAGGAAATTTTTGAGAAAATAATTTTTAGGAGTTACCTCTTTTTTGCTACATTTGTTCTAAGCTTGAGTCAATTTATTCTGGATTCTGTATGTACTTATGAAAGACTATGTCACAGATGTTCCCAGAGATGCTTTTGACAACTATTCTCTTTATACCATCTTAGCAAATACTTTAGTAAAATCCAATCAGAGCTGGCTGACTAGTTTGATATGAGGGGAAACACACTAGTCGGGGCTCATGGACCAAAGCATTAGAAAAGAAACATCCTTCTCTACAGGAATTCAACAACTCTTCAGGAATATGGTCCGAACGTTCCTTATACTTTCATGCTCTGATAGTCTGTATTCTATATTCTGCAATTTCTTCCAGCTCGTGCTTTTAGTGTACTAAGGTCCATCCAACTTTGACATTCTGTCTACTAAGATTCTCTTTTACGTTGAATTTCCCGTCTATCTCTGACAATCTTTGTTCCTTTTGAGTTCTAGATTCTGTGTCTTAAGGTCCCTCCAAATTCTAAACTATGAGTTCTAAGGCATCTTCCAGCTCTGATATTCCAAGTTTTAATATTCTTTCCAGCTCTTTTATTCTATGTTTTCAGGCCTTTTCTAAAACTGGCATTCTAGGATCTAAAATTCCACTGATTTCCTCCCGATTCGAAAGTTCCCAGCTCTGAGTTTCCACCTCCCTCTTTCCTGGATTGATTCTTTAAATGTACCTGTCCAGAGACTGGTCTTCCAGCCTTATAGAATTGCTTTGCTCTGATCAAAGGACTCTGTGAGCTCTAAAATGCCAGACAAATAAATATGACTGTTCCCTCCCTCATGGACGCTTTCAGAGAAGGAGGAGGAAAATCCTATCTAGAAGAATTTTTTTTTTACAGTTTTCAAAAGTTTATCTCCCTCCCACATCATTCAGTTGTGGCCACAGTTGACACACCTTTGGTATGGTCCCTGGGGCCCACCATCCCCTCTCCCTCTCCTGGATCTTTGGCAATGCTTGGTTTTATGTGTGTGGGGGGTAGCGCTTGGTTGTGGGTGGGGGGGTGCTGCCTGTATTGGGGGGGTCAGTCTCAGTGCATCTCAAACCTCTGATTGGAGAGGGACAGGGGCAGGGGATCTCTAAGTCAGAGGGTCCCTAAGATCCTAGCCCTAAAACAGGAAAGTACCTCAAAGGCCATCCCATCCAACTGCCCTCATTTTAGGGCCTCCTTCTGCTCCCTGGAAGCAGGGGAGAAGCAGACCCAGAGGTGCCAGGCAGTCTGAGAGCTGGGTTCAGCACAGTAGCTGGAGTCTGAGTCCACAGGCTGGAGTCTCTTGCCAGCTCCTGAACACAGGCAGCCCATTCACAAATGGGGCAGCCAACCTGGGAAGCCTGGATGGGCCCTCCTAGCCCCAGCTCCTCCCTGCCCAGCTCCCCCGGTGTGACCCACAGTTCTGCGGGAGGGAATGAGTGACATCCAGGAGGCCTCCCGGAGGAAGGCACTCTGGCCAGCATTTCCTGGCTCCTTGTCTCCTGCTTCCATGACCCACTGATGCTTATGAAGGGTTTATAGAACACAAATTCCATAGGATTTGGAGCTGGAAAGGACTTCAACCCCGTCATTATACAGGGCCCAGGGAGAGGGTTTGATTTGCTCAAGATCACCCAAGTAGTAAGTAGAAAAGCCAGAATTTGCTTCCCAGAAAGCGAATTTCCCAACTCTTAGCCGGTCTGATGCATTTTACAATCCAGTCCTTTCCCAAACCTCATTTTCCCCTCCCAGAGACTCCTGTGGACTTCTGGGATCTTCAAGCACATTACACAAAGGGACCAATTGGTGCTCTCCACTTGCCTAGGAAGACATGGGAGATAGAGGGTTAACCAGTTAAGTCGGCTCCATAAAAAGTTTTCCCTGCTGGCGGGTAGTGAACCACAGGTAATTAAAAGCCTGTTTTCCAAAGCAAGAGCAGCTAGATTTAGCCTCCCCCAGGAGCCTTGGGGCTTTCGTTAGTAAACACGTCTTTCTGGTGCTTCTTTGTGGAGGTGCCTTGAGCCCAGTGGGAGAGAGAGCTGGTGGAGGAACTCTGTCTGCATAAGGGGGAAGTGGAGGAGGCTGGGGGGGAGCGGGCAGAAGCAGAGGGGGTAAGGTGAGGAGGAAAGGAGCTGGACAGTTCCTGCACTAGGGAATTAGCTCTTGCCAGCTATATTTTTAGCATCTGAAGGACTGTCAGGGGGGAGAGAGCCTGGCCCTGTTTTCTTGGCCCCCACGGCCAGAGCTAGGAATTCTGGGTGTAGAAGCAAGTTGGTTTGGAGGAAAAACTTCCTAACAATGGGAGCTATTTCAAAGTGGAAAGTGCTATATTTGCTGGTGGTGGAACCTCTTCTCCTCTGCCCCCTCCCTGCTGGAAGTCTCCAAGCAGAGGACAGGGATGTACATTTGTTAGAAATGTCATTGAGGGGATTCTTGCAATGTGTTGGACAGACTCGATGGCTTCTGAGGTCCTTCTCAAGGCTGAGATTCCACGATTCTCGTTTCCTTAGTCCCATTACCAGTTTTGGCCATAACCCCTTGAACCCAGCCCTGCCTCTTCGAATTATCCCCTCCTCCCCATCTCAAAAGCTGGTTCCCTATTGGTCTGGTTGCTGTCTTTCTTGACCTTTTTCTAGGTCCTATCCCTTTTAGCTCACATCCTTGCTCTGAATCTCCAGAGCTATCTCTGGCATCTTAGGACAGAGTGGTCCCTGGGCCTGGCTTATTTGTGGCACTGGGCCTGACTGCAAAAGCACTTCCAGCTTCTTTTCTGATTACTCTGGGGCTTTCTTGGGGAAAATCCCCACTCTTGAGGCCTCTGGACGGACCACTTACAGACCACACATGACTCATCTTTGGTCACAATGGCTGTTCGTGGATGGAAGGGTCCCCTTTTTATTGCCTGTCAGCTTTTGGCTGGGTCAGTTCTGGAGAAGAAGTCACTCTAATTTCTCATTGGATTTCTTGATGGTTATTCAGTCTAGTGCAAACTTAAGAGTTTTAATGAAGTGGGTATATGGGAGACGGCTGGTCTGTCACGTCTCCAGGAGGCCATTTTAGCAGGAAGACTTTGGATTCCTGTTGGAATTGAAGGGAATTTTCTGATCCCAAATCAGAAAATAAACTGACGTCAAATAAAAACACTCGTTCCAAAAATGACTTATTGTCCAAGAGCTTCTCTGATTCACTATAGCTTGAGTCTGAATAATAAAAAGTCAGTTAATCAATAACCTTTTATTAGGGCCTATTATGTGATACTGAACATTGCTAAGATTAGCCACTTGATCCATTGGCAAAAAAGATCTATTAGACACCTCCAGCCATGGAAAAAGAACACTGAAGATCAAGAGCAACCAGCAGAGAGCAGAGTAGCTCCTTTTCCCCTATTGGGCAGCTCCAGTATCTCTTCCAGCCAGTAGTTTGAGCAGCAATAAGCAGAGGTGAAGAGGTAGGTTCCATCTGGGACATGACTTTCAAAACATAAGTTGCCTTGACAGAGTATGCTGCTTACATACATGTCCTATCCCTCAATTGCTCCCTGGTCATTTTAGTTCCTTATGCATGTTCTGCCTACCTCCAATGGGATGAGGATCTATGGGAGAGTGTTCTTAGGTGTAGGGAAGCAATTTGTTTTAACAGTTATTTAGTTTTTTAATTTAAAAAATATTTTCAATAAACAAAGGTGTTCATCAATTGAGGAAGAGCTGAATAAATTATAGTATATAATAGAGTATTATTGTGCCATACGAAAAGATGAAGGGGACAGTTTCAGAAAAATCTGTGAGGACTTTTATGAACTGATGTTGAGGAAAATGCGAAAAGTAGGTCAATTTATATTTTTAAAAAATTGCTAAAATGAACAATTTGAAAGACTTAAGAATTCTGATCAATGCAATGATCCACTGATGATTCCATGGTATCAAGATATCTACCTCCCAACAGACGTGTGAGGAGCTAAAAATGCAGAATGATGTGCATTTCTTACAATAGTTTTGAGTTTTGTTTATTTGTTTTTTCCAGTGATGATGGAGCAAATGAGATAATATTTGCTAAGCACTTAATTTATTCCCTTATTTATTTTACTTAATTTGTTCCTTTCCCCTTATTGTATGCTTGGAAAAGAACTGAGTTTTAAAGTTCTTTATTTATGGCCAAAAAAGAACTGGAGTACACTATTGAATACAAAATGGATAATTTTGATTATATTAAGTTAAAAAGGTTTTATACAAACAAAATCAATGCAGAGAAGATTAAAAGGGAAGCAATAAACTGGGGGAAAATTTTTTACATGCAAGGTTTCTGATAAAGGCCTCATTTCTGAAATATATAGAGAATTGACTCAAACTTATAAGAATTCAAGCCATTCTCCAATTGATAAATAGTCAAAGGATAAGAACAAACAATTTTCAGATGAAAAAACTGAAGCCATTTGTAATAATATGAAAAGAGGCTCTAAATCTCTATTGATCAGAGAAATGCACATTCTGACAACACTAAGGTACCACTACATAATTCTCAAACTGGCTAAAATGACAGGAAAAGATAATGATGAATGTTGGAGGGGATGTGAGAAAACTGGGATACTAATACATTGTTGGTAGAATTGTGAACTGATCCAATCATTCTGGAGAGCAATTTAGAACTACGCCCAAAGTGCTATCAAATTGTTCATACCTTTTAATCCAGCAGTGTTACTACTGGGCCTGTATCCCAAAGAGGTTATAAAGAAGGGAAAGGGACCTGTATGTGCACAAATGTTTGTGGCAGCCCTCTTTGTAGTGGCCAGAAACTGGAAACTAGTGGATGCCCATCAATTGGGGAATGGCTGAATAAGTTATGGTATATGAATATTATGGAACATAATTGATCTCGAAGAAACAATCAGCAGGATGATTTCAAAAAGGTCTGGAGAGACTCACATGAACTGATGCTGAGTGAAATGAGCAGAATCAGGAGATCATCATACATGGCAACAACAAGATTATGTGATGATCATTTCTGATGGATGTGGCTCTTTCCAACAATGAGATGATTCAGATCAGTTCCAATAATCTTGTGATGAAGAGAGCCATCTTATACCCAGAAAGAGGCTTGTGGGAACTGAGTATGGAACACAATTTAGTAATTTTACTCTTTTTTGTTGTTGTTTGCTTACGTTTTGTTTTCTTTCTCATTTTTTTCCTTTTTGATCTGATTTTTCTTGTGCAGCATGATAATTCTGGAAATAACATATATTGGATTGCTTGCTTTTTGGGTGGGGGGAGGAGAAGGGAGAAAAAAATTGAAACACAAGGTTTTGCAAGGGTAAATACTGAAAATTATCTATGCATGTATTTTGAGAATGAAAAGTTTTAATAAAAAAAATAAAGTTCTTTACTTTAAATCAACCCCTTCCTCCAATACATTAATATTCTCTGTCTCATCAAGGAAGGTGCAAGCAGGAAACCATGCTGACCCTGGCCTTAGAGATTTGCAGACCTAGCCCTGTCTACAAGAATCCTTTCTATCAAGAAATTACAAGAAGCAACTGCTAAATGTTGAGGATAATGATATTTCAGATGACATCCCTGGAGGATGAGGGAAGAATAAAAGGGGAGAAAAGAGTAATACTGCTTCCAGATCTCAAAGGAGAAGGACAACTCCCCATGTTCACTGACTCACTGCCTTTATCTTACTTACTTACATTTGGGCAGGCAAGAGGCTTGATATAGGTGAGAAGAAATGTAAGTCTGTCACAGGCTGTAAGTTCTGTAATCACTCATGACATGTTAAAGGTAGTAGAGCCCTGGGGCAGCTAGAGGCGCAGTGGATAGAGCATCAGCCCTGAAGTCAGGAGGACCCAGTTCAAACCTGACCTTAGACACTTAACACTTCCTGGCTGTGTGACCCTGGGCAAGTCACTTAACCCCAAATGACTCAGGAAAAAAAAGTATTAGAACCTTGTAACAGTGAATATCAAATCTGAGAAGGACATTAGAGTACAAAGCTGGGAGGGAGGGGCCCTTAGAACCCAGGAGGTCAGAGCTGGGAGGGCCCTTAGAACCCAGGATGTCAGAGCTGGGAGGTCCCTTAGAACCCAGGAGGTCAGAGCTGGGAGGGCTCTTAGAACCCAGGAGGTCAGAGCTGGGAGGGCCCTTAGAACATAAACTGCTGGAGCTGGGAATAGGTTTACCAATTAGAATGATATTACTTGGGCCTACTACACACATACTTCCCAGAAAAGTTTTTCCACATTGAGCCATTCTGTGGGTACCTATGGAGTATACCATGAGAAAGAAAGTACATGTGGCGAGGGCAATATGTCCTTGTGATACTGCAGAGCTTTCAGTTTCTTTAGCAATGTCACAGAATTTCAGAATTGTAAGGGATTTCAGCAGCCTGGCAGAAAATCCCAAGACAACACCCCTGACAAGTGGTCATCTGGCCACTATTTATAAACTTCCGGTGAGGGGGGAACCCACCACTTCCCAATGGATCCCATTCTACATTCAGATTATTTGACTTGTTAGGAGGTGCTTCCTCATGGTAAACCTCAATATATCTGCAATTTTGACCCCACTGCTCCTTTTATTTTTTGACACACAACTCCCACTCTCAACCCAAATCTGATCCCTCTCCCACACCACAATCTCTCAAGCACTCAAGGACAATTGTCATATCCTCTCTGAGTCAGGAGCCAGCTCCATCCCTGCTGTGTATAAATTTCCTCTCACCTCCCAAAAAGAGCTAGTTATTAAACATTTATCAGCATATCACTGCCACAAGTCTTCTCCTCTTTAGAGTAAACCTCTCCACTTCCTCTACCATCTCTTCTTTTTTTAATTTAATTTTTTCTTGTAGTATTGTAAACAGAAATTTTCAATATTCTATTTTAGAATTTTGAGGTCCAAATTCTCCCCCTCTCTTTTTCCCCTTCTCCTTCCTTGAGAAAGCAAGCAATATGATATAGATTTATACATGTGTAGTCATAGAAAGCATTTCCCTCAGTCATGTTGCTAAGGAAAATGCAGACCAGGAAAAAACTAAGAATAATAAAGTTTAAAAAGTAAGCTTCCATCTGCATTCAGACTCTATCGGTTCTTTCTCTGGAGATGGATAGCATGTTTTGTTTTGTTTTTTTTTTTATCATAAGTCCTTTGGAATTGTCTTAGATTATTGTATTGATAAGAATACCTAAGACATTCACAGTTGATTGCTGTTTCTGAATACAATGTTCTGATTCAGTTTGTTTCATTTTGCATCAATTCGTGTAAATCCTCCCAGACTTTTCTAAAATCATCCTGCTCATCACTTCTTATAACACAATAGTATTCCCCCACAATCATATACTACATTTTGTTCAGCCATTTCCCTGTTAGTAGACATTCCCTCAATTTCAAATTCCTTGCCACCACAAAAAGAGCTACTATAAATATTTTTGTACATATAGACCCTTTTCCTTTTTTTTTAATCTTTCTTATTTTTATTTTTATTTTTTTATTTAATAGCCTTTTATTTACAGGATATATACATGGGTAACTTTACAGCATTAACAATTGCCATACCTCTTGTTCCAATTTTTCACCTCTTACCCCCCCACCCCCTCCCCTAGATGGCAGGATGACCAGTAGATGTTAAATATATTAAAATATAAATTAGATACACAATAAGTATACCTGACCAAAATGTTATTTTGCTGTACAAAAAGAATCAGACTCAAATATTGTACAATTAGCTTGTGAAGGAAATCAAAAATGCAGGTGTGCATAAACATAGGGATTGGGAATTCAATGTAATGGTTTTTAGTCATCTCCCAGAGTTCTTTTTCTGGGCATAGCTAGTTCAGTTCATTACTGCTCCATTGGAAATGATTTGGTTGATCTCGTTGCTGAGGATGGCCTGATCCATCAGAACTGGTCATCATATAAGTATTGTTGTTGAAGTATATAATGATCTCCTGGTCCTGCTCATTTCACTCAGCATCAGTTCGTGTAAGTCTCTCCAGGCCTTTCTGAAATTATCCTGTTGGTCTAGACCCTTTTTCTTTTTCTTTTTTTTTTTTTTTATCTCTTTGGGATACAAACCTAGCAGTGGTATTGCTGGGTCAAAAGATATGCATAACCACCTCACATTTCTGAAATTGACTAAAATGACAGGAAAAGATAATAATAAATTTTGGAGGGGATGTGGGAAAACTGGGACACTGATGCATTGTTGATGGAGTTGCGAAATGACCAGCCATTATGGAGAGCAATTGGGAAACTATGCCCAAAGAGCTAGCAAACCCTGCATACCCTTTGACCCAGCAATGCCATTACTCACTCTGCATCCCAAAGAAATCATAAAGGAGGGGAAAGGACCCATATGTGCAAAAATATTTGTAGCAGCTCTTTTTGTGATAGCAAAGAATTGGAAAAGGAGTGGATGCCCATCAGTTGGGGAATAGCTGAACAAGTTGTGGTATATGAAAATAAAGGAATATAATTGTTCTATAAAAATGATGAACAAGCTGACTTTAGAGAGGCCTGAAAAAATTTGCATGAAACAAGAAGAACCAGGAATACATCGTGCACAATAACAGCAAGAATGTGCAATGATCAGCTATGGAAAGATTTGCTTCTTCTCAGTAGTTCAGTGATTCAAAGCAATCCCAATAGACTTTTGACAGAAAATGCCATCTGCATCCAGAAAAACGACTAAGGAGACTGAATGTAAATCAACACAGGGTATGTTTATTTCTTTTTTCTGTTTTTTAATCTCTCCCATGGTTTTTCCATTTTGCTCTGATTTTTCTCTCCCAACATGATTCATAAAGCAATGTGTGTTAAAAAACAAACAAATAAATACATTTTTAAAAAGGGGGAAAAAGATATGCATAGTTTTAGAGTTCTTTTGGCATAATTCCAAATTGCTCTTCAGAATGACTGGATCAGTTCACAGCTTTTACCCACAATGCATCAGTATCCCTGTTTTCCTCATATCTTCTAATATGTCCTTTTCCATCTTGGGGGGGAGCAGGAAAGAATCAGTTAAGCAAAACCATTTGACACATCTGATAGCAGTATTCCACCCCCATAACTTCCACCTGCCTGCCCTTGCTTCCCCCCTTCTTTCCTGATCCCCCTTAATTCTTGTGCCTTCCAATTTATCCTATTTCTATGATTTAGTACATTTATGTTTGCATGTTGTCTCTCCCTTTAGACTATAAGCTCCTTGAGGACAAGGACTGTTTTTGCTTTACTTTCTATCCCCAGCATTTAACACAGTGCCTGATATAGAGTAAGTGCTTAATAATACTTATTGACCTACCGCTCCAACTAAAGTAGAGGAGGGGAATTTCCTCATCTTTTCCCTATGGCCAAGATTGGTCATTATAATTATAAAGCATTACTTTTTGTTCTACTGTTCCTTTTGTGTACATTGTTATAGTCATTTTGTATGTTATGTTCCTGATTCTTCATGTTTTTACTCTGTGTTAGTTTATATGCATTTTCCTGAGTATTTCTGAGTTCCCCATAATTATGAATTCTTAAAATGACTGCACTGTGTTGTGGGGTGTGTGTGTGTGTGTATGTACATGGGAGACCTTTCTTTTTGTCTTTGACCTTCTTGGGGTATTGCTTAACAATGGACTAAATTATAAACAATTTACATGAAACAAGAAGAACCAGGAATAGATTGTACATAATAATAGCAAGAATGTGCAATGATCAGCTATGAAAGACCTGGTTCTTCTCAGTGCTTCAGTGATCCAAAGCAATCCCAAAAGACTTTTGACAGAAAATGCCATCTGCATCCAGAAAAAGAACTAAAGAGACTGAATGTAAATCAACACAGACTATGTTAATTTCTTTTTTCCCCAAGTTGAGGCAGTCAGAACAATGTCATTCATGAAACAACAGGTAAACTTGTTGGACTCATTATCCTTAGGACTGAGAAAAATATAGTTTAAAGACCATTTTTGATTAATTCCTGTTTCCCAGATCTACCACAGGCTAAAAAGGTTAAAAAGAGGAAAAACTGGATGTCTCCAATATCAAGAAAGTGGAGTAGGCAGGATCATAGAGTAAAAAGAATGTGAACTTTCACAACACTTGGATTTTAGTTCTGACTCTCCTTTTTACCTCTGTGATCTTGAGCAAGTTATTGAATTCTTGAGCCTGAGTTTCTTCACCAGTAAAATGTACATACATTGGAGACAATCAGGTTAAAAAACATCCTTATTCAAGTAAGTGTCTGTCAGCACTGATGGTGTCAACCTGTGGTCCTATCCAGTTCTAGGATTCTGCAAAATCTTTTGCTCCCTGCCTCCCAACATGATATAGTGGATTGCGAGTCAATCTTTTACTTTTAGATGGCTCTAATGACAAAGAAAGTTTCCCTTCTATCAAGCCTAAATCAGCCTCTCTGAAACATCTGTCCATTATTTGTAATTCTGCCCTTTCAGATCAAAGGCAACATTTGCATGTTCCTTTGAATAAACAAGAACTAGCATGTCCTTTCTATGTCTGGACATCTTTCAAGGATTTAGGTGCTGAACAGCTTGAAGGAAGGGGTCTAGCTCAGGTGACCTCCTTCTTGCCCTCCTGTACACAGGGGATTCAGGATGATTTCTTTGATTCACAGCTCCCACTGGGAAGATTAATCAGCAAACGGGAGCCACTCTGATCTGCACTAAGCTTTTTATAGACTGTGGGAGCCAACTGCCAACCACAGCTTTAATTAGATCCAGGATATAAAGACCGCTGTGAAATTCTGTCATCTCTCTCCCCATGAGTTGATTCTGGCTCTGACCAGGAGGCTGTGGTGTGGCCTCAAGGGTGCTGCCCATCGAAATGGGGACATTCACAACTGACTTTACCAACCTTGCCTCTAACAGCTGTCTTATCCCAGGGGACCAGGACAGGTAGGAAGTTCTTTGTTCATGGAAACCATCTGATCCATGGAGATATCTTTGTGTTATTTTTTACATGGTTTTGCTTTTTATTTTTTATAATAATAGCTTTTTATTTTTCAAAATACATGCAAAGATAGTTTTCGACACCCTTACAAATCCTTGTGTTCCAATTTTTTCTCCTTGCCTCCCCATCACCCCTCCCTCTGACAGCAAGTAATCCAATATAGGTTAAACATGTGCAGTTCTTCATATTTCCACATTTATCACGCTGCACAAGAAAAAGCAGATCAAAAGGGGGAAAATGAAAAAAAGACCCCACCAAGCAAACAACAAAAAAAGTGAAAACACTATGTTGTGATCCACATTTAGTGCCCATTGTCCTCTCTCTGAATGCAAATGGCTCTTTCCATCACAAGTCTATTGAAATTGGCCTGAATCATCTCCTTGTTGAAAAGAGCCTACCTATCAGAATTGAAAACCACATGATCTTGTTGTTATATACAATATTCTCTTGGTTCTACTCACTTCGCTTAGTATCATTTCATGTAAATATTGACCATTTCTTATAGAACAATAATATTCTATTACATTCATATGCCATAATTGATTCAGTCATTCTCCAACTGAGGGGCATCCACTCAGTTTCCAGTTCCTTGTCACTACAAAAAGGGCTGCTGCAATGTGGCTCCTTTCCCCTTTTTTTATGATCTCTTTGGGGTATAAGTCCAGTAGAAATACTGTTGTATCAAAAGGTATGCACAGTTTGTTAGCCTTTTGAGCATAGTTCTAAATCACTCTCCAGAATGATTGGATCTGTTCACAACTCCACCAACAATGTATCAGTGTCCCAGTTTTCCAGCAACCCCTCCAACATTCATCATTATCTTTTCCTGTCATCTTAACCAATCTGAGAGGTATGAGGTGGTTAGGTCATTATTCTTTCTATGGGAGAGGCATTATGGCCCAGTGGATAGAGATCTGGCCTCGGAATCAGAAAGACTTGAATTTGTAGGCTGATATATGTAGAACTCAATACAGATCTCGGCAATCCTTTAATTCAACCCCCTCATTTTACAGATGGGGAAACTGAGGCCCAGCGTGATAACATCACTTGCTTGTAGGCAGTAATTGGCAGAACTAGGATTTCAACTCAGATACTTTTATTCTAAATCCAGCCCTCTTTTCTCTGTACTTTTAATATAGATTGGCATGTGACTATGGGTAAGTCCTTGATATTAATGATAATAGATGATCTTCCCCAAGGCTCCCAGGAAATTTTTAAGACTGTAAATTATAGATCAGGGGGAGGAAAAGTCCAAACTTTGGTGAGCAGGAATTTCCAGTCAGGGACCATCAATCCAGTTCTGACAGGTTACAGGGTAGGACCATAAATTCTTACAAACTGGGAGTTAAGGAGGTGTCCAGCTTAGAGCCAGGAAGTCTGGACTTAGAAGTATAAACAATGCAATTAAGTATCTGAGATAGGACATTTGAAGTCTTATCTTCTGGAATGACAGATCTCCACAGCCCTAATTATCTCAGTTTTAATGGGCAGAAAAGGGGGTTGCAACCAGGAAAACTGAGGCAGGACAATTTAGGAAAACTGAGGCAAAACAATTTAGGGAAACTAAGTCATGACAATAGAAGGAAATTGTGGCACAACACTGGTATCTAGAAAGAATTAGAAACCCTAACCCTAACCAGAAATAAAGAGGGATCCTTTAAGGTAGAAGTGAAGATGGTGTGAATTCCAGGAGGGATGCTTTGCCTCTTGTGCAAAAAGCACATAGATTGGAGATAATGGAGTGTTGTGTAAGAAATAAGAAATACTCAGGAATAGATCACAGAGTTCCAGGAGGGAGAATAATGTCCAAAGAAGCAGGAAGAAAGGTTGGTATGCTCAAAGGGCTATAAAACTGTACATAAACTTTGACCCAGCAGTGTCTCTACTGAGTCTGTATCCCAATAAGATCATAAAGGAGGGAAAGGGACTCACGTATGCAAGAATGTTTGTGGCAGTCCTCTTTGTAGTGGCCAGAAACTGGAAACTGAGTGGATGCCCATCAGTTGGAGAATGGCGAAGAATGGCTGAATAACTCATGGTATATGAATGTTGTGGAATATTATTGTTCCGTAAGAAAATGCTGAGCAGGTTGGTTTCAGAAAAGACTGGAGAGACATGAACTGATGCTAATCGAAGTGAGCAGAATCAAGAAAACATCGTACACAGTAACAAGATTATGTGATGATCAACTATGATGGACTAGACTCTTCAACAATGAAGTGATTCAAAGCAATTCCAATAGAGTTGTGATAGAAAGAGAGAGAATTATGGAGACTGAATGTGAATCAAAGCATTCCCTTTGGTTTGATTTTTCTTGGGCAGGATAATGAATGTGGAAATAGTTTTGGAGGAATTGCATGTTTGGCTTATACTGGATTTCTTGCTATGTAGGAAAGAAGAGAGGGAGAAAAATTTGAAATACAAGGTTTTGCAAAAGTGAATATTGAAAACTATCTTTACATGGATTTGGAAAAATAAAATACTATTTTAAAAAGGTATGTTGGAACAAGATTATGGAGGGCTATAAAAGCCAAAGAGAGGAATTTTTATATTTTATCCAAGAAGCAAAAGGGAGTCATTAAAATTGATTATGATTTGGTCAGTTCTGTGCTTATGGAAAATCATTTTGGTAGTGAGGAGAGACTTAAGGCAGGAATATTAAACAACAGACTCTGGCAATAATTGAAGTGAAAGGTGGTGAGGGGCCTGACTAAGGGGGGAGGTAGTGTGAGTCCAACATAAGGGGGATGATGTGAAATATATTGTAGAGGTAGAAATAGCTAGATCTGTCAAATGACTGGACAAATGAGGAGTTAAAGAGAGTGATGGATCAAGGATAATGTTAAAGTTATAAACCTGGGAGACCAAATAGAAATAAAGAATTTTAGAAGAAGAATGAGTTTCAGGGAAAATATAGTGAATTCTCTTTGGGACATGTCAATTGAAAAAACTAAATTGTCTGTATTTTGTCTGTGTTGTTTGGGCCAAGAAGGAGAAGGGAATGCAAGGAATGAGATTTTATAATTTTAGCTGTTTTGCTTTCATAGGTGTCCTTGAGAAAGAGTAAATACCCCCAGGGAATGTGCTAGGGTTGCAGTGAAGGAGAAGGAGGGGGAGGTTGCCTCTTGGACTTGAAAGAATTAGCAAAGTGGAAATGTGAACAACAGCATGAGCTCAAATAATGAAAGGAAGAGCTTCTCCGGTCATACTTTGCTTAGAATTGGATATATTAATACCTTTTAAGAAGCATTATACCTTGGAAGGATCTTGATCAATCAGGATCCTGATAGGAGGAATGGGACTAACATAAAAGACCCTGACCTACTAGCCTCTGCAAAGTGTATTCTTAATCTATAAAAATGGAGTACATCCATTCTTGCAAAAATGTAAAATAAAATCTTTCCTGCATTCATCAGTAAGTCGATGAAGTTCTTGTTAAGATATTTTTGCTTCTTATAGGAGGAAATTAATACAATCTCAGGATATATTTTTTATTATAGCTTTTTATTTACAAGATCTATGCATGGGCAATTTTTCAGCATTGACAATTGCAAAACCTTTTGTTCCAATTTTTCCCCTCCTTCCCCCCACCCCTTCCCCCAGATGGCAGGTTGACCAATACATGTTAAATATGTTAAAGTATAAGTTAAATACAATATATGTATACATGTTCATACAGTTATTTTGCAGTACAAAAAGAATTACTTTGAAATAGTGTACAATTAGCTTGTGAAGGAAATCAAAAATGCAGGTGGACAAAAATAGAGGGATTGGGAATTCGATGTAGTGGCTCATAGTCATCTCCCAGAGTTCTTTCCCTGGGTGTAGCTGGTTCAATTCATTACTGCTCTATTGGAATTGAGTTGGTTCATCTCATTGTTGAAGAGGGCCAAGTAATCTCAGGATATTTAAAGTGCTATCCTTTGGCCTGCAAAATTTCAGCATTGATTCCTAAATCCCCTGTTATTTAGGGACAACCCTCTCCCCATACACACACAGCATTTTTCGAAGCAAATTAAAGAGTGGGGAATGATGTGGACTTACTCTCTTTTCCTGCCAGGAAGAAATCCATATGGCTATTAACAGGCATCACCAATTCCCAGACTATCCTGTTTGTACAGAATGATTATGAGGATGGAACTCTATCACTCTCCATTGTCTATCCCCCAACTTCTGGGCATCTTTAAACAACCTTTGAGATATTAATATATCTTTTAGACAGATCTGAGACCTGATTTGCCAAGTATTCCATCTAATTCCTCCTCAGTTCCTCCCTCTGAGTTACCAAATTCTTTCATGAGAACCCTGCAAGGTTATATTTGCCCTATAAAAAATCTGCTCGTGATGAAGAGCTTTGCTAAGTTCTTTCCAGGACTAAGCCTATTATCAGTTACTGTCTCTCTCCCACTTAGTGTCTTCCTTTTAATGGAGTCTTTGTCCTTATGATGGCCAAGTCTTATTAGTTTGCTAAACTCTTCTGTGGATTTAACCTGTCAGTCAATAGTGTACCCAGACCTCATGGCATATTCCTTCAAAGAATTCTTCCAAAGTCCTTTCCTTGATAATGATAACTCTATTTATTCCTCTCTCAAATCTATTTCATATTTGCCACTCTTGATGCCTATTTTACCTTATTTTGTCTGTAACCACTTCTTCTAAACAAACTTACCTTTTGGCAAAGAGAATGGCAAAAAATAATAAAGTGTTCTCCTCTGTTAGAGGGGCAGCTAGTTGGAGCAATAGATAAAATGGAGCACTGGGCTTGGATTCAGGAAGACTCATCTTCTTGAGTTCAAATTTTACCTCAGATATTAGCTGTATAATCCTGGACAAGTCACTTTATCTTGCCTCAGTTTCCTCAACTGTAAAATGTGATGGAGAAGGAAATGGCCGCTCTAGTATTTCTGCCAAGAAAATTCCAAATTGGTTATTATTATTCGTTATGTGGTTTTGAGCATCACTAAATTACTCTGGGCCTTGGTATCTTCATCTACAAAATTAGGAGGTTGAATTAGATGGTCTGTGAGGTCTCTTTTAATTCCAGAGTTATGACAAAACAAGATCACTGCCTTCGAGTTTGCTTTACTGGGATTATGGAGAGTCAACTAAAAACAAATGAACATGTGTTAAAAGGACCAAATGTTCTTGGTCATAGAGGGCAGAATAGGGAGTAATGGATAGAATTATAGGAAGGTAAGATTTTTAACATTGAGTTAAAAGTGGAACTGTGCTCTTTAGGAGGTAACAGGTTCTCCCTTTACTAAAAGTTTTTTAAGAGGCTGCCATTTGCATCTAGAGAATTATGGAGACTGAATGTGGATCAAAGCATGCTATTTTCACCTTTTTTTTCTTGTGGCTTTCCTCTTTTATTTCGATTTTTGTTTCCCAACATGACTAATATGGAAACATACTTAAAACGTTTGTACAAGTATAACCTACATCAGATTGCTTGCTGTCTTGGGAAGAATAGAAGTAAGGGAAAGAGAAAAAAAATTGAAACTGAAAACAAAAATGATTGTTGAAAACTGTCTTTACATGTAATTGGAAAAAATTACTGTTGAGAAAAAAGGAGGAATCTGAATGCTTGTTAGGAATGTTATAGAAAGGATTTTGGTTCACAAATGGATTGGGACAGTTGCTTTCTGAGATCCCCCCTTCCACTGACAAACATGAACTTCTGTGTTTTGGTGGTGAGGGCAAAAGGTCAAGGGCCTTTATTACAATGGGACTTGCTGAGAAGCTCCTTACCCTGTATGGCATCAAGAAAGTAAGGCAGTTGTTAAGTAGTGTATAGGGCCCCCTCTATCTCACATGGGCTCACAGAAAAGTCATCCCAGGTTCAGAACACTCTGTAGGTCAGAACCCATTCACGACCACAGCTTATAAGGTTCCAATTGTTAATTCAACCAGTTATCCAAAAAATAAATTGGCTCAAAACTAAGGACATTTAATCAAATGGCAGAGCAAATAAAGTGAAAATATAATTCTGTCCCCACTGAACATATCAAGTAAACTCTTACACTCAATCCTAAAACCATTGTGTAAGGGCACACAAATAAGGAAAAGAAATGATCATTAAAATGTATGAAAGTGAATTGAGGGCCATCTCTAGCCATCCTCATGTATATCTTACTAGTGGAGCTAGATGCCTCTGGAGGAGAAAGTGAGGCAGGTGACTTTGCACAGCCTTCCTTTAAGGGAGCTTAAATCCAATTCATTTGCATATCATGGGCATCACCTCTCTGATGTCATGATTTTTTTTCAAAAATAAAGGACAAACAACAACAGCAACAAATAAAGTGAGTATTTGTATGAATGTAATGGAATATAATTTATTTTTTATAAGAAATGGTGAGCAAGCTGATTTCAGAAAAGCCTGAAAAGACTTACATGAACTGATGCTAAATGAAGTGAACAGAACAAAGAGAACATTGCACAAGCAACAAGATTATGTGATGATCAACTGTGATGGACTTGGTTCTTTTCAACAATGAGGCAATTCAAAGAAATTCCAATAGATTTGGAATGTAAAGAGCCATCTGCATCCAGCGGGAAAACTATGGAGACTGAAAGTGGATCATAGCATACTACTTTCAACTTTTTGTTGTAGTTTGCTTGCTTTTTCTTCTTTATCATGTTTTTTCTCCTTTTGAGCTGATTTTTTTTGCACAGCATAATAAATATGAAAATATGTTTAGAAGTATTGCACATCTTTAACCTATATAGGATTGCTTGCTATCTAGGGGAGAGGAGATGGAGAAAGAGGGGAAGAAAAACTTGAAACACAAGATTTTGCAAAAGTGAATGTTGAAACGTATTTGGAAATATCTTTGCATATATTTGGAAAAATAAAATAGTATTTTTTAAAAAGGAGAAGAAAATGAATATACGTGTGACATGAGGAAACTCAAGGCCTGGGCAAATAACACTTTTGATGCCACACATAGCCAAAGTCCTTGCATGATATCATGCTTCTTTCTGATGAGTGTATCATCTTGTCAGAGCATCAAGCTTCTCTGTGCTACTGTCTTTTATGATTTAGTTCTTCAGGCTTATCTACTATGTTATTATGTATTCTCATCTACTAAGACACAGTAATTAAGAAAGTTTCTCTCTGTCAAAGGTTTGTTACAACAGTTTGTTACAATATAACTAGTTACCACATCTAGCTAAAAACAGTTTACAAAAGTCACACTATTGGTAGGCTAAGATTGTCTATTTTTTTTTTTTTTTTTTTGCTCTAGTCTGGTGCTGATTTGAAGTCTATGGTCCCATACAGCTGCCATATTTAGAGTGACAAAAATCTTTGTGTTTCTAAATATACTTGAAATAAAGATTTTGGAACTTCTCAACTTCATTTCAGAAATTCTGCAAAATTAAAAGCTGAAATCAAAAACTTCTAAAATTCCAAGATCCACTATGATAGGGGTGAAAGTAACAGTAAGCAAGAGCAAAAGCTAAACAGCAAAAAGACTCTGATTAGTTATGTGGCCTTAAGCAAGTCACCAAATTATACTGTGCCTTAGTTTCCTCATTTGTAAAATTAGGAAGTTGAAGATGATCATTTCTAAGGTCCCTTTTAATCCCAGAGCTATGACAAAACAAGGTCATTGCCTTCTGGTTCACTTTACTGCCTATAACAAAAGCCCTTGACTTTTACCTTTTATGCAACATGTACCAGTATAAAATAAACAATGATGAAGGCTGAGAGAAAGGATTTTATCTAGTACAACTTATCTGAATTGTGAGTAACTGAGTGGGTTTCTGTTTCCAAAAGAATATGCTTAAGTGAATGGAAATGCTGGGTAATCTGGATTCTAGTCTTCTCTCAGAAGCAGTTTTGATGAGATGTTCTGCTTTTAGGGCTTCAGTTTTTTTTTCTGTAAAATGGAGGTAATAATGCTTGGATTACACAATTAGGATCATAGAATTTCAAAATGAAAATGACTTTGGAGATCATCTAGCCCAATTCCTCATTTTTAAAGAAGGAAATTGAGGCCCAGGGAAGAGAAATAATTTGCCCACAACTATCCGGATATAAAATAATGGAGAAAGAATTCCAATCTGGGTCTTATGAGTCCCAGTACAAGGCCTTTTCAATTAGAGAAGGCTGATCTTATTCAAAGCAAATCTTGAGAGCCAGGTTTACCTTCAGATGAGAAGCAAATAGTTTCCTAGGAGTTAAAAACAGAATTGGATGTGGCTCTGTCAGACCCAGGGGTCCAAAAAGGGTCCCACTTGAATTTCTGGGAGGTAAAAGAATGCATAATGCAGAAAAGAGAATCGATTCATCACAACCGGTTACCAGGGGAGAGAGGGAGAGAGGAAAAGAGAGAGACAGCCTTCTCGACTCAACTCCAGCACAGTATTTATTAGAATCAAACAAAGGTGGCTACATGCCAAAGCATAGAGAGATGCACTTGCACAGAGAAAGGATTACTTATATAAGCATTAGTCAGCATGGTTACATCATTCTTAGTATATATGGCAGCCTGCAGATCCAGGATCCTTGAGGCCTAGGTTTTCACACTTCACCTGTTCAAGGATCCATTCCCAGCTTAGTTGTGTTATAGGATTGTTGCCCGAGGCACTGCATTCATACCCCAAACAACAATATATGCTATAATACAGGAGAAGGCCAAGCTCACCAGAGAGGAGGATGGTCAGCAGTTCTGGCCAAGTAGAGCCCAGGCTATTCCAGCACCACTGCAGGGGATCTCCCATAAGGGTGTGGATCTCCTGTATGTGTGAGCTCACGGTTTGTGGGGTTGCTGAATGTGATATGACTATAGTCAAGAGTGAAGACACAGCCTTGTGTATAACAGGGCATGCGTGCTATCTTTGGCAGCCAAGAGGAGATCAAGAGCCATTCAATTTTGCAGCATGACCTTCCACATTTGTCCAAATCCATCATTCAGGAGGGACGGCATGCCATATGAGCATTAAGGGCCTGCTTCAGATGGAAAGTCAGAACAGTGACTTGTTGCTGTGTGTACAACCTCCCCTTGGGGTGAGAATATGGCATTCCATCATGTTCACTTCATGTACTGCTCATCCCCAAAGGTATCCAAGTTTTGAGGCCACATGGTTGGATAGGATCCAACCAGGCAAAACCAGGTATATTGCCCCCTCCATTGTCCCACCAAGTAAGCTCACAGTGTTCCCACAGGCCCACAGGGCCCTATAGGGCAGAATTAGTTTAAAGGTGATAGGAGAGGGAAGTCATTGGCACAAGCAACGCTAAGTCTGCCCATCCAACAGTATGCAACTGAATTTCGAGTCCTGAGTCGGAGGCCTTAGGGTTCTGGCCAGGTTTGGTGTGCCATACCCAGTCTTCTGATGGAGTCCTCGGGGGATCTTCAGGAGAGAGAAACACTGTAGAACTCATTAGGGAGAGGATACAGATACCCTCAGGAGGGACATACACTTAAACTTGTAAAGGCCATTTGTTCATAACCCAAGCGGCCACAGTTAGGTTCTGTTCTAAATCTGTCCCCCAGGGTGCAATCAGACTGAACCAATGGAAGTGAGGGGCTTTCACCTTCCAGGGCCACTCCAGCCATACCTTAGTGTCTGGCGAGAAGGTACAGGGCACCGATGGGAGTATGCTGCCTTGGGTACCCATCTAGGGTTTTATCAGGACATCCTCTGAAGAGACTATTAGCTGTATAAGGGGTGCAGCCCATTGGATGAGGGCCTGATAGACAGCCCATCTATCTGCACACTGGGTCAAAGAACCCTCTTCCCAACCCACCCCAAAGCACACAGCCCCAGACTTGGCCCATTGGCTACTTTGTCTTGCCCTCTGCCTCATTCCAAAGGATACTGGTGGAGGGCTGCACTGCAATAGTCATCCATGCAGTATTGGTAACAGAGCTGGACCGGTCCATGTACTAGGCGGACTCGGGTATCGTTCCCTTTCCTTCCCTAGAAGGGGCCATTGGAGGAGGTTCTGTCAGGGACAGGGAGTCCTGCCCCTCCAATGGCCCCAGTTTGTTCTGTAAATCAGTTCTTAGTAAACTACTCAACAACATGCTACGCTGTTTGAGGTAGGCTCTCCATCTCTCTAGGATGATAGTCTGGGGTATAACCCAGCTCTGGACCTCTCTGCAGATTGGGTATGTGGTCTGCACCGACACTGGGGCTTGCTGAGTGATTGGTTCAGTGTCCTGGGCAGTAGCAACATAGGTACCAGCTGTGTCTCAGTCAGGCTGTAGTGTAGCACAGCCCCTTTCCATAACTGGCTCCAAAAACTGAGGGGCTGCCAGAGTCACTGGGAGCGTTTCCACAGGCCCCACCTAAGACCCTCAGAGGTCACATGTACACCAGCTCAAAGGGCCACCTCGGATCAGCTGTCAGTAGGGCTTGGGACTGCTTACCAGATCTCCTGCTCCCCAGGAAAGCCTGCTTTGCCACCTCTGCCCAATCCCAGGTGACTCCCTTTTTGATCATGTTGTACAAGAGTCTGGACAGTTGGGTCAGTGGGGAGTAAACACCCATTTAAAAAGTCCAGGTAGGTTGGTAATTGTGAAATTAATGGGGGGGGGGGGAATGTATGCTTGCATCTTATCGATCATAGCCTTGGGCACTACTTGTGCCTCACCCAACCCAAGAACGTGATGGACCCCCGGACCTCTGCAGGACTGACGGCCCATCCACACGCTTGCAGGCGGGTAACAACACTTGGTGACACAGGCTCTAAATCTGGCAAAAGCTCAGAGAGCAGCACGGCATCATTAACAGAGTGAGGCACGCTCACATTCCCCACCTTGGCCCACCCTTCTAAGTCCTTGGCCACAAGCTCAGCCTTTCGTAGGACTGGGTAGGTGTCCCACTGGCGGGACTGTAAATGTCCACTGTCGGCCTTCCCAAGCGAAGGCAAACTAGTCCTGCAAAAACATGGGTATTTGTACAGAAAAGAAGGCCAAGTCCAAAACATATGTCCTCAGAGTTAAAGTTAATTGGTCTAAAAGTCCCAAGTGGGAGGACAGCAGCATGTAAAAGTGGGATGACTCTGTTTAATTCCTGGTTATCAAATGTCAATATCCAATCCATTGGTTTGTGGAAAATTCATCCCACAAGGCTCTTGGGGGGTCCTGGGGGGGATCTGGTCCCAGGAGGCTGAGAACCCTTGGATGGTCAAGCCCCATCTGTGGGACGCCCACCCACAGGGCAGCCGAAAAGGTAAAAGAAGCCAATGCCTGTATGGGGATAGCTCTGCAGCCTGACCCAGGGCATCCTGGGGGGTAGCCTACAGGAGGCATAGTGGCCCTGCTGCTGCGGCAGCAACCTTGGGTTTTTCCCTCTCCGATTCATCTTCCCGGCTCTCCAAAGCCTTCTATAGAGATGCTGGGAGGTGTGGTCCAGAACCTCCTCCGAACATGGACACCCTCCCCCCCCCCATTCCTCTATAGGGAGATAATGCAAATGGGGGCGCCTTCCTCAAGGGGAGCCGGGGTGTGGGGGAAAGTTGTCTCCTCAGCATCCTGCTGAGTACTCCGAGTGTGGGGGGGGGCACCGGAAAGGGTCCCACGTGAGAGAGAGAAAAGGAGGAGGGGGAGGGAGGAAGAGGAGGAAGAAGAAGGAGAAAGAGGAGGAGGAGGAAGAGGGAGGAAGAGGAGGAGGGAGGAGGAGGGGAAAGAGGAGGAGGAGGAAGAGGAGGAGGAAGGGGAGGAGGAGGAGGAGGAAGAGGGAGGAGGAGGAGGAGGAGGAAGAGGAGGAGGAGGGGAGGAGGAGGAAGGGGAGGAGGAAGGAAGGAGGAGGAGGAAGAGGGAGGAGGAGGAGGAGGGAGGAGGAAGAAGGAGGAGGAAGGAAGAGGGAAGAAGGGGAGGAGGAGGGGGGGGGAGGAGGAAGGGGAGGAAGAAGAGGAGGAGGAGGAGGAGGGAGGAGGAGGAGGGGGACAAAGAGGAAAGGAAAAAGGAGAAAGGAAGAGATAATCACCGGATACGAAGGAGGGAGAGAGGGCAGATGAGGTGGGGAGACAGAGAGACAACTTACCCGGGGCAGGGGGGAAGGAGGGAAAAAAGGAGAGAGGGAGTGAGAGCCCCTCTCACGGGGGTGGGAAGGCAGGGAGTTAGGGATGCAGAGAAAGGTTCCCTTATATGAGGGTTAGCGCGGTTACGTGTACGTGGCAGGCCTCAGAGACCAACCGCTCGGCGGAATAGCCCGGACAACAAGTGGGGGAAAAACCTAACAAAACACGCTCCCGCAACCCCAAAGACTTCCCCCACCCCGCGTCTGGCCCTTCCAGCCCACCAGGGATGGGCGCCGCTCCAGCTCGCCTAAAGGGGAGGGGGGCCCCCCGGAAGGAAAGCTAGGGACAGCTATGCCTTCTGGGAGTCGTAGTCCTTTCTCCCAAAGGAGCGCTCTCCCGAGACGGCGCGCGATGTCTTTTGGGAATTGTAGTCCCGATGAAAAGGCCGTCTGGGGCTTCCGCCGGAGGATCTCCAACTTTTTGGGGGAGGGGCGGGGGGAGGGGGTTCCGCCCTCGCTTGTCTACGGACCCAAAGGTGGTGTTTTAAAGGACCTCCAAGGCAGGGTGAGTCCGACCTATGGTGATCCCTTCTTGCGCCCCTTCCTGGCCCCGCGGCCTCCCCCCTGGCCCCTTCCCTTACTGAGCTCCTCGGCGAGCCCCATGGCTGCTCGTGGTTCCCCTTCCTCAGGGACTCCTTAGAGCCCCCGTTTCCTCCTTGATCCCCCACAATCCTAGACCCCCGCCTCGACTTCCCCCTGACTGCCCCCCTCAGTGAGCCCTCCGTGGCTCCCCATCACCCCCTGATACCCCGAGCTTCAGGGCGCCCCAAAGCTTCCTCGCCGCCGCGCTCACTGCCAGCCCGGAACCTCTCCCTGAGAAAGCGCCTGACCCCTTGGTAACCCCAGCGAGTCCTCCTGAGCCCCTTTGCCGGTAACCCCACCCCTCAGTGACCTCTGCCCTTGGCCCCCCTGGTGCCCACCCTTCGCCTCCCAGTCCCCCCCTTTTCCCAGCCGCTCCCCCTTGACGCCCAAATCCCCGTCCTTACAGCCCCTCACAGCCCCCAGAAATGCTCTGTGATTCCTTACAGCCTCTCAGTCCCCATGCTGGCCCGCCTCAGATCCCCAGGGCCCCCCACCGGTGTCACCACCTTATTGAGAACTCTCCTGCGCCCCAATAACTCCCCCCTTAGCTTTGTCGGCCCTCCCTTGAGCCCTTTATTAACCCTCCTCACCACCCCCTTCCGACCCCGCTCGGCCCGCGTTGACCTCTTGCTGATCCTTCAGCCTTCCTTCTGGTCTCCTCTGTGACTCCTCAGCGACCCCTGCCGAGAGCCCCTCGGGGACCCCCCCCCCCGGTACCACCAGGCGGATAAGAATAGAAAAGGGGGGACAAAGGGGGCGCGTCATTCCGGAGACCCGCGAAGGACCGGAGAAGCAATCTGGGGAGCCCTAAAAGACGTCCGAGCGGAGGTGACTGTGCTAGGCGGAGGCCGGGAAAGGAGCGCCTAGGAAGGGAGCTGCCGCAGCCCAGGGGAGGAGATCGCCGGAAATTGGGCGCCCATTGGAGAAGCCATTGGGGGGGGGGGGGGATTGGCCTTGGACACTGACCACTCAGAACGCATCCCGGGCTGGTTGGTGTCTCCGTCTGTGGGAGATTAGAATGGCTTCTCATCCCGCCTCTGGTTTCTCGGAGAAGGCACCAGGGACTTCCTTCTCCTAAGTTTCATTTCGAAAAGGGAATTAATGTTGATTTTGATGAAGTTTATCTACTTTTGGCGGTGATTCCTTTAAATTCTGCCTTTACTAGTCTTGCTGCCTAGTCCACCAGGGTCTCAGGAAGAGACGGACAGATGTGGAGTCGGTCTCTTCCAGAGCTCCCGGCGCAACAGTCTTGTGCCAGATAGGCTGGGAAAGATTAGAGGAGTTTAGGACTAGGGAACTGGGCCAGGGATCATTTAAAGGGGAAACAGCATCTTAAAGGTCAGGACATAGGGAAAGAGAAAAAGAGGCAAGACCTTTGGTCAACAAACTTAATTATTTCCTATGCTTGGTAAATGTTTCCCCTGCTTTACTAAGATGCAAACTTCTTGATGGGACTTAGAATCATAGCTTTGAAACTAGAAGGAACTTTAAAGGCCAAGCCTTTCATTCTAAAGATGAGGAAACGGTTGTAGAGCATGGGATGACTTACTCCGAGTCACACAAACTAGTAAGTGGCTGAGCTAGAATTGGAACTCGCATCTTCCCATCAGATCCAACTTCCCCCTCCCTCCCATGCTGCCCTGCCTCTCCATTTTCCACACCTTTTCTCCTGGAGCAGTGGTGTCAAACTCAAATAGAATTGATTGTGCATAAGGGTTCCTGAGGTTACCTGCTCACTTAGAAAATCACAGATTAACATTATCTATGTTCTATTGTGTTTTTGTTTTGTTAAATATTTCCTGACATATCTTTGTGCGTGTTGTATTCCCCAGCAGAGCAGGTGCTCCCTGGGGTGAGGATCTCCCGGCCATGCCCCTTGGGCCAGTTACACAAAGTGGGGCCCGGATAGACATTTATTAAATCTAGTTAAATTACATACATAAAACAGCAAAATGGTGCAGTGGATAGTGCCCTGAAATCAGGAGGTCCTGAATTCAAATCTGGCCTCAGACACTCAACATTTCCTAGCTATGTGACCCTGGGCAAGTCACTTAACCCCAATTGTCTGGGGGGAGAGGGTGTTACATACGACTTACACTATTTACCTTTGAGGATAATTGTGAGAAAAGCATTTTGGAAACCTTCAAGCACCATAAAAATAGGAATTATTACTTCTCTCATAGATCACATAGAAGAATGTAATAATAATCTACATTTTTATTTTGCTTGAAAATCATTTTGATCCCAAGCACTCTGTTAAGTAAGTGATGCAAGTATTATCTCCATGAGGATCTGAGGGGTTAAGTGACTTGCCCTAATCCCACAGGCGAGGTAGAATTGGTGGCTCCTATTTACAAAGCATTTCACATTTGTTCTCTCACTTAATCCTTGCAATTACTCTGTAAATTCTCTTGTTAATCCCATTTGACAGAGGAGGAAACTGGGGTGCTGGGAGTGAAATGAATGCCACATAGCTAAAATGTCTAATGGTGGAATTTGAATTTGGGTCTTCCTGACCTCAAGTTCACCATTTTACTTCAGAAATGACATGCAAACTATAAAGGGAAAAGTATAACAACTCCCCAAATGTTTATTTTCTCAAAGCCAAATAGAAAGGACCTTTTGGCTTCCCCATGCTCCTTCCATTAACAGAGATGACCGACAGTTTTTCACTTGAGCCCTACTGTGTATGTGAGAAAAACAGAGTTTATCACCTCTAAAGAAAAAAGAAAAAAAGAAATGGGGGGAGCTATAACTAAAACTTGAACCCTATGCTTTTCAGCATGTGATTTGTTACCTTGTACCTGAAATGCATATTTTGAATTCAATTCAGGAAGCATTTATTGAGATCCTACTATGTGCAAGGTACTCCAAAAACATCAAATTAACAGCCCTTATGGAATCAAATGATCTTTTGAGGGGATACAGTATATACGCAAATAAATATAGTACAAGGTAAACTAAGGGAGACAGTGTTTAAGGTGTGTGTGTGTGGGGGGAGATCTGGGAAAGTTTCACAGTGGAGTTGACACTTCAGCTAAATCTAGAAGGAAGTCACAGATCGGGAGTCTGGGAGGTGACTTGTGAGAGTGTTTGAAGGCTGGAAATCCAGTTTGGGAAACAGCTAGTATTTCAGTTTGGCTGAAACGGTGAGTTTTTAAAAGGAAGTAATGTGAAATAAGGCTGAAAAGGCAGATTGTGAAGGATCTTAAACAGAAAATTCAGTAGTTTTCATTTTCTCCTAGAAGCAGTGGGGAGCCACAGAAGGTTTTGACCATAGGGATGAGCCTCTCTTTGCCTTATGAATTATTTTGGTTAAGGTATAGAGGATAAATTAGAGACTGGAAGCAGAGAGACCAATTAGGAGGCCATTGCAGTGGTTCAAGTGAGAAGTGTTCAGGAATTGAACAAGAGACAGGGGAAAGACTTCAAGAGATAGGGGGTTGGAATTAATGACTTTGGCTCCTCTTAAAGACTCACCGTGTTCTAATTTATTTTGCACTTGGACTGCATACATGTCTAAGCAAAGAGATTCAGAGACTCCACGCAGCAGCCAGCCCACCTCCTCCTCCTCCTCTTCTGCCAGAGCACACCTTTCCCTTTGTTCTTCTTGGCAGTAGTTCCTGGGCTGATTTTAGGCACCAGAGTAAACAAACTCAGAAAGAATTGAGCACTTGCAAGATGGAATTAGGAAGATTAGAAGTTCCAAAGGTGAAGACAAAATGAGCCTCTAGGGGCCTCTCATTAATGCACAAGGTTCTGATGGGCCCGCAGCAAATCCTAGACTTGGAGCCTAAAACAGCCTGGAACAGCCGGCTTGGATTCTCAGGCTTCACTCCCTTCTCCAGACAAGTTCCCCCAGGTGCCCTCCTTGGGCATTTCTCTTTAGTGACCTCCCTCCAGCTTTGCTGCTCTAGTTTTCTCCTCTTCTGCCTCATAGCTGATCCCCTTAGGGCCAGGGTGATAAGAAGCTACTTCAGTAACCTCACTCTATTAATGTACTAATTCAATGCAATAAACATTTATTAAATGACTACCACTGACCCTGTGCTTGAGGCTGGACAGAGATGAAAAAATAGTGTAATCAGGGCAGCTAAATGGCGCAGTGGATAGAGCACCAGCCCTGAAGTCAGGAGGACCTGAGTTACCTCAGACACTTAACACTTCCTGGCTGTGTGATCCTGGGCAAGTCACTTAACCCCAATTGCCTCAGTCAAAAGAAAAAGAAAGAAAAGAAAAAAATATTATATATAGTTCCTGACCTTAGGGTACTTATAATCTAATGGATATGGGGGAGGAATACAACAGAGGCACAAATTAATATGAAACAAGTGAAAATGAGATTAATTCTCAGAAGTCATCCAGAGTAGAAGAGATCACTTTCCTCTGAGAAGAGAAAATAGGGAAGGCTTCATGAAGGGCTGGTACCTGAATTAGGCCCTGAAGGAAGGAAGGAACTTTGATGGATGGAGAAGAATATTTCAGGTATGGAAAAAAGTTATAAATAAAGACATAGAGAGGGAAGAAGACAGGATGAAAATAGTACAGTTTGAGGGAGACAGAGAATTAATTAATAGGAATAGTATGAGATAAAGCTGAATGGGCCACTGGACCCTGTTTGTAGAAAGCCTGGAATGCCAGAACCAGGATCTTGTACTACATTCAGCAAGCAATAGGGAGCAACCATAAGTTTTTGAATAGAAGAAGGTCACAGCTAAGAGAAGTATGTGTATTAGTAAAATTGTTTTCATGACAGGGAACATAGATAGGTTTAAAGACAAAAAGAGCAGCTAGGATATTATTATGACAAACCAGGTAGGAAAAAAGGTAAAAAATAAAAACGCAGAATAACTCATCTATATAGTATATTAAAGCTTTACAAAGTGATCTCATCCAGTCCTGAGAAGCAGATGGTGCTGATATTTTTATCTCCGTTTTAGAGATGAGGAAACTCAGTGCCAGTGTTGTTATCTCTGTTTTAGAGATGAGGAAACATGGAGTTAGATGGGTAATGTGATTTATATAATATGTTCTCCAGGCTAGAAGCGAACAAAGCTGGGCGTCTGATCCTGGGTCTCTGGACTCCAAGTTTCTTCCTACATCGATACCTCCACACGATCCCTCATCACAGGCAAATGAAGTCTCAGACTCACCCAGGAGCAGTGGGCAGACCAGCATGGTGGAGCCAAGCAGGGCCCGAGAAGTGGATTGCGTCTCTGGGGAGAGAACTTTAAATGCTGGCTAAAGCTTGGGCAGGAATTGAGGCTAGGCTGGTGGTTTCAGAAGCAGAGCTTCCCACCAGACTTTGTTTGCTTTTTCACCCACTTCAATTCCTTTTGCTTCAGCCAAAAGAGCTCAAGTCCAGGCCTTGTTCTGCCACTCCTCAGAGTGGACGGGTCAGTTCCCTGGGGGCCCAGTTCTCCCTTGTAAGAGGAGGGGTCAGATTAGTTGTCCTTCGGACCCTTCCTTGCTCTGACACACTATGTTCTAAGCCCCTCCCAGCGCCAATGTTCTCAGTTCTAAGGTCTCTTCTAGCTCTGACATTGTGATTTTTATCTGCCATCTTCTTATCTGTGTCCTATTTACTCATTTTTCAAGACCCAGCCGTGGCCTCAACTCTTTTTCTAATTGTACGCTGATCTTTTTTTCTCTCCTACTATTCTTATAATTAGGCCTGTAGTTTAACCCACTTACTTAGTCTGGAATTATTTCATGCATGTCGGTTCTGTATTCTCAGCTGGATTATAAACTTGAGTGGGGAAGATATCTTATATGTATTTCTGAACCTCAGAATCATCTTTAATTTCAATTCTTAATTTAATTCTTGATTTAATTTCTCTTTTTCAGTCAGGTAATAAGTCTTGTAAATTCTACCTCCCTAACTTCTCCTGCACCCATCCCCTCCTCCCTACTTAACATACCTCCATTCTTACCCAAGCCCTCATTCCCCTCTTGCATATACTATTTTTTAAAAAATTAATTTAATTTAATTTTTTATTTATTTTTAACATACATTGCTTTATAAATCATTTTGGGAGAGAAAAATCAACAAAAAGCCATGGGAGAGAGAAAAAACAAAAAAGATGTGAACATGGTATCTGTTGATTTACATTCAGTCTCCTTAGTTCTTTTTCTGGATGCATATTGCCCATACTATTTTAATAGTCTTCCTCCACTGGAATATTCCTAAAGTACAGATCTGACCATGTCACTCTGATTTTCTTGGGGGGAGCTGGTGGCTACTATTATGGGATTTATTTTTAGGCAAGAGATTAAGAACAGCTTAAAGATGAAGTATGAGGCTTTCTTGAAGCCGGCCAGTGATACAGGCAGTCACCGACGTGAGCCAGTGGGTACCATCTAGGAAACTTTGCAGTGCTGCAGGCCCAGAGCAACACAGACTGAGAAATTCCTGCCTACTCTTGTGGAGAAAGGCGGCTTTCCCTGGGGTGGCTGCAGTGTCACAGCTGTCCTTGGGCTGATAGAAAGGACCCAAAGAAGCAGAATCAAGACATCTGTTTTGTATAGAGTAGCAACTGCGATCCAGGCAGACACGGGTCTTGTGGCAACGTTTCCTCTGGGGTTGCTTGTTTCTAGCTGACTGGTGTCGTTCTGGCCTGTGGCTTCTCTCAGTGTGTTGCAGATCACAGTGCAAGATGGCGTAACTGGTGGGTGGCAGGTCTGCCTCTGCCCAGACTTGAGGACATTATTCTCAGCTCCCTTCCTTTGTGGCCTTCACTATGCAAACTGCTGAAAAGTTGTCTGAACAGACTGATCCAGCCAAGACCTGGCAGTTCTTATCTCCCCGCCCCCAGCGTCTCGGGGCTGGGGGAGCCCTGTGGGTAACAGCTACCCACCTTCTGGCCTGTGATTGCCCTTTCAGTGGGGTTGTTTCCCAGAGGCAGGGCTCTGTGGTCCTGGGGGCTCTTGATGTGACCTGACCTCCTCTTTGGTGCCACAGGGTCTCCTGCTGCCCGGGAAGGTGAGCCCTCGGCCCATCAAAGGCTCTCTTGTTTGTGGTTTGCAGCAGGCAGCTGCTGGGCACAGAGCTCACACATAAAGATCAAGAAGCTTCAATGGCTCCCTGTGGCTTCTAGGATAAAACAGACTCCTCTGTTAGACATTTAAGATCTTTCACAATTTGACTGCATGCTGCTTAACCGGCTGATTGCATGATTGCATCATGATTTTTATGTTCCAAGAAAACCGGCCTATTTGTTCTTCCCCATATTCAATATTCCATCTCTTACCTCCATGCCTTTGCAGGTCTGTTCCCCATGCCCAGAGCGTCTTCCAACCCAACTGCTTACTCCCCAGGAGACTTCTCTAAATCCCTCTGACTAGTGCTTGCCTTCCCTTTTCCTTTGCTTTCATGTTGTACATCCATATTTCCCATACTTGCTTGTGCACATGTTTTTCCTCAGTAGTTTTTAAGCTCTTTGAGGAAACTGGCAGTTTCTTTTTGGCATCTTCAGCTCCTAGGACAGTCTGTGACCCAGAAAGCCAGGGATTACATTTGGGATTTTATCAGTCTCAGCAACTCAGATACAAAATATTTCTTGAATAAATACCAATGTCTCTGTTACCTTCTCAGCAGTTTGTCTTAGAAAACAAGTAGGTAATTTGCCAGTTTTTGTCAGAAATGAGAATTTGAACCCAAATCTTTTTGACTCCAGAATTGGCTTTCTCTCTATTAAACCATCCTGCCTCCCACCTGGCCCGTCAAGAGGTTTAACAAGCTTGTTGAGTAATGTCAAGGTAAAAGGTAAACAGACAATTCTTCACACAAGTTGTTTTATTAATAGGCCATCAAACCTATCGATAAAGGATGGTCAGTGACACTGCTCTGGCCAGAGATCCAGAATTGAAGGTACATTCAGTTTTATAAGCATAAAACTTAAAAAAAAATCATGTCATTAAGTTTGGTAATGTCATAAGGTTTTGGGATCATGATTGCTTACATTTTTAAAAAAAAATGGATGTAGCCCTCATGTGGAACAAAGACCACTTCTCTCTCTCTCTCTCTCTCTAACAAATGTTTATGTGAATTAATGAGTCCTAATGCATTCTGGGGTCACTGATTGGGACCCAGGTATATAAGCTCACTGGCCCCTGGGGGATTAGGCAAAACCACCATTTTAATTGCTGAAGATGGGACAAGGTCAATTAGTCCAGCTTCTCAAGTTTAACCCAGACAGCCCTTGCAGGATGCTGAGATGATGTGTCATATGGTCATGAGAATAGAACTTCCTTAAACTAACAGTGAGAGTGGGAAAACTTAAGCCTTTGGTATTTAACTTCCTAGAGAGACTGAACTTTTGAACTCCTAAGCTTCTTCATTCAGGGACAAAGAGGCTTACATAGAATACAGTATATGGTTCCAGAATAAAACCACTTACAGAGTCAACTCAAATAGAAAATGCATAAACAACGTCTGATTTTGACAATGAATTCTCGGCATCTAAGTGGTGCAGTGGGTAGATGCTGGACCAGGTTTGAACACCGAGTTCAAATCTAGTCCCAGGCATTTAGTAACTGTGTGACCTTGGGAAAGTCATTTAACTACCGTCTGCCTCGGTTTTCTCAGCTGTCAGATGAGGATAATAGGACCTTCCTCCCAGGGTTGTTGTGAGGATTAAATGAGAATTTTTGTAAAGCACTTTTCAAACTTTAAAGCACTATGTAACTTCTAACTTTCATCATCATCATCATCATTATTACTAATAAATACAGTATCTGGAATAATTCTGGATAAGCATATCCTGGGGTACTCAGTAAATATAATATGGTGCAGTGGAAAGTTATCATTCTAAGGCATACAAGAGGGTTTTGCCCTTGTCTGGCTGAACCAACATTGCACAAGTCTCACAGTCCGTCTGGTGGATGGAAGGAGTGATCAACAGGAAGCACACAGAGGAAGCCAGGGGGAGGCTGTTCCTGCATCCTTCTTGGTTCTTCTGCCTCAGCCATCCGACTCAGCTGCTCATGTTGTCCTTTCAGGTTTGAGCCAACCATTGGATGCCATGGGAGTCAGCCCTTCCCTGGGGCTTCCGCCCGTAGCTGGCCCCCATCTTGTAGGCTGTGGAGATGTGATGGAAGGCCAGACTCGCCAGGTATGCTATGGCACCTCAGTCCTTCTTCCCCTTCCTCTGACTGCCCGGAGTTCTCTGTTTCTCCATTTCTCCCAACATTTCATGTGATGACAATTTACTGCCAGTTCCCAAATAGAGTTTATTCTGGTGATAGAGCTGTGAGGATCAATCAGTCCTCTTAGATTTCTCCTCTTCCCCATTAGAAGAAGTCTTAGAGAGAATTAATGGTTGGTTCCCTCAAATAGGCTAGGTTGTGGGAAAGACTTGGAAAGGGCCTCTAGAGTTCGGTCACTAGAGACATCTTTCAGTCCATTAACCCTTCTAGGGGGAGGGGTTGCAACAGATGCACTAATGAGAGAGTTCTCTGATCTCATCTTTAGCGGCTTCTAAAAATGGAAGAACAGATGGATCATGGGTCGGGGTGCATCTGTCTGACTCTTAGAAGTCAGGTTGACCCCTCTGAGGTCAGTGTTGCTCTACTCTGGCTCCCCATTTCTCCACAGGGGAAGAAATTCTGACCCCCTCTTTTCTCAAATTATCCCCTCCACATCCTGTCCTCTAGCTCCTCTTTTTCTGCTTCTAGTTTCTTCTTGCTTTATTCTTCACTTTTCTGTCTCTGCATTATTTCGTATTCTTTCTCTTTCTCATTCTGATTTCTCTCTTACCATGGGCACTCAATTCCTGCTAGCTCTGCTACCTCTTGCTATATAGGATAAATTTGTGGCTTTCCTGTTGTGATCAGCCAGCAAAAGTAACTTGTTAGGCCAATGTCCTGGAGCACTGGGGTATATTCTCCAAATTGCAGGGACTCAGTCTAGAGTCGGGCAGGGAAGTCACCTGTCTTGAGCAGCCATTGCCTTCTTCTCTCCAACAGGGTAGCTTCTTCCGCCTCTTCTACCCCTGCCAAGAAACCGAGGGGGAAGTCGAGCAGCCCCTGTGGATCCCCCGATATGAATACTGTGTCGGCCTGGCGGACTTTCTGCGCATCAATAAGCGCTGGGGGGGAATGCTATTCAATGTAGCTGTGGGTAAGGGTAGGACTGACCTCCTGCTTCTCTTTCCCCTTATCTGCTACTGAAGAGGTGCCTAAATAGGCATGACAATTCTGGAAGTGAAAGGAACAGAACCTGCAAGCCTAGGTTGGACTGGATTTTCCCAGTGAGCATTGCTCAAAGAATGGGCTTGTACCCACTGCTTTTTGCAGTGGCTGACAAAGTAGCCTATGTATTCCACTCTCCTGTTGTCCCTCCCGGATGACATGATCTGTCCCTAGAAGCCCTGCGCCTTAGAAATGCTAATAACTTGCGTGTTTTCTCCATCTCATCCTCCCCTTTCACCATATTTAACCCTAACTTCTGTGTTATTCTCATCTTCCCCAAGAGACTGGTGGGATAGTAATGATATAAGTGATAAGTACTTTTGGGATCAGGGAAGGGCCCTTGCTCCCACTTGTATTCACTTGGCCCCTGATCCTACCAACTCCAATGTAACAGGGAGTTCCATTTTCTGTGTTTCTCCTAGGGTCCTGCCGCCTCCCCATCAGCTGGAATGGCCGCTTTAAATCTCAGGGCTCTGGGTACCCACTGATCATTTTCTCCCATGGCTTGGGAGCCTTCAGGTAAGAGTTCTCCTCTGCTTCTCCCATTTCTTGCATAGTGAAAGTTATTAATCCAATAAAGTTATTAATCTATACTGTCATATTATGGGCCATGCTGCCAGAGGGCAGCAGGTAAGCAGAGAAATAGTACTTTCTTTCCATTTGCTATCCATTCTGTATTGGCTTATGTTCCTATCAAAATCTATAGTTTACAAAGCAGTTGGCTCATAACCTTCCAAGGCAGGTGCTACAATGCAAATGCCATTATTCCTATTTTGTAGATGAGAAAAATTAAGCCCACATAGGTCATTATTTGCTCACAGTTGTATAGATGGCAAGTAGCATAGAGACTCAACTCCCATCTCTTGACTGTACATACAATGTCTGCAGGAAACTATTATACTAAAATTTTCCTTCTACGGGAGTTCCTTTTCCATGAAGTCTTTCCAGGATGACCCCAATCCTTTCCCTACCTCAGATACCTTCCCCTGTAACTTCACTAACCCCTTCCCTTTACTGAAA